>NW_026575037.1:4800000-6000000 GCF_905146905.1 Nyctereutes procyonoides | reverse complement strand
TGGTTGGTTGGTTGGTTGTTTTTTTTAAGTAGGCTCCATGACCAGCATGGAGTCCAATGTGGGGCTTGAACTCACGACCCTGATATCAAGACCTGAGCTGAGATCAAGAATTGGACACTTAACTGACTGAGCCACTCAGGTGCCTCCCCACCCCATGGGTTTGTTTTTAAGCTAGGCTTTCCATTATTTTGGTGACTCATTTCTTGGCTCCAGATAGGTTCTAGCAATAACAAGATGAGAGTTAAATAGTGAGAGTTAATAGTGCCAGTTAGCTGGCACGTACTCAGGCTGTCTCCAACGTGTGTGGGACCCAGAGAAAGATCCACTGGAAGCCCACATTCCTTATGATGGGAGACTCCTCCTGGCCCCGCCCACTCCAAGCCAGGCCACCCCTGGCCAACAGCACACCTGTCTCACTGCCTTTTAAGCTCCTCAGAGCAACGGAAGCTGGAAAGTCCAGTTCACATGTGGAATTCTTGGCCTCCTTGAGACTCCATACTAGAATGTGGTGGCATGGGGAGGTGGTTCCTGGTGCCCAGTCTGCAGCCCAGCCCCTTTTTCTTCCTAGGGAAGAAGAAAGGTTCTGGGGTCATGCTCTCACGTACAGGCATGTGGAAGCCCAGCTCTGCATCTAAGCAGACCTCCTACAAGTGGCTGCCCGGTGGCCATTCCATGGACTGGCAACATGGTCCACCCAGGGAAGATGCACACACCCAAGGAAAGAGGTCCTGGCTACCTGGAGAATGTTCTAGAAGGGAGGATATGGGATTATCCTTTGAAAGGGATCTCTCACCTGGATTTAAAGGTAGTGCTTACTAGGCATAATCATTCTTTTCACAGAAGATGTAGTCCCTGACCTCAAACCGGGTGTTGGAGAGTAAAGTTCAATCGAACATAAGAATGGATTGTTTTGAACACTGCGGTATATTCCACACATTACAAAAACTTTAGATCAAGTCACAGGCAGGAAAGAGCTTAGATGCTTGCATGCGACAGGAGCCTCCCTGGAGGCGGTAGGACCTGAACCAGGTCTCCAACAGAGTAGAGACAGATATAAAATATCTGTTATATTTTAATTAGAATTTATGATGGCCTTTTTCTTTGTTATTGTCAGTGTCATCATGTGTTTTCTGGGACCTTTTCTTCTTTAAGTTTTTGTCTGGAGAACCTTCTGGCAAGACTTCCGTTTTCTGCCCATCTTATTCTCGTATGGTCCCCCTAAAGGAAGACACGCTCCTTAAAGAACACGGCTCCTTGCCTCCACCGTGTGCACTAAAATGTTTTCTAAAATGTTCAGATGAGCTGTACCACACTCCAGGGCCAAGAGGGTTTCAGATGTTTTGGAAGTGAAATGTTTTGTCTGAAACAGGCTGCTCTGAATTGTGCCAACACCACACTGGTGCTTTCCTCCTGGCCTTTCAGGTTTGGCCCAGAATCGTCCCCTGGGTCGTTTGGGTGGTGTCATGACAAGAAACAAAGCCGAGAGGGAGCATTTTGGTTCCCTCCTTCCCATGCAGTGCCATCGTGGGAAGCCCTGCTGGTGACTTGGGGGGTAAATCCCCAGGCTCTGTGCTGCCATCCTGTAGATACTTGTCTTCCCTGGGGGCCAGGGCTTGTCCCTTGTAATGCGTGTGTGTTTATAACTGTAGAGTTGATTGTTTAGTGTCAGGCATGAAATGATAATTGGCTTATGCAGCTCCAGAATTAAAGCAAAGGAGGTGGGGATGCCAGTTTCTGGGGTCTTCAGTGAAAAAGCTGGAATCGCCATTCCTGGCTTTTCAACCACAGAAGCTGTGATCCAGTGGAAATGACTTGGCCTGTGAATCCCAACAACGCGCTTGGTCCCTGAGCCCGTCTTCTGTCCTGCCCTGCAGACGCACCTGCTGAAGCCCTCGCCCACCAACGTTACAGGCACCCAGGAGGCCGGATAGTGGTACCACATTCAGCAGGGCATTGGGACTTAGGGCCAGGCTGTTGGCCTGCCGCGGCCCCGTGTTCCTCATCCCTAAGCAGGCAATCACATGGACAGATTTCCCATGGATTCTGGGAAATTAAAAGAAGTGGAATCAGGTCACAGGACTTGGGTGGCCAAAACAAATCTTGTAGACTCACTGTCCTGGAGCCCAGTGGCTACCTGGAAGATCTGGGTGTGCTTGTCCCATTGTGTGGTCCTGGGGTGAGGTCCCCCGGCTGCCTGTGGCTGTTGCACAGCACGTTCTCTCTCTGTGCTTAGCAAATACAACTGAATGGCTGTTTCTGGAGTGATAGCAGAGAGGATTCCAGCAAGTTTAGCATCCTGACAATGAAGAAGGAAACGCACTCTTCCCTGAAGCCTCATTCAACATTGGTAAAAATATTACCAAATTTAACTTCGAAGTATAGCTTTTAGAAAGTGCCTGCAAGGGACACCCCTCCCCCTCCCACCAGCCTTCTAGAGGGTTCTAGATGCCCAGGGAACTGAGTTATGACCCTCTCCCAAGTTCTGTCACCCTCACGCAGATCACTAGTGCCCTCACAGTCCTGGGCAAAAATGCATTTTCCTGAACCCCCAGGGCTGGTTTCTCCTTTGACCTGACTCCACGTGGTCAAGCAGCCAGTGTCTCCCAGACCAAGTAGGAGGAAATTCTGAGCAAGGCCCTACATTTGCTGGGGAAAGTAAGGAGATCATTTTCCACTTCTCGCTTCTCTCTCAGAGCACAAAACAACAGGCCTGTCTGGCCCAGCTCCTGTTTTCTGTCTCTAAAGCATCCCCGGCGCCAGCACTCAGGCTCCCACCTTATTAATGTGCCGTGATGATCCCTTCGTGGTGCCACGTCCCTGTCCCATGGGGTTATTAGAGGGCAGACACCAGCAGGGAAGGTGCTGTTGACTCACTCCCACCAACATCATCCCTGCTATTATCAGAGCAATTATAAAATAGGACTCTTAAAAATGCAATATTAATACCCAACCGAGGCCTCTCGGTATAATTTCTTTGTCAGAGAACCTTCTATTTGCGTGATGAGAGGGGGGTTGAGGAAAAATAAGCCCCGAAGAAGTGTGCTTACTTCACATTCCTCCAGTAGCAAAAGAAATGCGGGCATTTTCTCATTTATTTTCCACAAGGAAAGAAAGAAACAAAGAAATCTCCACTGCCCCCCTCCAAGTCCATGCAGAGTCTAAAAATCAGAAATTGTGATCGACGGCCCCAATATCTGGGGTTCAGGAGGCTCGGAGAACTGAGGGTGGGAGGGGTGGCTGTGGTTTAGGCTCAGATCAAAACTCCTCCATTTGAAAGAAAATGAAGTGGGTGCAAAATGCAGGTTCTCAAAGAAAGGCCACAGAATGAAAATTTCATTTCTCACAGAATTCATCCCACGCTGCACTTAGGGTTTGAAGTCCTAAAAGCTCAGGTTGATGCTCACGAAGAGCTTACCTTCTGAAAGAGTAGGGCTCTACCTTCCGGTGAGGTCAGGAAACACGAACAAACAGGCAAAATCAGGTGTGTGTGTGGGGGGGGAGGGGGGGGTTGCTGAAGGGGCAGAGGGGCTGAAGCCCCACCAGCCAGGGGCAAGGCTCTGAAAGGCACAGGGGACTGTGGACTCTACACTTCTCGCAGTCCCACAGTAGAACCTAACAGCCTGGGCCAACATTTGTCCAAGTGTGGTCCAGTGTCCACTATGCCTCAGAATCCCTCTGGGTGAAAGGGGGTGGGAGGGCTTGTTCAAAATGCAGATTCCCGGGCCCCATCATCATCTTCCTGAATTAGAACCTTTAGGAACAGAAGGTGGAATCTGCATTTGATGGGAATACCCTGGGCGGGTTATTCTGATGTGGCTCTCCAGCTCCCTATTACACCTGCAGACAATAAGCACTTATCAGCTCCCTGCTGTGCACAGGCGAGCACCCCGGCTGTTGTGCCATGTGCCAAAGAAGCAGAAGGTGGCTTTGCGCCCTAAGGGGTATACACTAGAGGTGTCCATAAATCCTCAGGGGCTTGTTCCAGGTCCACTTGCTTGCTGGCTGACTGGTGTTCATAGGAAGCTCCAGTGCCGTGGCCTCATGGGTTTCTCTTCTTGCAAGCAGAAAACCAGAGTCAAACTGGGCAAATGGTTCATTGCCCACGTGTGGAGGAAGGGTCAAGTCAGAAGAGGGCCATTTGCCACAGGACTCTGGGAGCTGCAGAGAAAATGCCAAGCAAAGACACCTAAGGTGGGACAGGAGATGGTGGGGAGGGGTGTCCAGCAGACCCGGGGAACCTCTCCACCCCCATCTACCCACTTGGTTCTACTCACCCTGGAGAGCCTCTCCCACACTTCCTATTTGTCCTCCAACATCTGCACAAGAACCTCAAGATCAGGATGCAGCAGACTGGTTAACTATTTTTTAAAAAAGATTTTATTTATTTATTTGACAGAGAGACAGAGAGCACAAGCAGGGGGAAAGGGAGATGCAGGGTTCCCACTGAACAGGGAGGCCGACGTGGGCTCCATCCCAGGACCCTGGGATCATGACCTGAGCTGAACGCAGGTGCTTAACCTACTGAGCCACCCAGGCGCCCCGGGTTAACCATCAAAGAAGGCTGACCACATGCTTGGCCTTGACGGCTCATCACCTGTGCCTCCTCTTTTCACTCTGCAAGAATCCTCCTCCCCACCCCCACCCCGGCCCTCCCCACCCCCCCTACATTATTACGCCCCATTCCAGTTGTCTGTGGCCAAGCCCATGACCTTGAGGCCTGCTCTGTGAGATTCGAATCCCCAAAAAGTTTCTCCCAAAGGAAAGGCCTCTGTCCGGGTCCGGGCTGGACACCTGGGTCCTCAGTCGGTGGCAGGTGGGACTCCCCAGGTCAGCCCAGCTCGGCTCCGCCTCCAGCACCAAGCTCCGGACAAGGCGCGGCGCCGGCGCCACCCAGTGGGCGCAGCGGGAACTGCACGCCCCGCGATCCCCGCTCCCCCCCCCCCCCCCCCGCGGCGGGCCGTGCACCCAGACAATTAAGAGCAAGGCCTGGCGCCGAGCATGCTCGGTATAAGGTTGCGATCATTCTGTGCCAAGAACGAATCCACTTTTCGCAAAAGAAGAAACCGGAATGGTAGTGATGCCCACGGGGCAGACGAAGACGGTAACGTCTACTATTTCAGTAGCGCTTTGAATTTCCCCAAGCGCGCACGTCCTGGGTCGGTGGACTTTTACCGCCCGGGGCGGAATCAAGAGGTCGCGGGCCTATTTCCCTGTGTCTTGGCCAAAGTCCTGGGCTAAATATGACGGAGAAGCGCTCATTTATTCACTGAGCTGCCCTTTCCTTGGACACTTCAGTCCCGCCCCTAAGCGCAGGCTGCCTGCAGGGCCGCGCCCCCCCCCCCCCCGCGGCCCCAGCCCCGCGGCTCCGCTGGGGGCCCCGCCCCCTCCCTCCGCCTTCGGAAACCCAAGGGGTATTTTCCGCCGGTCACTCGCCTTGGCTGTGGGAGCAGAGAAAGGCGCAGAGAGGGGAAGGGAGGCTTTGGAGAAGTGGAGGGTGTTGTGCGGTTCTTCTCCTCGCCCGGAGAATGCTGCTTCCCGCCGCAGGTGACAAACACCTGGATCCACCTCGCTGCGTCTGGCTGATGTGGGAGGAGGACGGTGGGCAACCCGGGCAGAGCCCCCCCCCCCGCCCCGGCTCGCCCCTGCATCCCCGGGCCTGAGGCTGCCTTGGCCTGTGGATGCCTCCCTGCCCCGGTTTAGATGCTGCCCTGAGCACCCTCTGTAGAAACCCAGGTCTTGGCCAAGAAATGTGTGTGTGCATGCATGCGTGCACCCTTCCCCACACCAGCTACGTGCACGGCCTTCTCCAGTACTTATTCTGTGCCCACCTGTCATCTCAGAGGAATTCCCCTCCGCACCCTAGGCAAACAGCCCCAGGGGCACCTCCTCTACTCTGGCATTATTCTAAGCAGAGGGGAGCCAAGGGAGGAAGGGGAAGTGGGAGGAGGTGAGGCGTGAGAGGTGGGCAAGGGCCAGAGCAGGTAAGGACTTGTCCGCAGAGATAAGGATGTGTCGGGTATGTTCTGAGTCTGGAAAGGAGGGCTCTGGTCTGATTTACTTTTGTAAAACATCCTCCCGACTGTCATTCATGGGGAGGATGGGAATAACAGAAGCAAGGCGACAGTTTAGGAGGTCAGCAGGAGTGCCACTGTGGCTTGGACGAGGCCAGCAGTGATGGACATGGGGAGAGGAGGCCAGATGTGTGGTATGTGTCTGACCGTGGAATGGACTGGAATCTCTCGTGGATTGGGGTGTGACGTGCAAGGAGAAGGAAGAAAGGCTCATTCTTAGGATTTGTCCAGAGCAACTGGAAGAATGGCAATTGCTAATATTCATTGTTAACCGGACACTCTTCAAAACGCTTGACATATTTTAAAACTATTTAGATCTCACCGCACTACTATGAACTAGGTATTATTTTTTTTTTAATTTTTATTTATTTATGATAGTCACAGAGAGAGAGAGAGGCAGAGACACAGGCAGAGGGAGAAGCAGGCTCCATGCACCGGGAGCCTGACGTGGGATTCGATCCCGGGTCTCCAGGATCGCGCCCTGGGCCAAAGGCAGGCGCCAAACCGCTGCGCCACCCAGGGATCCCCTGAACTAGGTATTATTGAAGAAGGCCCAGAAGGCACAGAGAGTTTAATCAGTTTGCATAAAGTCACACAGCCAGCAAGCAGAAAAGCTGGGATTTGAACCCAGAGCTTAACAGCTCTCCCTCTTCCTAGAAAAGAAGATCATCATTACCTGTGATAGGGAAGACTGGGCAAAGAAGGGGGGTGCGACACGAATCAAGAGTTCTGTCTGGATGTGTTCAGAAGAGACAACTTTTCAACACCCAAGTCAGGTGTAGGACTCTGGCTTCTGGTGGCAGGGAGGGAGCCTGTGGGTCCGGAGTGTTGACCGAGAAGGTAGGATTATATGCCTGACTTGAATGGGTGGGATGGAAATTGATCTCTCAGAGTATCCCATCAGGCCTCAGGGGCATCAGGAAAGGGTTGAGGAAGCATTATTCTAGAACAGTGTTTGTTTTCATCTGAGAGTCCCATGAAAGCTCTGAACTGGCTCCAGAAAAACTACGTGTGCACACATGCAACGTTTTCTACACAATTTCAGGGTGTTCGTGGGCCTGTCACCGCACCTGGTAGGGCCTGACCAGACCTCTGATGAGGTCTCCATTGGTTGTTCACACCGTCCTCTCTGTCAGCATGAAGTAGAAACTGCACCATCAGTGAAGCAAACTCCATGGAGGAGGAGATTTGAGTCATTTTCAAGTGTCCGTGTAGAGAGGACCTCCCCAGCCAACCCCCCCAGGTGTTGCACTTGTAAATGTGTGCTTCGAATGTGGCCCCAAGTGGAGTAGGAGAATGTAGCCACACAAAGTCTTTTGCTCTTCATCCATCCGTAGGTGACGTCATCATCTGGATATTCTCTAAGTTTAAAGACCTGACTAGCTGATGCGACTGTTGCCATCCATGAGGCTGCTCCTCTGGTGTATGGTGGGCATTTGCTGCCGTTTGTGTTTCGGCTGCTCCCAGCTTCCAGCACCTGTCCTCTCTGGGGCGAACTTACCCCCTTCCCCCTTGGGGATCTTGGTGGGAGGCAGGATCCATCGGGTCCCTGGAGTTGAAGGTGCCAGGTGCTCTTTCTCCCCACCCTGCAGAGCTTCCAGGTGTTCTCTCCTGGCCCCGGCACCTGCGGGCTCCGACCTGTGAGGGAGAAGGGACAGCAACAGAAGAGAATGGATTCACAGCTCTGGCAGCGGGGCCAAGAGACCACCGTGCAGGCCGCAGTCTCAGCAGTGATGTGGCCTTGGCTCGCCTTGGGACCTGCCTGTGTCCCCAGCGTGGTTCTCCGGCCTCCCACTGACAGTGTTTGTGAGGGTCTTCACGTCCACTTGGTACGTCCCCTCCTGGCTGGCACCAGCTGGTCGGTGCCTGCGGCTGCCTCTGACAATTGTCCCTCCCCGGGCTGTCTGAGCTCCCAGCCGCTGTCTCGCTCTGCTGCCCACTAACAGGGTCGAGATTCTTCTCCTCCCCATCCCTGAAGTTAGGATTCCTGGCATGTCCCAGTCTTGCTGCGTGACCCCTGCCAGGTCCTCACTGCTGCTTCTGAATGTTGGTGCCCTCTGTAAAGGGGAGGGCTTCTTTCCCTGAAAGCCAGACCCAATGGCGCAGGTTCTAACAGCAACCACCATGTTCCAGGGACAATCTTCAGATTTTTCTGGCTCTGAATGAGGTTTGACAAGTCATCAAACCTCCTAGTCTCCTTGCCCCTGGGAGTTCTCCCGACTTCACCAGACTGAGGCTGAAGTCCGACTCCCAAGGGGATTGCAAACCTCTGAGTCAGAAATGCGGCTGCAAGCCTAACAGCATCTCTCGGGAGGAGCCTGGGCTGTGTTCGGGTGTTGGCTGGGCCAGGGTAGAGACATCTCAGCATTCCCAACAGCAGTGGATGCCCTCTGGGCCCTCTGTGCTATGCTGGCACATAATTCTTTCCAAGAAGGAGGGAAAATGGGTGCTCCTGACTCACAACTGTGTGCTCCTACAGACAAGTGTGTGGCTAATGTAGCCCATTAGAATGTCTGAGCCACTGGGCTTACATCTTGTGGCCACTGCCCCACACACAGGCTGGGCACAGCTTCAGACAGTGCACACTACTCATGGTCCTCAGGGGTCTTGAAATACCCAGCTGCTTCCATCCTGGTTGGTAAGCCCCTGAGCCCCTGCCCCCAATACAAATGCCACCTGCATATCATTACCCTGGTCCTTTTCCAGGAGACCCTAGATCCCAGTCCAGCAACTAGAGGGTCACAGCTGGCACAGCCAGGACGTCCACACTCTGGTGGGTCAAGGTTGGTGGTTATATGTTGTGGGTACTCTTGCCTGCCCACAAGGATTCTCAGAGCCCATTCACTCCCAACTTTTTTCCCATCACCGTATGTTGGCTCCTCAGCCCTATCACTTTTTAGTACCTAATATCCAGCCTGTCCTCCTTACCTGGTTCAAGTCTAGCCTCCTCCAAGAAACTCTCCTGACTGCATAGTCCTCACACCCACATCACTTTGCCTTCCTTTGGCCTCACGTGGACCAAAGATGGCTTGCTTGAAGTTCTTTGAGGGTCTTAAACTTCTCATTGCTTGCTTGCTTGGTTGCTTACAAATCCCTGCCTTATTGTTGCCTGGCAGCAGGTAAGTGATACCAGGGCCTTTATGGCCCCAGTCAGAGAGGGGAAGGTCCCATGAAGGCCAACTGGCAGCCAGCAGAGCTGCCTGGGAAGGGAAGTTCTTGAGTGGCCAAGAGGGAAGGACCCCAGGCTAGGGATGCATGAGCAATGCTGGGCTGGCAAACTCGGGTGGGGCTGGGGTAAAGGGTGATGGAGTCACACCTGGAGCAGGAGGGTATAGTAGGTCAGCTTAGTCACAAATCATGTGTGTGGGGTAGGAGCCTTCCCTCTGGGCCAAATGGGCCTAAAAGTGGTGATCTCCTGCTAGACCAGCAAGGAGGCCAAGCAGCACCTGAGCTGACTAAGGAACTGCCCATCCCACTGCAGATGGGCAAGGTGGTCGCAGTGAGGGGCCTTGCTCTGTGTCTAGTAATGCCCGAGAAGGGCGTTTTGGAAACTTGAATCACATTTCCCCACAATGTGTCCTGATTGCTTAGAAACTGCCCTCCCCCACCCCACCTCAATTGCCAGGAATCAGTGGCTCCTGACACATTTATTTGAAATCTCTGGGCTTCCTGTCAGCCAATTGAATCTCTGTGGTGGCGCTGACCAAAGCCACTATTTAGCGCTGGGCTCAGATTCTGCTGGGAGTGATTTGGCCCGTGGGTCGCCTGGTTGCTGCCGGTCGCCTTGGAGATGGAATCCCGGCTTGGCGCTGCCCACTGCCTGCTGGGTGTCACTCCGAGTTGACTCACAGCCCAGCACACGGTGGGAGGCCGACCCACGTGCACCCCCGCAGCCTTTTCCTCCCAGCTTTATCCCGCTGGCTTCTGCCCAGCAGCTGTCTACCCTGGGGACAGTATGTGTGCTGCTGAAACCTGCAGCCACACGAGCCCAGGACTGAGCCCCTGGGGGCCACGCTTTGGCCTCCTCGGTTCCACACCCCAGAGACCCAGGGAGAAGTGACTCAGGTTGGACAGTGGCTCCAAATGACCTCAAGTGACTCACAGCAAACAGAATGAAGTTGACACCCAGTGTTTCACTTGTCAACTCTCTTCATCATTCAACCAGCAGTGACTGCCACCATTTCCCAGCTGTGGTTAGATGTGCCCAGACCAGCTGAAATCCCAAGCCTGCCTGCCCAGACACCAAGAGCCTCAACCCTTGCTGCATCTGGGCATCACCTGTGGAGCCTGGCCTCTTGCAGAGGACTCACTTTAACTGGGAAGGGGATAGGGGCTGATTTCCAGAGCTCCCCGAGGGATTTTTTTTTTAAGATTTTATTTATTCATGAGAGACAGAGAGAGACACAGAGAGAGAGAGAGACAAGCAGAGGGAGAAACAGGCTCCATGCAGGAAGCCCGACGTGGGGCTCGACCCTGGGTCTCCAGGATCACACCCTGGACCGAAGGCAGCGCTAAACCACTGAGCCACCCAGGCTGCCCTTCCCCAGGGATTTGAATGTGCAGCCATGGGAGAGACCCAGTCTCTAACATTTGATTCTGTTAGGGAGAAGGATGCTAAACTGAGACACTATTTCCATCCCCAATTCCATGGTGAACACATCTGCAGCCTGGCTCAGGCTTTCGGTCAGTGGAATTCTGGTGTGAATTCAGCAAGGCTCCTTCCTGACCCCAAATCTTCCATAATTATTTCTGTATCCAATTCTTTCTCCTTGAGTTTGTACAACTTTTAATTTTCTGCTGCTTTCTCTGGATGTGAGTTGGAGTTTGTAGAAGTTAGATTATTACATTATAAAAAAATCTAATTATGGGAAAGTAAGTTGAGAATGAGACAAGGAAGACCATCTTATTGTTCTTATACAATTTTGGATCTTTGACCTAAAATCCATTTTTTTTCGCTTGTACTATATTTTTTCTAGATCGACAGTTATATATCTCCTGTTTTAGCTTTTTTAATTTTAGAACTTTGGAACACACACAAAAGTAGACAGACTAGTATCATGGACTATCACACATTTGGCCATCCCCCAACCACAGCAATAGCCAAGCTGACCCCACACCCATCAATCTGCCCAGCTTCTGTTTGTAGTTTGAAGCAAATCCCAGATGTCATACCATTTCTTCTGTAAAAGTTTGGTATGTCACTCAAAAATAAGTCTTTTTGTTTCAACAGCACAATTCTATTATACATCAAACCAAATTAACGATAATTCCTACTGTTCAAATTTCCCCGATATCTTGAGATTGTCATGAATGGATTTAAAAAATAGTTTGGATATTATTCAGCCATAAAAAAAAGAGTGACACTTTGCCATTTGTGACAATCTGGATAGACCTAGAGAATAGTTTGCTAAGCGGAGTCAGACAGGGAAACAAATACCATGTGATTTCACTTGTTTGTGGGATCTAAAAATCAAAACAAATAAACAGAAATAGAGTCTTGAAATACAGAAAACAAAGTGGTAGTTGCCAGAGGGGACAGGGGTGGGCAAAATAAGGGAAGAGGATTAAGAGGTACAAACCTCCAGTTATAAAATAAATAAGCCACAGAGATGAAAAGATACATCATGCGGAATGTAGTTAATAATGTTGTAATAATGATGTATGGTGACAGATGGTGACAACGCTGGTGATGAGCACTAAGAGAAATCTTGAGTCACTATGTTGTACACCTGGAAACGAATATAACATCATAGATTTACTATACTTCAATAATAAACATTTAAAAAAATAGTTTGAAACAAGGTCCAAGTGAGGTTCACATGTGGAAATTGGTTGATGTAACTTTTAGTCTGTTTTAATCTATAGGTAATGTCTTTTTTTTTCCCCTTGTAGTTTGTTTTTTGAAGACACAGGGTTGTTTATCCTGTAGACTTGTCCACAATCTAGATCTGATGATCTCCCTATGATGTCATTTAACAAGCCCTCTGTTCCTATTTTTCCTGTAAATTGGTACAGGATTTAGAGCATAATCAGGTTCAGGTTTGGTTTCAGTGGTGCTCTGTTCTTCCAACAGGAGGCACATGACGTCCTGTTGTCACTTCCCGTGATACTAGATGCTACAGACAACCAATGCCTGAATCTTTTGGTTCATTAAATATTTCAAAATAGTGATATCTGATTCCATCATTTCTCCTTCATAGAAGAACTCTAGCCTGTAAGTGAAGGAGAAATGATGGCTGACGCTATTATCTATTATTTGATACCCAGGATAATTGCCCGATTTTCTTCCTCTATTTACCATTTTCAAAATAATGAGTTGCTTTCCTAACATCCTGCAACAGTGAAAAAAGTTTTGTTTTGCTTTGAATATTACTATTAATTTGTGGCTTTTGATACATTTGGTGTGTTTCGATTCATTGTAGTTGGCATTGTCATTGATGCTCACGTGGCCACATTTTGGCCAGTGGGAGTCTCTTCCACCTGGCTCCTGAATTCTTAGACATGACCCAAGAAGTCTCCTACATTTTGTGTAAGCCTCTTGCACACTTTCTGCCCAGATCTAGAATCAGCCGTTTGTCCGAAGAGCCCTGATTGCTTTTAGTGGGAAATGGTATTTGGAGATCACACTCTGAATGTCAGGAGTTTACCTATTACCTCAAATTTTAGTTGATCCTGGTCTTAAAGTCAGAGCAGGTATTGGCTGTAGTTGGAAGGCCGCTCAGCATTCTTTGGGGGATGAACATGTTTGACCTCTGAATCAACAAATATTTATGATCATAGACTCGGTAGAGATAAACAAAGACAGTCTTGAGGAGCTTAACATCTCTTTTGTTGGCAGCAGGTATGTGTGTTGGGGGGGGAGGGCTTCTCAAACTTTAATATGTATACAAATTACCTGGGTACCTCATCAAAATGCTGAGTCTGAGTCAGTAGGCCTGGGGGGCCGAGGTCTAACTAGCTCCTAAATGATGCAGTGATGCTTGGTCCATGGGCCACACTCTGAGTGGCCAGGATCCAAAAGCAATAAGTAGGAAGGAGGGTGTTGGCACTGAATGCCAAGGAGCTCAGAGAAATGCCTTCATAGAGAAGGCAGCATTTTGGCTGGGACAGTGACTGGGATTTTTTTTTTTAATCAGGAGGCAGAACAGCAACAGAGTAGTGGAACTTTCCCTTTTATGGTAAATTTTATTTTATTTTATTTTATAAGATTTTATTTATTCATGAGAGAGAGAGAGAGAGAGAGAGAGAGACCCAGGCAGAGGGAGAAGCAGGATCCATGCAGGGAGCCCGATGTCTCCAAGATCCAGGGTCTCCAGGATCACGCCCTGGGCTGAAGGCGGTGCTAAACCGCTGAGCCACCCAGGCTGCCATTATAGTAAATTTTAAAAATTAGTATTAAGGTATACATATTGTAAAATCCATCCTATTAAAACATACAATTTGATCATTTATAATCACAGAGCCGGACAACCACTGCCATTGTCTGATTCCAGAACACTTCCATCACCTCTCTAAAGAAATCCCATATCCAATTTTCCCTCTCTCAGCCCTCGCCAATCACTAATCTATTTTCTCTCTCTGTAAGATTTGCCTCTTCTGGACTTTTCATATACATGAAATCATACAATGTGTAGCCTGTTTTGTGGCTGGTTTCTCTCACTATTTTCCAGGTTCATCCACATTGTAGTGTGGGCCAGTACTTTGTCTCTTTTTATGAGTGAATAATATTCCATTGCATGGAGAGACCACACCTTGTTTATCCACTCATCACCAGGTGATGGGTATTTGGGTTGTTTTTCTCTTTTAGCCATTATGAATAATACTGCTATGAACATTCTTGTGCACGTTTTTGTCTGGGCATGTTTTCAATTCCTTGGGGTGGGTACCTAGGAATGGAATTTCTGGGCCATGTACTAACCCCATGTTAAATTTTGAGGAACTGACAAACTATTTTCCAAAGCAGCTGCACAATCTTACATTTGCAGTTTGAGGAATACTTTTTTTATGCCCAGCACACACCCCTATCACACCACACACCCATATCACGCCACCCAGATCAATAAATGGGGGAACTGCCAGCACTCTAGAACCCTCCCCTGAGCCTCCTCCCTGTTATTCTCTCCCTAAAGGGAACTGCTGGCTTGCCCTCTGTCGCCATGGATGCTGGGACTTGGAGGGATTGAGCTGGGGCACATTCCCTGAGATGGGAGCAGCATAAGCAAAGGTACAGTGAATGAGGCAGAGCAACCCCAGCTTTAAATGCCACGTGCACAGGTGCCTAGGTGCCTAGACTGTCCTGTTATCCCACCAAGGCCTGGTGAACAAACTGGTTTCCTCCCTCCTCGCCCCACCTGCTACACAACCACAGGGCCCTTGCAGAGAAATAACAAGCAGGTGCGCTTCTCACCTGGGACCCCCTGGCAGGCCTTGGAGGGAGCTAAGGTGGGGAAACAATGTGCATGACGCCCAAGATTCACCATAAAGGCCAAGTTTAGTGTGAAGTGCCACGGTCCCGCCTGCTCTGTGGCCTGTGCAATGGCCTTGTCACAACTGTCCCCCAGGGCCCTTTGAGTCTTACTTACCCCCCACCTGCAGGCTCTCTAGGAAAGCCACAGCCCTCCACCTGAGTTCCCCGCACAGCCGAGACAGGGCCTGCTCAGTGGCCCTCCCCAGCAGCAGGGAGCTGCGTATGGGCAGTGGGCACAGCCTCCTGTCCTGTCCTGTTCTGAGCTGTGGGCGCCTGATGCTGCAGAGCCCGGGCAAGGAGGGCTTCCCGGGTGGTGGCCCTGGGACAGCAGGCCTGCAGCTGCCATGACAAGGCCTCCTGAGGCCCTTTCTCCTGCCTCAGCAGTTTTCCTGCATCCAGCCCTGCGGCCCATCCTTCCCTGCGAACTGACCTTCTCCCTCTGGCCTCATCCAAGCACACAGAATCACACATAAAGTCACTTCACACACACTCAAAACCACTCAGAGATACTTACCCTGACCTGCGAATCCTTGACTTGCCTTTCTTGACCTTTCTGTACCAGCCTCTCACCCCCAGAGGTCCCTCCTCCCAGCTCCTCTAAGGGATCATGGGAACCCCGTGGTGGCAGGCCTGGCTCTCCAAAATACCACCCCTGAATAAACAGCCTGAAATTGTCCTGACTCTCCAGCCTACTGTCTGGGAACTTATCAATGAAAGATGAATTTGGGTGCTCTTTAGAAGATGCGCACATCCCTGAGAGGGCCAGCCTGACACATGGGGTACATTAGTTTAATGGGTTGCTGTCCCACAGGCACTGAGCTGAGAAGGGCAGCCGCAGGTGAGGGAGAGTGGGCAGGAGTGCAGAATAGAAAACTCTGGAGCATGGCAGCCACGATGGACGGGCCAGCCTCAGACGGGCTGCAGAGAGGGGTTCTGGGCGAGCTCCGTGCAGTCCTGGGGCTCTGGGGGAGATGAGGGTCTAGACCCAAGTCAAGGTCTAGAAAAGAAAATGGGAGGATGCCAGAGACAAACTTTTTAAGGTTTAATATTTTATACACCGAGCAGGGGTTGAAACCCAACTTTACTTCTTCTTCCCCAAGGTCCTCTTATCTCATCTCTCCAGTTCTTCTCTTCCATAGTGTCCTTCCTCCATTCCTTTTCTCTAACCTAGAACAGAAAATAGTCTCACCAATTCTACTTTCTGTAAAGACTTAAAAGGCGTTTGAGGGCCAGTCTCAAATCTAACTATTGTTACAGCACCACTTTCTGGGAAAATGCGTGGTCTAGCCCCATGCCTGGGTCACTGCAGGTGCTCAACAAAGTGCTGGGTAAATAAATAAAGGGATGGATGTATGTCACTTCTTATGAGTTTCAAACACTGGATTTTGAGGAGGCCTTTTGGAATTGATTCCTTAGGTGGGTTCCCTGGCTTTCCTGTAGGCACAAATCAGAGGAGTCAGTCATCTTGGGGTCCCACCAAATTACAAAGATGAATCCAGGGTGAGGCCTAGGGTCTGGATACACCCCTCACCCCCCACCCCCCCACCCCCGCACCAACCCATCTTGTCTGATTTCCTTTCCAGAGACCTTGCAGCTTCTCCTGGAGAGGTCAGTGGGCAGGGACTGGTGGGGCTCTAGCGCCCTCTGCTGGTGTGTTTCCAATAGTCGACTTCTGCAGCCGGCTTTTCCTGTATATTCTAGTTTCCAATGTGCTGGGGCAAGGCTAGGAGTGAGGATTTCTGGTTTTATTTCAGGCCTACTGTTGAGTGAATGTCTAGCTGAAGGTGGCTCCTAGTAATAGAAATGAGCATCAGGGTGGGCTCCCAGGCATTAACAATTTAATTTAAAGTAGGTTTTGTTTTTGTTTCGAACATCTCCTTGGCCTGAGTCGTCTGAAGAGCTTCTAGTCTTGGCTCAGGGCCCCATCTCCTATGGCAATGGGCTCTGTCACATGTGTTTGAAAGGCACAAGTCTCCTTTTCCTTAAGTGAACTGGGTGGTTTCCTCCAAGAAAGAGAAGCAACCCTGTCCACAATGGGACTGGCTCCTGGGCAGAGGCTGGTGCTGAGGGTTCACTAATCCACATGAAACCCTGGCTCTCCCCCAGAGGTCTAGGGGGTAGCTGAAGAGAGAAACCAAATGCTTTGCTATCTGCACCAGACCCTTTTCAGCACCTCCCCAGGATTGCAGCAGCAGATACTGAACTGCTCCTGGGTCAGGGAGTAGCGGGCAGGGGAACAACCCCAGGGGTACAAAACCCAAAGCTAGACTAACCCAGACTATAAGCAGCCCTTTGGCCAGACCCAGGCCCCATATTTTCCATACACTTAATAGCAAAGCACAGAGCACTGCTTCTCAGAAGGCAGTGGGTGTGGAGTCACCTGGGAAATCTTGTGCAGATGCAGACCCTAATTTGGTAGGTCTGGGATATAGCCCAAGACTCCACTATTCTATCCATTTATTTATTAGAGATAGAGCACATGTGAGTTGGAGCAAAAAAAACTCTGTTCTCAAGGAGATCATACCCTAGTGGAATGCAACAAACAAGTAGGATATATACTATATAAGTTGGGGATAAGTGTGCTGGAGAGAAAAATAAAGCAGAGTATGGACCATAAGGAATGCTGAGGCTGGGGATATTGTTTTTATAAGGAATAACAAGGAACGTGTCCCTGAGAAGGTAATTTTGAGGTGAGGAAGCTGGGCATGTGGATAGTTGAGGAAGTGGGAGTGAACATGTGTAAGTGCAAAGGTCCTGAGGCATGACTTCCCTGGTCACTCCTAGGAAATAGAAGGAATAGAAGGGTCTAAGGTACTTTCCATCAGAAGAGATTTTAGGAGGTCTCAATTGAATTACGTCCTTTCTAGAGAGTCCTTCTTGGGCCATCTCCCTCTTCCTTAAAAAAAAAAAGTTATTTTTTTATTATACAAATAATACAAGTTCATTGTGGAAACAACTAGAAATCATAGGTAAGCATAAGGAATAACAGAAAAAGTTGTCATAATCCTGTGCAGAGAATGATTCTGTGCTGTTATTCTTATGTCCCTTCTAAGGCTTTTCAATTCATGCACACCTTTAAACACATGTGTGTACTCACACACACACAGCCCCACACACGCTTTTACCAAAAATGAGATTATACTAATACTGTTTCATAATATGCTGTTTTTCATTTGCCATCATATCATTAACATCTCTTGATGGTATTGAATATATTTCAACAATATGTTATTCTTTTTTTTTAACAATATGTTATTCTTAATGTCAGTAGTGCATTCCACTTTATGGGTGTGCCATAATTTAACCAATTAGTGTCCATTTCCATTGTTTCCCATTTTTAAATATATCTTATAAATGACTCTGTGATGCGTGTCCATGTAGCTAAGTCTTGGCACCCATTCATAATTTTTTCCTGTCTTTTAAGCCATTTGACACGTGTCACCAGAGTGCCCCTCAGGAGCGTCATGCTAAATAGACTCACAGTGGAGGTGCTCATCTCCCCACAAATTCATCACTCATAAAAAATGAAACCAAACCAAACCTTTCTTGGTTACCACTTTAAAAAGCTGATATTCATGTTGAAGTGTCACAAGAGCAGAACCACCACTAAACATTGCTCCATCACCTGCAAGGGCACACTTCCCGCCTTCCATCTTCTACTGCTGGGATCAGGGTCAGGCTTCCAGTCATTCTTCCATCTCCATTCTGAAGACGGAACTTGCTTTGTTGTGTTTGTTTTAACATAGAAGTAGCAAAGAGTCACCTTGATCACACATAGAGGAGGACAAATCACCTGAAATACTGAAGAGGGTGGGATGCCTAGGTGGCTCAGTGGTTGAGTGTCTGCCTTCTGATTAGAGTGTGATCCTGGGGTCTTGGGATCAAGTCCCGCATCGGGTTCCCCACAAGGAACCTGCTTCTCCCTCTGCCTGTGTCTCTGCCTCTCTCTCTGTGCCTCTTATGAATAAATAAATAAATAATCTTTTTTAAAAAAGAAAGAAATACAAACTGAAGGGGGTGCAGGGAGGCCAGTGGCCAGGGGCCTCTGGAGCCGGTCAGGGTAGCCCACTTAGGAAAGCAGGTGGATAGTCTATTGGCATGGAAGTGGGTATAGACAGACCTGTTGAGCCTGAGAGAGATTGGTCTGGGCTCCCATCCGTGGTGGTGGAGGCCTGAGGCCAGCCCTGTCCACGGCCTTGTCCACCTTCAGGACCAGCTGTGGCCTGTGGCCCAGGAGAATGACCTAGGAAAAGGGATGCGGGAGTCAGGATTGTGCCAGGCTCCATGGGGGGATGGGAATGGATGACACAGCCTCCTCCCAGGCCAGCCTGACCACCTCATTGCCTCATTGTGACTCAGCCACATGTGTCTCTGTCAGATCAGGGCCTGGGGCTGTGGCACCTGTAATCTGTGGGTGGGTTGGGTGAGCCCATCGACCTCACTCTGTGGGAACCAGATACTGAGGTTACAGGGCTCAGAGGCTGTGTTACAATGGGGTGGCCTGTTCTGTGCTCTGGAAGAGCCTGTCCCCATCCCATACCGGTCTTATATTTTCCTGCTGTTTGATTTCCTAATATGCACATCCTGCCTCCGCTCAAGACAGCTATAGGTCATTTGTTTGTTAAATGAATGGAGATCCACATTCCTCTCGTTGCAGGTCTGGCTGCCCCTGGAGTCTGTACAGAACTGAACGCTTTTTAACTGAGGAGAAGCAATTCTGACCTCACTGTCGTCCTCGTCATGAGTTTTCATTTTAAAAAGTAACTCCCTCCTCAGGGGCATCTGGGTGGCTCAGTGGTTCAGCATCTGCCTTCGGCCCAGGGCGTGATCCTGGAGTCCCAGGATCGAGTCCCACATCGGGCTCCCTGCATGGAGCCTGCTTCTCCCTCTGCCTGTGTCTCTGCCTTGCTCTGTGTGTGTCTCTCATGAATAAATAAAATCTTAAAAAAAAAATTAACTCCTTTACATATACTCTCATTTCCCTCCCACCATACCTCCTATTAATTAGCATTTTCACTGCTCCATCCCAGAGTCTCAGAGAGGAGGGAAGTGACTGACCTGTGGCCACACCACTGATTCCTACCCAGGTCCAGTGGACCCTGAGAGCTGTGCTCCTCCTTCCTCATCCCGTCACCCTTGGGAGTGGAGGGGGTCCCAGAGAGCCACAGAGCAAAGGGAGCAAGGGGAACTGGGCCGAGGTTGGACAGCTGGGGTCTGCTCCTGGCTTGGCTACACACTGACTGTATGTTCAGGGGGGGCGCCCTCGCTGCACCCCTCTGGGCCTGAGAGTCCCCACAGTAAGTGGAAGAGACTGGCTCGGATGATCTCTGATTCCTTCTAACATTGGGGAGCCTGATTCAACACTAATGGGGAGCTGCTCTACTCTGACAGCAAGGGGGGGCACCACAGGCCCAGAGTCTGGGGACCGTCACAAAGCTAAGGCAGGAGCCACCAGGCCCGGGCCTAGAAAGTGGCTCCAGCTGCCCTCCTCGGAAACCGCGCAGCTCTCCACTTCTCTCAGCTTCTCTGCTTCTTTCTTCTTTCTCTGCAAATTGTTTTTTTTTTTTAAAGACTTTATTTATTCACAGAATGATATACAGAGAGAGGCAGAGACATAGCAAAGGGAGAAGCAGGCTCCTTGCAGGAGCTCGATACGGGACTCGATCCCGGGACTGGGCTCACGCCCTGAGCCGAAGGCAGGTGCTCAACCCCTGAGCCTCCCAGGCGTCCCATTTTTTTCTACAAACCAGCCTTTGCTGCCTCTTAGGCCAGTGGTGGCAGCTCTGTCTCCAGCCCCCCAGTCAGTAGCCCTCAGTTCTGGGGGCCAGGGCAGTCTCACCAAATTCCCAACTCCCAGGGAAAGACACCTGGGCAAGCGGAGGTGGAGATCCACCTCGGTGTGATCACCTGGGACCTGCAGCGCAAAGAGGGGGAGCCCGGTTGGGGAGATGCCCCCCAAGAGGCTCAGTACACAGGACAGGGATAGCATCGCTGGGAGAGGAGACCAAGTGCGATGACACTCTGGGTGAGGTGACATTGAGACCTGCGGAGAAGGGGCAGGCTTACAGCAGAGCCGGCCCGCCTGCGGCGTCAGCAGGAATGATGGGCTTCGGCTCCCGGACGGTCCATTCCCAAGGGCAGACGTGACAGCTGTTTGACAGCCAGGCAAGCGTGTCCCCTCAGCTCGCACAGTTGTCCTTCTGCTGCCTCTGCACTGGATGACGTGGAGCTGGGGCACAGGGAGCTTGGGAGAGTCAGAGGACGCAGACGCAGAGGCCAAGGCCGCCGGGCCTCAGGGCTGATCATTGGCCCCCAGGACCAGCCTCAGCTGGTCCCAGCAGCCCTGTTTCCTGATGACCTTGCTTTAGTCCTGCTTCGGTTTAAACATGCAGTGAGGGGAATTCGGCCCCCAAATCAGGTCTCACGAGGGAACTTTCCTCATCCCGTGAGCCAATCTGCACCCAGGACACAGTCACATAAGCAGATTTCCAGACAGGATCTGGGATGGAAGTCTGGATTGTCCGAAGGATTTTCTCAGCCCCTCCCCTGAGCCTGCTGGGTCTTGGAGGGACCCCTGTGGGAGGAGATTCCCCCTCCACCCCCGGCACAGGGGGACCCTTGGGGCATGGTGCCAAGGCTGCAAGTCCTGGAAGGAGGCAGGGGGTAAGAGAGCCAGCTCAGCATCTGCAGCAAAAGTTTAGGCAACAAACACTTCCTGGGCGCCTGGGTGGCTCAGCGGCTGAGCACCTGCCTTTGACTTAGGTCGTGATCCCGGGGTTCTGGGATCGAGTCCTACATCGGGTTCTCCACAAGGAGCCTGCTTCTCCCTCTGCCTGGGTCTCTGCCTCTCTCTCTGTGTCTCTCATGAATAAATAAAATCTTAAAAAAAAACCAAAACACCTCCTAAGAACCTACCACATGCAGGGCTCTGAACTCCATGCTGAGGATGAAGACAATGTAAGCGTTGGCTCTAGAAACTGACAGGCTGCGTGGGAAGGGAAGACACACACAGGCTGACTTAGTAAGGAGGTGGGAAATGTCTCTGAATGGCTGAGCAGCCTGGTCACGAGCCCTGGAGGAGCTGTGTGGGAGGAGAGAGCAGTCCAGCTGGGACGATGGGGGCTTTGTGGAGATGGGAGGATGGGTGAGCAAAGACAAGGGTGTGGGGATGTGCAGGGCACACGTGGGACCCTGGAGTGTACATTTACCAACGTGTAGATGTCGGAAAAAGGGGAAAAAACTTCAAACATCTAAGATTAGCTCAGAAACGCAAGGTCTTGAACGGAGTTTGGATTTTGACATTATCCCATGAGCAATGGGTATGGGAGGTTTTTCAGCAAGGAACAGTTGGGAGTCGAAAGCAGTGGTTAAGGACCGAGTAGCTGGAAGTGGTGTGCACAAAATGAATTCCAGATTGGAAGAAACTACTGGAGTCAAGGGGAGTGGGTCAGAAGGTACTGTAGGTGGTTTAGGATCCAGATGCTAAGAGCCTGGGTTAGCATATATGTGAGAATTAGAGGATTGGGGAATGGACACGGGAAGTGTTATAAAGATTGCTTGGGAATTGGTACTCACTTGCTATGGGAGGATGGGGAGAGAGAAAGTGTAAAACTTGAACGACTAAGTGGTACCCATTCAGAACCTGGGAATGCTAGCCACACATCCACACATCCGTCAGGAGGCAGGGGTTGTGGATAACAAACCATTGCTGTGTGGTCTCTGCCTTGAAGCAACCCATACTCTTCTGTCATCCTCAGCTCTTCCAGAAAAGGTCCTGAGAGCCATCAAACATAGATCATGGAGGAAGTGATAGAGAGCAGGGTAAAGAGGAAAGAACATTCTACTCTCAGCCTGTACTCAGTACTTTGCCCAAATTCTCAGAAATCCTAAGCCGAAGGGGCTTTAGGAGAAGAGGCCATGGGCCTGCCTTCTCGGGGCAGGGGCTCTGAGCTCAAAGGCACATGAGATTTCCCCCTGGGATGTCGAGGCAGTGTGCTAGGTAGATAGGCAGACAGAGGGATTGAAGGAAAGCCTGGAGGGGAGCGAGATCCGGCCCTTGTCTAGAGATCCTCCTGGGCCAAGGCTGCCAGGACACTGAACAAGGATAAGAACGCCTGTTGGGAAGTCAGGCAGAGAAGGGATCTGGGTGCAGAGATGGGGAGTCTGGTTTTGGCCGTACTGAGTTTGACATGATGACCAGGGCCTTGACAGACAGATCTGAGCTTTGGTGAGACATCAGGGCTTCAAGTCCAAGACTTGGGGTTTTCCACAGTCTAATAAAGCAAATATTTCTTGCTGAGGGAGAATGGAGGATGTAAAGTGACCTGCAGGGCACCAGGGATCAGGGAAGGTGTTTAAGGGCAGGGCAAAATGCACAGAGGGCAACAGGGGACATTGCTTTTACTTAGACTGTTTAAAGAATCATCTAGGCCACCAGTGGGAGAATGAATAAATTATGGTATATTCACAAAATGGAAACCACACAGCAATTACAAAATAAACAATTGCTATGCACGCAACTATATGCATGAATTTACACAGACGTAATTTTGAGCAAGAGAAATGAGACCCAAAAATATATATGTGATTCCACCAAGTTCAAAAACAGGCAAAATAATGCATCAGGATAGAGATTAGAATAGCAGTAACCGGGGAGCAGAGTAGGTGTGGGTGGGAAAGAGGTGCTGGAAATGTTCTAGAATAATCTCAGTGATGTATACCTATACCAAAATTCATCAAAGTGTACATCTCTGCATATAACCACATATCTTGTGGCTCAATTTTTGAAGTCTTTTTAAAAAAACAAACAGGAAGTAAGCACATACCTTATCTATTGCTGCATAACAAATGACCTCAAAACCTAGCAACTTAAAACAAGTATTTATCATCCCACAGTTCCTGTGGGTCAGGAGTTTGGAAGGAGCCTAGCTGGGTGGTTCTGGCTCCCGGGATTTTCAGAAGGTTGCAGTCAAAATTTCAGCGGGGGCTGCTGTCACCTGAAGGCTCTCCTAGGGCTGCCAGATGATGCTTCACGTGGCTCTCGGTGGGTGGCTTCAGTGCCTTGCCTTTAGCCCTTTCCATAGGACCACTCAGATGTCATCACTACATGCCAGCGAGCTTCACCCAGACAGAGCATCCGAGACAGCAAGATGAAGCCACCTGTCTTTTAGGATTTAGTCCTGGAGGTCACACACCATCACTTCTGCTGTATTCTCATTAGAAGCAAGTCAGTGTCTTGCCCTCGATTGAGAGGAGAGGAATTCGACTCCTCTTTAAAGAGTATCAGAGCATTTGTGGGTCTATTACAACAGCCTAGAACTACACATTGCAGTGTCCCCAAGCGTTTGAAGGTTTGGAAGTCAAGGGACAGAGTCTGGGGAGTCCCCTATGGTAGGCAGAGGAGCAGCCCCCAAAGATGTGCATTTTTTAATCCCCAGAACCTGCGAATATGTTGCATTACATAGCAAAGGGCAAGTACGGTTGCTCATTAGCTGACCTGGTTTATCCAGGTGGGCCCCATGTAATCACAAGGGGCCGTACACGTGGAAGAAGGAGGTGAAGAAGAATCAAGGTCAGGGTGGTGCAGAACGGCTCGCCATTGCTGGCTTTGAACATGGAAGGGGCCATGAGCCCAGGGATAAAGACAGCCTCTAGAAGCTGAAAAAGATAAACAGATTCTCCCCTAGAGCCTGCAGAAGGAATGCGGGCCTACCAACACCTTGATTTTAGCCCGGTGAGACCCATTTGTGACCCATCTTGGGTTGTCATAAGCCATTAAACGTGTGGTTATCTGTATGGCAGCAACAGGAATGAACACAGTCTATACCCACCCTTCTTTTTTCCATTTCTAAATCATTTTGCTTTCCGCACACGCTATGATTATTGAACTTACTTGTATATGGTCCATATTTTTAGTAAATGCATTTAGCACGTCTCCTTTAGAGCTATAAGCTCCTTGAGGGCAAGACCTATGTTTCGTTTGCTTTTTGTTTGTTAAGTGTATATCAGAAGCCCAATGCGTGGCTCATTACTATGTGGCCATTAAGAACTTGATCGATAAAAAAACTAAACAAACAAACAAAAAGAACTTGATCGATGATTCACTAGCTAAAAGTCCAAACAGCCAACTTAGTAAAGAGATGAAACAAGAAAGCTGGTGTGAAATAAAATGTGGATCCAATGGATTCCTCCTCATTAAAACTAAAGCCAAAGAATCACACACGTGACAGGAGAGTTTATTAAGATACTGTTTTCTCTGTATCTTTGTTCTCATTTCAAGCTAGTGGCCAGATGGGGGATTTGGGGCAGGACATACAGTGGGGAGCACTTGGAGGTCACTGGCTCGTCTGTACCTTTGTTAAAGGCGTAAGGCCTCTGAAGGGAGGTCTCCTTCTGGTGGTGGTGTGGGGGGACAGGAAACCATCGGGAGGGTGGATCCCCAGAGCCCACGAAGGGAACCAAGTTGCTATGAGCAGCAAGGACCTGAGTTCTTTTCTGCAACAAGACCTCAGAGGGAAGTGGTACAGGCTAAACCCTGGGCCTGGGGGTCTCCCACTTAGCCGACTCTTGGGTCTCCCCACCCCACACACAGTGCAGGAGCTAAGAACACAGAACAGGTGCATAGGGCAGTGGGGGTCTCTGCTACAACCACACAGAATGGCAGCTGTTCTCCTTGGGGCCTCCCCTCGCTTTTGACCCGGGATCTTTGCAGAATCAGGTGACTGGAGGGAGGTCGGAGGGGAAGGGGGATGACCCCAAGAATGACCAAGGGAGAATTTCCCACTAATCCAGCAGGAAGCAGGAAGCGGGCTTGGTGGCTGAAACATGCCGATTTAGAACAACAACAACAAAAAGGTGACACTCACACTCTGAAGTTTGGGCTGATATTCAAAACAGTGATACCCGCTTTGGCTTTAAGTGATGATTTTAATCTCCGGGTGGGGGCAGGCCTGGGGCAGGGTGGTAGGTCAGAGGGCCACAAGCCTTTACTGTGCAGCTCAAGGAGCAGAGGGAGGAAGGGCCAGAGCTGCTGGTGTGCTAGCTTGGGAGCATGTCGTCCTCCCCCGCGTAGGGCTTGAAGCACAGATAAATCAGAAAGCAGCTCCAGAGGCCAAGGATGAAAAGGGTGGCCAGGCGTGGCATGGAAGTTTTCTGCTGCTAGAGGGTGAGAAAGGCAGGAACCTGAGGCCAGGTCAGCTCAGCTGCCAGGGAGGCAGCCACCACCCCCCACACTCCCTCCAAGGGAGCCTCTGGATGGCAGCCTTCCGGTTGGGGCCCCCCAGTCCTCCTGCCTGGTGCCATGTCCTCCATGACTGAATGGATGAGGTGGGAGGTGGGGGGCAGAGTCTGCGTGACCACAGGGGTGGGGGTTGATACAAATGGAGCCTGAGCACACTGCCTCTGGGATGATGCCCCCCCCGCCACCAGCAGAGACAAGGGCTTTGTGTGTGGATCTACCTACCCCTGATTGTAGTTGTTCTTTAGGGCTCTCAACAAACATTTTTCCTGTGGAGGACAGAAAAGGCACAAGAAAGATCATTTTTCCCTGGTCCAAGATGGCCAGCCTGCTGGGCACCTCATCGGGTCTTGCTATGGAAAAGGACAAACAATACAGTGGCACTTGGGACCAGGCACAACCAGGGCTGGGTCTTACTTGGTCATGGCTTAGGAATCTCCCTGGGCCTAGAAGGCAGGATCCCAGAGGGGGCTCCAGGCTAGGGAGGCATCCAGGGCCAGCGGAGGGGTGGAACCTGTCCCTTTCCAGCAAGAGGTAAGGGAGTGAGAGGGCCCGGTGCAGGGAAGGGGGTGGGGGCTGTCAGAGAGGAGCAGGAGCCTGGGGGGCAGCACCAGAGTAGGGGGGAGGTAAGGCTTCACTTACGCAGCAGGTCCCGCATTGATGAAGGGAATCCAGAGGGTCCTTCTTTGTCTTTTGTAGGGCCATGATCTTCTTGTGAAGAGAGAGTGGTGTTCCATCTGCTCCGTCCATTTTCTTGAGCCGGAGCTGGGGGTCTGTGTCTGTTTTTCCTATCAGTCTGAGTTCCTGCTGTTCCTTTGGCCCTCTTCTAAGGGGACTGGGGAGTCAGGGAGGGGCAGAGTTGGGGAGACAGTCCAACAGGACAAGGAGATAACCATAGCGTGGGCGGCCAGGGAAGGCCTTGACTCTAAGCCACTGGGGTAACAGAAACCAAGACAGGACCTTGAAGAGTCTGAGAGTCCTCCGGACCCGAGGACACTTAGCAAAGTGAAGGGAGGAGATTCTTTAGGGATGAGGAGAGATGGGCGCAGGTTACACTTACAGCTTGCTGTTCTTCTGTATATTTATTAAAACATCCATCTTCTCATCCATATCCTTCTGCATTTCCTTCAAGTGAAAAAATCAAAGCTAGAACTATCATCTTGGAGGGCTTTGGAAATCCTTTCCTCTGGTCTCTCTGTCAACTACTTGGAGGTCACCTCAGCATCCATCTTACTTCCCCAAGAATCCTTCCTGGCCTTGGGTACAGACCTCCTCTTCCTTTCTCCTCCCCCGTTAAACCATGAGGCCAAAGCACAGACAAGGTCATCGGGGGTTCATCCAAAGTCTCCAGAGGAGTCAGAGGACCAGAAATCTTTAATCTGGTCCCACACTGGGATGAGACCATTATCTGCCTTGGCTCAATGCCTATAAAATGATGGAGCTGATAAAACAAATCTTGTGACCCACCCGGCAAAGACACTTGACTCCAATGATTTGATCCCTGCCCCCAGATCCTGCACATGTGGGTTTGCTTCTTCTTTAACCCAATTTCTGGCAGGAATGGTAAACAGAAACAAAGAAGGAGTGGCTCAAATAGCACCTCACGTTTATTATTTACTAAGAACTGAAAGAACAGTAAAATCTTCTTGGCCAATTTAGATCTGGAAAATTTGATCTGGAAAAACTGGAACAGAAACAGTGGTCACAAAACCACGTCTAGGACAGCAGATGTCATTACCAACAGAATCGGTTACGACAAACACGGGGTTGGCTTGAACATTACCAAATATAAATGAAAACTAATTTGCTTCAAAAATCATTTGAATAAAAAATGAAAGATTTGGCTACAGTTTCCTGATCTGTGGCAGAAAATTGATCAAGCAATCATACTGTCTGGGTGGAGAGGATTTCAAAAAAATACCTTCTTGAAAAGCGTTTTTAGGTGCTATACATTTTGAATAAAATATCAGTACTCATAAATGGAGTGAAAATATCCTTGAAGTGGAAACGGCCCCTGGATTCAAAACATCAGAGTCAAAATGTCCCCTATTCTTAGAAGTCTATTACTTCAAACTCATGTCCCAAAGTGATCTCCTTATTTCCTTTTCTAAACCAATTGTTTGTCCTTGTCACGGTCACCATTTTCTTCTACCCATCTGGATTGCTTTTGGGGTCATGGACGCTTGCTTCTCCTTCATTCCTTGTGTTGAATCAGTCACCAAGAATATTATTTTTCCTTCCACGCATCTTTCAGATTTACTATTTCCTTCTGCTCCTACACCTGCTCCAATGTTCCTCATCTTGAGTGGGGGTGTGGCTTCTTGCCTGGTATCTTGCTCCAGACAGCCCTACCCCTGGTCTCCTACACCCCCCTCACCTTGGCCACCTTGCATACAGCCGCCCGCTCAGCCTTTCTGAAGTGCTGCTTCTAGCATGTTCTTTGATTAAGAATCTCCAGAGGCCTCTTAACTGCTTACACAACCAAGTCCCAACCTGTCGGCCTGTCTTTCAAAAGCCTTCATTATCTACTGCCTTTGTGCCCATCCTATTTTATTTCTCACAGTTTCCCCAGATGATCCCACTTTTATGACTGATCTCCCCACTGACTGTGATACACTTGACGTTCATCCTGCTTCCATGCTGCGCGCAAGCCGTTCCTGTGCCCAAAATAGCCTCCTTTGTGCCTTTCGATCCCCAGTCCTGCCCCCTAACAAAACACTGACTGTATTTGCATTTTAATATAGAAATAATACATGCCCTTTGTAGAAAATTTGGACAATACAAAGGACTATAAAAAAACAAATTGATATCATCACCTAGCAATAACTGCTAGTAACCTTTTTGGTATATTTCTTTCCAGGCTTTCTTTTAAATATTTACTTAGCTATTTTTTTTCACTTAACTGAGATCAATCTGTATAGAATACTTGTATCTTGATTTTTTTACTTCTCATTATAGGCATTCTTTTATATAAATAAGATTTTTATTTTGAAATAATTTGGGATCCACTGAGAGTTGCAAAGACAGGACAAAGAGTTCCCATATGCCCATATGTTTTACTCAGTTTCCCTTTAATGCTAACATCTGACTCAACCATGGCATTGCTTTTATTTTAAAGTGGGTTTGAGGGATCCCTGGGTGGCGCAGCGGTTTAGCGCCTGCCTTTGGCCCAGGGCGCGATCCTGGAGACCCTGGATCGAATCCCATGTCGGGCTCCTGGTGCATGGAGCCTGCTTCTCCCTCTGCCTATGTCTCTGCCTCTCTCTCTCTCTCTCTCTGTGTGTGACTATCATAAATAAATAAAAAAATTAAAAAAAAATAAAGTGGGTTTGATGCCCAACATGGGGCTCAAAGTCAGAACCCTGAGATCAAGAGTCATATATTCTACTGACTAAGCCAGCCAGGTGCACCTATAAGAATTCTTTCTAAACATTATTTCTGATGGGTCCTAGTTTTCATCCAATGGAGACACCCTGATTTATTTGGTTATTCTTTTGTTGAAAATTGTGATTTCCAAATTTTTGCTATTATAAATAATCCTGTGATGGACATCCTTTTTACATATACCTGTGCTAATATTTCTGGTTATTCTCATAGGTTAAATTGTGAGAAGTGAAATTAATAAGTCAAGGGGTTTGATAGTTTTTATACCTATTGTCTAATTCCTTTCCAGTTTTGTACAAATCTATACTCTGATCAGCAGTATAAGAGCATTCCTGCCTTGTGTTATAATTGTCATAAGTTAAAAGTTCATTTATTTGATCTCCTGGGTGGCTCAGTTGGTTAAGTGTCTAACTTTTGATTTCAGCTCAGGTCATGATCTCAGGGTGGTGGGATGGAGCCCTGTGTCAGGCTCCATGCTCAGTGGGGGGTCTGCTTGGGATTCTCTCTCTCTCTCTTCCCCCCCAACCCCCCACCCCACACTATTGCATGAGCACTCTCTCTCTAATAAATAAAATGTTAAAAAAAAAAGTTCACTGATTTGAATGTGACAATAACCTAAGTATTGTTTTCATTCGGCATTTAACTGATTATTCGTGAGGTAAACCTTTTAAATACATTTATTGCGGGGGATCCCTGGGTGACTCAGCAGTTTGGTGCCTGCCTTCAGCCCAAGGCATGATCCTGGAGATGGGGGATTGAGTCCCACATCAGGTTCCCTGCATGGATCCTGCTTCTCCCTCTGCCTGTGTCTCTGCCTCTCTTTCTCTCTCTCTCTCTCTGTGTCTCTCTCATGAATAAACAAAATCTATATATATAGCTTTTTAGTTGTATTCTCTTTTGTGGATTGTTCATACTCTTTGCCCATTTTCCTATTTGGCTCTTATTGATTTGTATGAGCTTTACATGTCACAGATAAACTTTTATCAATGTTTATCATATTTGTAGAAAATTATTTCCCCCAAATTGTGTTTGCTTTCTAATTCTGTACATGGTGCTTTCTTGTTATGATTCTTAAATTTTTTACATTGTTAAATATATCAATATTTCCTTTGTGATTTCTTCTGTTGTATTTATATTTAGACAATCCAGTTAAATATTTATATGTAATTTATCCTTATTGGTTTTATTATGTAAATTCACTTTATGGACTATTTCAGTTTTTACAATGTTAACTGAATTATTTTTCTTCATATAATCAATGTTCTTAAATGAATACATAATCCTTTTCTTCTCGCATTTAAAAAATCATCTTTATTATCTTAAATGTTATGGGGCTGTGGTTCTCAAACTTGAGTGTGCAACAGAATCACCTGGTGATCTTTAAACATTACTAATGCTTGGCCCTCATTTCAAAAGGTTCTGATTTAATTGTTATGGGGTGCAGCCTGGGTCAAAGCCACAGTACAGGTGATTACAATGTGTAGCCAAGGTTAATAACTACTTCTAGAGTATTTAGAATCTTGTTCTTATCTAGGGGAAAGCATCAGAATCACTTTTAGAGTTTTAAGCAATTGTGGCCCACCCTAGAAATTTTTATTCAGTTCATCGGGACAAGGACCTGGGTATACAGATTTTTTAAATCCTCACAGGCATCCCTGATGGAAAGGTTGTTACAGGGTTATCTATATTGGTTTTGTTCATTTGGCTGCTTATCTGAGGAATATTATTGTATGATTTTGTATGTTTTTGATATATCTGGTGGGGGTAGTACCTCCTTATAACTCTTAAAAATGTAAGGATATCTGCCTTTGCCCATTTATGCTCCTACACCAATTGTTCTCACATTTTCATCTGGGGAGTGTGAAAAAAAAATCCAAGGGTCTAAGCCCCCTCCAAATAGGACCTGGGATCTATTTTCTTTATTTATGCTCCAGAAAATTCGAAGACACATCAAAGTTTGAGAACCACTATTCTAGAGTCTAGATGGTCCTCTTAGTAATTGTTGAGTTCAAAAACTAATCTTACTAGGCTTTTGGTTAGATTTGCATTAAGCTTCCAATATGGCCTTCAAAGCTCACCTTAAGACTCACTTTCTTTGTAAGGATTTGTCTGGTTACCCCAGCCCACATTCCTTCCTTATTTCTCCAAACTCCCAATTAACTCCAATTATCATATAGCTTGGTACTTGTTATTTATTTCTTGCCATAGAGTTTGGGTCTTCAACCCAAGATTATAAGTAGCTTCAGGGCAGGGTCTTGCATCTCCTTCCATACTGGCCCATGGAAAGCACTCAGGAAATGCTTACCTTCATAATCTCCACAAATTCCTGGAGTTTATCAAAATCTTTGTCCATTACGCCCTTTATCTAATGAAAAAGAAAGGCAAGCACATATTATTGAATGTGGAGTCATCTCTGTTGGCATTTTATTTTTTTTAAGATTTTATTTATTTATTCATGAGAGACACACAGAAAGAGAGAGAGAGAGGCAGAGACACAGGCAGAGGGAGAAGCAGGCTCCATGCAGGGAGCTGGATGTGGGACTCGATCCTGGGTCTCCAGGATCAGGCCCTGGGCTGAAGGCAGGGCTAAACTGCTGAGCCACCCGGGCTGCCTCTATTGGCATTTTAAAACAACAGGGCAGCAGCTGGATAAAGCTCAGCGAATGGACTTGTGGCCTATCAAAGCCATTTTCTTCCCAAGGAGTCTTCAAAAGGACTAGGTTTCATATACCATTAAGCTGCCCCCAGCACCAGCCTTGCCGTGCCTTATATCTAGCTACTGCAAGCCTTCCAGGTGGAGCTCAGACCATAGCTTTCATTACACCTTCTTGCTTAAGGACTCCCTTTCTTCATAAGTAGCCATAGGTGGTTCCATCCAAGAATCAAGAAGAGGGGTCCTGTTCTGTAGCATGCTCTAGCAAGGGGAGTGGGAGGATGGAATTGGTCCATGACTGTTCCTACATTCTGTGATCAGTCCCTCTCACCCTGTCACTAACTTTATAGCTCCTCAACCTACCACGTAACACCTTACAGAGTTCTTAGCATTCAAAACCTAGGTTAAAGCGTCAAATAAGAAATAGGTAACCCTAAGCTGCCCAGCACTGAAACACTGGAGGAGGTCAGGCTGAGTCAGGTTGATGCTTTTTCCGTGCAATTCCCGATTCCCTTCACTATTCAGAGTTAGGCACTGCATTTTCCTGGATGCTATCCTCTTCCACCTGAGAACTCTCATCCCGTTACCTGTTTGATCTCATCCATTTTTTCCTTGAGCTCTTCCCTCACCTCCCTGAGTTCATTCTGAGGAAATAAAATAGAGAGAAGGAGTAAGGAAAGGTCTTGAGTGGAAGGAAAACTCTCAAAAGGAAGGGAATATCGTGGGGCATTGCTAACAAGGAAGAACAGAGAGATGCCTCTCGTTAGATGGGGAAAGATGCTGTTAAGAAAATGGGAGGGTGGGACATGGAGATGTCATGTGCCTCCAGGTTGGATGCACCTTCACTTCTGTGATGTGACCCCAAAAAATGCAGAGCCAAGTCTGATCACAGGGAAGGCATTAGACCACCCAAATGAAGGGTCAGCTTACAAAAGATATGGCCTATAACCCTCAAAAATGACAATGTCCACCAAAAACAAAGTCTCAAGAGCTATGCCAGACAAAAGGAAACTGAAGAGACATGGAACCTAGAGACAAGGTGTGGTCCTGGATAGGATCCCACATCAAAACTGTTGTTTTTCTCTTTTGTTATGAAAGACATTAGTGGAACAATTGGTAAAAACAGAGTAAGTACCAAATCAATGCTCATGCCCTGATTTTGATATTTCGATCATTGTACTGTGGTTACATAAGAGACTGTTCTTGTTTTTAAGCAGTATACACTGAAATTTGAGAGAAATGTGCTCTCAGATGATTTAGGAAACATATGTCATATGTATGTGTGTGTGAATATATCTATCTATCTCTAAAAGGAGAAATAGAGAGAACCACGATCAAATGCCAACATTTGGGAAATCTGAATGAAGGGTATACTAGAACTCATGGCACGATTTTTTTTCGAAAATTCTCGGTAAGTCTGAAATTACTTCAAAATAAAGAGTTCAAACAAAACAAAAAGGCACAGAGGGAGCAAAGTCATGGGACCTGGAGCGAAGCCACAGCCTCTCCGCTGCGCTGGGCCACCCCCTGCCGCCCGGGCTGGCACACCTACCCTTAGCTCATGTGTCCCTCCTGGTTTGGTAAATGGCCCATCTTGTTTCGTTCCTTTGTAGTCATATGTCTGTTGGTTAGAGCAGAGGCACAGAACATTGGGCATCACAAGCATGGGTGGACCAGGTGGGAGAGATCCACCCCCCCCCCCGAGTTTGGGCAGCTCCCGCCACTGCCCCCAGCCCCTGGCCGGCCAAGGCCCCTCCTGCGGCCCAGCCGAAGGGCCTCCTCTGCCCTCCTGAGCAGCGTCCGGGCTTCAGCTGTGGCTGAGCCCAGGCCCTACCTCCCTAGCTCAATTCTCTGCCTCGCAGGTGACGCTACTGAGTGTTCCTGGCTTATTTCTGTGGCCGATTGGTCGCTAGTGTGAAGCTCTGCGAGAGCGGAGGGCCCGCCTGGCGGCCTCCACTGCGAGTCCCTCAGCACCTGGGACGGGTCTTGGCCAACGGAAGCGGCGAATGAGCCCTGACTCCACGTCAGCTCCCCACGGGTGTCGGGCCTGGCTGCCGGCATGGCCTCAAAAAAGCTTCTTACTTTGGTCGGCTCTGGCTTCAATTCCAGGCACACTGCCTTGTAGTTCTTGTTCTGTGGAGGGGGGGGGGCAGTCCGCCTGTCAGGCATCAGGCCTGGGGGGTTGCCCCCGCCAGTCCCCCCTGGCCACCTGGCCTGAGCTCAGGCCCACCTTCCCCCCTCCACCTGGTTCCGGACAACCCAAACCTTGTCAGCTCCTCTTCCTTTTCTGAGCATGCACCTGCCCCATCTCCGGGGGGGGGGGGCACCCCCTGCTGGGGGCCCTGAGCTGGGCAAGCACTTGGAGAGAACTCTACAGAAGCCATGGGGGCATTACTTCAGAGCGTGGGCTTTGGAGAGAGACGGACTCGTCTAACCTCAGCTCCCTACTCGCTGGGTCACAGGGGAGTCATTTACTCGCTCTGAGTCCCACCTCCTCGTCTGCAAATCGGGGGCACGATTGAACGTCATCTAACAAAGGGCCGTGTGCCACTGACGTGCCCTTTGACGCGGGCCTGGCCGGGGGGCAGTGGCTCTGGGGGTGGTCAGAGGTGGTGGGGGTATTACCTTGCTCTGTGCCCCAAAGGGAGTCAGCAGAGGCCTCTGTCCTTCCCACCCCGAGACCAGGGATGAATCCCACCCTCCTTCCAGCCTCAGAGGCCACTTCATGCTCAGAACAGAGAAAGAAAACCCGAGGACTCCCGAGAGAGCTCTCTGTACCCCCCCCTCACCTCACATCTCCGTTCAGCAGGAGCTCAGAGAGGCCCCACACTGTCCAGCAATGTTTCTCCCTTACCAGGCTTTTCTTCAGTTCTGCCCTCTTGGCCGACATGATGGAGGAGGCCAGAGTGTTCTTTAACTTCCCAACCTCCCCACAATGGGCCCCTGGGACCAGGCCACTGTCCTATGCAGATTACACGCCAAGGTGAGGGCAGGATGACCACCTGTCTGTGTGAGGAACAGCTGAGGTCACAATGCCCAGGTCCCACATGCTGGCCGGGAGTGTCACCACAGCTTCGAGCCGAGGGGGACTCGGCCACAGAGATGAGGGACAGGGCAGGTTCCAAAGCCTCTCACGAGGAGGAGAGGCACTGTCCTGCAAAATCGCCCTGGTGAGGAGGACCCTGGCCTGGGAGTGAGAGGCACACCTCCCCGGAAGCAAGAATTGCTGTCTCCTCCTCCAGGAGGACTTACCTACCAGGAGGTGTCTGCCCCAAACAGCTGGTTCTCCCCTGAGTCCCCACCGAGTTCTTCTGTCGTGATTTCCCCATAGGGACACACCCTTCCTTGGGTCCAGTGCCGTCTTGGGTTGAGACACCACGAAGTCCTTCTGGTTCAAGTTGTGTGTACTTTGTGCTAACCTGGAGTTCTCTGCACCGTGGGGGGTGGGGGGTGCCAATCTTAGCAGGATGGCTTCAGACACCCTGTTCCAACTGCCCGGCTGGCCCTGTCCCCTTCCTCGGTTGCACCACCCCCATGGCTTCTCTTGATTCCTCTATCAGCCTGCAAGAGGGTTGGAGCAAGAAGCAAAGCTGATGATAAGAAGAGTCTGGGGGTGGGAGGGTACTGAGGCCATTCTGAGGGGGGCTGTAATTTATGCCTAAAGAGTCAAAGGATCATGGCCTCCCGTGGGACCTAAAATCATTTGGAATTTAGCTGGTGAGCCTAATTTCTCTTTTCTTGGTATTCTTGGGCATTCTACGTCCCTCTCATTTCATGTACTAGCTGCTATCAAGAAGGCCGTTGTGGGATTCTGAGGACAGACAGCCCAGGAGTCCAGGAAGGGATGCAAACTGCAGGTGCCTGCACCTGACCGATTGCACATGCGAGCGCCCATCCCTCCCCAGGGGTGATGAGGGCAGGACTTCCAGGTCCCCTGACCGCTGTACTTGGTCCTCCCAGATGGGCTGGCCACAGGGCAGGAGGACCTGCTCTCCACAGCTTCCCAGACACCCTGCAGGCTGGAGCAGGGAGCTGCAGGGAAGACAACAGACTCCATCTCGACATTTACCAGCCCTGTGGAAGTGGGCCCCGTCTCCTCTTTGTTTTGGCTTGAGATCCCCCTGGACCTGCAGCCAAGTCTCCTTTGCTTGGCTGAGCAGTTGCTAAAACGAGCCTCCTTCGAGCCAAGCATACCGCACGGGCCCGCTGGCCTGCGTATCAGGAAACTGGGTGGAAAAGAAATCAGGGTCTCCTTGTGAAACTGCAAAACTCCTTGCGAACCTGAGCCTTTGGCTCAGAGTGTGATCCCAGGGTCCCGGGATCGAGTCCCACATCAGGCTCTCCGCAGGGAGCCTGCTTCTCCCTCTGCCTGTGTCTCTGCCTCTCTCTCTCTGTCTCTCATGAATAGATAAATACAATCTTTTTTTAAAAACTGCATTACAAGTTATACATGTATAATTACCATCATTTGGATGGGGGATAAACTGACCCACAGCTCCAGGAGTGGGCCTCCTCACAGCATCTACTAATTAGGAGTCCAAATACATCATTGTTGTCATCAGTGCATTCTGGAAGGGCTGAGGAAATCCATGTGACGAACCTGAATAAACGAATCTCGTGTCACGTTCTTCTCCTTTGAGATCTGGCGATGGCATGAGGCACGACCTCGATGCAGCACTGTGACACCGGATACTGCTGGGGTAGAACTTGGTTATATGCACACCATAGGCTGTTCTTCCCTGAAGGATGCCAGAGGTACCTTTCCACCCCCGACCCCCTTCATGGCACAAGCCACCGGGACAAAGGCAAGCAGCCCAAGGCCCACAGACATCCCAGGGGAGTTTGGTGGAAAGGGCGGAGAGAAGCAGCTGCCACAGGTCTCTTTTCTCCAAGTTGGTGTCCTTTAGGATTTCCTTTTCTTTACAAAGGCCCTGGTTTGTCGGGTTCATGAAGACAATGTTGTACGGGAGGCAGGTGGGGAAGGGGAGCTTAAAAATGGCCCTGGGCCTCCAAGTTTGGCCTCTTGTGATTCCGGGGTGACCCAGTGTTCCAAAGCCCTTTGATGAGGATAGAACATTTCATAAAGGTGCCCGGAATCCTGACAGCTGTGGTCTCCAGTCAGCCTTGGACTGACAAGGTTCAACACAGATGACCTGGAAAATTCACTTGAAAACATCCTGCCGCCGAGCTGTAGTGTCTGGGCGCTGCCTTCAGCCAGATGGGCCCTCCGGCTCCTGGCCCCAGGGGACCTCTCACATAAAATTTTTAGAGTTTTACTGTGATTGGTTATTGTGTTGTCCTACTTGATTGATTTACAGACGCCGCAGAAAGCTCTACGCTGTGCTGGGGGAGCTATCTTTTCTCATTGACACATTGGTGACTATGCCATTTCTGATCATTTTTATAAATATTGTGTCAGACCTTGGCTAGAATCATAATCCTATTGTTTCTATGAAAAAAAAAATCACATCTAGTTTCTATCCTGAACTTCTAGTACCTCTATTTCAGGGAGAAAATATTATATTCTGGAGTCGCCTGGGTGGCTCAGTCGGTGAAATATCTGACTTTGGCTCAGGTCATGATCCCGGGTCCTGGGATGGAGCCCCACGTTGGGCTCGCTGCTCAGCGAGGAGTCTGCTTCTCCCTCTCTTGCCCCTCCCCTGACTTGTGCCCATTTTATCTCTTGAGTAAATAAATAAAATCATTAAAATATATATATGTGTGTGTATAATTCTGAACAGGTCATTGTAAATCTTCAGATAATTCAATTCAGCTAATAAGTAAAAAGAGTGAATATATTGTATGAGGATTGCAGGCTTTTTTCACCTATGCGTTCACCATGACGGGGACATGCTTGTCAGGGCCTTCCAGGCCCCGGGGGAACCTGTTACAGAACAGTCTGCTCTGTGAGATAAAGTAAGAGCCACCACAATCAGAGGCTCCCCTGCTCCTGCTAGATATGGCTCCTGGGGCCTCCTTACTTGGCTGGTGTCCCTTGGCAATTATACTCCTGCCTATTTTGATGTCCCTGCTCAGAGATTCTCTACTGTTGCTATCCCAGACCCTAAAAGCCTTCTCTCGACCTCTGACACCTCCAAATTCCATCTACCACTGAAGCCATACACCTGAGCGGCAGAGTGGCCTCTTTGGGTTGGTTTCTTTGGCCTACGATTCGCGTGGTGTACATGGAGGATCACAAATGGCAGGGTTCTCTGGGCCCATCTTGGGAGCAGCCCACGTTGCTCTTGCTCCCACTTTTTTGGCAAGAACACAACCACAAGGCCACACATAACTGCAAAGGAGGCTGGGACATGTGGCTGAGTTTCTCCCAGGAACAAGAGGAAATAGGTTCAGGGAGCCACATCTTCCTGCTGCAGCTCATCCTTCCTATTCCATTCTACCAAGTCCCCTTGTAAGAAAACTTGAGTTAGTGTTCTTCTGGTTTTTTATGCAAAGGGAGGAAGCTGACAAGATCAAAAGGGAAGGCTACATGGGACACTGGAGTGGGGATTAACGGTCCCAACTAATGTGAACTGGCAGCGTTCAGGTTAAGGACCCATCTCCTGTCACCTGACTGGCCATCAGGCTAGCATGATGACACAGAGATTGTAATGATGACCCCATTTGTCTAAGGTTTACAACAGCATAATCCCAGTCTACCCCGGATCCATTCTGCAGATCTGCCCCCCTCCTGTGAGTGCCAGAATGTGGGTCTGCTCTGAAGCTTTTCTTGCTGTTCTAAATCCTCTGAGTAGCACCGGGACCCTAGCAGATTGTCTCGCCTTTGCCAGCACCTCCCAGTCCCACTGTGAGGAAATGCCCAGGCCCAGGCCCAGGCATCTCATCTGCCGTGTAGGTGGAATCAAGGCACGGGTACTGAAGCAGCCAGTTCTCTGAGGCGGGTCTAATCACTGCTCCTGGAAGCTGAGTGTTTGACCTTTTTACTTACCCTCCCAGTGATTAAACCAGCTAATGTGGGTTCTCTTGGCAACTAACCTGGACTGGTAGTGTTGGCTGTACCTTCCTGCTAACTGCAGATCTTTGGGAACTCACTCACATGGGTAGTAACTCCTGGCTGGTGACTCCAGGGACACTGCCTATGGAAATGTCTAGTACTTTTATCTGGTGACATCCCATAGATTCTCAAGGTTGGTAATTTTACTTAGTGGCCATGAGAAAAGAGGTGTGAAAGCAAGTCCTACATGATTTTCTACAATGAGGACTTTCACCTGATCTTCTTTCTTCTTTCTTTCTTTCTTTCTTTCTTTCTTTCTTTCTTTCTTTGTTTCTTTCTTTCTTCTTTCTTTCTTTCTTTCTTTCTTTTTTTTTTTTTTTTTTTTTTGTAGCTAAACAACAGACAGATACTTTTTATAGCATCCAGACACAGAGGGAGGCTGGCCTTTTCCTCTCAAGGGGCTGACAGTTTGTCACACTGTATGTTGGTTCTGAAGGGAGTGCTTTCTCCAGAAACCTTATTCAGCTGCCCAAGAAAAATCTGCAAGCCCGCCCATCATCTTCCTGCAGGCTGTCTGTAGCTCCAGCTCCTCTCACCATGGGGATCTGGGGTGCTCCTGGGCCAAGTGACAGACGAACATTCTGGGGCCCTGAACACCCACTTGAAGCTGAGGGAGGGAGGTGTGAAGTGACATCACTCCTCTGGGTGGCAAAACTCGCATGAAAATCATGGCACAAGGGAAGACAACTTGCAGGGCATCAAGCCCTAAAGCAAGCCACACTTATTTCCTGAGCCTCCTAAAACACAAGCGTTCGTTTATTCTTATCTAATTATCAATTGAAACAAAGTGATTCCTTTCCCTCTCACATCTCTAAAAGCAACACCCACCACAACCCATCCGGGGGACTGTGGAAGCCCCACACCTCCCTCACAGACTCTGCTCATCCAGGCTCTGGGCTAGGCGGGTTCTGAGCATCTGGTTCACTCTGCAAGGGGGCTCCACCCTGAGCCGCCCCCCTTCAGTATGCACTCACTGAGCACTCACTACGTGCCAAGCACTCTGGGTCCAGGGCACAGAGATAACTAAGACAGGGCGCTGGCCCCTGGGAGCCCCTCAGTGACGGCGCTAGCAGAGCATCAGAGGGATTCACTTACAACATGGTCAGTAGGCCCAGGAGCTGAGGGAGCCCAGAGGAGACGCACAACTCAGTTCTCGGAGCTGGTTCCCTGCCATGCTCCTCTGGACCCCATTCCTGGCCTCGTGAACTGCCCAGTACCCTGGTTCTTCTAAAGCAAGATTCTTTTCCAAAAACTGAGTGAAGGATCCAGGCAGGGCCACGTTACCCACCACATGCCTGACTTTCCCAACACCAACACCTGTCTGCACCTCTGAAGATGGCATGCTCCCTCTACTCATCAGTGGGGCCACCCTGTCGGGGAAGCTCATCCAAAAGTCGTGACCACTGATTGACCTGCCAGCTGGGCCCCAGCACTTGGCCGCTCCTCTCCCCTTCCCCTGTCCTTGGAATGTGGGTTCTGCTTACCTTTCCTGCTCCCAGAGGCTGCCCCAAGGGTAGAGCTTTGAGATGGTGATATGGTGTTGAAAACCCCCGCATGGCGTAAGTGATTAGACCTTGTGAAGCCCTCTTTATAAGCTTTTCAGGTTTGGCTCAGGGGCAGGGACCCATTCATCTTGCTGCTGCTCCCAAGACAAGCCTGGTATGTCCCTTTTGCTTATTAAATCTGGCACCTGCCACCCTGCATGGCTGCCTCCTCCTTCATCTCTCTCAGCTCTGAGCACAGGGGCTGGTTTCAGATTACACCAGGGAAGCTCCCAGGAGGGTTAGAAACCCCCCCCCCCCCATGCTGGGCCCTAGACGGTGTTCACTAGTCTCCGGCATATCAGTGGGTCCTCCTTCCAGGAGACAGAGTGCCCAGCCTGTCCTAGCAGGGGCACCGCACACCAAATCAGCTTTCTCTGCTCCATCTGGCCCCAGGTCACCTCTCCCTGGCCTTGGCACTATATATAGCACTTTGGACAGGACTAAAATCTGTACGCTCCCCAATAGTGTAGAACAAGGTGTCCTCGGAGCTGTGTGGGTCAAGCTCATATTTCACCATGTCAGACTGTGTGCAGGTAATGCATTCTCAGAGGCCCTGTGGGTTCCTGCTTCAGGAAGGAATGGGTATTCATAAACCTAACAGCTCTGAGGCTTTGTCCTGGATCTCCCTCAGCTCTCAGGACACAGAGAATTAGAAACTGGAGACCCCGAAAGCCACATGAAGGAGGCTTTGCTGTGCCGCTCTGGTATCAATGAGATTCTTCTGACTGATTCCACTTGGCAGGCTGCCCTGCCCTGCCCTCCTTCCTGCTGCACCCTGCAGAATCCTACCCCCCACCGGGGCATTCTTTGGACCTTCTATTTTGTCTTCCACTTGGTTACCTATAGTAGAGTTCTCCAGAGAAACCAAATCGGTAGGAAATCTGCCAATCTATCCATCTACCAAGAGTCATTTCAAGGAATTGGCTCACGGGATCACAAGGCAGAGAAGTCACACGGTCTGCTGTCTCCATCCAGGCCAATGGTGTAAGTTCCAACCCAAGTACAGAAAAGTGATGTCCTAGCTCGAAGACAGGCAGAGAGGGAAGATTTCTTTCCAGTTGCCTTTCCTGCTCCCAGAGGCTGCTCCAAGGATAGAGCCTTGAGATAATGAAGTGGTGTTGAAAACACCTGCATCGTCTATGTGACTAGACCTAGGCCTTCGACAGGTGGGCTGGGGCCCACCCACGTGAGGGAGGACGATCAGTTTTATTCAGTCCACCAATTCAAATACTAATCTCTTCTGAAAACATCCCCACATTCCCTCTACCCCCAGAATAATGTTCAGCCAAATATCCGGGCACCCCTGGCCCAGTCAAGCTGACACATAAAGTTAAGCATCACATGACCTGTCTCTCCTGCCTTCCTGACGAGTCACTCCACCTGGAGCACAGTTCATTGTCTGCCTTTACTGACCTCTGGCTCCCCTTTGGCCCTTCCCTCCTGAACTTCCTTCCAGGACGCGTCTAGCAGGAGGTCCTGGGTTCTCAGGCCCCTCCCACCCAGACCCTAGCCTCTGGCTGTTCTAATAGTGGAGCCTGACTTCCTTTCTCCTTGGAGAGCTTTCTCTCATGCCACCACCATGCCAGGTGATATCAAGGCAAAGTCTTCCAGAAAGGCACAGGTCTCTCTCTCTCTGCTCAGCTTTGTGGATTGACCCATCCAACGAAGCCATACCTCCTCTGCTCACCCATAATTGCTTTGGCCCCTGGAAATCATCAAATAGGAGGGTATTAGTCCTTACCTTCCATCCCGCATTCTTTCAGGGGGGAATTTCGTGTTTGTTTTGTTTTGTTTTGTTTTCAGATTCCCCCAGCAGCTCTCAGCCATGGCTACATGGCAACACTCTGTCTTGACCGCCTTCTGAGGTCCTTCTCAGACCTGCCCTCAAGTATGCAAACCCAGCTACGAGCCCCTGCCCAGCCCCTGCCCAGCCCCTGTGGTCCCCTGCGTCTCCTAGGCCTGTCAAACAGCTTGGTCAATGGTCAACAGCTGTGCAGATTGGCCACAGGCTCAAGGCCTTGCCTCCTTGAGGAAGAATGGGGTGCACAGGCATAAACACTGGGCTGTCCCACTGGGAAGGAGGGACTTACGGTTACCCTGAAGATGAGCTTTGGGCTTATGGACCTGGACTCTCTGCTTCAGTGATTTCCTGGCCCCCCTGCCACTGTTTTCCCTTGTGGGTTGAGCTAGAGCTGAGGGTTCACCTGCAGAGTTGGGGAATCACTATAGAATGATAACTAGTGTCTTAACCAAGCACTTGGAGTGTGTTGATTTTATTTCATCCACATAACGATCCTCAGTAGGCATTACTGTTGTTTCCATTTTACAGTCGAGGAAGCTGTTTAACTCCAACATTAAATCATTTTTCTGACGTCACACAGCTGGGGGTGGGGAGCCATGACCCCAGGCAGCCTGGCTACACAGCCAGGGTGGCTAACCTCCTCCCCAGACCACCTCGGCCGACGGGCGAGGACCCGCCACCGCCTCTGCCTTGGGAGTGGAGATGTGTCTTGTCTCCCAACCATTGCAGCCCATGTCAGCATTTCCCACTTGACATTTGTAAAACTGGGGTTAAAGAGACAAAGGAGTAGATGTGAGGCCTGCCTGCATATAGGAGAGTATCATGCACAACACGGATGTGATGACTCCATCTCTGCCTCCATCAGATTCAGTTGCCCTGAGGTGAGGCCTCAAATGGCAACCTCGGGAAATACAAGCCTGTAGGACTGTGCAGACCTGGCTTCAACCCCACGTCCTCTCCATACTAGTTATATGAGTTTCTTATGCACCCTGAACTCGTTTCCTCTCCAGAAAATGGGGTACTAAAGTACCTACCTCAGGGAGTTTTTAATTTATCTCTTAGAATTAAATAAGACAAAGTATGTAATGGATGTGGCACACGCTGCTTGCGCACTGTAGCTGCTCCAATGTCCCCTCACTCATGAGGACAAAGCCCTCCACTCCTTATACCATGGCCAGAATCTCTCTGGGCAGGAAGCAGCACTTAGCAGAGATATTAGTGATTCCTGTTTTTTATTTCAAGTCCCACCGCCACCCCTTGGGAGACTCTGGACCAAACCCAGGAATGTATCGGGGTGAGGGTGGGGGAGATTTAGCAGACATAGATCTGCCCAGGTGCATGTACGTGTACTCCAATAACTTGCTCCTGCTGGAACCCTTCACTGCATTGTTAAAATGAAGTAAATAAAAGGTTGAAAGGAAATCAATAGGATGCCTGGGTGGCTCAGTAGTTGAGCATCTGCCTTCTGCTCAGGGCATGATCTCACAGTCCTGGGATCGAGTCCCACGTCAGGCTCCCGGTGCATGGAGCCTGCTTCTCTCTCTGCCTGTGTCTCTGCCTCTCTCTCTCTCTGTGTCTCTCATGAATAAATAAATAAATAAAATCTTTAAAAAAAAAGGAAATCAATAATGAATCTGTGAAGTCATGGCACCTACTAAAAGGGTGAAATAATTGTTGAAAAAAAGGATACAAAAGAGAACAAACCAAAAAGCCTTCATGCATACACACACAGTGACATGAAACAAAAGGAATTCAGTAACCCAAGAGATAATATGAGCAAAATTGAAGATAATACACATAACAGGTTAAAGAAAAGAAAAATAGTCAAATTCTTTTGTGTGTATACCCAAAAGTGGGATTACTGGATCATACGGTGCTTCTGTTTTTAATTTTTTTGAGGAGCCTCAACGGAGCACAAGTGTTCCCTTTTCTCCATATCCTTGCCAACATTTGTTGTTTTCTGGTTTGTTTTTTTTTATAGTAGCCAACCTCATGAATGTATATTGGTATTCACTACAGTTTTGATTTACATTTCCCTAAGTATTAGTGATGTTGAGCAGGTTTTTTCATGTGTTTATTGGCTGCAATATTTACTTTTAAAGGAATAAAGTAGAATAATGGTTTTTTGAAAAAGACTAGTTATTAAAACAGCATTTAGCCAGGGGAAAATAAATGAAAATACATTCAGTGGTAGTTTAGAGTCCAAGGGTTCATCTTCCTCTTAGGCATCAGGAAAAATGTTTCTTCAGGATAAAGGAAGCAGGACTGGATGTCCCTTACCTGGGGGCCAGTCCATAGGGGTGCTTGAGAGCAGAAGACTGGGGTGGTTCTCTCCAAAGGATCCAGGCATCTGAAGAAGGCTCCAGTGACCTCCTCAAGGTGAACCACTGCTTTTCCCAGGTGTGCAGGCATCAGACAGGCTAGCTGTAGCAGAATGTTTCCCCCAAACAGAAATGGCCCCACAAAGTACACTTCTCTAGTCATGTCCACACCCATAAAATCACCAACAGCAATTTTATTTTATTTTTCATTCATTCCTTTACTCAATAAATATGTGTACCAGCTGCCTGTTTGCCAGGCACTGAGACTTCTGTTTGCAGCAGCAGATGGTCAAAGCAGATCTGGGTTGCAACCTGAATACATGGTTCATAACCGTGAGCAGGAATCAAGGTCAAGAACCTCTCGCCCCAGAACCCCACTTACAGGGTGGGGAATGTGGCCAGTGGCAAGCAAGTGCACCTAAGAGACGTCCCTTTCTCAAGTGGGCTACTGCTCATGGCTCTGCAGGATGGACAGCAGGGGCTTGGAGTCAAGTGGCCACTGCAGACGGTTCTCAACCCGGCCAGATGTGCTGTCTCTGTGCTCAGAGTCTGTCTGCGCCTTCGGCTCTAGATGTACCTCCACAGGGGAGAGGACAACCTTCCCCTCTCCTAGGGGAAAGGAAACAACATTAACTGAGCATCGTCTATGGGTCTGGGGTGGCGCAGAGTGCTTTATATATATGGCAGACTAATATTTTTAGCTCTTAGTCTGTGCTTTTCTTCTAGTGCCCCAGCCAGAAGGACCTCGGAGAAGAACAGCTGTGTGGGGCTCAGACTCTGGGAACATGCTCAGTTGCCGGGGTGGCTCAGCTTTGGTGGGGTGGTCTGACGTCAAATAATCCAGGAAAATGGGGATCTCAGTGGTAAGCAGTGTAGACAGCATGAGGCCCAGGCTCACTCTTTTCCCACTGTGTGCGTGCATGTGTGTGCGCACGTGTGTGTGTGTGTGATGTGTTGTGGGAACAGCCCCGAAAATAGACAAGGCTAAATTTCTTCCTTACCGAGCAGGGTGAGAGCTCAGAATCCAAATTAAGTTGATATAATGTGGCCATGGTAGCAAAGACACTGGAACTCTCTTGTGTTGTGGCAGGAGTGGGAATGACACAGCCACTCTGGAAGAGAGTTAGCTGTTTTTTAATAGCACCCACTTATGGATCTTACCAAGCTGCTCCGCAGTCTCACCCCTAGGCACCTGTCCTGAAGAAATAAGAACATAATACCCAGTCTTTCTCTTTCTCTTCCAGCCCGAGGAGCTTTGGGAGCTGCGGGCTTTGGAGCGGGCATGGCTAAGTCCAAGTCCAAGTCCGAGAATCCCACCACACACAACCAGTCATGAAAATGGCCCAGAAATGGCATCAAGAAACCCCAGGCATGAAGATATGAATCTCTTTAGGAGCCAAACCCAGGTTCCCGAGGCACATGCGCGTTGCCAAGAAGTACAATAAGAAGTGCCTGAAGAAGGTGCAGGCCAACAACGGCAAGGCCATGAGTGTAGGTGCCGAGGCCTACCAAGGGCCTCATCAAGCTAAAGGAAGTTAAGTCCAAGATCCCAAAGAGCAGGAGCCATGAGCTCAATCGACTTGCCTACATTGCTCACCCCAAGCTTGGGAAACATGCTCTCACAGCGTTCGTTGCCAAGGGTCTCAGGCTCTGCCGGCCAAAGGCCAAGGACAAGACTCAGCCCAAGGGCCGGGCTGCAGCTGTGACTCCAGCTCCAGCCCCTGTTGTGGCTCAGGCTCCCAAAGGTTCCCAGGCCCCCGCAAAGGCTCCAGTGTAGAGGCTCCTATCTGCCAGCATGAGGACAGGAGGACTGGCAGGACCCTGGGCTTCTGTCTGTGTGGGGCTGGTGTCCTCCTGTGCTATTTGTACAAAGAAACCTGTGCTATTTGTACAAAGAAATCTATCAAAAAAAAAAAAAAAGAAAGAAAGAAAGAAAAGAAAAGAAAAAAGAAAAAGAAAAAGTGAGAAAGAGAACATATATCCACACAAGACTTGTTTACGAATGTTCACAGAAGCTTTGTGCATAATGACCCCAAACTGGACACCACACTGCCAGCGGGAGAGCGAATACACAGCCTCTGTGTTCCTACGACGGAGCAGCACTCAGCCATAAAGAGCACATACATAAAAAAAAAAAAAAAAAAAAAAAAAGCACATACATGTGACGAATGGGCGAACCTTACAAGCACTGTACTGAGGGCATTTCCATTCAAACGAAATTCTAGAAAACAAATCTATAGGACAGAAAGCAGGTGGGTGGTTGCCTGGAGCTGGTGTGGGGCAGGGGTTGCAGCCAAGGACAAGAGGGAACGTTCTGGGGTGTTGGTAATGTTCTAGAACCCAACTGTGGCAGGGGTTCTACTGGTGTATACATGCTGCAAAATCGATCAAACGGTATGCTTAAATGCTTAGATGCTCTTTATTGTGCGTATACCTTAAAACACTTAGGTTGACTTAGAGACAGTCAAGAAGTACAATCTGATCACACACCAGAATCTGCAGAGATCATTCCGTTCAGTCCTCACAGTACCATTGTAAGGGAGCCATCATTACCCTCCTTGTCAAGGAATTAACGATCCTGGTCAGGAATTGTTGCGGAAAACCACCCCAGTCCTCCTGTGTGTCTCCTTCACTCTGATGCCACCACCGCAGTCACAACACTTCTGATACCAGATATATGTTGGGGGAGGGGGAGGAGTTCCTCCAGCAAGCAATCATGTGACACCAGCTGGGGTCCTACAATTTATCTCAGCTCGGACACTGTACACCTGGAGATAGCATCCCATCCCATAGGTTAAGGGCTCAGTCCTGGAAGACTTCCACCCCCCAGCCCCTGCTTCAGATGCCAGCCGCAAGTCCAGGTTGTGGTCTGTACTTCTGACCAACTGGCTATAGATTGGAGGTTCCCACGACCCCTCCTCAGGTTCAGTTAATTTGCTAGAGTGGCTCACAGAAAGAGAAACCTTTTACTTGGTAGATCACTGGCTTATTACAAAAGGAGTAACTCAGGAACAGCCAGATGGAAGAGATGCACAGGGCAAGGGCTGGGGGAAAGGGTGGAGCTTCCGTGCCCCCTCCAAGCCCACCATTCTACCCAATCTCCATGGGTTCACCAACCCAGAAGCTCTCTGAACCCTATACTTTTGGGATTTTTATGGAGCTTTCATTATGTAGGCATGACCAATCATGGACTCTGGAGAGGGCATGGAGCTGACAGTTCCAAGCTTCTCGTTGTGGCTTGCACTTCCTCATGACCAACTCCCCATTCCACCCAGGAGCCCACCTAGAGCCACCTCATCAGAACAAAAGCCAGTCCTATCACCCTCCTGGGCTGATTACAAGCTGGGTGCCAAGAGACAGCAGAGACCAATATATATATTTTTCTATTATCTCACAGGAATCAGGGCTTAGAGAAAACCACTTGAGTTGTTCTTGGCTGGGGCATTGTGGCCACAAATGCGTCTCTAACAAAGACCCTAGACAGTCGTTAGCAGCTCACTCTGCAGGAGAACACCTGCCTGCTCTCCGGGGGGCTGAGTCCCTGTCCAAGTAAGACAGCAAGCGTGGGCAATGTGGCTTCCACTTTGGGGATGCAGATCCAGTTGGTTTGGGAGAAAAGGTACATAATGATTGTGGGAAAGTGGAGGTGATAGACCTGCACCCAAGGGTGTATTATGTCCGGGCAGAAATGCATTCCTACTTTGGGGACGAGGGTAAGAAGCTAGGGGGAGTTTCATGAGCCCCTTTGCTTCCTGCGGCTTGTGCAATCCAAGGGTCTGTCCCTGGGTCTCTCAGGAAGCCTGCTGCTTCCTGGTCTCTCTGTTCCTTTTCCCTGACCCCGGTCGAGTGGAACTCCTGTCCTGGGGAGCAGGGCTGTCGTCCCTCCCCTCATCACAACCCACCATGCCCAGACGAAGCCTCCTCTTTCATTCAGGATTCAGGGTCTCTGTCAGAGTCCTGGGTAGAAGCAGGAATCCAAAGAGAAAAAGAACAGCAATGTCCTACGGTGACAAAAGGTAACGCGGCCTCTCTGTTGAGGGAATTTGCTGTACCTGTTCCGGAGGAGTCTTGGTGCCTACAAGGCACAGCCCCTGCTCTCAAGGAGCTCCCGGTCTCAGAGGAACCAGAGCGGCCAGCGAAATTTCCACCTGGAGCGCCACGAGCGGCCTCAGGGAGTCGCTAGGCCTGACTCCTAGGGGACAGAGGCCCCCACACTCTCACCGTAACACCCCAGGAGGTGCCCGGGGTGCCCAGCCGGGCCTGGTATTGTGGGTGGGTGGCCGAGCCGCCCAGAAGGAGGGGCCCAGTGGGCCTGGTATTGTCTCGGCCAGCCTCGTCAGGCTCCCTTTTGTCCGGGAGAGGCCCTGGCACAAATATGTCCATCCGGCCACTGTGATGAAGCCATCTGAGGCCATCACTGCACAAGAGAATACTGTGGCGGAACATTAGGGGTGAAGCATTAATAATTTTTTCCTCTTTCCCTTTGCCCTTTCAATCAGAGGGGCTGTTGGCACTTCCCTCTGGGGAGGGTGTGAAGGGTGGAGAGAAGAAAAGAATCTTCCAGACTCTGGTTTCCAAAAGTTTAGCCCTTAAGGGAGTGGAGAGAGCTCTGGGCATAAACAGGATGTTGAGAGGGAGGAAGGGGGTGGGGGACAGAGAGAGAAAGAAAGAGAGAGAGCCGTTCTTGGTTCCCTAGAAAAAGCACCTTGGTCTCTGGTCTGTGCCTAATCAGACAGCCAGAGCCCAGACCAAGGTGGGGGGCCTCTGATGTCCCTGAAGTAGGACTTGCTGGGGGGCCCATCACCTCCACTTCATGCTTTCCCATGACCTGAGATTCAGCTGCTGTTCTTCTCCCAGCCACAACATTCCCATCTGTAAAATGGGGACCCGAAGGCCACTCCCGGGTGTCCTGGTTGCCGAGGGCGGGCAGGGAGGATAGTCCAGCAAAATCTGGCCCGCACCCGCCAGTTCCCTCCCCCTCCGCACCCCTCTCTCTGCTCATCATCATCTACCCAGGAGAGGAAGCTTCATTCAGGGGTGGGGGGGCCTCCTCCGCACCTCCCACAGGGGCTGGCTTGTGGTCATGCTCAGTAAGTATTTGCTTAGTCAAATCTGTCACTTTGGGTAGGAAGACGAGGAGAGCGGAGGGTGAGGAACAAGAAGCCAGCGAGGAGTGTCCCCGCTGCCTGCCCACTGCCGTCATGCTGATCGGGGGCCTGCTGCCCACCCTCTGCACCGTGGGTAAGGCTGCCCGCACCTGTCGCACCTGTCGCACCTGTCGCTGGGCCCGAGGCCGGAGGCGTTGGGCTCCACGCGCCCAGGGAAGGGGCCCCTTTCCCTGAGGGTTCCCAGAGTTTGAGGTTGGGGGGCAAAGGGGAAGGAGATCCCAGGTCCCTGAGATCACAACTTGAGCCCAAGGCAGACGCTCAACCGCCGAGCCACCCAGGCGCCCAGGCTCTGCTGCTCTGCGTGCAATTTCCCTCCCGCTCGGCTCCCCCTAGCACCCAGCCAGCAAGTACTTGCTAAGCACCTAGAGGTGCGCTCGGAAAGGGTCCCCGGCCTCCGAGCGGCCAGCGTCCGGGCGCCAGATGCGTGGCAAGAAGCCTGCAAACAAGGTTCCCAGAAGATGCGACCACCGCAGTGAGGGGATAAGCAGGGGAACAGGAAGGAGCAGGGCAAGGAATGGCATGAAGCGGGGAGGGGGGATCTGCGGGGGTTGCCAGGCCGGAGGGGGGCTGAAGGCCTGCGGGGAAGGAGCCTGGTGCGCCCCGAGCAGGAGCGCAGGCCCCAGACTCCAGGGCTGGTGGCTGTGGGGGGAGCCGCGGGAACTGCGGGGCCCCAGGACACGTGTTGTGGCCGCCCCGGGGGACCAGAGGGGCCCACTGGGGCCAGGGCCGCCAGTCCCAGAGAGAGGATTGGGGCTTAGGCCGGGGCAGCAGTGGGTATGGAAAGAAGTGGAAAGTTCAAGAAGGCTCGGATCCAAGGAATGACAGGCTTTGTGGTGTGGCTGGACGCCAAGGAGGAGAGCCAGAGGGGCCAGCGCTGTCCCCTGGGTCATGCTGGAGGGAGATGGGCATGGGGCCGGAGATGCGGGCAGAGTTGGGGTCCCCGGGGGGGCGCACCGGCAGGTGGTCTCTGGGTGACAACCCCACCCGGACACAGTGTCCGGCGCTGGGCACATGGGGACAGTGTTTACAGCCAGTGTTTGGCAAGCTGTGAGTTGTGACCCCCCGGATCCTAAAATCAATTGAGCAGACCACAGTCAGTGATTGTAAAAAATTGAACAGAATAGGATAAAGCACGCCGAAGTGAAGCGCACTCATAAGAAAGGGCGATTATCTTTTCCCTTCCCCTTCTCTGACGCAGGGCTCCTCCAACTTCTCTCCGCCGCGGGCAGCATCTTCGACTCTGGTGGGTGTGAGGAGCTTCCCCCCATTGGGCAAGTGCTCGTCAGCCCCCGCCCTGTCCTCCCGATGGCCTGCATGCCGGCCAGTCTTGTTTCCCTCTCCTAGGGCATCTGGCTTGAGGCTGACCCCCTAAGGCCTGGGACACCCCCCCACCCCTAGCACCAGGCTCTTCATGCCCCTCCACCCCTCCACACAGGCAGGGCCTGGCAGGGCAGAGTCGCCCTTGACCAGCCCTGTCTGGGGGCGCCTACAAAGGCATGGGGTCAAGAAAGAAGAAAGTCAATGTGGAGACCCTGGGGCTTGGGGTTGGCTCCCAGGAGGGGTTTGACTGCTTGCTCCCATCTGTAAAATGGGGACCCGAAGGCCACTCCCGGGTGTCCTTCATTCATTCATCATTCATTCCTTCCTTCATTCATTTTCAACACATTGGGTCCTTCTGATGTGCTGGACAGTGTGGATATAATGATGAATGAGGTTCGTTCTTTGCTCCCAAATCGCTTGCGCCTGGTGGTGGAGACAGACAAGCAAAACGGTCCTTTTCCCCTGGGGGCTTTTACAAAATTCTGATGCAATCTGGACAAGTTCAGATCCTTGCTGTAGGCTGGGCCTGGACATCAGTGCATTTGGATAGCTCCCCTGGGGTTTCTGCCGTGCAGCCCCAGTCACGAGCCCTGCCTACCCCAGGGCCCGGCCGTGCTATGATCAAGGGTCTGGACCTGGGAACTCCATCCACGGTCTTGGTGTCCTGACATCATCCCTTCCCACCGGGCGGCCTTGGCCAAGTCACTTACCTCTCTGTGACTAGATTTCCTCATGTGTGAAGCAGACATGGTGATGTCTGTCCCAGGGAGTTGTTGGAAGGGTTCAATGAGCAACAGGCACACCACGAGTGCTCGGGAAACACTGGCTTTATTATTAAGTGCTAACAAAGGGCCACTGCAGCCAACGGGAGGGCTGCCCACCCAGGATGGGGCGGAGGGGGAGGCAGTTAGTTGGGCAAAGGGAAGGGGGAGATGAGGGCATGGGAGAATGAGGGATTGTGGGAGCAGGGCGTGGGGAGTAGCCAGTCCTTCCAGGCCAAGAGGGCAGCTTGTGCAAAGGCCCGGAGGCAGAGTGTCGTGTGAGTGCAGAGCCCATGGTATGGGTGGAGGGGGAAAGAAGAGGCTGGAGGGGCTGCCCGTGTGAGGCTGAAAGCTCTTTGGGGGCCAGGGGTGGGAGGGGCAGCTGTGCAGTGACGGCCTCTCGTGTCCAGCCCGACAGCTGATGAGCAATGGCAAGAACTTCTCGAGGGTGGAGGTGGAGCTGAGCTGGTCTGAGGCCCTGCAGCACTGCCGGCTGCACCACACGGACCTGGCCGATCTGCAGAGCATGAACAGTGTGAGCAGCATGAGGACCCTCTACTCCCTGACGAGCAGCACCGAGGCGTGGATCGGCCTCTTCTTCAACACGCGCCTTCGTGGCCTGAGCTGGTCCAGCGGGTCCACCTTCACGGCTCCGGTGTGGAGCTCGCTGCCCGTCTTCCAGGAGGGGGTCTGTGCCACCCTCTACTCCATCTCCATTTTCCCCAGCCTGGGGGCCAGCTCGTGCACAGAGCGGAAGCCCTTCATCTGCTACTACGGTGTGTTCAGGTCCTATTCTGGGCCTGGGCTTGCCCCGAGGTGGCTTCTCAAGAGCAAGTGGGGGGTGGCGGTGGGTGGAGGACACTCTCAAGTCCTTCAGAGGACAATTGACTGGTGCCCTCACCCCCTTTGGTATATTCCTCTCTGCAGCCTTCGTTTCTATCTCCTCTCTCATTCCCCAGACTCCACCAGACAAACAGGTGTAAGTCAGGGTAGAGAGAAAATGAAATCTGGCTTGTTCCACAGGTCTCCTCTGCCCAGTTAGGGATTTGGGAGAAGAAAAAGAAAGAGAGGAAAAAGGAAAAGACAGGTTGCCTGTGTGCTGCAGTGAGAGCAGAATCCCGTCTCTTCGTTCTCACAGAGCGTGGGGCTGGCTGCACGTCTCCTGGCGGCAGGGCTCCTGGGAAGCCGTGGATGGGAGCCAACTCCTCCCGGCCTCCCTGCAGGAAACCCCTGGTGCTCAAGGCACCCCATCCCGCCCCCATCCTGCCCCTTGCTGGCCCCTCTCTGCTCCCGCAGCCCAGGCCACTGACCCTTGTTAGAAAGGTGCTATAGGCAGATGCATATAGACCAGACTTTTCTGGTCAAAAGTGCCATTTTCTGATTTTCTCTGTCAGCCAAAGCTCAGCCCCAGCTCTATGGCACCCTAAGCCGTCAAATAGGGGCATGGGGCACCAGCCTGACACGTCCCCAGCTCCCCACCATGCTATGCGTTGCCTGTCACGGGGCCTTGAAACGTAGCCCATGGTGGTGAGGTGCGACCCTGGAATTCCCAGGCCCGCAGGGAGATGTTCAGGAGTATGAGTGTGTGGGGCTGGGAGTCCTCTCAAAGGGAGGGCAGGCTCTCCCCTCCTCCCTCAGGTGTTGTTGGGCTCCAAGGGGCCTTGCCCTGACTCCGCCCACTTCTCTCCTTCTCCCACCACCACGGCCTCTGTTGGGGCTGGGGCTGGGGGGTGGTGGGGGTGGCATCAGTCTTGCCTCTACAGTCAGTTCTCAACACAGAGTGAGCTGTAAAAAATGCAAATCAGGTCACTTTGTTTGAACATATTCAATAGGTTCCCTTAGCACTTAGGATCGCATCCCTTCTGAGGCCAACCGGGCCCTGCTTGACCTCTGGCTTCACCCCCTGTCCCGGTCCCTGGCCACACTGGCTGCTTTCAGCTCTGCACACGCAGCCTACCCCTTCCCACTTACGGCCTTGGCCGGGGCTCTGCCTCTGGTCTCCTTCCGGCCACTTTGCCAGGCCAGCTCTTTCTCGTATTCTCTTCAAGAGAATCCTGCTTGTCTTATTTCTGCTATTTTCCCAGGGCCTAGAGTAGGGTTTGCCACAAATAGGAACGCTCCCGCTTTCTCTTTATGTATTTCTTGAATAAGTGTTATAGACGTGGATGAGCCTGTCTGCCCTCCAGCTAGGCCTCTCCTGGCTTCAGCGGGGTGGTTCCCCGTGTCTGCAGAGGATCCTGGGTAGCCTTGTCCCCCCACCCTCACCTCCCCTGATAATGCGTGGTCTGTTTCTCTTTTACAGACCCTGCTGTGGGGCACCGCATCTTCACGGAGCCTGCTCCCAGCCTGACCACCTCTCCAAAGCCAGGTGCACACCTAGGAGCTTTGCCTTCCTTTTGACTTGTCCACCTGGACCAGCCGGCAGCGTCATCCACCTGCGGCCCGTCTGCTCCCCCGACCCTTGTCTGGCTGAGGCATCCCCCCACTCTGCCAGCCCCAGGCCGAACCCCATGGAGAGAATCAATCCGGTTTTATTATTCAGATTATTATTATTTTTTAAAGATTTTATTTATTTATTTGAGGGAAAAAGAGAGAGAAAGACAAAGAGAGAGAGAATGAGTGGAAGGAGGGAAGAGGGAGAGGAGACTTCTCATCGAGCGTGGAGCCTGACGTGGGGACTCCGTCCTAGGACTTGAGATCAGAGATCATGACCTGAGCTGAAGTCAGATGCTTAACTGTCTGAGCCACTCAGGCGCTGCCCACCCCACCCCCAACCTTTTTTATTTTTAAATTTTTTAAAAGATTTCATTTATTTATTCACGAGACACACACACACACACACACACACACACACACAGAGACACAGGCAGAGGGAGAAGCAGGCTCCATGCAGGGAGCCCGACGTGGGACTCAACCCCGGGTCCCCAGGATCACGCCCCGGGCCACAGGTGGTGCTAAACCGCTGAGCCACCCGGGCTGCCCCCCTCAACCTTTTTTAAAGGTTTTATTTATTTATTTGAGAGAGAGAGTATTCTGATTATTATTTATTATTTTATTATTCGGACAGGGAGGCCCTCCCGACTTGCCCAAGGTCGTCAACCAGACAGTGACGTTTATGGCCTGGGCTGCATCTGGTGTAAAGAATTCATGACAAAGGAAATAGAAACTCCTCCCTCCACCTGCTTTCTAGAGTTGGTTTTCTGCCTGCTATGGACCATGGGGCTGTGGAGAGAAGGTGCCCGGGCTTCCAGGGCAGGCGGACCTTGTCTGAACCTCGTCTTGCCGTTTATATGGCATGAGTTCGGGCGAGTCATCCCTGACCTGAGCCCCCTCTCCCCACCTGTAAAATGAGATTAATAACCCCTGCCTCTCAGGGTGAGAGTAAGGATTTGAACGGGTGACGCATGCCACAGCACAGCTCGGGGCAAGGACTACTTGTTGCTTAATAGAAGGTAGCTTTAAAAAATCAGTTTAGAGGGATGCCCAGGTGGCTCAGCGGTTGAGTGTCTGCCTTTGGCTCAGGGCCTGATCCCAAGATCCGGGATCAAGTCCCGCATCGGGCTCCCTGCGAGGTGCCTGCCTCTCCCTCTGCCTGTGTCTCTGCCTCTCTCTCTGTGTCTCCCATGAATAAATAAATAAATCTTTAAAAAATCAGTTTAGATAAGGAAGCTTAGGGAAATATCAGGCAAATCTTGATGGGCTTAGATGAATGGCTACATGTGAGAGTTTGGGAGGCCCTATTTGAATCTGAGGATGCAGCTCTGTTCTGCAAATAAAGGTGGTTCCTTCAGCAGCTCTCAGGAACGGGTCCCCCGGGATCTCGCTCCACATCCTTTCCCAACCTCCGTTGTTTGGAATCTGATGTGTGGGCCCGTGTGCTACAGATGAGACAGGAGTGGCGAGGGGCAGGGTGGGCGGCGGTGAGGGTTGGCCCAGGCCAGCCTCGGGCACAGTCCTGGGCTGTCTGAGCGCCCCTGGGAGTCAGGGCCCCGGGGGATGGGCCCACCCTGCCTCGGGTCTGGCACGTCTGGCCCTCGCCAGGCTCTTCTTTTCTCCCCGGCTCCCCTGCTAGGAGGAAAATCACATACTCTATTCTGTCCCAGCCCGGGAGCCTCCTGGGAACCAGCACCAGAGGCACAGCTCCTGGAAATCACCAATGAGGCTGCCTCTAAACCAGGATTATCCTGTCTTCCTCATCACGTCCCCACAAAGTTTAACTACCATTTAATTAAGTGCTAATTATTTGCACGCGCTGGTGAAACCATTCATTTACGTGGTTTCATTTAAGTCCTTAAATTCACTTAGGGGGGATTCACTTGGGGGATACCGTTCTCCCCATGGCCCAGATGATGGAACTGAGACATAGACTTCACTTATAAGGCTTTTGGCCACAAGGAGAGCTCCTCACCCCTGCTTTTCCTAATGCCCTTGTTCCCAGCTGCTGCCACGACAGCCCCTGCGTTCTCCCAGGGGGTATCTGGTCCTCGAGGATCAGGGGTCTCATGGGACCTGGCGCCCAGGGCCCGGGGCGAGGGCCGAGCCGACCAGCGCTCTGTGCCAGGGCGGCGATGAGGCCGGGCCGCCAGAGGTCCAGGGCCTCAGCCTGCGGGCTCCTGTTCTTGGTCCCCAGCCACGGTGCGCATCGGCCAACAAACCTTCACACGGTTTGACCAGGAGGTGACGTGGCGGGCGGCGCTGCTGTACTGTCGCAGGCACCACACGGACCTGGCCGACCTGCAGCTTGTCGCGGACCCGGCAGCCAAGGAGGCCCTGAAGTCCATCACGAGTGAGACCGAGGCCTGGATTGGCCTCTACTTCAACGCGGCCTCCGGGGCCCTGAGCTGGTCCAGCGACCTGGGGTCCAGCATCCCCGCCTGGCTCCAGGTGCCCCAGTTGGGGACCGGACTGTGCGCGGGGCTCCGCACCTACGCGCGCTACTCCCCCCGGGTTTATTCCCTGGACTGCTCTTCCCTGAAACCCTTCATCTGCTTCTACGGTACGTGACAGCCGGTCCCCGCGGGCCCCAGGCTCACGATGCTAGACTGGGACGGGACCTGGGGTGACCGGGCAGCGGGAGGCACCGAGGTTAGACCCAGGAAAGCACTCCTGGACTCCCAGAGTCTCGGGTAAGGGGAACAGGCTTTATCTTAATTCGGAGGGAGCTTTAAAGAATGGAATGGGCCCCATCGAATCTTAGGGCATTAGCTGTTAGCAACGGCAGTCGGTTCAGGGGCGATGTGGGGGTTCGAAGCAGCACTTGGGAATCAGACAGTCTACCACTCGCTAGAAATAGGGTACAGGGCATCTCTGAGCCTCTTCTTCCTCTTCTGGAACATATACTTAACAAAATGGTATTGGTGATACCCACCTGCTAGGAGGGCTTCAGAGACTGAATGTGAATGTATATAAAGGAGCCAGTTAGACGCCTGGCACCCAGGAAGCACCCAGCAGATACAGCTCTGGTCACTGCTTCACTGTAAGTCATGGGAGCCAGAGGCCTGCTGGTTATTCTGGGTCCTGGGTATAGCATGTTCTCTGCATAAGGCCGCATCCTGCCTTGCCCTTTCCTTCTCTCTTCTCTTTGTCTCTCTCTTTCTTTTTTTCCCTTCCTTCAGTCCACTCTCTCTCCTCTTTCTCTCTTTCTTCTTGCTTCTCTCCTTCCTTCCTTGCTAGCCTTCTTTCTTTCTTTTTTTGGCAATAGCTTTATTGAGATGTACCTTATTGAGTTCACATACCTTAAAAATCACCCCTTCGAAGTGTCTGACCCAGTGCGTTTTAGGCATTACAGGGGTGTGCAAGCATCACTGCTATCTAACTTTAGGACATTTTTATCACCCCAAAATGGAACTCCTTACCCTTGAGGGGGCACTCCCCCTGCTCCCCCACCCTCAGCCCAGCAGCTGCTAATGCACTTCCTGTCTCTGTGGCTGTTTCTTTTCACGTTTTGGATTTGATGAGAACTGTGATCCTAATCTGTAAAGCAGGAAGGATGGCTCCTCCCAGGCAGGGCTCCCTCGAAGATTAAAGACCATGCAAGGCCCCACCTGTGACTGGCACACGCAGGTGTGTGAAAGGGGTTGGGCTGGGTGGCCGCTGAGGCCTTAGGTGACACAGACCTGGGGGCGTTCTGTCCCATGTCAGCCCTGCCCTCACCACTCTCCGTATTTCCTTGCAGACCCCTCCATCGGGCACCGGGAGTCCGCCGCTCTTTATCCATCCTTTATCGGTCCCTCCTCAGATGTGACTATGGAGCCCACGCTCAGGCCAAGTATATCCCTGCTTCCTATTCCATGTAGGTGCTTTGGACCTGTTCTCAGCTGGGTGCCAGGGCCTCCAGGGTCTGCAAGGTGCAGTAGCATGTGGTGGGCCCCATCGGATCCCCCCAGAAGAGGATTGCCCAGCCCAGCCGCCGGCCCCCTGCAGGACCAGCTGGGGGTGGAGAAGGGGACTCCGTCACCATCAACCCCACCCCTTAGATTGAGCCACTAACTTGCAGCCCCAGAGTCAAGAGGCTCCAGAGAGGCTGTGTGGCCCCCTGTGTGGTGATGAGGGCTGGCCTGGGAGACGGAGGGGGAGACGCTGGGCAGTGTTCCCGAGACCTCATCAGAGAGTCCTTTGAGGGTTTGGCATCCAGAGAGGGAAACCCCAGAGAGGTGCTTGTCAAATCCCTTGTGATTTCGGGCTCCTCTGGATGGAGAGATGTGGGATGCGTTGTTGGGACTAAGTGGGAGGACATGTTGGCAACGACAGTGATTACATTCCTATAGCATTTTTAAATTCCTGAAACATCTTTGCAGCTATTACCTCATTTTGCTTCCCAAGAGTTCTGAAGCTAAGCAGGGTAACTGAGGATAAAACACACTTCTTCTGGCTTCCTTCCAGGTTCCCAAGTCTGACAAAGGCATTACTGCCTTTTCTGAGGACACAGAGAAGTTAGAGGACTTGCTCATAGTCACACAAGGGCTTCATATATATTCTGGGGGCCCAAAGAAAAATCAGGGGCCACTCTCAAGGAGCCCAAGGCCCTGCCAGTTGGTGTTGTGTGTAAAGGCACAGGCATGGTAGGGACATAGGAGTGTCCCAGTCCTGTGATGATCTGGATTTCCTGGAGGAGGTGATTCTGTGCCTGTTTAGGACCATGAGGAGGAGTTTGCAAAGGGGAGTGGAGGATTACAGGTCAGAACTGTAGGTGGGATGGGTGCTTAGCCCTGAGTGGGGACACCAGGATCGGCAAGGGAACCCCCTGTGAGCTGTAAGGGAATGGGGCCTCACAGCACCTGGGTGGCTCAGTGGTTGGGTGTCTGCCTTTGGCTTGGGTGGTGGTCCTGGGGTCCTGGGATCGGTCCGTGTCAGGCTCCCTGCGGGAAGCCTGCTTCTCTGTCTCTGCCTCTCTCTGTGTCTCTCAAGAATGAATGGATGGAATCTTTTTTTTTTTTTTTTTTTAAACAATGTTTTTTTTTTTTTTAATTTTTATTTATTTATGATAGTCACAGAGAGAGAGGCAGAGACACAGGCAGAGGGAGAAGCAGGCTCCATGCACCGGAAGCCCGATGTGGGATTCGATCCCGGGTCTCCAGGATCGCGCCCTGGGCCAAAGGCAGGCGCCAAACCGCTGTGCCACCCAGGGATCCCGAATGGATGGAATCTTAAAAAAAATAAAATAAAATAAAGGAACGTGGCCTCATCCTGAAGGCAACAGCACCAGGGTCTGGGCCTGGGCCTGTGGGCAGATTTGGTTCAGAAGCTGGTGACCTCTGTCATCTGCTTCCCATCTAAGGTCTAGCCTGGCCCCTGCCTGGCTGCCCCAGGCCCGGCTCACCCCAGTGGGCACTGGGTGGGCAGGGCCAGGCCTGGGAGAACCGCAGGGCCACAGCCGGGCCCGGGAGCCGAGGAGGCCACGCTGGTTCCCTGCTGCTGATGCCCCACCGGCCAGGTCACCACACACTGCGCATCCTGCCTCGGCCGCTGGCCACCACCTGTCAGCGTCCTTGTCCCGGGGCCCTGGCCTTGGCAGGGTCCTGGGCACAGGGGCCCCCTCGTGAGCCCTGGTTCCTGCCGCCGAGCTCAGCTCCCCCACCCCAGCCCAGGCCACGCGCCCTGGCGACCCCTAGCCCCGCGGGGAAGGGCCCAGAGCCTGCAGGTAACCGTCCTGTGGCCGAGCCCAGCTGGCCCCCCGGACACCCTCCTCTCTGTCCTCACGCGGGGCCCGGGGCTGCTCTGACCTCTGCTTCCAGCCTTGCCCCTGTCCCCATGTCCCTGGGGGCCCCGTTACCCAGGGCAGGCCCGCGACTCTGCAGGAGGTGGCCCCCCCCCCCGCTCCACCTCTCAGCTACCCCCTGGAAGGTGGCACCTCCAGCCTCCCGGCAGCATCCCGGGGACCGGAGAGAGCACCTCGAGGCCCTGGGGCTCAGGCGCGGCAGCAGGGCGGGGAAGACCGCTGGCAGCTGGCCGGGCGGAAACGGGCCCACCGGCTCGCTGGGCTTGGGGACGCCACGCCGGCCGGGCCCCAGCGCCCGCTCCCCCTGGGGGCACTGAGGCCGCGGGTCGGGTCGTGTGCTGGGCCACAGCTTCCCTCCCCGGCTGCAGCCCAGGACACTCGCCGGGGATCCCACGCAGCCAGCGCCAGCTCGCCCTCTCCTGCCCGCTGGATGATCTAGGGTGGGGGTCTCGGAGAGAAGCAGTCTGTTTTGGCTGTAGGAGTTTGATGACCAAGTTACTCCGCTACTTACTGTGTGGCCCTGGGCAAGTTTCCTGATTTCTCAGAATTTCGTTTTTCTCATTTTTAAAGTCAAGAAAAATATCAGTGTCATGAAGTAGTTTTCAGTGCCCGGCATCTGGCAGTTAGTACCACTGTAATGTCAATTCATTAGTGAGATGTTTAGTGATTCTATCTCCTGTCTCTGTCCTTACTCAGAAGGCAGGGCTGGTCTCGTCTCACTTTATCGATCATAAATGATTATGAGTGATCAGATTATGAATTATTGAGATTGAGGCATCGCACAGGGCAGGGGCTAATCGTATGCCTCTTTGTGTCTTTCTGGGCCTGGAATAGTGATTTACACATTGGTGGATGATTCCATTCAACAATCACTTCCTGAGGACTGGTTTCGCAAAAGGCCCTGGAGTGTGGATATCAGGATGAGCACGGCCCATTTCCTGTTTCTAAAAGCTTATCCTAACAGGGACTAAGACAACAGCGTGCTGTGGGCTGAGCCAGAAGTGTGAACCGAGAGCCCTGGCAGGATGGCGACCCGTTCACTCCGCCTGGAAAGGTGGTGGTCATTGGACAAAACTTCCGTGGAGGATTTCAGGCAGCAACACTGGCACATTTTCCCCGGCAGAGGGAACAGCATAGGCAAAGACAAGTAGAAGAGCAAGTGTGTGGTTTGGGGAGCACAAGCAGTCTGATGTGACCAGAGTATTGGCCACAGATTTGGGAAGGGAGTGGCAAGGGGAGAGGGGTGGAGGGGCAGAGTCTGGAGGATGTGACCCTGCTGTCCATAGAGGCGTCAGAGGCTGATTTCAGCAAGGGAGCCAAGCGCTCAGCGCTGTGGTTCAGAGGCCTGGTGGATAAGGAAGGGCCGCTGTGTGTCTCAGGGTGTGAAAGGAAAAAGGCCCGGCTCACCATTATACGTGGAGTACATTCACGCCAATACTGAGAGGAACCAGCCCCAACGCCCCCCCCCCCCCCCCAATCCTTAGAAGAAAAGGCTGGAAGGAAATATGTGAAAACGTTCATTCAGGTTCTATTCAGGTGAGGAGGCTATGAGTGTTTCTCCTGTTCTGTGTTTCTGGGTTTTATAAATTTATTCATCTCACTAAAGAAATGGACAGTGCTTTGGGTGGGGAAAGAAGAGGGCGTTTGGAGGGGAGGCCGACCAGGAGCAGAGAGGCAGGAAGGGCAGGTGTGCGGAGAGGCTGTTGCACCGGGCAGGACGCGGGACTCAGGCCCAGGGCAGCAGGCCAGCAGTGTGAGGGGGACGCCAGGGAAGTGGCTTTACATCGTTTACAAGTGACAATAATTGAGGAAGTATAAATACACATATTTAAAAATGCTCAGCTTTGTTCATTGAATTACAGAAATACAAACTAAAAGCAAGATGCATTTACAAAATAATTTTTGTGGGGGGGGGCAGGGCCAGAGGGAGAGGGAGAGAGAGAGAGAGAGACTCTTCAGCAGGCTCCACGCCCACCGTGGGCTCCATCTCAAGACTCTGAAGATCATGACCTGAGCTGAAATCAAATCAGATGCTTAACCGACAGCCACCCAGGCGTCCCTTAAAATAATATTTTTACCTACCAGTTTGGCAAAGATTTAAGGGGGTGAGAATGCTGAGGAGAATGTGGGAAAATCAGCGATCCCAGACACTGGATGGGACAGTAAAGTGGTGCTACCCTTCTGGCAAGCCTGTCAGTTCTGACATGGGGAACTTCATTAAGAAGCAAGAGTACAAGGTGCACGCACACGTCTGCGTCCTCCACTCACAGGGCCGTTTATCGCAGCGTTGTTTCCGACAGTGAGAACAGGAGGCGATCTAATGTCCACTAGAAAGCCGGCAGATGGGTTTAAATAAGTTAGGGTACATTCCATGAAATACTGGGCGGCCCTTAGAGAGAATGAGGTAGATCTTTACTCATTCAAATGAAAAAACTCATGTGTGTGAAGAATATTATATATATATATGTATATATATATATAAGATTTTATTTATTCATAAGAGACACACACACACAGAGAGAGAGAGAGAGAGAGAGAGAGAGAGAGAGAGAGGCAGAGACACAGGCAGAGGGAGAAGCAGGCCCCATGCAGGGAGCCCGACGTGGGACTCGATCCCGGGTCTCCAGGATCACGCCCTGGGCTGAAGGCGGCGCTAAACCGCTCGCTGGGCCATCAGGGCTGCCCGTGAAGAATATTCTAGAGCAAACTGTGTACAGCCGCTGTCCCTAGGTCAGGGGACGTGGTACTTTTGTTTAAGTATTTTACAATAACATACCACAAAAGCAATACGGCTATTTCCATATTTGGAAGGAAAAAAAGTGACACCTGTGCGGCACCAATGGGCTTTGGGGGACTGAACATGAGGCGGGGAAGGGAGCCGCCAGGGGTACGTGGGGTCGCTGCGCCTGGAGAGGGGCGGCCACACGGGGCGCGGGAGGTGCTGAGGGGAGGCTGCGCGGTTTTGGAGTGCCACCTCTTGATGGGAATGCCGGGCTCCCTGGCTGCCACGGTGGGGGCTCTGCGAAGCTGGCAGACATCGGGGCATCGGGCCCGTGCGGTAGGGCCTCCTGAGAGAAAACACTCTCTCCTGGGAAGAATTCTCATCATGTCGCCCAGGGGCCAAGAATCCTGAGGTGAGGGAGTGTCACTGTGAGGACCAGGGTGGTAGCTCACGGGCGCGTGACGAGGTTTGGCCCGACCGAGCTTCCCCGACAGGCTGGCTCCTGCAGCCGCCGTGTGCGGAGCGGGGGCTGCCCACGCCCGGCCCCAGTCTCAGACCACCTTGCTCCCGGCTGTGTGCAGGGACTCCTGCAGCTGTGACCACTGAAGGGACCGGTGGCGACACGGGAAGTACAGCCACCGCCACTCGGGCCCAACATTTGAGCTCGACGGAACACCCGGAGTCTACAGGAACCGGCCCAACGCCCACATCAGGTAACGCCTCCTGGTGGCGGGGCTCCCACTCCTGACGGGGGCAGCTAAGTTGGACTGACAGCCCCTCCACAGCGCAGGGCGCTCGAGATCCTCGCGGAAACGGCCTGAACGTTGGGGAGGGCACAGGAGCAGGGACAGGCCCAGGAGCCTGGAGTTGGCTCCCCGACAACTGCGGAAGCCTGGGGAGAAACTTCCTCGCCTCAGCATCTCCTTTCTCCTCTGCACGAGGAGGGTGGTAAAAGCTACCCTGCCCACACCGTAGGGTTGTGGCGAGCCCCGACGTAGTGCTGCAGAGGTGCCTTATCAACTCTGAAGTGCTATACGAAGGAGCCCCAGAAGGGCTGTTTCCCTGCGATGGGTGCAGTGGCTCGCGGCCCAAGGCTGAGCTTGTTTATAGGCTCAGGGAACCTACTTAAGAGTTTTCTGGGGTAAAGTTGGCCTTTAAAATGTGGGTCCAGGGAGAAGTGAACATTTCCAGCGTGATGTGGAGTATCTACTTAATAGGTTAAGAGGAGGAGGAAAATACAGAAGAGACAGAAAATAATGGCCTGCGGGTGGCCAGGGTGTGGGGCGGAGCTGGCACTGCCCACCGCCTTCGGGAGGCTCTTTCCTGTCCGCGCTGGCTGGCTGGGCCGACTGTGGCTGAGCATTCCCCTGCTCAGCAGCTGCTTTCTTCCTCCTTTTGGAAATCCTAAGTCACCAAGTAGCATCTGTTGTAGCCACCGGGGGCAAGCCTGAGTGCTAAGACCTTAAAGTTTCCAAATGGTGATAGGATCATTTTCACTGAACCTGACAGCACTTGCTTTTTCAGGGCAACTCTTTGGAATCCTGAAAGCAGATTTTACCATCCCAGCTCTGCTGGACCCACAGGATATGAAAGACCAATTTTTGAATGAGGTGAGACTTCAGACCACTTCTGATGTTGACCGGTCAGATGACTTGACAATGCAGGGCAATACTGTGGGAACCAGTATACCTAGAGAAAAAGCTTTGGAAAATTAGCTCATCTGTTCCTATTGCCGTCACTCTGGCTCATGGTAACAGGCTGGTGTGTTGCTGAGACTTTCAGATCTTTTTCTTATTCTAACGTTTTGTTCCTAAATTTTTTTTTTTTTTAAATCAAGACAGCATAGTCAGAAGGACCTGAATTAGGGTCTTGCCATTCTACTTATTCGTTCTGCGACCTTGGGCGAGTAACCTAGTCTTTCTATCGGTTTCCTCATGAATTAGAGCCAAGAAAACCTAACTCACATGGTTAGTATTATGATTAAATGAAATATTCCATGTAAAGTGCTTAGCAAAAATTAGCATGTAGTAAGGGCTCGATAAATGCAAACATCAGCTGTTACTTTCAACATTATTATTTTTCTGAATATACATTTGTTCCAGGCTCCCCACCACCACCCCGTTCTTTTAGAAGATTATAAGATGGGATGTTGTAAAGAGGAAGAATTGTTCCTAAATATTGCAACAGAAGCCTCAAACTGATTTTGAAATGTGGCCGAAGGGCACATTTTGCCGTCATGCCAGATAATAATCATAAGATGTCAGAGCTGGAGAGTTCCTTATATAGGTCCAATCATAATGTTACAGACAAGAAAACAGACTGGCATTTATCTGGTAGCTTACTGCCACTTACTCACAGGCCAAAGAAATAGCACCCAGGCAACTTATTCTAAAATCTCACAAACTCAAGTGTCTGGAAAGAACAGTAGTGTGTGTGTGTGTGTGTGTGTGTGTGTGCGCGCACGCGCACGTACATGCATGCTCACCCGCGTGCGTACGTGCACTGGCCTGCTGGGGCCTGGGGAGAGGAATTGGAAATTCGGTGCATTTTGCTATTGAAAGGACAGGTGGAACTGATGCAATTCAATATCTGACCTTTTTTTTTTTTTTTTTTTTTTTTTTTTTAGCAGAAGTTCAAGTAGTAAGACTGTAGTGCTGAGTATTAGGTTTTCAAAAGTCAAGGACCCCTTTTTTTTTGGGTGGCTGGGGGAGCCAAACCAGAAACCATCTTTCTTCTGGTTTAAGGTAAAGCCAATAATGGGAAATGGGGGAGTCAAAACTCCATGGTGGTTTTCCATCTTTGTGAGGACGTATCTATTCCCTACTAATGGAGAGGATTTCTACTGCACAGATTTACAGGATGGAAAAGGTGGGGACAATGTGTGTGTGTGTGTGTGTGTGTAGGAAGGTAGAGTATATATTACTAGTTTTAGCAGCATTTTAAATTCCAAACAGGAGGTGAGGAAACACCTGGAGCCAACTTACCCCAGGGCAAGGGCCAGGGCCAGAGAAACACTGTGGCACACACACAGAGCTCAGAGCTCACCCTCCAACTGCAGGGAGAAGCCCCTGGGGAACTGGAAAAAAGAGCTCAACCCCAATCCATAGAGAGATAGTTAATTGGTCAGAGCTCAAGAGGCATCCGCCCTCTTTTCTGATTTCAAAGTTCGATAGTGATTCTGAGAAACAGGATTGAGGAGCACCAGTTAAAGCCATCTGTTTTTGTTCCTTTTGTCACCAGACTCCCCTGCCCCTTGACCCTGGGGCTGTGTGTTTGTGTGTGTGTGTGTGTACGCACGCGTGTGTGTGGTGGGGGTGGTGCTGCACGGTGGCAGAGTATCCTAACAAAACTCATTTATGCGCTTTCCCACTAGGGAAGGTGCTAAGGACAAAAGGCAGGCAGCTGAGACTAGGAGGTCACAAGATCACAATGGTGGTTTCTTTCTTTTTGATGTTTCAGATCCAAGAAGTCTTAAAACTTACATTAGGTCGTGAGCAATTCAGACTGAAATGGGTTGGCTTCGAAGTAAACAAAAAATAGCCCACGTCGACTGATCTGCTGCTTCTCACTGTCTTCTCTGGATTTGGAGTCAATTTTAGTCTTTAAATTCCTAGTAGATCAGACTCTACATTTGTTCCAGGCTTTTAGCAATAACTCCAGATAGAGGCTAACTGACAGAAGTTCAGATCCGCGCCCAGCACAAAAGAAAACTATCTGGGAGGAGAAAAACCTGGCATTCTTGGATCTTACGGAACGAGATAGGTAAACAGAAGCACATGGAGGCATCTGTGAACAGTAACCTGGAGAATGACAAGCAAACCAGAACAAAAAACCCCCAATGAAAGCAACAAGAATCCTGAAACAAACCCCATTAATCTACCTGGGGAATTAAGAGAGGCCACACTTCCAATGAAGTGAAGGGCACTTCCCCTATGAGCCATTAACTACTGAAGAGATTTCAAGGTCTCCAGAATGAGGAGCTCTCTGAGGGCATTGTCACAGTACAACATACTAATGCGAGCTGCCTGTCCTACTACAGCTAAATATTTCTCACCTGTCAATTGAGAAAAATTATATATAAAACCTCAGAAGAATATTCCTGCATACATTTCCTTTCTGGTTTTTCTCCTGTGTTCTAATCACCCAGATACATGCTAGAAGTAAGGTGGTAAATATGTCAAATACAGTAGCAACTTTAGTCTGAAATGTTTAAAGTTAAAGTTTATTTGTATTCTTTGTAGGAATATCAATAAAAGACCTCAAACGTATCTATATCTGTACATGTACAAGAACCATCAAAAATTATTCACAGAACAAAAATAAATCTTCTTTAGAACAAACCCAGGTAATGAAATGCAGATATGGATCTCACATACGGAACAATCTAAGTGCTACCAGCACAAAAATATGGCTTTAAAAATAAAATAAAATCTTGGGTTTTGTTTTTCTAAGGTGTATTTCTCTTTCTTGAAATAAAAAATAAATTATTTAGAGCTATTATTGTAAAATAGTCATGTGTGTTAACACATTCTTATTAAGGCCCTGGAGATGAAAAACAAAATCAAATTTAGCAGGTAAATTCCTCACAGGTGTGATTTAGGTTAGTGTGCTGCTGTCCGCCTGGGTTAATTTTAATGTAACTAAGAAATATCTAAGCACCAGTCAAAATTTAACCTTTACTAATTATTTCCACTTTTCTGCAGGATAGTGGTTATTGAGTCAATTAGTATTTAACCTTTTGGTGAACTGGGAACTGAAATTTCTCCCTTGGGAGTTTAAAAATGACAAAAATACAGTATTTATACATGAACATTTGAACCCCCTCCCACAGAGGATGGAGGCCCCTAAACCACAGCTTCCTTGGAAATCTTTTACAACAACAGATAAATCTGGTTTTAGGTCCCAAACTAAAACATTTCCTAGTGAAAATGGAGGGCATTTGAAGGAAAAATGAGACAGGAGTAGGAAATGAAAAATGCAGGCTGAGACAGAGGCAAAACGGCCACTTTGCTTTCCTGGGGTGGCTTGCTGTGTTTGCCAAGTCTTGCCAGCTTGCTTACTCAAACACCTGAGGATTAACTGCCCAGGAACCAAAGCTCCTTCTTTCTGGATCCTACTCTCAGATCAGTGACATTCAGCTTTCTTTCTATGACCCGCATGGCATAAGTGATCCTATCTAGGATTCTTGAGACAATGTCAGACCAAATCAATTTCAAGTCACTTTAACTTATATATACATATAACAGATAACACATATGGTACATTTTAAAGAGGAGCAGACCATGGTCATAACATCTAACAAGAGCATAAAATCTAAAAAGCTCAAGAAAGTCTGGAAATCACTGTTCTGCAAGATGGATTAGCATTCAGAAAAAGGAGGCCCTAGGAATTGTGTTTTATGTGGGTGCACATGTGTTGTCTACAGAGACTACCTTTCCATTAATCTATGTATTTTAAGATCTGGCAAACGATATAAATCCCATTTCCTTGAACCTTTGGGCTACTGAGAAGGCTGCTGTGCATTAGTCCCTGTTTGGATCATGTATCTTCCTCAAGTTCTTTCAGTCTTCATAAGATATTCTGTCTCATGCAAATTTCATCACTTTTGTCCTTCCTAACCTCAAGGGAATTCATAACTGGGTCACGACAACAAGATAATGCTTCTAGAACTAATAACAATCACTGGAACATGGAAAGGGATTCTAATTAAAAATTCGACACACCAACACATCTTGCTTTTATAAGACTAGTAAAATAGGTTCTTCCAATTGACACATTGATAGAAACAAAGTATCCCAAATTCTTGGCCCTCAGGTAGAGGGTGGGAAGGCAACTATGTACTATTGGGGCAAGCAGCAGATTTCACACATGACTTGAGAAGGGGAGGGGGAATGGAGAAGACCCTTTTAAAGGTTTCCACAATCTGCAGGAGAAGGTGGCCCCCATGGGGGTCACTGACAATACACTGAAGCAGTGGCACGGACTCAGGAGCTGCTGGGCCAGGCTCAGCAATAAGTCTAGTCTGGTGTTCAGACTCAGCTCAAGGTCACATGCGACTAAGGTCATCCCAAAGAGGATTCCTTCCTCAAGTTGTCCCACAACCAGCCTTCTCAGGAACTCTGAACTGGAGATAACTAGAATTTAATCAAGGTAGAAGTCAAAGCAAATACTAATGCAAACTCACTTGATGGCTATTGTCTTGCTCCAGGGTTTCTGAAAAAGAACTGCTTCCTACCTGAGTTACCTCTGAGGACATAGTCAGAGCTTGGAGCCAGAAGAACCACAGATCCATAAACGAAGGCTGAGGTCGAATAAGATCTGGAAAGCTTTAAAGTCCAGCTAATTCTCAAGGTCATACAGCAGTCAGAGACAGACACTCCTGCTTTTTCTTTCACTGTCCAACACCATCATAGGGAAAGGTGGCAGCAGACAAGAGAAAGCGACCTGTGACCAACTTGATACTGAGTGAACACAACAAGAAGTTCTAAGAGCACAATGAGCCCAGTCTACCACATTCTCCTTATGGACAGGCCACCCTGGACTCCGATGGCACCTTGGTGAGAGCACCTGGAACATGGGAGATGCTCAAGGGCTTGTTTTAGTTACTATGTATCATCTCCTATACTGTATATACTATAGAGACTCTGGGAACATGAGGACCTGATGGAAATGTCACTCTTTCTGCTGCTTTGGCCCAGAAAGCCTGTTGCTCAGTGATACAAAAAGCGAGAATGAAAGCTCTTTCCTTAATTTCTAGATCCCATCCACATTGTCTTTGTTAACAGCTAAGTCTGGCCATCAGCTTAGACAAGCACTTGGCAAGCATTACCCCTGAACCCCAAATTCTGTTTGATTGCGGTCCAGGCTGCAGCCTGCAGTATGGTGATATGTGGGTGGAAGGGAGAGTCCAGGCCATGGCTATCTTAATCCACCTGCCTCTCTTCCATTTTATGCCCTCTGCTCCACACAACATACCTATGTAGTTATTTGGGCTGAAGAGAAGCCAAATTAAGCAATACCTCCATAAAAATGATCAGCTGTTTGCTGCAGTCTTCCACACTTAAAAAAATCTTTCAGAATAAGTTGTATAGATTGCAGTTTCTCTAAAGAAATACTCAGAAAAATATTTGGATAGGAACAAGGCTCAAAGGATAATCTAATATATGTCAACAAATCTGAACTTCTAGCCTACTTCTAACTTGATTTTCTTAACTCTTTTCTCTGCATTCAAGATTAACATAATGTTTCCAAACATTTTGGGCACTCAGTCTTCCAAAGAAGGCAGCCCTCTAAAGAGCTCCTACAATGTCAACAAGATCTACGCAGCCATCAAAAGCACATTTGATATTTTTGTGTCTCCCCCAACCTCCCAGTATAGGTGAGCTTATTAGGCCTCTGTAACCCATAACCATCACTTCAGAGCTTCCAAACCTGAATGGAGGACATCAGCCAAGTTACATACTTTTAAGGCCGCCGAAACCAACAACTGTTTTACCAGGCTTCTTACTGCACAATGGAAGGCTTTTGCAGAGAATGGATTAAAGGTGGCTGGGGCTGGGAATAGCTCTAAAGGAGGCCATCTATGTTTATACTCCCAGGCCAACAAAGGGCGCAACTTTAGCATTTGTAGGGTGGTTTTCCTATTAAAGTAAGTGATCTTGTCCACGATGTGCCCTAAGCTTAGAGGGAAGAGGTAAGAATTTGTAAAACCACCACAAAGGGCCAAAAAATAACCAAGTGCCAAAATAGGAGGGCACAAAAACCAGGTAAGCACGATGAGCAGCCTGTTTCACATCTCTGACTGGCAGACGAGAAGATTATGTAGGAAGTGTTTCAAAAGGTTGTGGGATGGGGGCCGTTGGGAGCTTGTATGATGCAGAGTCCAATACAGAGATCCACCCGAGAGGGGGCAGCACTCAAGAGGTCCAGGCGCCGTGAAAGAGAGGCTGTTCACACAGATGCCAAGTCTGGGCTTCACCCAACGGAGGACAGGATCAATGTTCTCGTTTCCTTACAATATTCTATTATGTAGAAACACTCACTCTATGTTTAGGGCTCCCTCAGGTCTTTTTCTTTTTCCTCCTCTCCCTTTTTCCTTTCCTTTCCTTTTTTTTTTTTTCTGAATTTCCTTAAAGTTTATAATTTAAAATAAACACCACTAACTCATTTGAGAAATGTTGCTTTCTCAGGATAAAGAACTGCTTAGATCTTGCTTAAAGAGATTCAAAACCCTTTTAACATTATATCTGACAGCAGAGAAGGCATGAACTTTTCCTATTTGTGCAGTTATATGTACATATGTGTGAGTATATATGCATATATATTTGTATGTATGTCTGTTTTAACACGTAACATTCTATACTTCTGATAATCAAGTTTGCATTCAAGATGACATTTCACACCTCTGGAATAAAGGAAGTAAATTAGCTTCCACAACTGTTTCTGTCCTACAATAAAGCCAAGGATGACAGTTGGTGAAACTGAGTCATTATTGCCAAATCTACGAAGAGCATGGGAGTAACAACTGGAATGCATGGCCCCTGCACTTTCAGTTTTCTTTTTGTAGAAGAGTTATCATGACTTTTGAGAGAGCCATGCTTCAGATCTGGATTTCTTTTCCAAATTTTTGTGAGGGAATTAGGAGAAGAAGCCATTTAAAAGCTAAAGACTGAGATAAAAGTACCCTGCCCAGAGATTTGCTAGTACAATGGATGAAATCTTTATCCCAAACAAAAATTAGAAGTTACAAATAGAATTTTTTTTTTTTTTTTTTTTTTTTGTAAATAGGAAATATTCAGAGATTCCTGCTATGGTATGATTAGCCCTTTTCTATGTGGAAGAAAGGGTGTTTATTTTGGATGGCTTATGGACAGCATATTTGAACAACCTATCCAGGGGAGAGTAAAACCCTGTTGGTGAAGACTGCTCCCACCATGGGGGAGGAAAGGGCAGTGGGTGTGTGAAGATGAAGATGGTATGCAGAGACACAAATATTTATAGTTCTCTAAACTCTAAAGAGGAAAAAGAAACACCCTTTATTACAACTGGGGTTAAAAAAAAGCCCCCTACCTAAAATGGGCAATTCCCATCTGCTCTAGACAGAAGGAAATAAACATTAACAGGAGTTCAATAGAAACCACTCCTAGAGTCCAGTTTTGATGCACCAGCTCTTATCTGTGTCTTCTGAAACAGTGTATCCTCAAATCAGATTAGCTGTCCATCCAGAACCAGTCTTGGCTGATCAATGGGACCAAATGTTTTGTTTGGTTCTTGGTGTTTGCATGTTCTCCTAAAGGGCAAGGGGGCCAGAGCGGGGTTTTTAGACTGGCAGATGAATCCCTGAAAAATTCATTCTGACGATGTCCTATTGCACTCCATGTGCTTCTATCAGATAGACATGTGGCCTCGACCTACTGAGCCCCTGGGCTCACTTCTCACTCACACATTCTTCCTACCTTTTCCTCCTCTAACAACTGCAGTGCTTTAACAAGAGGAAAACGATAATAAAAATAGTAATAATTAAAAAGGTAATCTACATTATTAACTTCCTTTTGGTATATTACAGTGGTATTTTCTGTACATGGCCCAGAACTAAGTTCCCTATGTACATAGAGACATGGGGGGTGGGGGGAAGCATCGACCTTAGAAGTCTTAGCCTTATGCCCTGAAAGACAAGGTTCCTTTCTTCATTCGAGACTTTCTCGCCACTCTGCAGTTCTGAAGTAGCCAAGTTCTGTAAACCTGGTGGGGTCGGGGAGAGGGCTGCAGACAGGAGAGTGGGGACGTTTCCTTCTGTCTCTTCCCACAGTCTGTGTGTTCACAGGGCCCGTCAGCAGCTGCTGTTTTTGAATTCACCATTCTCCGTGATGGAAAGCTTGGTGGGGTTGGTGGGGGAGATGCCATTGCGGACCTGCATGCTGTACCGCTCCTTCACTTGGGTCAGTGCGCTCATCAGTCTGGTGTTGGCCGAATCCAGGGACACGATTCGTTTTTCCTGCAACACACCAAGCAGGGCTTTATGCAGGCTATATGCGAGAAATCACATGGTAATTCTCCACTGAATGACTGTTCTAATGCTTTCTATCAAACAGTAGTACGCATGATGCTTCCCAGACAAATGGAACGTCTCTGCCTCTTTCTGCACACTACTCAGGTTCAGCTTCCCCTGAGCCCAATGGATCTGTGTTTATTTTCTCTCTTTTTTTTCCTTTCAGCACAGCAGGACCAGTTATTAATTATCCCTTTGGATACTAGGACGATGTGAAAAAGACACCGTGTGTTACTTCACTGCAACAGGGGTGTCAAGCTGCCTAATGGTATTAAGTGCTTTGGGTCAAAATTAAAACATAGAAATCAGGTGGCAAAGAAAGAAGCACCAGAGGTTTCATTTCACAGAGGAAAAGTGCATGTGCTCTATGGATTCTCAGCCCCTAAAGAGGGCACATCAGTCACATTTGGAAATAATTCACATTGTGCTCAAAATTAAAACAATACATGGTGGCAGTTTATAGTCACCAACAAAGTGAGGATGCAACAGCAAGAGGGGAAAAAGCAGCCAGAAGCTCAGACCAAGGGGTCATTTGAATATGGGAAGGGAGATGTGGCCGAAGGGGGATGCCATAAACATAACACATGAAAACAAACAGAGAACACAAGCTCCTAGACTCATTCCAGCTCAGAGTTACTCCAGGAAAGCTACCCAATAAGGAGATTGTTTTCAATTTACTTTTGAGTCTCTGGGGGAAAAAAATGCCTTAGAACCAATATTTTGGTACCAAAGATTGCTGAATAAACACATACACCAAAAAAAAAAAAAAAAAAAAAGACGGAAAAAAGGGCCATCCCCTGCCAAAATATGGCAATTTTAAGGAAAGTAGGTTCATCTAACTTTGAGAAAAAAAATCATTCCATCAAAATATTATCAGTGTCACAAAGATTAGGGGAGAAACCCTAATCTTAGTTTCAGCAGGTAGGGAGATTATTCCAGAACCTTTCCAACATGCAGTTGTCACTTTTCAGGAAAGAGGCTAATGTTGAGAGGGGTGGTCTTCACCTACATCCGTGAAATTAAAAAGAAAAAAACACCTGAGGAACAACCCCCAAAGCCAAAAGGAGCCTTCCTCCTCTGGGAGTGTCTGAATTTACCCTGGGAAAAGTGTGGTAAGGCTGGTCAAGGTGAGGTGCAGAGAGGACAGAAAGGGCTGAGGGTTGGATGCTGCCTTTTCCTAAGGGACAGCAGGCACCCAGGGCTATGTCGGGGCACTCTGTTGGGAAACGCATGGCCAGGAGGGGGGCTGAAAGGGGGACCAAGTGAGGACCACTGCCCTCTACTGACCTGGGGGATGCTGGAGGCAAAAGTATAACAGACAAGAGCATCAAGTAATGCTCCCCTTTAATCTCCTACTTTGGGAGTGGGATGGAACAGCAGGGCTAGCAGTTTCAAAAGTATGAGAAAAACCTCTTGTTATTAGCATTAAAAAAAAAAAAGTCCTCCTTTTCCCTGATGAAGGTCCCAGGTGGTAACATACATAAAATCAGCATTACTTGGTAAGCATTCATCTAGTATAAATGCTTTTTATTTTGGGAGAGTAACTCATTTTAAAGGTTGGCATAATTCAATGAAAGAAAGATCTCTGAGGCTTAAAAAAACAGTAATTAAAAAAATCATAGCCAATGGAGTTTACTGGGATAACAAGTATAGATCTTTAAAAAGCTGGTAGGTTAAGGACTGGGCAGTGGTTCTCAGGAGACAAGGAGTAGGGGCCAATGATGATGTTTGCCCCCCTGGTTAAGAATAGTCTCTGAACAGAGTAACTAGTAATATCTTAAAATGATTAAAAAAGAAATTTCAGCATTAGGATAAATTATAAAGGCCCAACACAAAGGAATGTAGGATTCTTCAGGTTTATCCAAAAAATTTTTTTTAGCATTTTTAAAAAGTTGTTTGATTCTTAAAGGGTCAAAAAAGAAGGCTAAGAATGATTGCAATGATTTATTTCCTATAAGAGTAACAGCTGAAGCCAAATAACCCCCCTGCTGAACAGCTGAAAGTTTCCAAGTGGACAAATCCCCTTTTGTAATTCCCCCCACTGCCAACTTCTCAAAAATAAAACAAAAAGTAAAAGAAAAATAATCAAATAGGGACTTTTGAAAGTCAAGTTCAGTTGGCAAAAGATGCTCTGACATTTTGATTCTGCCTGGGTTGAGAGGCAAAGCAATCCACGCCCGACAGGAAGGATTTCCAGTGTGGGGAGTGCAGGAGCTGGAATGTGTAGGAGGCCAGTGTATCGGGCCAGGGCTGGGAACTGCTCAGCTAGAGAACGGACCGGGTTTACTTGCCTGTTTGAATAATCTCATCTCCATTTATGACCTGTAATTTAACACAGCGGAGATATCACTTGCAACAGTAACTAGGCAGCTGCTTGCTTCTCATAGGAGGAAGCCCTTCTCTGTTCTCCATCTGAGTCACATGGAGAGATCCTGGGGGGGTGAAAGTGGCACAGTCCCTGGTTTGATGCTTAAGAAATGTTCCCTTAATTCCATCACCAGGATCCCCACGGCTGTGCTACAAGGTTCAAGTCAGGTGGTTCTGTCCTGACCCATGAAATGTTCATCCTCCTGTAGTGCTAGTTAGAAAGTGGCTGACCGAGGCCAGGCCTCATAGCATAAACTCCAGGAGATCTAGAGGCTGACTTCAGGGACGAGTCTTGCCCATAGGGACATAGGACTGCTGACACAGATGAGAACAAGTTCATTGGGCACCGGACCTTTAGTGCTTTGGGAAATGTTGGGCTCAACTCTAATATAAGGAAAGCAACTGTATTTGTTTTAGAAATATTTTCCACTACCAGTGGCACCAAGGAAGATGCCAGAGACCTAAAAGTATGGGCTATCTCACTGAGAAGCTTTCACCCCAAACTTATGCACATTCTATTAAATGATGCCAGAAGGGCTGCTCTGCTCCATCAGACACTTATGATGTAAGATTAATCCCTACAAAAGAAAGGACCTGATATAAAAAGTCATTCCTTACAAAGGATGCCCAAAGATGTTCAGTCTTTTGCTATAATAAGATTTTAATGTATCAGTAAGACAATAGCTGGAATTGGAGGTTATAATCTTTTTTTAAAAATTAGCTTTCGTGTTTATGATTTGTGCTATACACATGGTACAGTGGGTTTCAAAATGTGATCTAGTGGATTCTCCAAGTATTCTCAGGGACCCATGGTGGGCCTCTGGTAGAAAGTATGCAGTACAGTAATGCTTGTTTGAAAAGGTAATTTACTACAGTTGGCTAGCTTCAGGATGATTTCATCCATGAGCTGACAGTGGTCCTTGCTGGTAATGGTCAGTATGAGTAGCTGGAAAGTGATCTATGGAAGGCTCCTCTGTTTTGACCAAAATAGTCCACGGAATCCAAGCATTTGAAAACCACTGTCTTGAGGTATGGACCCAAAATGTCTAGTTTAGCCAGACCACCAGCTGACGCTGACTAATGATCTGAGGATCACATTTCACCCATCCCTGAGCAGCGACAGCCTCCTGGTTAAATGAGAGAAGGTCTTCACTTTCCAGAGCTTTTGAGGCCTGATAGATCCTATTCCCTTCCTTGTTTTCACCAGCCATGCCTGACTCCTGCTTCACACACAGTTGTCTTGCCCTCGATGTCAAGACAGGGAGTGGGAGTGGGTAGAAATCGTCAGAAGCTAATGAGGCTGTCTTGACAAGCAACCGAGAAAAAGGAAATGCTCTATGCACAGATCCACAATTGTGACACACTCAAGCTTCCTCTGCTTAAGATTGACACAGTTTTAGACCAGCTGGAATTTTAAAAATGGTCTGCTTTATCTCATCAGAACCAAAATCTCTCCCAGTGTGGTTATTAATAGAACTCTTCCTGCATTATTTTGTCACACTGAAAATCCACGAAGCGGAAACTTATTAACAGTGGTTTTCCTGACTAAATTGCTTTCTGTATCCAGGCTATATCTCCAAAGGCTCTGGGGTGAATTTTTACAGTATGTACAGCAAGACAGCCTTGTCTCCACTACCCCTTCTTCACCCACCCTGGGGACACCTAGAAAGGTTTAAAAAAAGGACCAAGTCAGATAATTACAGCAGACCTTTCTTCTGATTCTTATGAGGTCCAAATATCCAGAAACTACAGAGTCGAAAATATTCCAGGAGCGACGCTGATGAGAGCGTCACAGCTCACACTGGCTTCCACGCTGGGTGTGTCTGTGGAGCACGGGGCCCAGGAAACCTCCTTCCACTGCTCTGCTTTCAGCCTCACTCCCAACTCCTCTGAAAAATAAACCCCATCCCACATTAACCCTGTCAGGAAACTAGACAGGGGGTGTTAAGTGCATGCTTAAGAATTCTGGGAGCTCCGACATAGACGGTCCCCTGGCTGATATGCAGAGAGGAGAGTAGAACATAAAAGTCCTTGCTCCCAGTTTTATTTCATAGCTTAGGAATATGATTAAGGTCTTTAAAGGTGAGAAATGTAAACCGTATGGGCTGGTTGTCTTCAGGAAGGGGATATATTTGGTGACTAGACCAGCCACTCTATCAAAACCACATCTGCCTTTTGTTATTTGTTTTGTTCTAAAAAATACAACCATATTTTGCAATGATAAAATGAAACCCAAATCGGTGATGTCTCCTGCTTCCTGGATTTTGCTCTGATCACTGATGTGCCCCTGTGAGGTGCTCTTGGCAGGCACCCCACCATTAGTGTCAGAGGTATAAGCTATAAGCTATGCTGAGCAGGGGCCCAGGTTCTGATTTCATCAGGGCTAAGAGGCTCTCTAAGCACAGTGCCAATAAAGAAGGGCAGCCACGCAAATCCCAGGCATCACCATCAAACCCTGAACCAAAAGAACAGCAAGGAAAGGTACCTTCCACAACCCTGTTTTTCCCTAGTATGTGGGGCTAGAGGTCGACGGCACAGTGAACGTGACTAACAAGACCGTGAACATCACAGCCAAGCAATGGTCAGTGGAGGTCACAAGCCAGACACATGCGGTGTACTTTTCACAGGTACCTAGAGAATGCCCTCCTTTCCGTAAGGAAAGAAGGAAACCCCATCATGCACTAGGTTGAGATTTGTCAAGCAACTGCACTGAGCACACTAGTACTTTGCTGGGTTAACAGACTTGTCACCAATAAAAGAAAGGAAAATTAATACAGGTCACATAGAAACTCTTTTAATCTTCAAAAGGTAATGCTGCGAACTTTCCAATGACCCATTTTGCAGTACATGCCTTGGCATTTCCAAAGGTCAGAAGTCAGGAAATTGAACAGTTATTATGAACAAGTGCTTTCTACCAGATTCAAGGCCTGCTCACCTGTGCATCGATTATTTTTTGCTTTGCATCAATAACTGCTTGCATCTCAGCATGATCCTTCTTCAGTTCCTCTTCCACAGCCATCAGCCTAGAACGTGGCAGCAAGGAGACAGTGAGGATGTCAAAGAGAGGCCAGCTGATGTAGGGGACAAGAAACCCAACTTGGCAGAGTCCACATTTCCATTCCTTCCCAACAAGAGGTCCATAATCACGGTTGCTTTCTTCTTTCCCACCTTGGAAGGAGACATCTAAGGCTGACCTCTCTGCCTGAGACTAGATCCCATGCATTTTTATCTCCTCTGGGACAGAATCCCCATAGTCATTTCCTCCCTCTCCTCTGTCAGATTCTAACCCCGGCCCAGCTTATTTCATTGTAAACTACCAAGCCAACCAGAAGAAAACAAACAACTCTCTTAATCTCAAGTTCCCTGGGACACCTGGGTGGCTAGTGGTTGAGCGCCTGCCTTTGGCCCAGGTCGTCCTGGGATCGAGTCCTGCATTGGGGGCCCTGCATGAAGCTTGCTTCTTCCTCTGCCTGTGTCTCTGCCTCTGTCTTTCCATGTCTCTCATGAATAAATAAACTCTTTAAAAAAAAAAAATCTCAAGTTCCCTTGTGACAGCTGTTCCTTCTCTCCCTGCACAGCTGAGTTTCTCAGAATGTGCTACACTTAGTAGGCCTGCTTTCTTTCTCAGGCACTGTTCACATCTTAACCCACCGACACTGAACTCCACGAAATGGCTCGAAGACTGCTAACTCTCTCCATATTTCTGAAACAACAAACCCTTTCTGTCTTTATTTTGCTTGACCTCTCTGTATAGGATTTGACAATAGTGAAGCACAGTGGTTATGAGCGTGGGCTCTGGAGCCTGAATGCCTGCCTTCAAATCCTGGTTGCTCCACTAAGTGACCTTGGGCAGGTGACTTCATGGCTTTGGAACCTGTTTCTTTATTTGTAAAATGAAAAATGAAAATAATTCCTGCCTCCAAGGTTGGCATAAAGCATTTTATTTAGATCAAACCGATTATTATTTGTAAAGTGCCGGGGCCACAGTTAAGTGTTATGCAAGTGTTTGGTATAACTGACCCCTCCCTTAATCTCCCTTGACATCCTTGGCACTCTCTCTCTGGCCCTAAAGATATCCGTTGATAATGTCCTTCCATGTCTCTAGACTCATGAGAAACAAACTGACTCTTGGACATTGAATACTAAGACCTATCAATTGAGTTGCAACATTTTTACTTTTTCGAATTATGATGAAAGAGAAACAGGCTACTTCCATCTTCAAGGAAGGGTATGAAGGTGTCACATTTAGAAAATTTTAAGAGATACAGTCATTCACCATATCCACACGAAGTACCACAGAGCTAATGTAGAACTGAAGTGGCTTTTGCTGCCACTACTTCAGGATTCTTTAGATCATCTTTCAATCCCTTTGTGTCCTAACTGGCCCCCATCCACCACAGGTGATGGTCTGACCTGCTAATGATGCTTTTCATCTGGCTGTCCTTCTCCTCCTGCTGCCTGCGCAAGCGCTCCTCGCTGTCCTCCAGCCTGGCCTTGTATTCCAGCAGCAGCTTCTGCATCTGCTGCTCCTGCACCAGCAAGCGGCGCTCATATTCCTCAAGGCGCCGGCTGGACACTCTCAGGCGCTCCTTCAGTTTAGTAATTTCCTGCTCATACTAGAGCAGAAGAGAGGCATCAAAGACAAGGAGGGAAAAACTGGAGTTACATTGGTTTTGGAAATCAATGTGGTCGGATGCTGTCTGGACTGCTGTTCTATGTGCTGCTAATATTCTTAAAAATGATCGAAAGGTATGAATGGTAAAGGAGTTCTGTCCTCCCTCCCCCTAAAATCACATTTTTAATCTGAACTTGGCATTTTGAATCTATATTATTTATGTGTACCTCTTTCCACATTAAACTACCAGTTGCTGTAAGCCACAATCTGTATCAAATTGGGGCAGGAAAAAAAAAAAAAGATCAAGTACTTAGGAACCTGACAAATAACTTAAGCCAGTTGTCTACCAGAGATTTCTGTATCGTCACCTGTACTGTAGGACCTCTGACATCAGACTGCCATTCCTTCATTCTACTAGAATCAGCCCTTTAGAGAAGAAACAACATTTCTATAATGTTATGCTATCAGGTAAATAAAGAATCTGATGGCAAAGTAAGCTATTGCTGCTTTCTCCTCAATTATAAATGTGTAAAACATTCAGGTCACAAGCACTAAGCAAAAGCCCTACATATACTCCAGGGCTGATTAATAACTGTCTCTTGGCCCTTTTCATGACGTGGTTCATCTGCTCAATCTGGGACTGCTTACTGGAACATGTATGTTTTTCTCACTAAAGTTTGATATAAATATACATAAACCAAAGCTTTATATAATAAATTCTCACAAAAGCTTTATGTAATTCCATTGGTTACATAGCCCTTTCTTGTCCTAATACTGCAATAGTTGGGGTGTGAGTGCCTTGGAATGTCACATTTCTGGTGAGGTGAGGTGAGAAGTATAAGCTTTCTTGTAGATGGTCTACTTAAATTTATTACTAGTTCATGATAAATCTGTATGGTGCTTTGTAAAATGCAACTATTTTCACAGACTATCCCATTTCATTGACAATCAGGCAGTTAGCTTCTGCTTACCCACATCATGATACTAAACTACACTCATTAAGCCAATAGATCAAAGATGACAGTTTTCATGACAGTTTAAAAAGGTAGAATGCATCAATAAGCATATTTTAGGATCAAGCTAATAAGTAAGCAGAACTAGTTGTATGGTTGTTAATTAAATGAGAGAATGCCATCCATGATGGCAAAGTTCTTATTTGATAATCCTTTTTCTCCATGTCAACTTTTCTTTAAAACAAAACCGAAATAATAGATAATATCTGTTTACAAATCAATATAGGGCTAGGAGCTCTTTATGTAGAAAAAGCAAATAAGGGGGGAGGGGGGAGACAAAAATCATTAAATAGGACCTGGGAAGGAAGTCTGGTCCAAGGGTAATTTTGGCTTTGGTTGAAGACTAACAACCAGCTTACAGAAACACTAAATATTCCCCTTCAATGACTAGAAATTAATAGCAGAATGTTCTCCAATTTAAGATAACCTATAAAAAGAAAATTAACCCTTCCACTCCAGCCTGACCAATATTTTCTATTTTCACACAGAGACACTATTGACTTGAAATATACAGGTGTGTGGATGCTGGATAAAATAAGAGGTGGAGCGGAAACTGGGGAAGGGAAAGGCGTCATGTTATTGGCAAGACAGTCTTTCTGGTGGCCTATCACCGTGGGGGCAAAAAGTGAACAAAAACAGGCTAGTTCTACCTTCTCAGCATGCTTGGATTCATCTGGATTTTGCTCAGTCTCTTCCACATCCTCTTCATACTGTCCATTGTTCAACACCCAGGCTGCTGTCCTCTCTACTGGGGACATGGTGGCAGAGTCCACAGGTGACTGCACCTACAACAGAAACATTTATTAGCATTTCCCCAAACAGCTCATTCACTAGTTAGGTTTTGCAAAGGGAGTTACTCTTGGAGGACAAAACTGTGACCTAATAAATGCTCTCAGTTCTAACTAATAATTTATTAAAGATGGGGCTGGGGGTGGGCAGGAATGAGAATATCTGCTTGTGTAAGAATATACTATTCTGAATAGAAATTCCTATGCATCACATCTAAGAAAAGAAAGTAAAGGCCTTAAAATTGTTCACTAGTCCAGTGGTCCAATCACCAGTGAAATTACAATGATAAGAATGAGAGAAAAGGCGTGACACGATGGTTTACTGCTCAGCTGAGGAAATGGCTGTGTAAGACAGAGATGATCAGGAACCAACAAACTGATTAATGCTAAACAAACTCATGAGGTATCCATTTATTTATCAGAATGCCAAATCCTCAATTTTCACATCAATCATTTAGACAAAGAGAAAAAAGAGAAGTGCTGACTTCTTGATGGATTAAGGCCACTCTGAAATCTATATTTTAGACCAGTTTCTTCATGAATATAGGATCAAAACAATAGATATTGCATTAGTTTAAGGGATATTTTGATCCAGTTAGAATAGTCAGATAAGTTACCGTTTTCCAATACTGATATACTGTGTGGTAAGAATATCTTAAGTAGCAAACCTGGGATGCCTGGGTGGCTCAGTTGGTTGAGCAACTGCCTTTGACTCAGGTCATGATCTCAAGTCCTGGGATGGAGCCCTGAGTCGGGCTTCCTGCTCAGTGGGGAGTCTGCTTCTCCCTCTCCTGTGACCCATCTCCCTGCTCATGCTCTCTAATAAATAAATAAAATCTTAAAAAAAAAAAAAGTAGCAACGGTGCCACTTAAACTGTCCCTTAATCTCTTCAATACTCTTTTCTTAAACTACCGATTAGGGATATTACCACCATCACTGGTAACACTTATCCTGATATCTCATAGAATTGCAGGGACTGAGTGAGATACTGTGGGTTAAAGTTCTTTGGAAAGTACAAAGCTTGGATGTTATCATATTTATGTCTAGAAAACTGGTACTGGATATTATAATTTATATTAAGCTATGAACGTTAATGCTTTCTCTAAAAACAATGCTAGAAATATAAAACAAATTATTTTTCTCTTGTGTGCTTGAGAGAGAGAGAATGAAAGAGGTTGGGAGGGAGAGAGAGAGAAGGTAGGAGAGATCATAGCATTGTATGTGAGGTAACCTTCTTAGAATTAAAATAGATTTCTATTTTGAGGACCAATACTATGTAATCTCATAATTGGAGGGAATTTTCTCTTCCATGCAGAGCTATCTACCTTAAGATTACTTTTATGTCATTCTGGAATAGGATCCAGTTAAACTCTACATAGATAGATATTTTAGAAGAAGGGATTTTTTTTGATGACTTTGTGATTTAAAAAGACAAGATGAAAAATACTGGCTGCAGACACTAAAAGGTTATCAAAGATAGGTTGAGAGAAACTCTACAAAACACACGTATACAAGTCATAGAATGGTGTTTCTTAAGGGTGTGAAGCAGAACCTGGTTTGGCTGATTTGCTAACAGATTACAGATAGCAATAAATGGCATCACACCTGAAGCACACATAAGCAATTATTAATGGATGTCTAGAAGTTCCTCTTTTAAAGTCATTTCCTCCACTGTGTCAAGACATATAGACATGTCTTAAATTTCAAGATCTTTAGTTCTTAAAAGTCTATCTCCATCTCCACTCTGGTATCTAGGTGTGTTGTATACTTCATTCATTTGTGTACCATTTTATTATTTCTTTAATAACCATATTATCACTGATATATTATTTATTGTCTCTTTAAAACAACTTTTTCCAGTTAGCTGAGTCCTTATGCTAAGCAATAACATCAGTAAAATCATGAGTTTGAGGTTATATATATATTTATACATATTTTAATATTAATGGTTATATATTTTCTATTATGTGTTAAAATAATTATATGATTAATTAAATGAACATCTTGTATACGTAAATAATTTTGAGAATCAAACTTTGGAAATACTGGCCTATAGGATACAGTATCAACTATAAATGGAAGGTAGTAATTACCCACATCGGAAGTTGTTATGAGAAACAAATGAGTCAGCTTGTAAAAGCATTTGTAAACAGTAAGGTACTTTACACACACACACACACACACACACAAACACACACACACACTAGTTCTCCCCTACTGGATTTTAAAAGCAGAGAGCAAAAAACTGCTTCAGCATTGGCAGAGAAAAACAGTTTCACAAGAGGTTTAGGTTTTTATTTGATGTACATCTGAAAGAGAAAAGAATGTGGTTTTGAGTTTTAAAAAATTAATAAAAGGCCAATATTTAAAGGAGACCAATGCTTTTTAAATTTGATAATCTTATCACTTTAGCACATAGGGCACAAAAAAACTGCTTTTCTGTGAAACCAAGATTTTCTATTCAATAGTGGGTTGAGATAAAGCAGGTACTAAAACTGATAACTTTTACTATTTGGAATTTATTATTTCAAGGCAGCTAATTCAATAGCTTTCTGCTTTATGCAGTGTTTCTTAAAGGTGTGAAGCAGAACCTGGTTTGGCTGATTTGCTAGTAGATTACAGATATCAGTAAGTGGTATCACGCCTGAAGCACACATAAGCAATTATTAATGGATGTCTAGAAGTTCCTCTGATATGTTGCTTCAATGAACTTTCTTTCCCTATGATCTGTCATGGGGTAGCTATTTGAGTGCCTATAAATGCACTGTACACTATGGTTGCTCCTGAGAACACATGGAGGAGAGATCTTAGCCCTCAGAAACATATTAAGAGAACAATGTCAACTACAACAAGCACACTAGGCTTTTACTGTTAAGTGAAAAGCTGTAAAACCCAGAGCTGGGTCATTCCACTGGTGATGGTGGTGGGTACCATAGCCCCAGAATGATGAACAATGTCTAACAAATTAGAAGGGACTGTACGATAGAATTGGGCATTCAGGTCTACTCTTATTTTACTGGTTGAATCTGATTTTCAACCACTTCCTAATATATCTGAGCACTCTGCATGGCATATAGTAGGTGGTCAACAGCTGTTGAAAAAATATTAACTTTTCCTTGTATTCATGGTAAAACCTTCACAAAAGTATAAAGAACAGAAAAATAACATTGAGCAAATAAAAAATTATCAAAATAGAGGCGATTTTTTGGGTTTCTTTATTTTATAAACTATATATTGTCCCTTACATTTTTTTCTATTGGTCTCATGTGTGCTGGTCTTACTTCCCAACTAGATTGTCAATCCTTGATGCATGGCATCATATCATATAGTCTATTTTTATTTTTAAAGATTTTATTTACTTATTCATGAGAGACACAGAGAGAGGCACAGACATAGGCAGAAGGAGAAGCAGACTCCATTCAGGGAGCCCAATGTGGGACTCATCCTGGGACTCGATCCCAGGAGTCCAAGGTCACGCCTGGGCTGACGGCAGGCACTAAACCGCTGAGCCACCCAGGCGTCTTGATACAGTCTGTTTTTGAATGGTAGTGACAACATAATTGCACAACAGATGCTCAATAAAATATTATTCATTTATTAATACTCTGGTTCTCTTTAGAATTCAGTACTAGAGTATAATGCATTACTATGAGAAAGACATCATACGTTTTTTCTCTAATCCTTTGGAAGTACATCAAAGGCTTTTCTTCAATGATTATTCCATCTCCCTTACAAGCTGGCAAAAACAGCAAAATTTATTATCTCTGGTTTTTACTACTATTAGTTATTTAGGCATTATTATAAACAGCAAAATTTATTATCTCTAGTGTACAAAGAGATTGGGAAAAGAGGTTGGTAAGTGCTTCAAATTCCACTTTGCTTAGCTACAGCCTTAGGAATAAATACAGCCTATTTAGATCCACTGGCTTTCAAAGGTGGATCATTAAAGAAAAGGAAAGATGAAAAAGACAAAAAGAAAAGCAGTAGGAATTCCTACTAGGAATGTCTCCCCTTTGAGATAAAGGTGTGTAGGGTTTCTCTGGGAAAAATACTAATGCTTTAGGGTGAAAGGATCAGAGACAGCAGTTTGTCCGATCCTGTAATCCACTCATAGCCTATGTCCTCATAGCTAACACTGAGGACAATGGAGAAGCAGCCAGCTTCCTCTTCTTCGCTAGCTTTACTAGACATAAATAAAGCTTGTTGCTTTCAGCTTTTCCAAAGTCTAAGACAGTCCGGTTCTCATCACAAAGAGCACTTCTGCTGTCAACACCAAAGAAAGGGCTGGCTAAAGCAGTCAACTCTGAGGGTTCCTGAAGAGCTTAGGTAGGAGAGAGTTCAACACATCTACATGTGAAAACAGCACCATCTTTCCAACAGGTCTGCCAAAATTGAATTTATTTTAAAAGCCTCTTCAAGTTTGAATTTTTAAGGTTACGTAACATGCTCTATCTGAACACATACAGCTTAAGTACTATTACACACAAACAGTACATGCTGCACAAAAACCAAAATGGAGAGGAAAATGAGGGGGGAAAAATCCAAAAAGAGGCTGAAAAGGGTAAAAGAATTTGAAGGCAGTTTCCTGAAAGCAAAAACAAAAACATAAACAAAAAACAAACTCTCTTCTCTCTAGATTATTTTGCTAGGATTTTATTTCCTTCCTACTCAGTACGTATACATATACGAAGACTGAAGCCAGTAATGCTGCCAACAACGGGCACTCCTTTGTGCTGAGATACAGATGGAATTTGCAATAGGACAAAGCCACTGATAATTACAGACGCCTACAGAACAATCCCCACAAAGAAATCCTCTAGTTTTGGGGACAGAAGAATTCCCCAACACAATTTGCAATTACAATATGTAAAGGAATTTGCCAAAAATGTGCTGATTATGTAGAAATTCAGAGGCTTCATGGGAGAGGAGAAAAGCAAGAAACCAAAAGATAAGGAATAAAAAATAACAACATAAGTTTAAAAGAATAAGCCATCTGCATAGAAAAAGCCAATGTAGAAAAACCAGAAACTTGAGCAATAAAAATACATGATTTATGCTTTAACTGATATGATTGTGGCACTACCAGCAAAGGTAGGAACAAAGATGAATATTTAAAGCTGCGCTAGGCCATCTCACTGCGTTTGTCCTCAATTCGTGCCAATGTAATATAGATGGATTCCAATTCATTGATGGTGTGGCACAAAACATTTTTAAACTGGTTGTTTGGAGACTGTATGTATTTCCTCCCTCCTGTCTATCGAGACAGTCTTCTATTCACCCATAGAAATATGTACTGCTCGTGTGATGGGTGCTATATTCTCCTACCTAAATGTTATAAATGACAGTTGGTTCCAGATGATCACGCAGAAGGCTATGTAATTTATAATACTTATAAGCCATCAATTTGAGTCACAGGCCCTGGGAACTGAGAATTTCATGACACAGGGGAATGGGTTACCATTCCTCTTTTCTGTCCAAGGCTGGGCCCCAGTCAGCTTCTGAAGAGTAGGCTGGAGTGCCCTTTCCACTATCCTGTCCATCTATGCCAATCTGATATTCTTCTCTACTCCCTGTCCCATCTTCACGGACCCCAGGCTACACTTAGCCCCCATAGCCCCCAAAGTGGATTTCTGCCTCCACACAGCACTCCATCTCTTTTTTTTTTTTTTTTTTTTAAAGGGTTGCCACTGAGGGCTTGTCTTTTTTTTTTTTTTTTTTTTTTTTTTTTTTTTTATGATAGTCACACAGAGAGAGAGAGAGAGAGAGAGAGGCAGAGACACAGGCAGAGGGAGAAGCAGGCTCCATGCACCGGGAGCCCGATGTGGGATTCGATCCCGGGTCTCCAGGATCGCGCCCTGGGCCAAAGGCAGGCGCCAAACTGCTGCGCCACCCAGGGTTCCCACAGCACTCCATCTCTAAAATTACTTATCTTTCTTTTCTCCTCCCAATAAACACTCAATTCTCTGAAAGTAGTTGATCTTAATTGGAAGCTAGCATAAAAGCAACGTGTGAAAATGATCACAATAAAGTGTGAATGACTGAATGATCATATTCTGACACATGAATTAAATGTATATATATATGACATAAAATGACATACATATGAAAGATTTCATTATACGTAATCTTTCTTTTCCTTATTAAATCAAATGAATTGGGGGAGTGCCTGGGTGGCTTCATGGGTTAAGCAGCCTACTCTTGGTTTCAGCTCAGGTTATGGTCTCAGGGTCCTGGGATTGAGCCCTTTGTTGAGCTCCATCCTCAGCAGACAGTCTGCTCAAGGACTTGCCCTTCTCCCACTCACACTCACATCCCATCTCCCTCTCTCATTCTAACAAACAAATAAATCTTTTAAAAAAAAATCAAATGAATTGGGGATATTTGGGAAAATATAAATAAAATGAAAATGAAAAATTTAAGACTGAAGGAATTTCTCTGGAAAGAACGACCAAGTAGAGGAGGTTCTGCCCAGGAAGTGGGCTGTGGGAAAGGGTCTAAGTTAGTCAAGCTTTTCATCTCTTCCTCTACCTCCACATCCCAGGATTCTGTCAGTGTCCTAATTTTTTTTTTTTTTAACAGTAACTATTAGATATGGGGCAAGGCCTCTGATCACAGCAGAGCGGAGGCAGAAGCAGCCAAATCAGTAAATGCCTACCTATAAAAAGCAAATATATTAAAAAGATGCACTGGGGTTTTATTGGTCTTCTCTGACTAGTGGTTTTGCTGACAAAAGGATCTGTCATAGAACTCTTTCAATCGCAAAGCTCCCAAGTATGATTAGGTTTCAAGAAAAGGTCAGCAAACACAAAGGAGAAAAATCATCAGTTGAAAGATATTAAATGCATACATATACATGTATTCCTCAGGTTATTAGATTGTTTCAAAAAGTAAAATATGTATTGGTGCCTCAAAATGTAGTATGTAGGGAAGAAAATGATTAAATCCTTGGGAAAACTTTTGTCATGAAGAAAAATCTGGAAATCTTAAGACTGGTTGTGACCCTGGCTGGGCTTACCCATGCAAATAGAAATATAAGGGATTTGCAAATGAGAATATTTGTCAACCACCTGTGTTTCTATCTTTTTACCTGTCTCCTTCACTTTGCCTTTATAGGTGCTCAGGTGCTATTTTTCTAGCCATTTCCAGGAAAAGGCACATGAGACTTGTTATTTCCAGAAGGAGGTGGGGGATGAAGTAGAGAGCAGTTACATTAAGCCCTTGGCTCAGAATGACAAAGCTTATTCTGGAAATGTTAAGGTAAAAAAAAATTAAGGCAGATTAATGTCCAGATTCCCTAAATACATTCTAGTTGATCTGGCCTACAGGTTTCATAGTTTATGTGTTCTAATTATTCATTCAACACTGATCTGTTCTTAGTGCAAAGCGAGGTGGCGGCTCAGCTGCTTGAAGAGAAGGAAAAGCCTTCGGCCTGGTTGTTAGTCTCCTGAGGGTAATGAGTCAAGCTTCTTTCGTTCTTCTGCCTCTTCTAGCCAGAAGCCTCCCAAACATTTCATTTCTTCTTCCCATTTAAAATAAAATATTTTTCTGTAGGAACCTTGCTAGCAATTGGATTTCCTAATATATATATTTTTATGTATAAAGAAGCAGGGACACAGGTAGATCAATGGAGGCCAGACCCCTCCCGCCCCTGCCCCCATCCCTACCTGCTGTGTCTGTTGTCTCTGGATCGCTCTCACTTTGGGAACGGGGCTCTCTCTGGAGGAAGAGGACTGCTGCCTGGACCGGCTCCCATTCTGCACAGGTTCAGCCACCAGGGCCGCAGAGGCCACCGACATGCTCCCCGTGCTACGTAAGGAAGCACTGTGTGGCAAGGACGGCGGGGCTTTGGCTCGGGCACCTAACCCAGCCTGGTCCATTTTCCGGATCTGGGCCTGCCCGGTACTATTCTGCCGCGGCAGAGCAAGAGGTATGTGTCTGTCTGGTACAGTGTGCCGCCTGGAGAAATCCTCGCTCTGCGTGCTACGTTTGGTGAAATCTTCCATGCTGCTATTGCTGGGCCCACTGAGTTTGAAATCTTCACTGTTACTTTGGCTTCTGGAACTGGCAGTGCTTAGATTCTCCAAACTAGAATCCACAGAGGCCTTTGGCATTGCTGGGATTGGGTTATTGAGGTGATAGACAGGGTTCTGGAATGACAGGGGCTGGAGGCTGCCTGGCTGGTTCAAGGCTGGGTGCAAGGGCCTTCGCACTTGGGGTGCACTCTGGGGAGTGCTCTGGGTTTCCCGCAGTTGTTTGATACTGGCCACCTGGGTTATGGAAAGCTGGCTTCCAGTTAAGCGCATAGGCACATCAAGCATGATAGATGCATGCTCTACTTGAGCAGCGTGAGTGTCCTGAAGGTCCATGAGGGAGATGCTCCGACCGTTAGGAAGGCTACTTTCCTTTTCATCCTTTTCAGAATAGGTCATGCTCTGGGAGGAGGCCTGCTGAACCAGCAATAACGTTTTCCCTCTGAAATAGCCATCTGTGTTGTCCTGGCTTGGAGATTTTAGTTTATGCAAATCACTGTGGAAAAAGAGGACCCTTAATTACTCTTGAGATAAATTCAAAATAGTTAGGATTTCTCAACCCAGGGATATCAACATTTCTGAAGGCTCAGAGGCCCAATGTAGATACTTATGTCAGTTTCTAAACTCAAATTTCATCATTACAATTCCTAAAAATACAACATTTTTAGTTTCTCTCCAAAGGTGGGGAATAACACTGTGTATACCCCTCCATCACTGTCTTTGATTTTTACTAGAATTCCAATCATTTCCTAGCTAGGTCCTAAACCCTCCTGAGGTATTCCAACTCACTGTTAATTGGTTCTGTCTAAACCTTCAAGAGGAGGGAACAGTGCCACATGTTCAACCAAAAGGTCCTTGCTAAAGGCCCAAGTCTTGCCAATCCAGAAAAGAGAGTCAGTCTAGGCATCAACATTGCATTGACCTATCCAGCTGACATAGCCAGCTATAAAATGATGTTAACTGAGGTTCTCCAGAATTTTGAGTTCTATAATAAATGAAAATATAAACATCATAGAGCCCTTAATCTTCCCTTAAGCTGGACCTAGGTTTTTTTTTTTTAATGTTTATTATAATTCTACAATAACACTCTAGAAAATCAGTATCCTAGATCTTGTGTTCTATTATAACAAACAATTGGATTTATCTCCAGTCAGATGATTCTTTCCAATTGATCATGACTTTTAGGTTATAAATTCAACAAATGACTTAAATAGATTTCTGCCAAATCTCTAAGCATTGTCTCTCTGAGATGCTAGTTTCGATTCTCTCTTACATACCTGTCAGTGGGGTCTTCAAATATTTTCTGCAGCCCAGAGGAGAGGCTTCCACTGACATTTGGACTGGAGTTATGCTCAGTGAAGCGTCTCAGTTGCTGTTGTATTGGTGTAGGATTAGTTAGAGACTTGGTAATATCAGCAAGAACTCGAGGGAGCGGTCCCAATTTTGCCACGGTCGCCTGTAGGAAGGAATTTTCACCCTAATTGGATAATAAGCATTGCGACATCCACCAACGATTGTTTTTGGGAAAACGATGCCCATTGATGGAGGGGTGTAGGTTGGAGGGAAGGGTAGGTGTTTGCATATGGGAGTGGCAGGTTCATAATGCATTGTTATGGAGCAGCAGAACCATGGCGTCGAGATGAATGGAGGAGGCGAAACAAGGTGCAGCAGACATTGAGGAAAGAAAGGAAATAGAAATTAGGATTATGCAAATAAAAATTAAAAGACATGCTCAAAACAACCAAACTATTGCCATTCCAACTAAAATAGGCATGCAAAGCAAACTAAATCTTTGGGAGGCTAGTAGATCAAGGGAAGGGAGGGTAGGGGAAGAACCAAACACCTTCTAACCAAAGGACTTCAAGACCAGAGGATTGGCTAGTGTGATGAAACTTCCAAAGAAAAGGCATCGTGTGAGAAAAGAAATGCATGCCAACATACAAGGTGTTGCATTCAGGGGTCCAGAGCACTGCAGGGCACACAGGTGATATTGCCATCCACTATCCCATTTACTTTTGGGAACTCTGACCTATCCCATTTACTTTTGGGAACTCTGACCTACTGTCAACTGGGTTTGCATTAGTAAGACAATCTTGTTTTAAGCAGCAAAATCAGGTAAACTCTCAACGAGATGTGTCTAAGGTTTACTCCTGGTTCCCAGGACCAAACACAGATTTACAAGGAGAAGGCATGTTTACATAGCAAGGCCTGTTAAAAAGATCTTGACCCTAAATCAACCAGGCCTATTTTACAAGGTTTCTATATCTGCATCCCATTGATGCGGTTACTTGACAAAGAGTCACTTTTTAGTATTGGCTTTATCCATCTCAATCATTTTTTTCTTTGGGGAATTCTTATTTTCATGGAGTCTTATGGGACCCCTTAACTCTAGGGCAGTTTTACACAGCTGCGTCTGGGTCCCCTGTGTCTTCTCCACAACCGAGACTATTCAACTCTGCTCAGACGGGTAGAGTAGTCGCTCAAATGCTACCCAAAGAAGAGTCTTTTACTTGCTCAACTTTCTTGAACCCTGATTCATATTCAAGGAATGTATGCTCAGCACAGCTCCAACTCCAAATCTAGCTAGCAATGCTACAAGTGAAGAAGGGGTCCTCAAGAGCACAAAACAGTTTATTATTTTACAAGTGGCAGGACACCCTACCACTTATATTGCCTCAGGAAAGTGGTCTTTATTAATAGGTTTTACTACCCCCATTTTATTGGTACAACATTGTTAAGGATAATAGGAAAATGGAGGGAAACAAATACATTCTAATCACAAAAAACCTTTGTCTTTTGAAGTCATTCTAACATACCACCACATCTATTTATGAAGTACCTGTAGCAAACAAAAATATCAATAAATAATTATTGTGGTAAACCTAGCTAAAGTCTAAGACTACTTTCCATTACAAACTCTATTTCTCTTTGAAAAATTCCAGAGGGAAGAAAATGATTGGCATGGTATATATTTAGTTATTAATATAATTTTTAGCTTATACTCAGAAAATAAATGATTAAAAGTACTATTTTCTGCTTTTAAAATTCACAACTGTAGAGAAAGAAAACATCAGAATTTTCAGGTCCCATGTAACTCAGTAGTACTAATAGTTATATTGAACTCTCTGACTTATATAACAAAAAAAGTCTCAGGAGTAAAACAAATTAAACATGATAGTCTCAGCATTTTTCTAAGTCCACACTTTTGTTAGAATTATTAGATGAGGTTTCATCATCTCATCCTGCTATACATGAATAAATCTGCGTCTAGCAATGTTTGATGTTAGTTTCTAGGCAAGTTTTTAGACATGTTCTATACAATGTCCTATATAACGTTCTAAACATATGATTATTTATAGAAATATATATGCCATTAATTCAGTGAATTACTTAAAAATATAGATTAATAACTTCATGGCTTTCTAGAATTTCTTGGTTTGTAGGGAAACCATATTTTACTCAGAATTGGTAACTATTTACTCCCAGGCTTCTAGCACAAAAGGTTGCTTTTGATCAGCAGAAAGCATGAATGCTGTCACTCTGTGGATACTCTTCAGAATTCAGGTACATTAAGGTTCTCTAACTCCCAATCTCCCATTATGCTTCCAGCCTACTTTACCTTATCAAGCTGGGAAACTACTTCCCATAGTAAGGAATGCAAGACTGAAAGCTCGCGGCCCAGATCAATGTAACCGTCAAAGCCTGGGGTGTTTGAGATGGTGTCCGGATTAGAGATTTCCAAAAGAAAGCGCTTCATTCCACCCCATTCATGTTCTAAAAAATCATTCATAAATGCCATATATTCTTCTTTGTTACCAAACCTGAAACAAAGGGAGAGAAAATGGGAAAGGACATATTCAGGAAAAGAGATGTTTGAGTTTACTTTACAATGAGCTTTAAATTTTTTATTTTTATGTTAGGGAGGTAAGTGACTAATTTATAATCTCTTAAGTGATAAAGACTAAAACATACTTTCTTAATACTGATGTAAAACTCAAACACTCTGCATAGCTTTCTATTCTCTGTGGGCTATAGCTAAATCTTTTTTTTTTTCCTGGTATTTAAGGCTCTCTGTAAATAACCTTCATTTGCCTACCAAATGCTCATCAGTATAAACCTTCAATATTGCTAGCTTCTTCAGAGTCTCCCAAATATATCTGCTTCTCCAAGTCTTTGCTCATGCTATTTATTTTCGCTAGAGAAGAACTTCTCTTCTTTGTCTATCTAAATTCTAGGTACCTTCGGGACCTTGCTTAAGCCCAGAAAACTTCTTCCAAAATAACTAGAAATAATTTTTACTGGAATTAACTCAAATATGGATAAATATGTCTATTTCTGTGTTATCTCATAAATAGGATACAAAAAGTTAAAATAGTGCACTTCTAAAACGCCACTATTTATACCAGAAAACAATCTGTCTCATTCAAGTTCTAAATTCAAGTTCTAATTTCTTCCTTCAATACATTGCTAATCGAGAATTCTGTCTTTTTAGAAACAATGAAAAGTGGCAAAAGAAAGGTGTGAGTGGATACACTCTGCCATCCAAACATATCCGCTGTTTACATTTGAGTGCATTTTCTCCCCAAAGGTCTGCTAACTTCCTTTCAGAAAATTTTAAATGTATAGAAAAGTTGAAAGAATATACAACAAACAACCATATGCATTCATCTACATTAACCAACTGGTAACATTTTACCAAGTTTGCTTTCACTTTCTCTCTCCACACACTTTTTATTTTTTATTTTTTTTTTGCTGAACCATTTTAAACTAAGTTGCAGACATAAACTCTAAATACATTAGCACCTATTTCTCCAGAATAAGGAATATCTCTTACATAAACCCATGCCATTATCACACTAAAACTTTTTAAAAGCATCATCCATAAATCTTATATATTTCACATTTAATTGTCTCCAAAATGACTTTTATAGATTTTTTTCCAATTCAAATCTAGTTAAGATTCAAGCATTGCAGTGTTTTAAAACCTAGAACAGTCCCTCTCTATCTTCTCAATTTTTTATGGCATTGACTTTTTCTGAAGGGGCCAGGCCAATTGTTTTAGATAATGTAAACACTGAGTTTGTCAGGTGGTTTTTATACTTAGGTTTTTGTATTAACATATTTCTGGAATAATAGCATATGTATCTTCTAGTATCCTTCTTTTCTGCTAAAGTTTTTTTTTTCTGCTAAAGTTTTTAACAGCACTTTTCATTTAGTATAATTATATCTTCCTCATTTTCCATATTATTGGATATTTTTTGTGATCACTGGGGTGGCTGCAAATATTCTACTGAATGCACATACCACAGGCTACTTAATGGATTCCTTTATAAAGTGAATATTTAAGCTGTTTCTTTTCTCTTTATTTTTAATACCACTGCAATGAAAATCTTGTAATATGGGCAATGAGGCTCCCCAGCCCCATCCAAATTTTAGGTGTCACGTATTTTTTAAATGGTGTTTTTAAAAAGTGCTTATGGTAGTGACACCTACTTGGCAAAGTTAGCCAGGTTCTGAATGACCTTGGCAATCAGAGTCAGGGTGCGAGATGTACGGTCATCAGGATACTCTTGCATAAGGTTGAAGAGACTGGGAGACATGATGGCAGGGCACAGGAAACGGAGAAACAATGAGGCACTGATGAGCCGCTCACTGATGTCCTGTTTGCCACGGTTCAGGCACTGCTGCTTCCATGATGCAAACACTTCTTTCAACTCACGAGGGAAAACACTGGAAAAGAAAAATGACCAAACCTCTAAATATAAAAATACCATAACCAAAGGAAACACAAGTGATCCCACTCTGACCCACCACACCTCTGCTTTAGAGCCAGGCTAAGAGGAGAGCCTAGAGGAGAGAATCCTGCCTGATTCATGGCTCAGAGTTGGCGGAAAATTGACGAAAGTCCAGATGGAAACTGGGAACCCAAAGCTACAAAACTTAGGGATTAGTGTAAATTTACTTTTGCAAAGTAGGAAAATGGCATGAGGCTCCTGACTAAACCATCTGGTTTAAGAGAGCTTATCATAATCTCTCTAAAGAGTATTCATCAAAACTCTTCCAAAAGCTCACCAATTGATAGGGTTGGAACAATGCAAAAATCATTAACACAACTGTTTAATGCTAGTAAGTATTCCAGAAAGCCATTAAAGTACTTTTGGTATTAGAGGATGTGGTGCTAATATTCTGGGGAAATATTAACGTAGATAGTCAGTTCACAGGTCCTGCTGCTTACAATGGAGACTTGGATTTTAGAGAGGACTCTATTAGGGAAATCTTCCAACTTTCCCCTAAGCCCTTCCTTTGGTTGGGGAATGCTACAGTTAACATTGTGATGACTTTTACATGGAAAAATTTAAGTTCCATAAGCAGGGGCTGAAGCATTGACACTGCTCACCAGTAAGAGTTGATGATCTTGCAGAAAGCCAGCTCACAGCACATTTTCAGGTTGCTCTGATGGTCTATCAGTTCACTAGAGGAACACTTGCTGGGATCCACTTCACAGTTTTCATCTGACTCGTACAAAGCTTTGATGAACTCCCCTGTTTGAAGATGACAGTTAGTATAACCATGAATAGTGTCCTCCTGAATAGAATAAAAGGATTTAGGATTTCTGTCCTAAACTGTATAATGGGAATTTCTTTCTGAGACCTGACATGGAGGGCACAAAGGATTGTTATTCTTTTAGAACCCAAGCGATACCACTTCCCTCGTATCATGTTTATTTCCTCATCCTGGAAGTGGAAAAAGTATAATCACTAACATCACCATTACGGTATTTATTTATTTTTATTTTTTTAAAGATTTTATTTTTTATTTATTCATGAGAGACACAGAGCGCAAGAGGGAGGCAGAGACACAGGCAGAGGGAGAAGCAGGCCCCATGCAGGGAGCCCAATGCGGGACTCGATCCAGGGTCTCCAGGATCATACCCCGGCCTGCAGGTGGCACTAAACCGCTGCGCCACCAGGGCTGCCCCATTACGGTATTTATAAAAATAATAATAATACTTAAAACAATGATACAACCTTAAATCTATTATCTAAAACCACAAATATATCTTATTAGCAGGAATTCATTATTTGTTATATGGCCCTTCTACTAGGGTGAATGATATTATTTTAGAAGAAAAAAGAACCCAAGCTTGGTTGAATAGCCCACCTAAGCTGGTGCTGAACATAGATTCGAGTAAGGGTCTCTAGGCTTACTTCTTGTGAAGGAGACAGTAATTCAACATAGCACAAAGTCATATAAGAACAGTTTTTTTTTTAAAGATTTTATTTATTCATGAGACACACACACACACACACACACACACACACACACACACACAGAGGCAGAGACACAGGCAGAGGGAGAAGCAGGCTCTATGCAGGAAGCCCGACATGGGACTCGATCCTGGGCTTCCAGGATCAGGCCCTGGACCAAGGCAGTGCTTAACCGCTGAGCCACCAGGGCTGCCCAAGAATAGTTCTTTATATAATCTGTATATGCTTTTCCAAAAAAATTTAACTTAGAAGCACTGTTTGTATATCCCATCTTCTATAGAGATAAGTCTAGTATTCACTGAAAAAACAAATCCTTACCTTACTGGTTTATCCCCCACTGTACACTACACCTTGTGTATGTTCCTGTGTTCCATGTTTCATACAGTTTTATGCGTATTTGTTCGTATGTCTCATGTTCACATCTCTAGGATGAATACCCTTGGAGGTCAGGGGTCAACTTCTATTCATGTCGAATAGCTCCTAAAGCACTGTAGATGCTCAATAAATATTTATCAGAGATGATAGTATGTATTCTTGGGTTTTTGTAGGTCTAATGACAGAGAAGTAGATTTTGCAAAGATCCTTTCAACTCTGCTTCTATCTCTCGAGGTTCAGGCTAGTTCTAATAAATCTTATGGAAGTGAACAAAAATTTCTCCAAAATTCAGTAGCAGCAGCAGCAACATGAGGAACATTTTTTGTTAAAAGGTTAGTAGTGAGGTAAGCAGGTGATTACTTGGAGGAAAAATGCTTGGAGAATTGGAAATTAGTGCATGGAAAAAGTAAAGGTTTTTTTTTTTTTTTTTTTTTTTTAAAGTAAAGGTTTTGAAGCCAGACAGATCTAGGATCAAATCACTCAACCACCGAAGGGCCTTGAAAAGTCACTTAAATAAACTGAGTTTCAGCTGCCTTATTTGTAAGATGGTGTTAGTAACTCCCACCCTACAGAGCTGCAGTGAGGATCAGAAATGATGTGTGAATATAAAAGTATATAATGTGGCACCTTGCACTTGGTGAGGGATCCATACAATAAGTACAGATATGTACAACTATGCAACTGAAAAATGATTTTTCATAAAGTGAAGTGACCCCAACAAAAATATTTACCAGTTCCCACAGGATTTGTATTTGAAGTGTTCTCAATGTCCCTTGCACTATGTGCTTCCACATAATTTACCTCATTTAAAGAGTAGCTAAATTTAAAACTAACTCATCAATGTCAAATATTCCATATAAAAGTTGGCCCATCTCTAAATTTATATCATTAATATCCTTTTTATTTTTAAGATTTATTTATTTATTCATGAGAGACACAGACTGAGAGAGAGAGGCAGAGACATAGGCAGAGGGAGAAGCAGACTCCTCGCAGGAAGCCTGATGGCGGATCTCGATCCCAGATCCCAAGATCACGACCTAAGCTGAAGGCAGGCACCCAACTGCTGAGCCATCCAGGCGTCCCTATCATTAATATTCTGTTTAGTGACTTCCATGAGGCTTTATCTAGTCTAGGGAAACAATATTAAGGTTAGTAAATAACTGATTAATTTTCAGAATTGTTTTGTACTTTTTAAGAAGAGAGTCAAATAAATAATGCAAGAGTCCAGAAGTAAATTGTCTAAAGACTTTTTCTACCTGATTATGATGTATTTGAAATCCTCTAAAATTGAAAAAAATTTTCACTTTTGAAACTATAACCTGTCTGATAATGTGAAAAGGACTATAGTGAAAGGTGAACCTTTTACAGATTTGTACCTCAAAGCTGCTTACCTGATTAAAAATTGAAACAGATTCAGTAATTCATTTGCATTTGCTCTCTTGCCTTTGAAAAAGATCTGAGCCAAAGGGTACTTGCTACGTTGTTTATTTTAATTAATTAATTAATTAATTATTATTATTATTATTATTTTTTTGCCACATTGTTTAAATTTGAGTTTGTGCATAGTGTGTTCTATGGTGTGTCTTCTATGTAAATCATTAACTCATTACTATCTCACATTCAAATTAGGTGTGTAGAAATAAGTCAACAGATCTGGTCAGATTATTGCTAAAAAAAAAAATTTGCCTCTGTCGCCAATGATGGAAATCAAGCATTTTAAAGGCCTTTTCTAGATTTCATTGATGATATTTCCAGAACATTAACATATAAGCTGATTTCAGCCAGAAAGGTAAAAGGGGTTAACAGGTGGAAGCTTTTTTTTTTTTTTTTAAGATTTTATTTATTTATTTGAGAGACATAGTGAGGAGAGAAAGAGCATGAGGAAGGGGAAGAGGGAGAAGCAGGCACCCGGCTGAGTAGAGAGCCCACCGTGGGGCTCAATCCCAGGACCCTGAGATCATGACTTGAGCTGAAGGCAGATGCTTAACTGACTAAGCCCCGCAGTTGTGCCACATGGAAGCTTTAAGTCAAGTCTAAGTGAGGTGGGGTCTGTGCAGTAAATAATAATGCTTTAATCAAGATAAATGAATATTGTCAACATGACTGGCAACTTTTAATTAAATTTTCTCTGAGAATTCTTCAGGCAGCCTGGAAAAAGCATCTTTATTTTTTGCCCACAGTGAATGAAATATAACTATACTTTAATTATTCTGAGTGCTTGGATGTCCTTATTAATTTAATTTTTTGGTTTACTGAGACTTCACTGTGAAGCCTTTTTATATAATACTTATTATAAAACCTTCCCCAATTGTAGTATTAGAGGCTCCTGCCACACTAAGTACAGTTCATATGAAAATAACAATCTTTTTCAGGTAACGGAAAATGCTGCAGTTCTTAAGGGTGACTATTTGAAAAATCACATTACTATCTCAAATCATATAAAATAAGTCTGAATTTACACTGACTCTCAGATACACTAAGTTGTTTGCAAAGAGAGTTACTGTCATAAAAATAAAATGTAGGAGAAAAATCAGCCAGTGAGCGTCTAGAGTATTAGGGCTAACTAGAAATGTGGGGGGTTAAATGGGAAGAAGACAGTAGATACTCTGTCCTGAAGCAGCTTACTAATTAATTTTGTTTAAGCTTTTGGAAGCAGTAGTCATTCCCTACCCTGGTCCTTGCTCTTGGGTTATAAATATGGTAACAGATATCTTTGTGGGGTTATTTGAATTGCTTCTCATGTTCAGTGAATTTTCATGTCTTATTTAGTGCATCAGCTATTTAATTATTCCCTGCCCTATCAAAGCACCTGCATCAACTTTTCACTTTGGAAATTCTGTTTATTAGTACCTTGAGTGGCAGAACATAGATTTTGATTTTTAAGAAGTAGGTGGTCAACATGTATTTGCCCCTATGTCCACAGAATGGAGACTATGGTTAGAAATGCTTCATCATTACCTTTTAGAAGGCAGTACAAATCCTTAAAGTCATGAGATACACTTTAGGATATGGCTGTAATTAAGCTCTTTAGGTGAGGCCACGAACCTCTCTGTATCTGTCCCAATATTTTTTTAAAAGATTTATTTATTTATTTATGATAGACAGAGAGAGAGAGAGAGAGAGAGAGAGAGAGAGAGAGGCAGAGACACAGGAGGAGAGAGAAGCAGGCTCCATCCTGGGAGCCCGATGCGGGACTCAATCCCGGGACTCCTGGATCGTGCCCTGGGCCAAAGGCAGGCGCTAAACCACTGAGCCACCCAGGGATCCCTATCTGTCCCAATATTAATGAAAATCCATCTTCACTATTCTTATAAATTCCCATTAGATTTTATTCATTTATTTCAAAAGTTAGAGTGTGCAAGAGGGGGCAGAGGGCAAAGGGAAAGGGAGAAGCAGGCTTCCCACTAAGGAGGGAGCAGGGCTCAATCCCAGGACCCTGAGATCATGACCTGAGCTGAAGGTATACGCTTAACCGACTGAGCCACCCAGGCGCCCCCAATATCTGTTTTTATATAACCTTTCTACTTTTCAAGTTACACACATAGTTTCTGTATGTTACATGGGAAATTTCATAATTCCATCAGCCAGAATTAACTTATTTAAATCTCTGAAAAAGCACAGGATCTCTCTCTCTCTTTTAGGTTATAGGGGTATCCTTATCTTTCTTATCTCCCTATCTTATATACTCGTTAAGGGCAAAAATCTCTCCATTTATTCAACATAACTTACTGTCTACTCTTGATGGTCACATGTGACTATTGGGTATTTGAAATGTGGCTAGTGCAAACTAGAATGTGTAACAAATGCAAAATACACACCAAATTTTAAAGAGTTGGTATGAAAAAAAGTTGAATACCTCACAAATAATTTTTATTTTGGTAACCTGTTAAATATTTGGGTATACTGGGTTAACTATAATGTCATTAAAATTAATTTTACCTGTTTCTCTTTATCCTTTTTATTAACCTTTTACATTCTGCAGGAAGTACTGGGGAAATGAGGGTAAAAGAAATGACTCTGTTCTTCAAGAAACTCACATCTGCTTTACCATGAGTAAGTCGCCCAGCACAGTGCCTTATGCTAGTGGTAACTGCTTGAATTTCATGACCAAATCTGGAATTCTAGGTGAGTGGCCTAGTCAGTAAAAACTACTGATTGGGTAAAATGTAGTAATTATTAAAAATTCTTGAGATCTTGAAGGCAGAAATTGGGAGTTGTGAGAATTGACAAGAGTTTTTTTTTTTTTTTAAACTTCTGATGCATGAAAACAAATGTTAAACTCAAGATTAGGTAATATATTTATATCATAATGTAAATAATCAACACTTTGGGGGAAGCAGGTACCCTCAGATCTAGTAGTGACATCCACTCATATTGTGTATCTTAGCGTCACAAACTTGAGGGTTTGTGGGTAGCTGCATATGCTGATGGGCTTTCTTTCTGTACATATTGGATAAATCAATGTGTTATAAAGCAGTAGTACCACAGGTGAGTACTATGGAGACTTACAGGTGAAACTCAAATTTTAACACTCTAGTCAGCTAGAACTAAGTAACATGCTGAATTTGAGCTCAATTTGTTTGTCCTATGAGGATGAAATAACAAAATCAAAAGGCAAAGAACACAATGTTTTTCTTCTCCATACCCAATGCGTCATGAAGATACTGTTGTCCCACCAACTTGAGGTATTCCTCAATGGATTTGGTAGCAATGGTGTTCTCTCTGAAGATCAAGACGTCATGCTCTCCACAGCGATCCACCTCAGACATCACCAAGTCGGTCAGAAAATCCTGGTAGAATAATGTTCAGTCAGGCACAAAGCAAATGAATAAATAATATACACTATGAGAAACTGGTGAAATATCATTCTGGGAATGCTGCTTTAAAACCAATGTTACCTGACTTATTTGAAAGAAAAAGGTCAGGATAAAAGCTTAGGTATCAACCCTAAGTTTAAAAATTCCTCCAAAGGTTTTCCATTGCACTTTTGATAAAGACAATACTTCTTTTGCATGGGCCCATGAGTCCCTATATGTTCTGGTTTCTGTCTACTTTCCCAGCCTCCTTGTATACCATTCTCTCTGCATCCCATTCCAGCTTCAAGGAGCTTCTTCTTAGACCTTCAAATACACCAAACCTTTTATAACACATGATGCTCTTATACCATAAAGCTTCTGCAAATGCGGTTCTCAGTTCTGCTTCACCACCCCCCTTGCTCTTGCCCTCAATGTCATGGAGTTCATTCCTCAAATCCTTGGGTTCCTAGTTTGTACATCATTTCCTCAGTGAAGCCTTCTCTGACCAGCATCAGTCAGGTCTCCTATTCCCCTCTCTAATTGTGCCATAGATTTTTTTTTCCTCTGCATTTCTCACTGTAATCACACATTTATTTCTGTAAGTACTTGATTATTATCTGTTTTCCCCAGAAGACTGCAAACCCCATGAGGCTGAAGACAGTGTCTATTCTTAGTCATTTCTAGATTTTCAGTATTTAACAGTTTCTGCTACTTATTAGGTGTTCAATATGTAATAGTTATAAACTGGTCCATGGTGTCAAGGTGGAAATTCTTAAACTTAATACATGAATCATTTTCAAGGTTGATTATCTATCATCTATCTATCATCTATCTATCTATCTATCTATCTATCTATCTATCTATCTCCATCTATCCATCCATCCATCCACCCAGAATAAAGGCATAAGGAAAAATAAAGTCCTTAAGAAATAGCTGGTTCCTTTCTCAACAATCTTAAAGATTAACTTGATGTAAAATTCAACGTCTATTGTTGTTCATTTTAAATGTAGTAACATCACATATTTGGAAAGTTATAAAAGCAAAAACAAAGGAAATATGCTGATTTACTTTTACTTTAAAATTAAGCATTTTGAACATTAATTGGATTTAGTTACCCAAAAAGTAAGAGTTATAGATATAGGAATCACTACTATAACTCATATGCTAAGGAATAGGAGCAAACTTATGGGGATTATGGTAACATTTTATATCTTGACTATTGTGGTTTCCACGGGTCCATAATATGTCGAAACTTTTTTTTTCCACTTAAAATGGGTGTGTTGCATGTAAACTGTTGTTTACCCCAAAAGTTGTTAAAAAAATATACTATAGAGATAGATATGTATTTCTTTCTCTCTATGTATATCTATTTATTTATCTTAAACTTTAAGCAATGGAAGAGCAGAATGAACATATCCATACAATTTCAAAGACGAAATTCAAAATTTCAATGACATCTCACCCCAAACTTGTATGCATTTGTAACACTAGAAAACTCAAAATAATTATCAAAATATTCAACTACAAAAATGATAATCAGGATGGCAGTTAGGTAAAGGACTACATATTAAATATACTGATATATTCTGATTTGTATCAAGAAATCTTAAAAGCACTTAATTTGGTTCTAAATAAATTATTCTACTTGTGAATTCTTCTTGATCTAAAATATGGTTTTACCATTATCCATTTGCATACAATATAATGAAGACTCAGCCTAGTCAATACACCTCATAGAGATAGTAATTATCATAGTTTAGGATGATCAAAGACTATGAGTTGGTTTTCTTCATATAATTAAGCATATTTCTTTTTCCATCTTCCTGAATTTTTACTTCTATCCAGGATGAAATGAGATAAGAATATCATGAAACAGCTACTAATTAATATCACTTGGTATTTTAATTCCATAAGACTCTTGCCAATGCCCACCATGCTTCTGGAATATCTCCTTCTGTGACTAGGGACTAGAGTCATCAGATTAACTTAAAATATAGGAAGGAGTATAACCATCATACAGCACATTCTGGAACTAAAAATAATCTTGAACAGGAACACCTGGGTGACTCAGTGGCTAAGCATCTGCCTTGGGGATGATCAGGGCATGATTCCAGAGTCCTAGGATCCAGGTCTGCATTGGGATCCTTGCATGGAGATTGCTTCTCCCATCTCTGCCTCTCTGTGTCTCTCATGAATGAATAAATAAAATCTTAAAAAAAATAATAATCTTGAACACACTGTGGGATTAGCACACCAATCCTACCATTTATTCTGTCCGATGATAAAGAGCTAGTCCTGGTATCTATGTTTCAGGTGAATAAACTTCAAATAAATATATGTTGGTTTCTCCATGTTATTTCTTTGTTTTATAATCCTCACCTTTTCTGGATCTGAGAACTACTAATAGGCTTCCTTCCTAATTTTTTTTTTTTTTGACCAAAAAAGCATAGAAAGTATACTTATCCAATTTGGATCTCTACATGAAACACAGGAAGTTTGCTTCTTCACAAAAGGTAGGGAAGAGATTCAGAACAATGCAACCCTCCTTTTCCACTTACCTTGGCTCTGCCAGTACTTTGAAGAATGTGCACTAGGGCACAGGCCAACTCCTCTTTATTTCTCACACTAATTACTGGTTCAAGGACAGAACACAGCATGGTATAGTTGCTGGTGACAAATTCTGCAAATTCTTTGTATTGCTCCATAGGCAGAATGGTGATAGTTTGGAAACGTGATTTAATCCGAATAGAAGGTCCTCCGGTCTTTCCTTTGTTGGGTGTAGGGGTACTCACTGGATACCACTTTTCTACAAATTGGCGCCCAGTCACACTGGCAGTGGGGATGTTGACTAGCCCTACATAATTATTCTTGTCTTTTTTTTTCTTTTTTTCCACATCTTTATAAATGTGAACTGTGATGCTATGAAGAGGTGGAAGGCTGTAAAATTCAAAATGTTCACCCCAGAAAATATTATCTGCTTTGGTCTTGCTGGTTGTACGAGCAAAGAGGGTATCATCAAGGCACAGTTCACAGAAATATTTCTTTTTGGGGGCAAGGTCCTTGGCTTCAATGATCCATAAACGAAGAACGTTTTCAGCTCGTCTGCAATTGTCCTATAAAAAAGCAACAAAGTCGAGTTGGAAAATTGAAATCCCAGAAAAACAGTATTTTCCTTTTAAAGTAGGTGATGCTACCCAGGCACTTTATTAAGGGTAGTCATTAAATAATGAAGGGGATTGCTATCTTTTTGTTCAGTGTAATAGCAAGCTCTAAACAAGAAGATATCAGAATCTAGCTTCATACACTCAGTTTATTTGGGTTAAAAAAATATCATCCTGTAATGTAAGTTCTAATATAGCCAGCCTAATGGCAACTAGCTTAGTTTCTACAAATAAAAGAAGAGATAAGTAGTTAAGAAACTACTGTTCTGGTCCCATTTCCGTTGGGCACCAGCTTCTGACCAGGCCATGTCATGTAACTTTTGAGTCTTTTTACCCACAGAGGTAAAATCATAGGAGTATGTGCAACAAGATTATTTTGAGTATAAAATGGCGTTAACATGTAAATGTGTTTTAAAAGCAATATAAAAATTAAGGTATGATTGCTGCATTTACCCTCTATTAACTTACTGCTCACAGAGTTCTACATTTTTTAGATATTCAAAATCACTATTACCTTATTTGGTTGAACTGTCCTACGAAGGTTCTCCATCCACTTATCTCTCTCTGAAGCAGAGTTACAGCTGAAGCATTTACTTCCACTTAAGTATGTAACCTTCAACATAAAGATTAGAGATAAGGAAAAGGAATAGGGCTTGGGGGCTCTATCTTTGTAATTCTATCATTTAAGAGTTAGGAATATGCTATGGGGACACCTGAGTGGCTCAGTCGATTAAGTGACTGCTTTTAGTTCAGGTCATGATCCCAGAGTCCTGGGATCGAGCCCCACATTGGGCTCCCTGCTTCTCCCTCTCCCTCTGCAATTGTCCCCGCTCATGCTCATTCTCTTTCTAATAATAAAATCTTAAAAAAAAAAAAAAAAAAGGAATATGCCATGAACCCAAATCATAACACACAAAACCAAAATGACATTTGCTAGTTCTGTGATATCTATATTCTATATCTGCTTTTGTTCTCTTTTGTAGGGAATATCCATACTCATTTCCAGGTTTGAGAACAGAAGCCATTGAGAATTCAGGTCAGAATCTAAAACTAGCCTTCACTGTGGAAAGATCAAAATTAAAAACCTTCCAGGCCACATCTTAAAATACTTGCAAACGAATATGCTCAATTCAGTGAATTAATAAAAAAATAACTGAGAGCCTCTAAAACAGCTTGTCAAATTTCTTGGGACTGCCTTCACAATAACATTTCAGAAAGGGTACTCTATGAAAGTGAAAAGAATTACCAAATTACTATCTTTGGAACCCATTTCTCCTCCACTAGGCAAACAGCTTGTTAATTTCCGGTCACTGACCACTATTATCACTCTCCTTTAAAAATGAACTATGCTGTTTATATACCTAGCACCTAACACTGGGCCTGGTATAAAGCCTTTTGAATTGAGTTCCACAAATTCACATAACTTTTGCAAAAAAGAACACCAATAAATGACCTGTTCCAATAGCTGAAGTGTGCTCACATATTAACTCAATCTAAGGTTATATAATCTAGTGAATCAGATCAGATTATGTGTACTATTCAATATGGTAGCTACTAGCCACATGTGGCTAGTGAGCACCTGAAATGTGGCTAGTCCAAAATGAGATGTATTGTAAATATAAAATACACATCAGCTTTTGAACACTTACCTTTAAAAAAGGGATGTAAAAAAACTTGTTGATAATTTTATATTAGTTAATGTCAAAATGATGATATTTGGTTCTAATAAAATTTTAGATTATATATTTGGCTAACATATTTCTGTTGGACAGGGTTAGTCCATAAGAATACATAAGAACAGAAATCAAACACCTTTCAACTTCTACACATATACCATGGGATTCATATTTGCCACTTAGTAAGTTCATGTTAATTAACTAAATCCTAACACTAGCAATTTTATATGTATATATGTAACTTTAAATTGCAAATGGCCAACTGCCAATTGTGAATTGTATTCATTTAGTTTGAGAGGGAGAAATTACATTATAAAGAGTGATAGTCATAATTTGCTGGTGAAGAGCAATTTCATTCATTCAAGAAATTAGGTACCTGCAATGTGCCAAGGACTGGGCTGTGTGCAGGGAATTACAAAAATAAATAAGACATGGTCTCAGATCTTGAACTGCTCAGGTTGTAGTTAGAAAAATTATGGTTTTGGTGAGTCTCCTCAAAGATCATTAAAATTGAGGGCTTAGGTTTTTAGGAGAAAATACGGTGGGTGATACCTTTATCAAAACTAAAAAACTGGGCAGCCTGGGTGGCTCAGAGGGTTTAGCGCTGCCTTCAGCCCAGGGCCTGATCCTGGAGTCCTGGGATCAAGTTCCACATTGGGCTCCCCGCATGGAGCCTGCTTCTCCCTCTGCCTGTGTCTCTGCCTCTCTCTCTCTGTGTCTCATGAATAAATAAATAAAATCTTTAAAAAAAAAAACTAAAAAATTAAAATACTAACTTGGTAAGTTATTGTTAAGCTTGTAAACCTCTTCTGAGGATATAAGAAGAATTCATTTATTTTGAAAGCAGATTAGGCCAAAAGGAGTGAGAAGCCATCATTAATAATGTTAACGAGCAATATATTTAGATTAATAGATTTCCAACTTTTTACCTATAAGTAGGCAATTTTCAGCAACAAAAAGTCACTTATGATGATTAAATCATCAATGCCATCATAATGAAATCATAAAATTACTGGACAGAAAATCTGACGGTGTCTAACCATTCTTCCTTCTTTCCATGCTTTTTACCTCAAAGCAGAAGTCTTGTCCAAGGATGCTGCTATGGAGTGGCTTCACTGACACAGGCTCTCCTCTGCCAAGATCCAGACATTCCACTGCACTGCAAGGGCTCAGCAATGACTCATGGGAACGTGACTCTTTTAGTTTAGGCAGACCACGAGCCCTAAAAGTAGAAAAAGATATTTTAAGACAATGTAACTACTTGGCCAACAAGAAAATGAAGGACTAATACACTGGAGGCTAACAACAAATGTATAAATGCCTAAGAGAAAAGTAAATAAGGGACAAATTCATAGTTAATCAATAATAATAATATAATCATATTCATATTCACTTGGCACCATATAAACCACATATTTGTATGTGTATACACATATACATACTTTTTTTTCAGCACAACACAAAAACATATTAGAATTTTACCAGTCTCAAGGGAATTCAAAAAGCTCCACTACAGACATTGTTTTTATCCTCATTCCTGTCTTGAAGATGAGGAAATACATACTCTTCAAGGTAGTTTATATATTCCATTTTTATGCAAAGGTATTATCAAAAGACATATTTTGTTTCTTTCTTTTTTGTGTGCCTGTTATAGCGTGAACCTCTTCTATCCTTGACAAAATAGTAGTTCCTGAACCCTCATTCTGTTTCTTTCTGCTTTGGCAGAATAAACACAGTCACACACAGTGTCAAAGCCAAACTTTTCAGCACAAGACTCTGCCTTTCAAAAGATCTGATTTCCATCTCAATGTGGAATTCTCTTCTGGCAAGCATTTGGTCATATCCATGCTCTACTGTATAAACATGAATAAAGAATAAAATGCCTTGACGAAACCTCCCACCCTCAAAAGAAATGTTCAAACTCTCATCTAGAAGAACAAATCTTTGTCAACACCATTCAGGCACACTGACTGATTCTGTTTCTTAGTTGTTTAAAAAAAAAGAATGTTGGGAATGACTCCGGTCATGACAGGCGCTGGTCCCTTGCTGCCTATCCTTTGGAAGAATTAATGAAGTCAATATAAAGTAAAATATTCTTGGATCCAGAACTGGATAGTCAAGTAGTTTTACTCCATAATTATAGAATTTATTGACTAAAACACCAGAGTTAAATACACATGTTTCAAGTAGAAGTACCCAGTAATAGAGATAAAAAGAAATGCCCTGGGTAAAGACATTTGTTTTTGTAAAACACATTAAATAAGGAGCTTCATTTATTTCCTTGAAACGACTACGTTAACATTAATGTCAGAATGACTCTCAGTTAAATTATAAAGCAACGAGATACAGGAAACTAGCACTAAAGGCTTCTCTTTCCATCTTCTTTCCATCCTAACATTGTTTCATCAAACTCTGTATAGTAAGAATTTGAGTCCATTCTTCTTTTCACACACATAAAAAAACAACTACCATTTAATGTTTACACTGAAAAACATGTGTTCTGATATTCAGCAGCCTTTCTACAGTCAAAAAAGCCAATATTTATATTTCCCATGGATAACATAGAACATGTACGAAAGGGATAAAAGCCACTTAATATTTTGTACATAGAAACATAACAAGCTAACATTTATTTTCTTTTGTTCTACTGGGTAAGACAATGACATGTTATATACTGCAAACACAGCACATCAACTCTAAACAACTAAAGGCCAAAATAATTTTACTTTAATATATAATTTCCATATAATCTTTCGCAGTATGTTCATAGGGAGCCAGTTAACAGGATACCGTAATGTTTATAAAACACATATAAAACAATAATTCCAGCCCAAATTTCCCAGAAGGAGTTGTTTGGAAGGGAAAACCTCTTGTACTCTGGGAATGAGCCTCCCAACAGGAAAGATTAAGGCATATTTGAGATAGAAGGAGGGATGACTTACTTGTATTTTGAACATTTGCAAGGAAGACATTCCAAAACAAATGGATTTTATTTTAAACAAAAATAAATGCCTACCTACATGAAGCAATCATGCAGCCACCTGGCAGTGCAACCCCAAATCATAGCGGTGCCACATGTCACGGTGTAGCAAGTCCCTTTCTGTACTATCTCAGAGCACAGCTCCCTGCTTAGAAGACAAGAACCAACAGAAGAGAGATTCCCTGCTGCCTCTGGTGACCGGTAACATCTTCGGATAAACGTTTTCCAGGTGTCATTTCACGGCTCCACCGGAAGTGGAACAGAAACACAAATAGAGGCTGCAGGATAGGTAATATTCCTTCTTCTCTCCCTCAGGCTGCATCCAGCCCCTCAGGTAACACAAACAAGGTTCTTGGCCCTGGGCAGGGCCTGTTGCCATGGTGCTCTACCTATAAGGAGAGTAGGGCTGGGAGGCAGCAGGGAGAAGCTGTGGTTTGAAGGACTCAGGAGCTTGTTCTGTGAAAGTGACCATTTTAAGACAGAAAGGAAGGAATGGCGAGGTCTCCACTCATTTCCATGAACAGTTCCTCAAAGTCAAAGGATGTAGGAAAAAACCAGGGGCAACTTTGTGGGTGGAGGAGAATCTTTAACTCAGGGACAAACCTGAGCTTTAGCTTGCCCCTCTGTGATTCCCTGCCCTTCACTAGGAAGTATTTGCTATATCCCACTTGCAAGAACAGTCTTTCTCTCACATCATTTCCTTCACAGTGTTTGCCCTAGTTTAGCATTCCTAGGTATTATTTTATATTAACTTATCCGGACTACATGATGTTTTTTTAAAGAGAAAGTTGGATAAAATTCTTATTCACTTGTATTTCCAGTGCATTTTCATTTTGAACAAATTTCATTTTGATATTCATTTGAAACAAATTTCATTTTGATATTCATGTCTGACTTACCAATACAGCCATCAACAGATATTACAACCAAGACATCTGGAATTAGAATTTAAAACCCCTCCTAGTTATTGAAATTTCAATTATTAATACATAGTTCTGAGTCTCCTATTATTCAACATTTATGTACATGTGTGTACACACTTACACCCTCACACCCATGAACTTAACACCAAAGTCACTAGTATGTTTAACATCACTACTGAATAAATAAGCAAGCCCTTCCTGTATTGGGAAGAAAGTCTCTGGGAAGACAGAAGTAATTCCCAGAGAAGCAGGATTACAGTAAACAGGAAGATCAAGCAGTCTGGGAATGGCTTAAAGTTGGGGGGGAGGTATTATCAGGGCAAATATTTCTATGAAATAGTATTAGTAACTCAAGTCCCCTCTAATTCATGTTTATCTTCTCCTGTACCTTCATGTGAATTGATTTTTCTTAGATCTGCTAACTAGAGAGTTAATAGCTCTGTATGGCACTACAGTTTAGTTCTCTAATGTAAAGTAGAATGTGGATATACTGAGAGAATAATTTGAATTTAAAGCCATTTTTCTCACTCCAGTCTCACAATGGCCCTCATCAGGGAACCAAGCCTTGAAAGTGGACTTTGTGAATCCCTTGACTCCTAGCCAGGGTTCTCTTCCCAACTCCTGCACCTCTTCCCCCAACCCCCATTATCCCAAATGCAATGTGAGAATAAATCAGGGCTCCAATATAATTATTTCTTGGTTTAATTGGGAAACTGCTTTCCAGAAGCAATTTTGCTTCCAATTAAGGAGCACCATATCCTTTACATTTTTGTTTTAACATCAGCAAACAACTTTGATTGCTATGTAAACTCCAAGGCCTCTAGCAACATGATAGGTAAGGGTTAAAAATCTAATTGCTTCGCTGATGAAGATTACCTGCTGCTTCTGACCTATTTAAGAGATAAACTACAAGGCAAGAGAAGCCTTCTGTTACTCACTACAGTGAATAAGTATTCCATTACTTTAACCCATATCCCTATCTGAAATCAGTCTTAAAAGACAAAAGTGAAGGGTTGGGGGATGGGGAGCCAATACACATACTACTGGATACACTGATAAAAGAACAAAAAAAGGAGTCAAAGAACTCTGATTAGTATGATGTTAAGTAAAACACAGCTGGATTTTTCTCAGCTTACATTCAATTTTTTAAAAAGCCATATTTCCCCCAAAGTGCCAGTGGTGCTTGGATGTGCTAGCTCAATCTGCCACATGTTTACAGAATCAGTTCCAAATCATCCGGGAAACTTTTAATTAAAAATGCTTATTGCCACACAAAATCCTGCACTTCAGTGCAGGTGAATTTCTGCTGGGCTTGGCAGTTATGATTCCAGACTGCTTCACTGAATTCTTGAAGAAACAGCTCAGCCATAAGGTGGGTGCAGCAATATATGCTTGTATTCACCAATATGTATTTCTAAGGCACTCTACCCTGTTTGAGAATTTTCCAGGTAGTAAGTAACAAAATTCAGTATCCTAATACTCTACCAATAAACATGCCTAGGGTCTAGTAAGTTCTTAAAAATTGTTTCTGTGACCTCACTTTGGGAAAACTGTGGCTTTACCTGCTCCCTACATTTTATTGCTTTTCAACCTAGTAGATCTTTTGAAAAAACAGGTATTTCCCTCTACTATAATTTGAAAGGTTTCCTTTCTTGAGTTAAACAAGAACAACAACAACAACAACAACCACAACAACAGAAATTAGAACTCATTCACCAGAATTCTACTTGTGGACTCAAAAAGAATGTCCTGAGGATCCTGACAGCACTAGCTGTACTGGTTTATCTGCTACAGTTAAAGCCAGTCCCTACTGCTTGAATTACTCACTGATTTTTATGTTAGCTTTAAAAAAATATACCACACAACCACTCACACAGAAAGCTATTTATGGAAACATGACATATATTGCTGATCTTCCCTCTCTCTGCTTTCAGCCTCCAGACAGGATGGTCTAATGAGCCCAACTGCTAATGGTAAAAGAGGTTATTTGTCAGCCTGAGTTGTCGCTTACAATGAACAAACACATGGTAAGGAAATTTATCATCATAGACAAAAATGACATTTAACCTATTTTGGTACATATACATGTATACATGCAATGAAGGAAAGACGCCAAAGGAAGACAAGATTATAAATATTAAAACATATTTAGGAGGGCAAGAAAACTCAACTAACCTCCATTATGACAGACAATAGGAACAATCTCTTTACAGAAACTGTACTGTATTGTAATATACCTATTACTTTTTTTTGTCCTTAAATTGCAAATGGAATAAGATATACTAGTGCCTATTAAACTAAATGTAAACACAACTATATTGAATTTTTAAAGCCCCATGAAACAATGTGGAGAAAAGAGAACCTTTTTACACTGTTGGGAATGCAAACTGGTGCAGCTAATCTGGACAACAGCATGGAGGTGCCCCAAAAAGTTAAAAATAGAACTACCCTATGATCCAACAATAGCACTGCTAAGTATTTACTCAAAGGATACAAAAATACTGACTTGAAGGGATACATGCACCCCTACTTATAGCAGCATTATCAACAATAGCCAAATTATGGAAAGAGCCCCAAAGTCCATCAATTGATAAATGGATAAAAAAGTTGTGGTATATATGCACAATGGAATATTACTCAGCATAAAAAAAAAATCTTGCCATTTGCAACAACGTGGACAGAGCCAGACTATTATGCTAAGTGAAAAAGTCAGAGAAAGACAAATACCATATGATTTTACTCATATATGGAATTTAAGAAATGAAACAAATGAACATAAGGAAAAAAAAGAGAGGGAGGCAAACCATAAAACAGACTCTTAACCACAGAGAACTGAGGGTCACTAGAGGAGAGGTGGGCGGGGGATGGGCTAGACGGGTGATGGGTATTAAGGAGAGTACTTGTTAGGATGAGCACTGGTTGTTGTATGTAAGTGATGATTCACTAAATTCTGCTCCTGAAACTAATATTACACTGTATACTAACTAATTGGCATTTAGATAAAACGTGAAACAAACAAAAGCAACCAAACCTACACTCACAAACAACTCAACTAACATACTTACTAGTTAAAGAGTGATTGGAAAGATGAATAACTTTTCTCTTTCTCCAAATTAGGTTAGACTTTTGGTCCCATTAGTGCCATAAATTAAGTATGGGTGAAAGGAGAATAAATGTGGAAAAACTGGTAGTATTCAATGACATCTACTTCTTACTCATTCTTAAACTCATGACTATTTGCTTTCCCATTACTTTCTCCTTTGGTTGAATATATATGTATGAACTTACCTATCCATTCAATTATTGGTGCACATTATATGTCAGGCAGTATACTAGAGGTAGATGCAAGGAATACAGTGGTGAAGAAGAAAGACATGGTCCTTGTAGTCATACACTGTTTATAATCTGGTTACCATTATAATACAATGAGATAAGGCCTATGAAAAAGGATGTAAAAGAGGCTCTGTGAGCATTTAGGTTTCAAAGAAACTTTCTTGGAGGAAAAAATGTGAACTTGTGACCTCACCTTAGCTCCAGGCAGACATGGTGGTTCAGGTCTAGAGGGAATGTCTAGCCTGTGAGAAGGCCTGTGGTGAAAGTGTACAATTCTGGGGTGTTTGAGGAACTGAAGAGAATTCAGCGCTGTGGCTCTAGTGCAGTTCAAGTGAGTGTAGGGCTGAGAGAAGAGGGGTGAGGAATAGTAGGCCTTAAGAGATACCATGATGGGACCTGCCATAATGTGGGTGTTTCAATTTGATCAAAGACCAGTGGATAGACATGGAAAGGTTTTGGGTGGAGAGGGAATGACATGATCAGACGTGTGCCTTAGTAAGAGTACTTTGGCTAAGATGTGGAGAAAAGAAGGGCACACAGAGAGGGGAGAGAAGAAATGGAACACTTAGAGACTAAATTCACAGATTATGGAAGTAATTGGTCAAGATCATGAACTACAGATTACCAGGAGCGGAAGTGGATGGATTTGAGAAATAATTAGAAGGTAAATAGGTGTTAATGACAGAATGTTGGAGGAATTGGAGAGAGTACAGCCAACAATGAGCCATTGGGCAGAAAGATGATGATGTCTTTTTCAGAGATGGGAAATGAAAGGCAAGACTTGTTGAGGTAAGGGTGGAAATGAAATCAGGTTTTGTACAAGATAAATTCCAGGCTTCTATGAGTAGATGTTTACAGTAGACTGAATGTTTGTATCCAGCCCCACCCCCTGCCTCCAAACTTATGTTGAAATGCTAAACTCTAAGGTGACAGTATTTGGAGATGTGACCTATGGGAAGTGAATACATAATGAGGGGAGAGCCCTCATGATGAGATTTGTACCCTTAAAAATAGACCCAGGAGAGATCCATTGCCTGTTTCCCCAGGTGAGGACACAGTGAAAAGTTGAGACTTTTGAATAAGAAAGCAGGTCCTGGCCAGATAATGAATCTGCCCAAGATTTGATCTTGAACTTCCCAGCCTCTGGAACTGTGAGAAATAAATTTCTGTTTACTGTAAGCTACCTAGTCTATGGTATTCTGCTGTAGCAGCCTGACTAGACTAAGACAACTGTAACTACTGCAAGACAACATTCAGATTAAGATTAAACTGTAACTACTGCAAGACAACATTCAGATTAAGAAAACCCAAGGAATGTTAACATCTAAACCTACAAAACTGACAAAAGAGACTGAAGAATTTAAAAGACTGAAGGAAAACCAGAAGACTGGAGTATCCTAAAAGCCCAGGGAAGAGAGCTCTCAGGAAGCGTGAACTGTCCATTTCTGCAGATCAGTGTGTTAAAATATTAATAGTAGCCACTGGATATTATGGGAGATAATTGAGACTTCAGTAAGAGTGATTTCAGCGAAGCAATGAGGACAAAGATGAAACTGCAGCGGGCAGAGATAATGAATGGGATGTGAGTAAGTGGAGACTAACTCATGGAGTCTTGACAGTGAAGAGGTGGCAACTGGGAAATAGCCAGAGGGAGACATGAGGTGGAAATGGGCTTGAAGGTTTTTTTTTCCCCCCTAATTAATCACTTTCTTCCCCTTGAATAATAAAGAAATAAATGCTCATGGATAATAAATTCCTAGAGCCCAGAAGGATAGATGGTGAAGAATATAAACAGAGGTACCTTCCCCCATCTCCTGTACAAAATACTATTAATGTTTGTGACCCCTCCTGGAAATTTTTATACATAAACAACCAAATATACACCCATATACATTACATACACACACACACATGCACGCACGCATATATGTGCACACACATGGGATCCCACCATACCTCTTTTCCTTAAGGGTGTAGTTTGGACTTCTGTCTATATTGGAACACACAGGTATAATTTGCCTCTTTTTAATAACCACATAGTATTCCTTAGTGTGGGCCTCTAGTGGTTTAATCAGTCCCTGATGACCTTCTAAGTTTTTTCTCTTTTTTTTTTTTTTTTGTGATTACCACCCAGTTTCAAAAAGTATCTTACTATACATATCTTTGTGCACATATGCATGTATTTATGGTTTGAATTTCTAGATGTCAATCTACTAGATCAAAGAGCACATACAGGGCAGCCCTGGTGGCTCAGCGGTTTGGCGCCGCCTTCAGCCCGGGGTGGGATCCTGGAGACCAGGGATGGAGTCCCATGTCAGGCTCCCTGCATGGAGCCTGCTTCTCCCTCTGCCTGTGTCTCTGCCTCTCTCTCACTCAATCTGAATAAATAAGTAAATCTTAGAAAAAAAAAAAGAGCACATACAGGGTATCCCTGGGTGGCTCAGCAGTTTAGCCACTGCCTTCGGCCCAGGGCATGATCCTGGAGTCCTGGGATCGAGTTCCACATCAGGCTCCCTGTATGGAGCCTGACTGTCCCTCTGCCTGTGTCTCTGCCTTTCTCTCTCTCTCTCTCTCTCTCTCTGTGTCCTCATGAAATAAATAAAATCTTAAAAAAAAGAAATATTAAAAAAAGCACATACATTTAAAATTCTGATATTGCTAAATTACCCTGCATAAAACATGGCATCAATTTAAACTCCTACCAATGGTGTATGTTTCTAAACGCTATCACCAAAATGGGATGTGGCTGAATTTTAAAAACTTTTGCCAGGATAACTGGTGAAAAACGGCATTTCATTGAGTGCCTGGGAGGCTTAGTTGGTAAAGCATCGGCCTTTCGCTCGGGTCATGATCCTGGAGTTCTTGGATGGAGCCCCATATAGGGCTCCTTGCTCAGTGGGGAGTCTGCTTCTCCCTTTCCCTCTGCCTCTCTCCTTGCTCTTTTTCTCTCGCTCATTCTCTCTCAAATAAAATCTTTGTAAAAATCGTATTTCATTATTGCTTTAGTATGCATTTCTTTAATTATAAGGTTGAGACTTTTTTTTTTGAAGTTGAAACAGTATATTAATTCATTATTTTTTAAAAAAAGATTTGGGAATCCCTGGGTGACTCAGTGGTTTAGCGCCTGCCTTTGACCCAGGGCACGATCCTGGAGCCCTGGGCAGGATGGAGTCCTGCGTCGGGCTCCTGGCATGGAGCCTGCTTCTCCCTCCTCCTGTCTCTGCCTCTCTCTCTATGTCTATCATAAATAAATAAATAAATAAAACAAACAAATAAAATAAATAAATAGATAAATAATAAATCTTTAAAAATAAAAGATTTTATTTATTTATTCATGAGAGAGACAGAGAGAGAGAGAGAGAGAGAGAGGCAAAGACACAGGCAGTGGGAGAAGCAGGCTCCATGCGGGGAGCCCGACGTGGGACTCCAGCCCGGGACTCCAGGATCACCGCCTGAGCAGATGCTCAACTGCTGAGCCACCCAGGCATCTTGATGCTGAAACATTTTAATTTCAGTTTCCTTTTCTTTTCTTATAAGCTGTTATTTTATGTTCTTAAAACTTTTCCCAAATTGTTGAATTTAACTGGTATATAAATGCTTTGTATGCTAATTAGTACTTTTCCTGTCATATACATAATTACTTCCCACAGTTTATGCTTAGAAAGGATTCTCCCACTCCAAGATCATAAGAAATCCAGCTATACTTTTCTTTTAGTGCTTTTAATTTTTCACACAATCCATTTGGATTTGGGGAGAGGAGAGATGAAAGGAGTACAAAAGTACAAAATACATTTCAACAAATTATAGAAATATGATGACCACAAATTGACACATTCATTATTACCACATTCTATTCTGTGGTAAGAGTTCTATAGGAGTTGTTGTTTTGAGTATGTTTCTCTGTGTGTATATATGTGTGATTTTTACTGTTCCTTTTTCCTTCCTTTTCAATCATTTCCACAGCAGGTCAGGATTCCTATCAACACAGGCAATGGAGAGTATAATGGAAAAGGCACCCAACTTGGAGCCTAGAGCCCTATACATTTATGTCATCTCAAGCAAACTGGCCATCTGTGATGAGGAGCAAATAATTTCTTTCTTTTTTTCTTTTCTTTTTAAAAGATTTTATTTATTCATGAGATACACAGAGACATTAGCAGAGGGAGAAACTGACTCCCTATGGGGAGGCCAATGCGGAACTCGATCCCAGGACCCCAGGATCACAACCTGGTCCAAGGGCAGATGCTTAAACACTGAGCACAGAATAAATCAGATGCCCCTAATTTATTCTTTCTGAACCTTAGTTACCTCATTTGTAAAATGTAGATAATGATTTCTTTTCCTATACCTCATATAGTTATTGTGAGAATCAAATATAATGATCTATGATTTCACAAACATCTCATAAATTATAGCACCATACAAATGGGGCTGTCATTGTTGACATGGGGCTTTTTCACAGCGATATGACATATGTAAGTTCATTTAATGTAAAGTATTCATTTGGTTGAAATGAAGACAGTTATTCTTCAAAATATTCTTTGCTGGAAGAAGATGTAGAAGGAATAAATGTACAAAAACAACTTTTTCTATGAAGATAAAGCATTCAAATGAATTATAAAATGCTATCATGATACAACTGGATTGGATTTTAATTCATAAAACTAAGGGATTACAGCAGCAGTAAACACGGTAAGAGAAACTGTCATTCTATCCAAGTATACCATATTGAGAAAGATTAGTCTCCTTTATTATCTAGAATTTGTTTGGACTCTTCTGTTTCAGGGTAACAAACATGAAGTTCCTTAAGAGGACAGGCATTGTGCTAGAGAATGAGGATACAAAGGCTGTTTATACTCTTGAGGAGCTTCCAATCTGTTGCAGTAAGCAGAAATATGAAAAGATAAATTCAGTAGAAAGTAGTCCTGTAATAATCCCATAAGTGTGGCCATTAGTGGGTACATGGGGTAGGTGTTTAGTTTAGGATGATGTATAGGAAGAACAAGGCAAAGTCCAAAGGCACAGGACTTCTGATTTGGATATTGTTGCAGGAGTATGAATTAGATATGTTATAAATTATGACAAAGGACAGGAGGTAGGAATAGGAAATGGTATTTGGGATAGAAAGGACAGCAAGATCAAAAGCACAGAAATCCAGAACAGCGTGGTAAGTAAATGACAGACTTTTCCTAGGAGTGAGAGAAGACAGTGCTGGGAGTTAGGCATGGATGGGGCCATGTTGCACTTTGTATGTTATGCTAAAGACTACAGATTAATAAAAGTATGATAGACATATGTGATGAGATATTAAAATTGAAGTTTCAATTGAGACATTAAGAGAAAACAGATTCGTATATTGAAGCCAAGTTCCCAACAAACTGTAGACCTTACAAAGAAATGTTTTAGAGCCAGTTCTATTACATTCAACCTCTCAGAACAAGACTATAAAAAGTGGTCAGGGGGCGCCTGGTTGGCTCAGTCAGCTAAGCATCTGCCTTTGGCTTAGGTCATGATCTTAGGGTCCAGGCTCCCTGCTCAGTGAGGAGTCTGCTTCTCCTCTCCCTCTGCCCCTCCTCCCAGCTTTACGTGCACGCTCTCTCTCTTAAATATAAATAAATGGAATCTTTTTTTAAAAAAAGTGGTCAGAGAACGGAGAAGGGAAAGGGTTTTGTGAGAGAGAACTTTTGGAGAAAGCTGTGAGGCTCATCCTCCTGCTTCCCACCAGGGAAATGGGCAGATGATGCATACAGGGTGAAGTCTGAGTCTATCTGGAAAATTTAAATGATGAGAAATGACGAATTGTTGGTGGCAGAACCTAAGAGGGTTGATGCTTTTAGATTAGCTTGACTCCCAGAGTTTGTCAGGGCAAAGGGTGTGTGGATATTTCCTGTGGGCCAGAGGACTAGAAGGGTGAAGAGACCAGAAGAACAAGAATTCCTTCCGAGAAATTGTGAAAGAAGTTGCTAGTGAACACCTGGGACAGACATGTACACACTAACCTCAATGAAACCACAGATGATAGCTGCTCAGAGATGAGACACTTGTTACCCTAAGATGGAACAGGCAGTTTTAAGTATCAGCCAGGCTCAGACAGCATTATGGGATGCTAAGATAGTACTAGAACTTTCTTATCCCCTTTTCTCTTCTTTCTGTCTCCTCTTGCCCAGAACCTTCTGGCAACCTTCTAAAACCATGGTTAGCAAACCGGAAGGGAAGAGCAGATGAGGAGAGAAGTAGGTGGTTTACAATATTTCCTACTCCAAAGGAAGGCAGACTTCCTGTAACTGGCGTGGCTGGGGCAAGTTTGCAATTTTGATATCTTGGACTGAATACCAGTAAGTTCTGAGTCAAGACCTTTTTATTTAAAGCAACAAAAGATTAAATAAATAGACTAGTGACCTAAATATAAAGATAAAAATCATGAAACGTCTAGAAGAAAACACAGGTGAAAATCTCTTGGGACATAAAAAACACCATATATGCAGCTGGTGGGAATATAAAATAGGTACCGATATTCTGGAAGAGCTTGGCAGTTTCTTACATACCTAAACATGTGTTTACCATCCAACCCAGCAACTGCACTTACGTGCACTTATACTAGAGAAGTGAAAACTTATGCATATGTAACTTTTCTTCATGTGTACGCAAATGTTCTTCAGTGAGTTAATGATTCCACAACTCTGGAATATCCATACAGTGGAATACTACTTAGTGATAACAAGGAATAAACTAATGATAGATGCAACAACTGGGTGGATTTCAAGGGCATTCTATGCACTAAAAAAAGGGTAATCTTAATTGGTTATTTGCCATATGATTCCATTTATATAATATTCTTGAAATAGCAAAACTATAGAGATGGAAAATTAGTGGTTGCGAGAGGGCAGGGATGGTTGTGGGGAGGCAGGTATGACCATGAAGGGGCAGAGGGAGTTCTTTTCTGGTAATGGAACAATTCTATATCTTGATTGTGGTGGTGACTATACAAATCTATACATAGAATTAAATTGCATAGAACTATAAACACACAGAGATGAGAGCTTGTGAAAATTGAGTAGCATTTGTAGTCCAATTAACAGAATTATACCAAAATCAATTATGTGGTTTTGATATTATAACATGGTTATAGGATACAGCTATCATAGGAAGCTGGGGGAGGGTTTTATAAGTCTCTATGTACTATTTTTACAATTTCTTGTGAGTATATAAATTCAAAGGAAAAAGTTAAAAAATCAGTTCTAATTAGAAGCTCAACAAGCTCAGTATATTGTACCCAAATCCTCCCTACAAATGAACGCCACACTTAACTTTTAGGTATCTCCTGACAGTGAACAAGCAGACTGCTTTAAAACCATGCTTTGTCAGTAAGCCTCAGAATTGAGGACATCACTGCAAAGGTTTTTACTTGAGGGATGTTTAAAGGAGTTAAGAAAGTTCTCCACATGTTTATCTTTACCTCAAGATACTGGTAAATTTCAGTAGCGCTTCCAGAGTAAGGGTGCAACCTGACAGTTGGAATCTTAGAATGCCTGACAATGTAGTATGACCATTTCCTAGTGTTTAAAACTTTTTAAAAATGCATTTGAATTAAAGGTATATATTTCAGTCTTCTCCTGTCCCAACACCCTCTCTCATGACATGGCTTTAATTTGAAAATGTTGCCAACATTGATTCCAGGAAATCACTTTACTGGCTTTTATCTGATTAGATGGCTTTGGAACTATGATGACTTTGTGACATCCTATTGATTTTGCCTCTAAAATGTTCCTCCTATCTTGTCTCTGCCTCTTCATTCCCAGTGTCACTATCCTTCTTATAGCCTTCATTATTTCTTAGAATAGCTTTTTGCTAACCGGTTTCCCAAACTTAGTCTCTGCAAACCAAGTCATTTGAAATTTTCCATTCCTTTATTAATCTATACATGCACAATTCTGACTAGGTCATTTCCTTGCTCAAAAGTGTTTAAAGGCTCCCTATTGCTATGATAAAATCCAAACTCCTTAGCATGACATTCAAGGACATCCCTGTATATGGAATATTAGGTTGAAAATAATTTTCACTCAGAATTTTAAAGACATTTCTCCACTGACTTCCAGTTTTCAGTATTTCTATTGAGAATTATAATGTGATCTTCCCACTACTCTGGTATGTTACCTATTTTTTCTTTCCAGAAGCTTTTAAGAGTTTTTTTTTAAGCCTCAGTTATCTGATATTTCTTGATGATATAAATTGATGTATGTGGGATCCCTGGGTGGCGCAGCGCTTTAGCCCCTGCCTTTGGCCCAGGGCGCGATCCTGGAGACCCGGGATCGAATCCCACATCGGGCTCCTGGTGCATGGAGCCTGCTTCTCCCTCTGCCTATGTCTCTGCCTTTCTCTCTCTGTGTGACTATCATAAATAAATAAATAAATAAATAAATAAATAAATAAATAAATAAATAAATAATATTTAAAAAAATAAATAAATAGGTGTGTGTGTGTGTGTGTGTGTGGGGAGGAGGTGCTTTTGTCTTTTTTCATTCACTGTGCTGGGAATTTGATGGCCTTTCCAACCTGGACATTTAGTTTTCTTGTTTTAAGACATTTTCTTGTGTTGTTTCTTTGACAATTTCCTCTCCGAAGTTTTTCTGTGTTCTCTTTTCCTAAAATCTTCTGGGTTGATTTTCTCAATTTTTGTTCCACTTTCTGGGAGAGTGATTTGACTCAAGCTTTTATATTTTTAATTTCTAAGCTCTCTTTCTTGTTTCTTTGATGTTCCTTTTCTTGTATCTTCTTGTTATTGTTTCATACATGTACAATCTTATCTTTTGAAAATATTTTGCTTTAAAGTTGTTTTGGCCCTGTGTGGTATTTCTGTTTCTCCTGGATTATTTTCCCCCTCCTATTTATTTGGTTTGCTCTCCTTCATGCTGGAGACTCTCCTCCAATATCTGGAGATTCCTTGATTATCTGTTTATATTTCATAGTAAAGCACTGGAAAACACGAGGGAAGTTTTGTGCAATGGAATAGAGCTTATAGACTAATGAGTTTCACTATATAGTATTTCCTGGCCAGCTGGGTTTTTTTTTTTTTTATAATTTAACTTTTTTATTGAGGTTGAGACATGATTCACACCCCATAAAATCTATCCATTTAAAGTATACAGTTTTCAGTATATTCAGATTTGTGCAATTATCATCACAATCTAAGCTTAAAACATTTTCATTGCTCTAAAAAGAAGCCTCATGCCCACTTGCAGTCATTCCTCATTCATCACTTCCCCTATCTTATATACCCAGCCTCTGGCAACCATTAATCTACTGTTTCTATAGATTTGCTTATTCTGGACATTTCATATGAATGGAATCATACAATATAGGTCTTTTGTGGTGGTCTTTTCCACTCAGTATAAAGTTTTCAAGATTGATCCATGCTGTAGCATGTATTAGTACTTCATTCCTTTTAATGGCTGAATAATACATTTGGCCTTGAACAACCCAGGTTTGAGCTGTGCAGGTGCACATACTTATTAGTGGATTTTTTTCAGTAAATACGGTATGGTACTATAAATATATTTTCTCTTCCTTAGGATTTTAATAACATTTTCTTTTCTCTAGCTAATTGTACTGTAAGAGCACAGTCTGTAATATACATAACATACGTTAATTGACTGTTTATGTTACCCATAAGGATTCTTGTCAACAATGGGCTATTAGCAGTTAGGTTTTTGGGGAGTCTAAAAATTATATGTGGATTTTCAACACACACTTAGGTTAGCATACCTAACACCTGTGTTGAGTTCAAGGGACAACTGTAATGCATTGTATTGATATATCATGTTTTGTATATCCATTAATCTGTTGGTCATTACCACTTTTTGGCTAATATGAATAGTGCTGCTATGAATATTCATGTATAAGTTTTTGTGGTGACATATGTTTTCATTACTCTTGGATATACTTATGAGTGGAATTACTAGAGAGGACTGTAATAGGGCAACACAAATGTTGCTATCTGTAGGTCTTTTTATGCGGGTTGGTTCCGTTTCTCAAATTTGCTATGTGATAAATGTAAATCTGACTGCTGGCCTTCAAGAGCTGTGTGGGAGTTGAATCATTCCAGAGTTCTAGAGGTAGGTAGATAAATCAACCTCATTCTTTTGTTAGAGATTGCTAGTTGTCTTTCTAATGTCCATCCCTCCCACCTTCCTTAATAACAGACTCTTGCATTATGGGGGGAAATGATGTACCCAGGTACAACATTTCCCAGCCTCTCTTGTGAAAGAGGTGGCAATGAGACAAAACAGAAGTCACTGGATGGGGTTTCAGGAAAATGGCTTTAAAGGAAAAACACTTAGCTGGAAGACAGGCACCCTTTTATGATACCTGAAACATGGGTGCTATGGCTGAATCTTTAGTAGCTCCACTCTATCTGGAAAGAGATCCTTTAAGACCCTAAGGATGGCAGAGGGAAAAGCTCAAAAAGAACTGTGCTCCTTTAGCCAGGCCTGGACTGCCCCCTTCAGATTTCTTTTTTCTTTTTTAAGTGAGGAAGAAATAATTTTGTCTGTGTAAGCCATTACTATTATTACTATTTTGAGTATCTATTAACTACTAGCTGATCTGAATCTGAAGTGATAGAATTCTTTTCAGAATTTCATTCTGTTGGCAAGTACTAATTTTAAGTAATCTATCATTCAGCTTTCTCCTTGTTTCATCAAAGATGGATCATATTTCTGTTTTTTATACTGAGCAATTTTTTTTTTTAATTTATGATAGTCACAGAGAGAGAGAGAGAGAGAGAGGCAGAGACACAGGCAGAGGGAGAAGCAGGCTCCATGCACCGGGAGCCCGACGTGGGATTCGATCCCGGGTCTCCAGGATCGCGCCCTGGGCCAAAGGCAGGCGCCAAACTGCTGCGCCACCCAGGGATCCCCCTATACTGAGCAATTTTTAAGACAAAAAAGCAGTAGCTTTTTCCCTACCAACTTCAAAACTGGAACTTTACCTTTTCAATTTTATTTCCTACTTTTCTGCCTTACATACTATCAATTATTCAGTATTTCTCTTCAAGCTCCATAATCACCTAGAATCTGCTTTTGCTCATTATTGCTCTCTTCCTGTGTCTCTTTCTATGTTCATATAATACCTGTTGCACTCATAGGCCACTGCCCTGTAAGGTAGTTCCTGGTCATCCAAGAGCAAGTCATCTCACCTCACCTGTACCATTTCTCCCTGGACATTAACTCCTTTTGTTGGACTCTCCTGAGGTTGGGGCCATGTTTTTAATTCTCCTCATTCCTTTGTAGCACATAGCTTTCTGGTGTGTATCTAACCATCACACATCATAGATGTTACTGTACATCAAGAAATTTGGTTTTTTAGAAATATTAATTGGCAAAACTTCACTTCTTATGCCTGTGCCCCCACAATTTCATAAAGGAAATTCTGAGTTTAAGGATCATTATAAATTGATCCAAAAAGCAACACTAGTACCAAATTCCACCACAGCCTTATAGCAGAGTTTATGGCCAGTAGATCATTGGCTAGACAAACCTGGAGAAAAAATAACCAAACAAATATAATACATTCAAACTCTAGTGAGTATATCCATTTATGGGAAGAATAGTTTTTGAAAATTTTCTTTTTTTTTTTAAAGATTTTATTTATTTTTTCATGAGAGAGAGAGAGAGAGATGCAGAGACACAGGCAGAGGGAGAAGCAGGCTCCATGCAAGGAGCCTGATGTGGGACTCGATCCCCGGTCTCCAGGATCACACCTTGGGCTGCAGGCAGCGCCAAACCGCTATGCCACCGGGGCTGCCCTGAAAATTTTCTGTATAGGAAACTTCTATAATTCAAATGGATTTGAAAAATAAAAATATTTGAGATTTACTGGTACCTTTTTATTATGCTATATTTGAGACACAAATATACTACTACTGATTGAAGCAGAACTGCATGGAAGGCACATATACTAAATTTAGGTCACTGAAAAGACTAAAAGTACACTAGCTATATAAAAGCAATATAGGAGACTCCAGGAGAATACAACCTCTTGGTAGTTCAATCTAAGCATTCCTTTAGGCTACCTAAAGCAAAATGGAATAGGAGGGAGCATTTTGAAATTATGAAAGTGATATTTAGTGCAAGTTTAAAAAATAAAGTACACCTATAAAAAATATTTCCCTGTCACTCAAACATATATATGATGCTGCAGAGTTTAAGAAAGTTGGAGTGTTTCAGTAGTTGTACAATATCCTAATTCTTAAAAACCAATATTCTGAAAAAATGTATCATTACATTTTATTGAGACTTATTTATAAAATGCTTTTAATTCTTAGAATGATGAAAATTATAGAATAATAGGAATCTAAGGAAAATATATGAAAAAAATCAGCTTTTTTATGATTACTTTAAAACAAAGAGGTATAAAAGAGATAATTAACGATATGACTACACAGCAAATTGGACTGACTTGCAAATTTCACAGAGCACCTCTAAAGTGGTTCAAGGATAAGAATCGCTGATAAAGCAGTATACTGTTTCTCATCAACTAAGTATGGGAGACAAGTTACTTAATCTACAAAAAAGAAGAGTAATTCTCTGCCTGGCAAATCTATAATCTGCCATTACAGAGACTGTAATCTCTATTTGTTTGTTACATAGATAGCTAAAAATAATGAACTTTGAAAGAAAAAAAAATCCAGGATAAATAAGAGTATCAAATATGAAAGGCAGACAGGAGTTCAAATCTAAGCTCTACTACCTACTAGCTGTGTGACCTTGGGCAAGCTTCTCAATTTCTTTTGTCTTAGTTCCTCATCTGCAAAATGAGGTTAATAACAGTATCTAGAGTTGTATTACATGAAAGACTACCTTAAAAATAGTTGGCAAATAGTAAGCACTCAGTAAACGCTAGTGATGGCGGCAATGTGTCAGAAAACAGCAAGTGCCATTTCCTAAATTTTGAACAATGTGGAAATATGAAGTATTAAAAATGTGTTCTAGCACACATTCAACAATTTTAGGTTACTCTCCTTAATGAGCTATGCATTTGATGGGTACGCAAGCTGACAGCCCTAATAATCAAAATCTTCCTTTTCATACATGTCTTCTAGATGTGACTGCAAACCAATACAGCTGATTCCACATGCTGTACAACAGAGAACAATGTAGCTGTGAACTGCATGGACTTAAGCCAAATTGCTCAAGTTCTAATACCATTTTTGCTATTTACTAAGCTGTATGATCTTGGGCAAGATTGTTTAATCTCTCTGTGCCTTGGATTCTTCATCTACAAAGTGGTGATAATAATATTTATCTTATAGGGTTACTATAAACATTAAACAAGGTAATGTATATAGAGCACCTAGTGTAGTGCTCAAAACATGTTTGCTATTGTCATCATCACTCTATAGTCCTTCTACAACAGAAAGATACATCTGTGACCATTAGAATTTGATTCGACAGAAACAGGACTTAAATTAGTTCTTACTTTCCAATATTATAGGATTCTTAAACTGCCAGGGCATCTGAGCCAATACTCTGTACCTTGCCTCAATACGAGCAAGACAAAAAAAAAAAGTGAATTTAGTATTGGATCTTTCCAATAGTCACTGATACAAAGTTAGAGATGACCAAAAATGCCTTATCAAAACCCACTGAAGACTTGCTTTCCCTGTTTAAAACAAAACCAAAACCAAAACCGCCTCCTGTTTTAAGCAAGTTAACTTCCTACCTGTCATCTGCATTACGAAGGGATGGAAGCCGAAAGCTCGTGTTTCGGTCAAGCTTTGATTGGCTTTTGGTCCTCTTGATGGAGCCTTTCAGGCGCTTGCTGAAGAACCCCTAGGATGAAAAGGCAGAAGGTGACGGGAGAGAAAACCAAAAGAGCACCTTGATGTCTCCTTACTCTTCTGTACCACCTCTGAAAAAAATACTACAATTTTTATAATGAATACCAGAAAAAGAATACAGCTTTTAATGTTTTAATTGATAAATAATGGGACACCTGGGTGGCTCAGCAGTTGGGCGTCTGCCTTCAGCTCAGGGAATGATCTCATGGTCCCTGCATGGGGCCTGCTTCTCCCTCTGCCTATGTCTCTCCCTTTCTCTCTCTGTGTCACTCATGAATAAATAAATAAAATCTTTAAAAAAAATTTATAAATAACAGTTGCTTGAAACCACCTGTTAATGTGATGAAATTTTTTTTTCTTCTAGGATAACTGGTATAATTAAACTTTTTGATAACACTTATTTCTTAAATAAGAGAAGCTTTATTCTAAGAACTATCCCCCCACCCCCAGCAAAACCTCTCAAACAAAAAAAAAAAAAAAAAAGAAAGAATTATGTAATTAGTATAAGGTAATGTGTTGGCAGTCTCAAAAGTGTTAAAGTTTGGTCTTTGTCACCTTGGGTATGTTATTTGTAAACTCGTTTTAAATGTAGCTAAACTACAAGACAGTGTGGTACCGGCACAAAAACAGACACATAGATCAATGGAACAGAATAGAGAACCCAGAAGTGGACCCTGAATTTTATGGTCAACTAATATTCGTTAAAGGAGGAAAGACGATCCACTGGAAGAAAGACAGTCTCTTCAATAAATGGTGCTGGGAAAATTGGACATCCACATGCAGAAGAATGAAACTAGACCACTCTCTTTCACCATACACAAAGATAAACTCAAAATGGATGAAAGATCTAAACGTGAGACAAGATTCCATCAAAATCCTAGAGGAGAACACAGGCAACACCCTTTTTGAACTCAGCCACAGTAACTTCTTGCAAGATACATCCACGAAGGCAAAAGAAACCAAAGCAAAAATGAACTGTTGGGACTTCATCAAGATAAGAAGCTTTTGCACAGCAAAGGATACAGTCAACAAAACTAAAAGACAACCTACAGAATGGGAGAACATATTTGCAAATGACGTATCAGATAAAGGGCTAGTTTCCAAGATCTATAAAGAACTTATTAAACTCAACAGCAAAGAAACAAACAATCCAATCATGAAATGGGCAAAAGACATGAACAGAAATCTCACAGAGGAAGACATAGACGTGGCCAACACGCACATGAGAAAATGCTCCGCATCACTTGCCATCAGGGAAATACAAATCAAAACCACAATGAGGTACCACCTCACACCAGTGAGAATGGGGAAAATTAACAAGGCAGGAAACCACAAATGTTGGAGAGGATGCGGAGAAAAGGGAATCCTCTTGCACTGTTGGTGGGAATGTGAACTGGTGCAGCCACTCTGGAAAACTGTGTGGAGGTTCCTCAAAGAGTTAAAAATAGACTTGCCCTACGACCCAGCAATTGCACTGTTGGGGATTTACCCCAAAGATACAGATGCAATGAAACACCGGGACACCTGCACCCCAATGTTTCTAGCAGCAATGTCCACCATAGCCAAACTGTGGAAGGAGCCTCGGTGTCCATCAAAAGATGAATGGATAAAGAAGATGTGGCCTATGTATACAATGGAATATTACTCAGCCATTAGAAACGACAAATACCCACCATTTGCTTCAACATGGATGGAACTGGAGGGTATTATGCTGAGTGAAGTAAGTCAATCGGAGAAGGACAAACATTGTATGTTCTCATTCATTTGTGGAATATAAATAATAGTGAAAGGGAATATAAGGGAAAGGAGAAGAAATGTGTGGGAAATATCAGAAAGGGAGACAGAACATAAGGACTCCTAACTCTGGGAAATGAACTAGGGGTGGTGGAAGGGGAGGAGGGCAGGGGGTGGGGGTGAATGGGTGACGGGCATGAGGGGGGCACTTGACCGGGTGAGCCCTGGGTGTTATTCTGTATGTTGGTAAATTGAACACCAATAAAAAATAAATTTATTTAAAAAAATAAATGTAGCTAAACTATCCCAAAATAGATAATCATTTATGAAACCATCGAAACATCTAGATTTCAGAAGAACAAAGTAGTTTACAGTTTTTGGCCTCTGCTTGCCTCCTACCACCTCCATCAAACTACCTAAAGTTCCTATAAACATTTCCTAGTCTTTGCACCTGGTAAACAATGAGTACCCAATAAAAGTGTGTAGAATAATGGAATAAATGCATACATGAATGATGATGGCCACTGCTTTTCAAGTAACAATTCTACTGTTGGCAGATGAAAGCTTACGTAAATATACAAAATGTCATAGAAAAAGTTAAAATTCGGGGAACCCTGGGTGGCGCAGCAGTTTGGCGCCTGCCTTTGGCCCAGGGCGCGATCCTGGAGACCCGGGATCGAATCCCGCATCGGGCTCCCGGTGCATGGAGCCTGCTTCTCCCTCTGCCTGTGTCTCTGCCTCTCTCTCTCTCTGTGACTATCATAAATAAATAAATAATTAAAAAAAAGAAAAAGTTAAAATTCAAAGTATTCTGATGCTGAGAAAATGACCTAATCATCTTGAGATGAATATTATCTTGTAAAAGCTACATACAATAAACATTTCCATAAAGAAGAAAAAGAAATGCTGAGTCAAGATCAGCATGTCCAATCTTTTATATTCTTTTACTAATCACCAAAGCCCACTGTTCTGGGTGAAGACTATATTAATCAAGATACACTGGGTTATATTTATCTCACCATCTTAGTACATATCTGTGAGCAGATCAACTAAGGGAGATGGGGGCTTGGCCCTATGCTACTCTCACTCAGGGACTTAGGCCAAAGGAGGCTCCTCCTCTGTGCATCTATTAGTTGCTTCAGCAGGAGAAAGGAAATGTGGCAAGTTATGTACTAGTTCTTAAAGCTTCATGTCATTTCTTGTCTCATCTCACTGGACAAAGTCACATGATCACACCTAAATTCCATGGGAAAAGGGTATACAATTGTATCATGTATCCAGAAAGAAAACTGGGAATATCTGGTGAACACTAATGTAGACTGTCACAGTGTGCTTACCCATGCCAAGTATTTTGCAAACACACAGGCATTGCTCTCACCATTTGGAAAAATGGAAACATACTTATTTGAATCAGAAGTAAAACTATTTAGATGACTTAAAAAAAAAAAAAACCTTATTTCTGTAGCCCAAAGAATAAGGCTAAAAATCCTAGAAAATACCACAGACATAATTCCCTAGGCTGTTTTTATTATAGGTGCATAGAAACTGACTGGAGAGAAGAAAACAAAACTTTTTTTTTTAAAGTGCTACATTTCTTTTTGTTTCTGTTTTTTAAATTTTTTATTTTAAGTTCAACTTAGTTAACATATAGTGTGTTATTACTTTCAGGGGTAGAATTTAGTGATTCACTAGTTGCATACAACACTCAGTGCTCTGATCATGTGTATATCATGTGCCCTCCTTAGTGCCCAATTCCTCAGTTACTCCATCCCCCCACCCACCTCCCCTCCAGCAACGCTATTTGTTTCCTAGAGTTAAGAGTCTCTTATGGTTTGCCTACCTTTCTGCTTCTATCTTATTTTTCCTTCCCTTGCCCTGTGTTCATCTGTTTTATTTCTTAAATTCTACAAATGAGTGAAATCATATGGTATTTGTCTTTCTTTGACTTATTTTAGTTAGTATAATACCCTCTAGTTTCATCCACATTTCTTTTTTTTTAAGATTTTATGGTTTTATTTTATTTTTTAAGATTTTATTTACTTATTTAAGAGAGAGAGAGAGAGCAAGAGCATGAGCAGTGGGCAGGAAGGGTAGAAAGAAGGAGAGGCAGACCCCTTACTAAGCAGGAACCCCAATACAGTGCTTAATCCCAGGACCCAGAGATCCTGACCTGAGCCAAAGGCAGATGCTTAACCAACTGAGCCATCCAGCTGCCCCAAGATTTTATTTTTAAGTAATCTCTATACCCAATGTGGGACTTGAACCTACAATCCCGAGATCAAGAGTTGTAATGTTCTACCAACTGAGTCAACCGGGATCCCCAAAGTACTATATTTCTTAGAGACAGGCATTTGTCTGATCTCCTGTACAATTTTAGCATTGCTAGGGAAAGTCACTGCCATTTGTTCTCCAAGGCAAAGGCTTTATTTACTACTTATTATGATTCAATCAGGATGAGTCACCACATTTGCTCACAAATGTAGTTAGCAAACCAGACATAAGTTTATAGAATTCTATTAGGATTGTTTATGGTTGGTTCAAAAACCACTGGCCTAAGTTGAGATTTGGGCCAAGGACTTGCTCATATACCATATATAAATGTAATTCAAAAAAATACAGTTAACAGAATGTACTGGTGGATGTTCACTCATATAGTACTTTTTTGTGGCTCTTACTATAGAATACTTTTTTAAAAAAAAAAGATTATTTATTTATTTATTAATGAGAGATACAGAGAGAGAGGCAGAGACACAGGCAGAGAGACAGAAGCAGGCTCCATGCAGGGAGTCTGACGTGGGACTGGATCCCAGGTCTCCAGGATCACACCCTGGGCTGAAGGCAGGCACCAAACCGCTAAGCCACCCAGGCATCCCTATATAATACTTTCTTATTTTAATCCGTTTATTTTATAAATATTTGTTTTATGTCTATTTGTTGTAAAGCATCAGGTATTGCAAGAAAATCAAAGATAAAACAAACAAACTCTGCCCCCAAGGAGCTTATAGTTTAATATGGGATATGGAGACTAATTATAAGTATATATGACACAATCAGGGAGGTAAGTGGTCTTAATGTATGGCATATTTAACCACAAAATATCATTTTTCGTTGACTCTAGGACATCACTGATTGTAAATAATACTATTATTTTATGTACACTATGAAAAAAGCTGCCAATAAAACTATAGCACAATGCTTTATCACTTAACATTTTTATTTTGTATTAAAAAAGTTTTATAGACTTACTTAGGCAGGTTTTGTCATATATCATGATTACATAAAAAAGAAAATACGGTTAAGGTTTTCCTAATGCTTCTTTCTTCTGAACTACTTTTTGACTTGGAGTAGTTATTGTACATATTTTTCCACAGAATATCATCCTGTATCTTTTTGAGAATATTGATGGCAGAGTTATCTTAAAAGAGTAACTTAAAGGGATGTTAAAATGTGAAAAAATGTGCATCTCAGATTGATAATGTGGTATTATTTTAGAGAGGTACATACAAATTTCAGGATTTCAGAGAAAGACAAGGTTACATCATCTGGAGAAGAGAAATAAGACGAAGTTCTATGGCAGAAGTGGAATATGCTAGGTCCCAACGGGTAGACCTGATTTGGGTTTGGGGGTGCTGAGGAGCAGAGGTATTGTATGGAGCACAGCTTGAGAATGTCATGGAGATAAGAATACAATGGGCATCTCTTAAGTAGATGTAGTGTGGCTAATATGTAATTAGAAGTAGCAAAAAATAAGGTTGGGAAGGTGGTTGCCCACTTATTAATGTATTAATGCATACTTATTGCTCCCATTGGCCCTTAAACTTTTGAGGGAAGATGTAAGATATAATGTTTTATTCTCTTTTAACATCTACCACAGTGTCTAAACTTTAGTAAGCACTCAATATCTATGTGAAACTATGGTTGTTCTGGGAATACAGATAAGGGAAAGTTTAAGATAGCCCAGAGCAGTAATATTTCACAGAGGTGGTAGAATCCACAACAAAATTCTGCTTTTATTTCCTTGATAAAATTGAAACATGGTTCTCACCTGAGAATACTGTTTAACTTAGGCTATAAAGGGAGGGACTCCTCCCACATAACTAAACAGATGATGCCACTAAAAAACTCACTATCTCCAAGCAAGTCTTAGCTTCTACTATGCCTCTGTCCCAGACCAACTATGCAGTGAGCCAGTTTCTCAGTAACATTACCCCCTCACAGTGTATGGCATGCCCACTTGCCCTGCTTCTTCTGAGCAATTCCTTATGAAGAGATCACAATCCTTTGCACCAAGCAATTCTTCTGCCTTGACTATAGATTACTGGACCAAGGATGGATAACTAATCTAAAAGTACCTGAAAGAGGGGGCCTGGTAAGAGTTCTTCCTGAAAGATACGGTATCATTTGGTACCTACTAAATATTCTAGTCTGATTCCTGGCCATTCCCTGCTGTACACTTTACTCTCTAGCAACTCTGAAAGCCTGACATTCTCTATGTTCACCATGCATCTCTGCTGCTGCTCATATTCCCTTCCTTTTCCCTGGCTAAGTCATCCTTTGAGACTGAACTAAGGCATGATCTCTTCTAGCATGTTTTTTGACATGACCTACACCTTGCTCTAGATGAGGTGGCCCTCCTCTGTGCTTCCAAGTATTCCAAGTAAATACAGTCAGTCTTACATTCAGCACGCTGCATGCCCACTTATGTGCCAACAGCCTTCCCTCTAAACTCTGAACTCAGGGCAGGGATGAAGCAACCTTTAACTTCCCAGGGCAGGTTTGGTATCAGGCATTTTGTAGGGGCTCAATAAATGTCTGTAGGACGGAAATAAAATGGACTGTGAAATGAATAAAAGCCATTGTGTAGTGTAGAAAGAGCAGCAGGCAACTCTGAATCAGAATGTGTGGCTTCAAATCCTGGCTCGAATTTCTCCTATTGAATGACCCTGGACAAGTCCTAATTTCGAAGTTTCAGATTTCCCACCTGTAAAATGAGGAATAAAAAATCGTCTTCCTGGGGCCATTCCAAAGAATAAATTAACTGAATGGAAAAGTACTTTTAAAATAATGGAAAAATGGGTCCCTGTAAGTATTAAGTGAATGTGAATTTCGGGTGAGAGACCACTGAATAGATGAGGCGGAATCACAATTTTTCCCCTTAGAAACAACCACATCAAAGGAAGGGAAGAAATAAGTTCCACAAATAGCAGGGATTTTTGGCTCTTTTGTTCAGTGATATATGCTAGTACCTATAGGAATACTTGGTACATCATAAGTACTCGATTAACATTTGTTGACTGACTGAATTTACTGAAGGTTTTCTAGATATGAAGCACTGGCTAGGAGCTTTCCAATATGCAATACTGTTTAATTGATGCAACAATGCTACAAAATAAGTATTCAGCAACTTGCTTCAGGTAACCCAGTTAGGAGATGAGTCAGAATTTAAACCCAGGATATTGAAAATACCTAAAAAGTTCATTCATTCATGTATTTATTGAGCACCCTTTATTGGCCAGATACTTGAGGCACTTGACATGTATCAGTGAACAAAACAAACAAATATCTTTGCCTTCATTAAGTTTCATATACTAGTAGGAGATAGACAATACACAAAGAACATAATAAATTAGTAAAAGACAAGTGCTATAGAAAAATAGGGCCATGTAAAGAGCTGAGAATATAAAATGGTCATCATGATAGGCCTTTTGGAGAAATATTACACTGACTAAAGACTTAAAGGAGGTGAGTTAGCCTGCGGATATCAGAAGGGAAAAGCATTCCAGGCAACACGAATGGGCTGGGCAAAGGCTTTAGGTAGAAGAACTCCTGGTATGTTTCAGAAAGAGCCAAGAGGTCAGTGTGGCTGGAGTGGAGAAAGCAATGGGAAGGGTTGTGGGAAATGTCCCAGCAGTGAGGTGAGTGGACAGATCCTGCATGCCATTGTGAGGACTTTACCTTTTACTCTGATTTCTAAGGAAAGCAAAAGTGAGAGACAAGACCATCCAAAGTAGTCACAAATGAGAAAGCATTTGCTTTTCTGAGAGAAATAACTTTAGCCATAAGAGTAGAAATGTGTACTGATTTAATATGGTTTTGAGCAAGAATATGCACTATGTGAACAGTTCATTTTTAAAATCAACAGTAGATCACCTGTCAACAGCTGGGATAGAACACGTCTGACTTTCCCAAGTCACACAGCTGCTAAGTGGCAGAGTGTAACTTTATGCCCAGGCAGCCGGACTCTGGAACCTTTGCTTTTTAACCACTATACTACACCGATTCCCCATGTTCTCATTCCTCTTCAAAATACTTCTAGGCCCTATAATATAACACATTTTCTCCATGTGTGCTGTACTTAACTTCTACACATCTCTTATTACAGAATTATATACCACAAAAAAGAAAGAAATGCACTATGACAATTTGAAAATATGAGGGGGAAAAACCCAAAACACCCACTAAAGTGACATGTGACAGAAAAATTTGCCCCTAAGCCTCCTATCTATATAACTAAACTGAAGTAAAATAAAAACTCTATTGAAATTACTTTTATATTGAAATTACTTTTATATGACCACTGATTCAGTGGTCACTGTCAGAAAAAAAAATTCAAATATAAAATTTACAAAGAGATGGATATCGAGAGGAATATACTGCTTTCACATCAAGCTATAACTACGTCTTATGTGAATGATGCTCCCATGAGCTGACTTAAAAATCCAATAGAAACAAAGGAAAAGACTATAAATAAACTGATTTCCTCCTTCTGACACCAACCTCATCTAAAAAGACACTAACAAAACCCTCATAACAAATCCTACCTCATCCAATCCTCCTTGGAAATACTGTTGCTACTAGCTACTGTTCTGAAAAACAGTAGAGAGCTTATCATTTAAGCAACTCCATTGTCATATAGCAAATGATACAACTAAAAGGACTTACTTTAATTAGTTGGTACTCCCTCTTTTCTGCCAAAATAAGGCTTAAATTTAGCAACTGCCAGGGAAAGGAAAAGCCAAATGTTGCCTTTTTCTGGAGCTTGGTATATGTTAAGAGAGCAATAAAAGTTGTTCTCCACCTACAAACCAGAGTAACCCCCGAAGACTGAACTTGGCTATCAGGGCATGTCTGGTAACTGAAATAAAACTGCTGCTATGCAACCGCTCTCAGAAGCCTCGCCCGCCCCGCCCGCCCCGCCGACTTGCCCTGTCCTTGGGCTGCCTCTGGTCCCTTAAGGGGGGGGGGAGGGAGTGGAGACGGAAAAGCATGTCATCACCTTTTACACAAAAACACCATGATCTGCAACCCAAACCTGCTGCCATCCAGTGTGAGACTTTTTCTTATCAAAGGCTGCACCAGGGATTAAGGAAATCCAGATGATTTAAGTAACTTTACGAGCAGTTCCTTAAAATATTACATGCCTCACAATAAGAAAATGCTACCTTGTCTACTAGAAAGGACCCAGGTGAGAATTGTTCTCATCCTGGCTTCTTAAGTTTTCCCCTAATTAGTAGACTCATTTCTGTGTATTTGTGTGTTTTAGCAGTTCATGGAATTATGGATTGCAGTTATGAGAAGGGTGATGTCCTATATAAATGATTCCTTTCCTTATCTTTTAATATAGTTCAGGAACTTACAGATGTTCTGAAAATGTTCACTAGAATTCAGTTGTGGACAATTAACAAGAAAGAAGGAAAAGGAAGGGTAACTGAAAATGTTAAACTCCACTTTGCAGTCATCATATTTCATTTCCTTAGTTTATCTTCCAGTTTGGGAAGTCCAAATACAAAGGGAAACTCTAGGTAACAAGGATAACAACAAAAGAAATCGTTGCAAAGTGCTCTCTAGTTAACAAGCACTTTCATTGTGGGTAACATCCCCCCTAGTGGGGTTTTTTGTTTGTTTTTGTTTTTGTTTTGCAAATTAAAGCATCAAAGGGAAAAAGAAAAGGTCCTATAATAAATTACCAATGTTTTTCTAGCCAGAGCTGATGAATCAGAATCTTTGGGTGTGGAGCAGTGATCTGCATTTTTGACAAACATTTCATGATTCCCTTTTATTTAACAAAGTAAAACATTATGAAACTTTAAAACATATAAAAGCACATACATTAATACATTAACCACATATCCATTAATCAGATCGAACTCACATTATCGAACTTACTAATAATAATTGATATATTATTAGATATTAAAGTATAAAAGTAAAATATGTATATGTATTATATATACATGCTATTAAAATTATTATGATATGTATGACATACTGATATATTAAGATTTGTTTGGGAGGGCAAATACCTTTTCTACCCCTAAGAATATTCTTTTTTTTTTTAAGATTTTATTTATTCATGAGAGACACAGAGAAAGAGAGAGAGAGAGAGAGAGAGAGAGAGAGAGGGGCAGTGGGAGAAGCAGGCACCGTGCAGGGAGCCCAATGTGGGACTCGATCCCAGGGCTCCAGAGCCATGCCCTGGGCCTAAGGCAGGTGCCAAACCACTGAGCCACCCAGGAATCTACCCCCCCCCCAGAATATTCTTTGTCTTTAGAGATTCATTTTCATTTGATAGAACATTGTTATATCAGATTTTTTTTGGTTATTACCTTCCTGTTAAATTTTTTCAAACCTTTTACTTTCAACTTTTATATGTTATAAATGTATCTTTTTTTTAAAAAAAAAACACTGAGTCTATTGAGGTATAATTTATGAAAGGAAAATTCACTATATTTAGGTTTACAGTCTGATGAGTGTTAACAAGTATATATGCTACTGCTGAGATACGGATTTCTACCACCCAAACATTCCTTTATGCCACTTTACAGTCAATCCACTCCTCCTACCTCAGCCCCTAGTAACCACTAACCTGCTTTGTCCCTACAGTTTTATCTTTTACATACTGTTATAGAAATAGAATTATGCAGAATGGAGTCTTTTATCACTTAGCACACTGCTTTGGGAATTGATCCATGCTATTGCATGTATCAGTAGTCCATTCCTTTTGATTCCACATATGGATATACCAAAATATGTTTACCCATTTGGCAACTGATGGACATTTGGGTTGTTTCCAGTTTGGATCTTAGGAATAAATCTGCTCAAAAAAAAAATGTGTGAACAAGTCTTTATGTGGACATATGGTTTGGGAACCACAGAATTAAAAGCTTCTTTGGAAATTCACAAACAAATAGCATGGAGACATGGCAACTTTTTAAAAGGATAAGATGAGATGAGAGATGGAGTGGTGGAGGGAACTTGAGAAGGAATCCCTGTTTTTTTCCTTTCTATGTAATTTTAGATTTTACAGAAAATTCAGAAAAATAGTGGAGAGTTTTCTCTTGCACAGCTTCCCCTAATGTTAACATCTTACATAACCATAGTAAAATTATGAAAATGAGAAAATTAACATAGGGTAGCATACCAACAAATTACAGATCCAATTCTAATTTCACCAGTTTTTCCACCATATTAATTTTCTATTGCCACGATAACAAATTATCACAATAAGGTGGCTCAAACAGTACAAATCTTGTTATCTTACAGTTCTGTGGGTCAAAAGTCCATAGGTCTCACCTAGCTAAAATCAAGGTGTCTGTAGGGCTATATTCCTTTCTAAAGGCCATAGGAGAGAATCTGTTTCAAGCCTCTTCCATCTCCAAAAGCCACCCACACTTCTTGGTTTATGATTCCCTTCCTCTATCTTCAAGGCTAGCAATGTCACATCTTTCTGAAAGGTAATGTTTAAGGCCTTGTGATTAGATTGAACCCATCTAGATAATCGATGGTACTCTTCTCACCTCAAGGTCTTTAGCCTTAATCCCATCTGCAAAAGTCTCTTTTGCTATGTAAAATAGCATATTTACAGATTCTGTGTAAGATGTGGACATCTTGGGGGCCATTATTCTACCTTTCTTCCACACATAGTTTATATAATTATTTTCTTACAAGTGGGCATTTAGATTGTTCCCAATATTTTGCAATTATAAACAGTGCTGCAAAGAATATCTTGTGCATCTGTATTTTCATACTGCTGGAGGTACACCTGCAGGGTACACGGTTAGAAATGAGATTGCTGGGTCAAATGATAAGCATGTAGGTAGCTGTGCCAAAATCTCCTCTAGAAGGATTGTACTAGTTTGTATTCCCATCAGCAATGTATGAGACTGTTTCCTATGACCTCACCAACAAAATTTGTCATACTGTATAGTTTTTGCTAGTCTAAAAGGTGATATAGTATCAAAATATTGTTCTAATTTGCATTTCTCTGATTATAAGTGGGTTTGAACATTCTATCTGTTTAGGACAATTTTTATAGCATTTGGAAACTACTATTCAAACTTTTCCCCCAGTTTTCTATTGGGTTTTGGTCATTTGTCCCTCAAATTTTTTTTTTAAAGATTTTATTTATTTATTCATGAAAGACACAGACACAGAGGAGAGAGAGAGAGGCAGAAACACAGGCAGAGGGAGAAGCAGGCTCCATGCAGGGAGCCTGATGTGGGACTCGATCCCAGGACTCCAGGATCACGCCCCGGGCCAAAGGCAGGCACTAAACCACTGAGCCACCCAGGGATTCCCTGTCCCTCAAATTTTAATGGTCCTTCATATGTTGTGAATGTTTTCTCTCAGCTGATTGTCTTTAACTTTGTTATGATGGTTTTTTTTGCCACATAATTTTTAAAAAAGAGTTATTTTACAGGCTGGAGAGAGAAAATGTGCACACGCATGTGCGTGCGTGAGTCGGGGAAGCAGCGGGGGGGGGGGTAGAGAATCCCTAGCAGACTCTGCACAGAGTATGAACCTGATGTGGGGCTGATCCCACAACCCCAAACTGAAACTCAGCCGACTGAGTCACCCAGGCACTCCACCACACAATTTTTAAAAATATTTTTTTATTTATTCGAGAGAGGGAGAATGGCAGAGACACAGGCAGAGGGAGAAGCAGGCTCCATGCAGGGAGTCCAACTTGGGACTTGATCCCGAGTTCCCAGGATCATGCTCCGGGCTGAAGGCGGCGCCAAACCACTGAGCCACCCGTGCTGCCCCACTACACAATTTTTAAAAACATTCTTGCCTCTGGCTTGTCAGTAACCATTACGGAAAGTTTTTTCCTACATTAAGGCTATCAATGCTTCCTTGTAGTACTTGTATGGTTTATTTTTTATTTTACATTTAGATCCCTAATCCATTTGGAGTTCACCCTTATGTGAGGTGTGAAATACACATCTCATTTTATCTTTTTTTGTCCCTACACTATTTGTTTCAAATGCCAACTCCTCAGGAAACTATTCCTGATTTCTCTAATAGGAGTTATAGTCTCTCGCCTGTGATTATCTAAGCTCTTTTGTTTATAGGACTGTTTTCCTCTGTCTTGACCAATAATTAGTTCTATTCCTATGCCATATCTCCTACTGAGTCTTAACTCGTATTTTATATACCCTGCTGAGACTTAACTCCTGAAGGCAAACATTACTGAATTCATCTTTGTATTTCTTCAATGCTTAGCATAGAGTAGATTACTTAATAATATACTTGCAATGCTAATGATTAACCTGAATTATTAAGAAAAGTCCAATACATTCAAGAAAGTAGTGAAAATATCTCATACATTCAAGGGGGGGAAACTCCTTAAAATTATTAAAGTTAAGCTAAATCTGTGTTTAAAGGGGAAAAGTTTAGTATCTGGAATATTCACTTCTGTAGACCACCTCAGTTCCTGCTAATGAGATATATGTTGATTTTCTTGTGACTGGCAGAGACTGCTGATCTTAAGTTCACAGAATACGAATATAAGAAAAATGGCTTTAAGGGATAAAATAATGAGAAATGATGGGTCAAAACTAAGAAAGAGAACATTCTCCCGAAGTGAGGTCTATTAGTCTATTGGACAATGTCCCAGAGGTTATCAGGGAAGCCTGAAAAAGCATCAGATAATATAATGTGAGAGACACTTTTTCATTGTCAGGGGAGATGGACTAGATGAATTTAATTGAAGTTTTCCATCTCTCATTTCTAGGACTCTAAGAATAAAAGCATCACAGATTGGGGGGGGGGGGCTTTAGAGCCTAGTAGTAATTTAAAAAAATAAAATTCTTACTGCCTCTGGTGAAACAAAATGCACCTAAAACTCATTATTATGGAAATGGTGGTAAGCAAAAGATACAAATAAAACAATATAATTATTCTTTACTAATATCTATCAGGATGACTTTTTAAAAAAATATAGAAAATGGGGAAGTGAAGGAGAAACACATCATAGAAAGGATTTTATTAGGTATACTTCTAAAGGCTATTTCCTAACTGTACTGTTTCTAATGCTGGAAGTATTTTTTTTCATCATAAATTTAGGCCCCAAATATTAACATATTGATCCTTAGTATATAGTACCTCCCCCCCTTCCAAATCTCCAAGGATCTTAAAATATCTGTAATAGTATTTCATTAGCATAAAAGAGGCATCATAGGCTTTAGAGTAGGTCAAACAATTTGCTCTTGGTCACACATGTGAGACACTAACTGAACATACATTTAAAAAATACAGCTCTTATCACTCCTTTGCCTGTTTTTATGTACAAGTTCCTAAATGCTAATAATATAAAATCTTTGTACTGATACTCTGGCAAAATTCAAAAGCAGGTAACACAGGCTGTAGATCATATGGTTGGAAGAGTGCAGAGCCTTTTCCAACTGTGGGCACCTGATTTTAATGGAGAAGAGCTCTTGAGTGACAACGGTCTCACTGACTGCATAAGATATGGGGCCCAGTTAGCTTAAGGACAGAGCATCAGGTTTTGACCTTCACTTCTGCTAGAGCGATTATCTTTTTCTCATTTAACTTTCAAAAAGCTGAGAGCAGAGCACATTCCTATACATCCAATTACTCCTTGAGTAAGAAGCCAACTAAGATAGTCCCCATGAATTACTCTATCATTAATCTCACAGGACTTCCATAGAAAATCATTTCCTTCTACTCACTACATTCCTCCTTTAATTCTATTTTACTTAAGAGATTAATGCAGACCCTAAAAAAAAAAAAACAAAAACATTTCACAACACTGATTAATTTTAAGCCATCAACTAAGATGGAGATGTTCTGGCTTAAGAGGTTAATATCTTTGCAATGGGCATACTCTGGGTAATCATGAGTGAATTTTCATAAACAGGTCAGGAAAAAGAAAAGGTCAAACCTGGAATTTTAAGATTAGTAAGATACAATCCTGATCTTCTAGAACAGTGGTTTCTAAATTGTTTTGACTATGTATCAAATGAGTAAAATATTGTTAGTATACATTCCTAAAATTGTTTACTTATAAAATACAAGAATTGTTCTAATGTAGGATTATAAAACATTTGATAACATAAAAATTTAAAGAGTAAAATTTTAAAAATGAAATATTTTCTTTCTGCAACTCATATGGATCATATTTAGTACCCTCTGAGATACATACATCCTATTCTGGAGACCGCCACCTAGAATATTACATACCAGGGAAGGCAACCATGCAAATGATGACCCTACAGTAAGTACTATAACCAACCAATAAATGCACACCTCTATGGAAAGATAGAGAAAATCAAGGCTAATGTTGCCTAGAAGAGGTAGTGAGACACTGGAGCTGAATTTTAAAGGATGAGAATACTTTTAGGAAGCATAGAAGGTGGCCTTTTTAGGCAGAAATGTGCAAAGATACCTGAGAAAACTTGTTTGGGGAACTCTTAAGTTTGGTAAATATGGAGCACTAAGGTGGAGCACCCTCTAAGTTTTGAGGCTGAGAGATCTGGGGGTGGGAATGGGGATATTGGCTATTATGAAACGGAACTGGAAGGGCAGCCAAAAATTTGACAATGAAAGGTTCTCTGAGCCAAGTGAACTTTGGTTTTTATCATCCTATAAAACATGAGTCAAACTCAAAAGATTTCAGCAGGTGACTGATGCTTTTTGATGGAAAAGCTAGCTCTGTCTGGAAACATTTAAATGAGAAGAAAGAAGGGAGAGAAAGAGGAGAGTGCAAAGTACTCACTGTGCAAGCCAAATAAAATGTATATAATTTGGTCATGTCCATGGGCACAAGACCATAGAGAACTACTACATAACCCTGAGCAAGGGAGAGTCAAGTAATGATCAGGGTTAAAGCAACAGTGCAAAGGCTAACGTGGGGACAGAGGTGCTGGAGGCTAGGAGATGAGTTAAAGTCTCCACTGTACTAGATGGAACTGCCTACATATTTTGAGGGGCTCAGTGGAAAATACAAGGGCCCTTGTTCTAAAGGCAGGAACTCAGGGCCATTAAAGTACTAAAATCGGGCAGCCCCGGTGGCTCAGTGGTTTAGCGCCACCTTCAGCCGAGGGCCTGGTCCTGGGGACCCGGGATCCAGTCCCAGGTCCGGCTCCCTGCATGGGGCCTGCTTCTTCCTCTGCCTGTGTCTCTGCCTCTCTCCCTCTCTGTGTGTCTATCATGAATAAATAAATAAAATAAAATTAAAAAGTACTAAAATTGCAAACTTCCTTTTCTTGGGCTGTCTCTCTCTCCATCTGCTCTGGTGTTTTTCTTTCTTTTTTTTTTTAAGATTTTATTTATTTATTCATGAGAACACACAGAGAGAGAGAGAGAGAGAGAGAGAGAGAGGGAGAGGGAGAGGGAGAGGGAGAGGGAGAGGGAGAGAGAGAGGCAGAGACACAGGCAGAGGGAGGAGCAGGCTCCACACAGGGAACCCGAAGGGGCACTCGATGCTGGGTCTCCAGGATCACACCCCGGGCCGAAGGCGGCGCTAAACCACTGACACCTGGGCTGCCCTGCTCTGGTGTTTTTCATTTGTTATTTAGTGTCATGCTCCCTCAGGCACCAGGGCAAGTGCAGACCTTCACAGATGCCCAGGGCCCCTGCCCACAACTCAGTATATAGGGGTGGCCCCACTGGTTGCTAGGTTGCCCTTCTTCAGCCAGTAAACCCATGTGCCAGGCCCAGGCCCAGGATAGGGAAGTTGAGCCAGGCTTCTTTCCTTCCCACAGCTGACTCTGCAACTCACTAGGTATCTGGCTTAGGGATGGGAAAGAGGCTTGCCCCAACTGAGTTGTGGCCTTTGGCTAACTGCCAGACACCAGTTAAGCTGACAAGCAGGAGCAAGGATAGCTCTGCCAAGTACTGCCTCAGGATGTCACAGGGTGTGCAGGCTAACCTCTATCTTTTTTTATGCTTGTACAAAGGCCTGTGCCAGGGTCAGAGAGTGACAGCTAGGGGCTGGGTGAGGCAGATGGGAGAGGCTGGTTGGGATTCTGGGGGTGGGGAAGTGGCAGTATGGAGTCCATCCCAGGGAGGCAACAGGAGGCTGAGCCAGGCCTTGGCTCTGAGTCCCAGCACACACTCCACTGTCCCACTGGACCTCACTCACAGAAGACAAATCCAAAGGTGGGTCGATAAGAATCTTAGGATGAAAACCACAGAATGTTAAATTCCATCCATAGGGTCCTTCTGAATGCAGGGCCTGTGCACTGGACTGGTCTCATGCTCATGAAGCAGATCCTGGTAAGTGGTTCAGGGGAAGAAAACAAGCACTGGCCATTGAGGTAAATGGTAGCGGGGCTGGCGAGCAGTGGAATGGATGAATTTGAAGAGAGGAGAAGAGACGATCTGGTAACTGAATTTGGGAGGAAAGAAAATACTACTGTTCTGGGAACTGAAGAAATCTGTAGTACTACACAGAAATTCAGGGGGGAAATGGTTTGGGGGAAAGACATAAGTGAACACAGTTTGGGGCAAGCTGGATTTACATTATGATCAGACAGCAGAACTAAGTGTTAGTAGAACACAGAAGACTGTTTAGAAGAAGATTCTCCAACAAAACATCGCTTTCTCTTTTCTGCTTTGTTGATCATGAATTTCATTGCTATATAAAATGTCATGGAAAAGGTCCTTCTAGTATGAAGATCTCAGCATTAATCCATTAAATAAGGCCACATCTATAACATCATGTAAGAATATGGAGGTAAAGGTGGACTATATACAAAATGAAAAAAGTCAGTTTATTTAATAGACAACTCAATTTATGGAAGAGATTATATATAAAGTGTACTATATAAGGTATGAATAACTCTTAAGATGTAAAAATGTGCAAAAATTAAAAATTATTCACATATGCTATGATTTTTTTTTAAAACTAAATGTCATGCTTCCTATTTCTATATTCTTGAGTAAAAATGTATGAAGCTATATAAGCTTCCTTATAGCAGGCAAAATTATGGTAGTTTGCATAAAATGCAAATATGCAAAGTATCACTAATGAGTGTCTAAAAAAAAACTTATAGAAAATAAGTAGCCAATATATAACGAAATGCATTTTGTTGTCTTTTTTCCTCCCCAAAATATATTTCATTTAATCCAATATAACAAAAATATTATCATTTTAACTTGTAATCAGTATTAAGAAGCATTCAGATACTGTCTATGCTTTTTTCCTAAATTTTCTAAACAGCTTTATTGAAATATAATTCATGCATCACCAAACTTTTTTTTTTCAAACTCACTTTTTTAAAGTGTACATGTTAGTGGTTGTTGTCTATTCAAAACGTTGTATAACAGTCACCACAGTCTAATTCCAGAATATTTTCATCACCCCCCAAAGGTATCCCATACAAATTAGCAGTCACATTCTCTCCTCAACCCTTGGCAACCATTAATGTAGTTTCTCTCTCTGTGGATTTGCCTATTCTGGACTTTTCATAATAACAGAATCATACAATATATGGCCTGTTGTTTCTGGTTTCATTCACTTAGCATATTGCTTCTAAGGGTCTACCATGTTGTAGCGTGTCAGTACTTCACTCCTTTTTATGGGTGAACAATAGAGACACCACATTCTGTATATCCATCCTTCTTTAGTTGATAGACTTTGGGTTGTGTCCACTTTTTGGCTGTTACAGATAATGCTCCCATGAACATTCACGCACAAGATTTTGTATAAACGTGTTTAATTTTCTCGTATATATACTTAGAAGTAGAATTACTAGGTCATATGGTAAGTCTATGTTTAATTTTGAGGAACTGTCAAACTGTTTACAAAGTGACCATGCCTTTTTAAATTCCCTTCAGCAATATAGGAGGGTTCTAATTTTTCCACATCCTTGTCAACACTTACTGTGTTCTCTCTTTGATCATAGTCATTCTAGTATGTATGAAGTGGTATCTCACTGTGGTTTTGATCTGCATTTCCCTAATGACAAATGATGCTGAGCATCTTTTCATGTGCGTATTGGTCATTTGTTTATCTTCTTTGAAGACGTATCTATTCAAATCCTTTTGGAGCCTTTCTTTTAATAGCTACAAGAGTCTGACAAAAAATTTTGTAGTGATATTATAATCAAATAATAACCTAGGAATGAAGTTCTTTTAACATGAAATTAGTAGGTGCTTAATATGAAACAAACATTTAAAAATCCTGTGGAATGATCCTGGTGGCCTTGGTTATAGAATTAATGGGCCTGATAATAGGAAGGCATTCAAAGTGTTATTATTTACCAGCAATGCTCGTAACCTGCTGAGTATAGGTATAGCTGAGATGTACAAAAATACCTTCCTGTTCAGCTAACACTAGCAAAATTGAGAAGTTGGCAAAGTTTCATTTCCATATCTCTAGCTTCTTAACTTCTGTGAAAGAGGAAAGCATCTGATATCATGCTTAGAGGTGTGCTTAGAGCTGTGCTTAGAGGTTAGTTACATTTCCTTTAGTGGGCATTAGCCCTTCAAAACATTTATTTCTAATTGTAAAATGAAAGGTGTTAAGCCTCCACTCCCCATTAAAGCAGAAGAAAAATATCTTTGCTTTGAGGAAGAGGGGCTTATAGTATACTATCCATAAGAATGAGCTATGTAAGTTCCTCTCATTCTCTCTCTGAAATAGCCCTCTTCTCCTGGGCAAGATACCACTGGCATCTTCACTAGTCAGCACTACTGCAAACCTATTTTATGAATAACCATAAATCGAGGAGAGTTTCCCTCATTCTTTTATTCTTTCAAGTTGAGAACCTGGGCAATATTCCCTGCCATGCCTGTTCTCTTTTCTTCCAGGTATTTGCTATCTCCTTTCTACCTCTCTTAAGGGGTTGTATCTAACCTTATTCCTTTTTTCTCTGCTTCAAATTTTATATTTTCTAGGATATTTATTATTAAAAAACTTAAAAATTACACCTCTTCTGATTACAAAATGATTTAAAGGTATAGTTAATATTTAACATCTTCAGACTATAATTTTCCTTTTCTGACATTCTTATGTTTATTATATTATTTTTACTCTGCTAGTACTATTTTGATAGACATATAATATGAATATAATTCATATATATTCATACATACAGGAATATAAATACACTCTCTATTAAAAAGAAGTACCACTGCAGGGTGATCCTACTTTGGACTTTAACTCTACACAGATGGTCAGTAAAGAGAAGAAAAGTTGGATATAGAATCGTTAAGTAGCAGAGGATAGAACTTAAAGTGTCCAGGAATGCAAATGCAATGAGGAATACAAAAATTAAAATGGTATTGCACCTTGGATGCTATAAATTCAAATTGATTATTTCACGCCTAAAACTAGATTCTTCGGCTCATCAAAGGTCACTATGCCACAATAAAGTATTTTGTAAATGTAGACTTGTCATCTGAACTGACGGTGTCAAACACTTGGAAGGACAACTAATATACAATGCAGCATTTGTGAGCTATGACAAGCCACAGAAAAAAAATATCGCTTATTAGTTTCTTATGCCAGACTTGAAGGTACAAAAGAAAGCAGTGATGTCTGCAGGGAAGACATGGGACTAAAATGGGTTCCAAATATACTAACAAATTATTTGGACAAATAGCTCTCAACGTATTAGAATCACCTGGGAAGGTTTTTTAAAAATACAGAATACTGGGTTCTAGTCTAGAGATTTTGATTTAACTGGTTTGAGGTAGAGCCCAGGCATTAGTCTTGTATGTGTGTTTGTTTTGGGGGACGTTCCTTAGGTAATATTTAGGTATAGCCAGAGTTGAAAACCACTGGTTTTGACAATAATCATATTTGATTATTGGTATTATTGGTAAATATTTGATCTTTACCAAGTGGTCATGAAGCTTTGTCTCTTTGTTTAAGTTGGAAAAACAAAAATCTTATTGAGGATCTTATTGCTCTCATTGAGGATTCTATTCAAAACAGAGACCAATACCCAACTGAGCCTCACATCTCAATACTTAAGAAAGGGTGTAATATTTCTTTTTACATAAAAATTTAACTTAGTCTACATTTATTCTTCCAAAGCCTTACCTCTTCTAAAAACTATGCAAAATTTTCATCTTTTGACAGTCTTTTCTATCTACTATATATCTGATTGGGAATGCTCAGGTGTCACTGTGACAGGAATGAGAAGGGTTACAAAGGAATAGTCAGCTACTGCCTTAGTTCAACTATGCTTTCTGGTTGTCTTGGCATATATTTTAGTGCCTGAATTCTTTCAGAGCCAAGCTCAAAGCTAATACAAACGAAGCAGCTGCGACTGCATTGTGTTACATTTACATGGAAGGCCAACTCAGACCATTGTGTTATGGAAATGAGAACACTAAGCCAAGCACCTGGCCCGGAACACAAGCAGCTTTCTTTTAGCCAAAGCCAAATTAATGGCATCGTCTAAGGAGAAGTGATATAAAAATCATAAATATCAATAGTCACTTTATAAATAGAACATTAAAGAAAGAAGCATGTTTCAAAAACTCAGGCAATGTGAACGAAATATATACAATTACAAGGCGTGATCATTTTCCCTTTCTGAATTAAATTTAAGTACCTGGATAACTTTCATTAGTTTACTCATTCCTTCCTAATCACCCCCATAATATCATTTGAATCTAGTTTTAACAATATATAAGACATATAATGGATGTTTTAATTAGAGGAAAACACAAATATGACAAATGTAAAAGGTCTAGCAAGATAACTAAAAAAAAAGAAAGAAAGAAAAATAGCATCTTTAAAAAGAGGCTAAAACTATTCAAATGACTAAAATGGTTCTTGAAGAAGCTAAGAGTCAAAACTCAAATCTGCAAAAACTTTGTGAGCTTATACATTTGTATGGCACCTAAAAGACTCAAAGAAATATCCACAGAAACAAATCATTAAATAAAAAATTCTATCTAGTTTCACTTCACAATGTCAGTAGCGACAGCATATATATACTATATACATAAAATACCATAGCCCCGAATTCCAAATACATATTAAAATCTCTAGGTTGAAGAAAAAAATGTAACTTTTCTGCACAGGTACACTCATTTACTCCAAATGATTGCCTAGTGATTATTAAATGGTTTAGTAATCCACTAGAGTGAGATACCATCAGTAATACCAAGAGAGTAAATGCGAGATACTCACTTCATTCTGGTCATTCAATAATTCATGCATATCTTATCCATTTAACAATTATTTGTTGAGTGCTTACTGTGTGCAAAGTACTGTGTTAGGCACTGAAGTAGCTACAAAGACAAGATACAAAGACAAGATACATGTCTAATGAGGGACACAACCCACAAAGAGTTGCAACTGGAATTAAGGTAAAGAAATATGGAATCAATACAAGAAACAGAAAAACTACCCTGCAGATCTCTCTGCTTTTCCTTACAGCTATGAATAGACAAAAGTACAAATATACTGAGACATCCCTAAAAACCAGGACCTTGCCTTACCTATATGTTGGGCCATGTAAGTTCCCTCTTATGTTTATCTTTATTTTTAAATGTATTGACTCTGCTGTTTGCCACTGATGTAAAGGTGGCTTAGACTAAGAAATATATGTGAATATACTGTTGTACTGGTTATCCACTTGAAGTTTTTAAAAATATACATTTTGGGAGTTGAGAAAGATATACAAAGGTTTTGGGCTTCCCTGATTTGGGTTCACTGTTACAGTTACTCCTTGGCTCCTTCCTGCCATATCCAGCAGCAGCCAGCGGGATACAAGCGACTCTTACATGCCTGCTTCTCCTGGATCTCCCTCAAACTAACCACTACTCTAGAACTAGTGGGTGGGTGCTGGGATGGCCCTCTATTGAATGGCAGGCAGTCCTTGACCTATAGCCCTGAGTTGCAATATTGATAGCAAGAGGAAAAAGTCACTTAGGGAAAAGCCAAGTTAATTTACCAATACTAGTATTTATACAAATGGAGGTGAGAAGAAGGCCCTTTTGGAGAATCCATGAGACTAGCTCTTTTTTGGTTTAGTTTTTGAGCCAAGATAAATATTTCAAAAAACAAACCTCTAACACTTGCCAAATTTAGTTAAGCTAGGCAAACAAACATTCACAGTCTTGCCCCAAACTACCTCCCCATCCTTCTCTCTTGCTATTTTTGCCTACATGCTTTTTGGCTCGTGCCTCACTGAACCCTTTCTACATTCCCCGGACGCCTCAGTCACTTTGTGAAGTGTGTCTTTCTAAAATGCTATTGCCTCAGCCTGGAATACTCTTCTGCCTGTCAATTATTTTCACTCAGCCTTTGAAACAGCTCAAATACTGGCTCCCCGGCAAAGCCTTAGCTTATACAATGCATTGTTAAAAACCAGTGCCACCACGCTTATCTACCTCCTTGTGAATCTGGTTGTTTTTCTGTCTCTTGTTACTAGACTAGAAATGCTCTGGGAATGGAAAATTCTGCTGTGTTCATTTCTGTTTCCCCAGAACCTGGTGCCAAGAAAGTTTCAATAATTGGTGAATCACTAATACTTGGCCCAAAGTAAGCATTCAGTAAGTGTTGTCAATAATTTCAGTCGAGGCTTGCTAAAAACTTCTTTATCTGCTCTTCAGTATTTGCCCGAAAATGGAGCTGGCAAGAACAAACAAGCCCTTTGGAGAGTCTACTTGATAAGTAGTGAACTTGTGGTTCACCATAGTAAAGACCCCTGAATCCTAGAACCACAAGAACTTGTCCTTAAAAGTCACTTCTGCTCCTTCATAAAGTTAACATGGATCATTTCTATGGAAACAATCATGTTAATAACATAAAACACTATATAATTAACTTAGTTAAGTATCTCAAAGTTTGGTTCCTTTTTGTTCTGCTTTTCTATATTCAGAGACTCTGTTGTGATTTCAACCACAAAAATATTTTGTGTTGATCTGAAAACTAGACATAATTCTTATTGGCATTACATTTAAGTAAATCACATTAGCTATCGGTATTCTATGGAAATTTAAAACATACTGTGTACTTTCACAGATATATGAGGTACTGCAGTGCCTCATCTAGCCAGCATATTTTGGTTTCTTGTAAAAGAATATAAATTATTTATACAGCATTATCATGGGATAAGGTATTCACAAACCAGATTTTTCTGGATAACAAGTTTTATAAGCATCACATATTTTCAAGATTTAAAATATTCTCAATGGATATATATCATACAATATTACACAGTTACACTTTAAAGAGAAGCTCAGCACAATATAATTCCACTTCTTAATGATTCAGGATCATTATTATCAATGTCAATTACTGTACTATACACCATCCATCCTGTAATACAACAGTATTCTTAAGGACTACTGATAAATATTGGGCTATTTGCCTTTATCCTGAGTGATTTGGATTGTTTTTATGACTCCTTTCTTGACTCACTGTCATCTTTTGAAAAATTACAACCAGTGCGTTCTGATAGTTATTTTTCAAATAACTGTGTAGATAAGGACTGGTTAAACTCTCCTACACAGCTAGGTGCATGGGCTTTGTGACTGTAGGCTGCCAGTCAGTGGCCCCTCTTTCCTTCAATATTTCTAAATCCATGAGGTGGCTGAGATTGTCAGAAAAATGACAACTAAGTACATGGTTTGTAAGCACTGCTAGTGGTCATGTATATGCATCATTGGTTTATTATTTTTACTCAAGAATAACTAGTTTTATTAGGAAGGTAAACCTTAAATCAGCTATCAACTGTTTAAATATAAATGAAAATTGTTGTTCCTAATTAATTTAAATTTTAAAATTCCAGCCATGAACTTAAGATTCAATATAAGTACCTGAATGTTTTATATTATAGAGGTATCTCTTTCTTCAGTTATTGACTTTAAAAAATATGTATAAATTTATTCTAGCATGATGGTATCAATATTTCAAATTCTAACTCAATTCTTTTCACCAAACACTGTATATGTATGGTCAGTTTTACTATATTTGATTTGTTTCATCAGGAAAATAAGAAGGGGAGGAAGGAGGAAAAACAATGCCTTTTTCCATTCATTAAAAAACAAAACAAACAAACAACAAACAACCCAACATTTAAGTGAGAAGCCATGTCTATGGAACAAAGAATTCAGGAAAAGGGATGAAGTCTGATATTTTATAATTCCTGTCACAATTTGGTTAGAATATTAATACAATCTTGCTTCTGATCTTTAAAAATGAGAGAATTGGTAACATTTGAAAGGTGTCATAGTAACAGATAGATATCCATGAACGCTATAGATCATTGAAATACAATAAGGGGAAGTATCTTGTTCTCAGGGTTAATAAACATAAACATAAAACATTCACTTTGGTTAATTTACAAATGAATGCCAACTTATATATCTCAAAATATCAGTTCAACTTAAAAAAGTCATCCAAACTTAAAAAAATGTATTGGAATACATAAATAAAGAATACAACATATTAACTTACTGAATTAAAAGAAAATAATCTTTTTTTTTCTCCAATAGAAAAGTCTACTTCTACTCTATACTGATGTCCTCTGTACCTACAATAATGACCAACCTCATGGCAGTAATTCTTTTCAAGTTTAAAAACAATACATTTTAATAAAATGATACACTTAGTCTCTTTCTTAAGTCAATAAACATAGAAAATGGATGAATCAAAATCTGGGTTACTCAGACTTATATCAAAAAGGTCCAAACTAGGACTGCAACTGGTGATTAGCTGACCTGATCACTTAGAGCCTCCCGATTTCAGCATTTAAGATTTAATACTGATTCTTAGTACTGCCTCATCAGTTTAAGGAATATTTTAAACTGGGCTATTTCTTCCAGGGCACTTCTTAAGCACTTAGATGGTCATCTAAAAGATGGCTTAAGCAAAGCACAGGCCAGGTCTCAGGATTAGAACTCACAATTGTCTCTGATAATCTGCCATGCAACTTTATGAGTCCCACCATTTACTGTTTATATGAGTCCCATCATTCACTGATTATACTCTAGCCCAAGAAAAATAACACAAAATCCCAAAAAACTCCTCCCACTTGTTAAGAAAAAAAAATACAACAGCATCTTTATGGAACGGTGACAGGTTTTCTTTAGTAACTTGATAAAAGGGCATCCTGCAAAGATTTGCACTCTATAGTTCAGAAGACTTTGAATTTAACATATTTTTTATACATTTTAGAAATCTCCCATAAGTAAAAATAATTATTCCCTAAAATCTAATAAACCTGCTACTGAAAGTAGTGGAGGTTAACCACAGTTAATCTATGTAAGTTGATAACTCTGTCCTTTTAACTTCAGTATTATAAAGAAATTCTTGAGCAAAATGTTTTGATTCCTTAGTAACTGTCTCTAACTCCAAGAAGAAAGGAGAGAAAAATAAAATATCTTTCGGAGAAGAGGAGTACTTACTGGTACTTTGAAGGGTGAGGTATTTACAGTGTCCATGGAGTTGGGTTTCTCTGATGTACTGGTCCCTGAGATACTCCGTCTGCGTGGGGACCTTTCTGCCGGCACCTCTGCAAAAGAAGGAAAAAAAATGTCATAAAGACACCAAAATTTAGGATCTTTGACTAAACCGTAAATTAGTGGGATTCCCCCCACCACCATCACAAAAATAATCAGTTTGCTTTAAAGGTATATCACGTTCTATCTCCACATGATCAAGGGAAAAGGGAGACCCGGTCACACTTAAGAAATCTGCTTTAGCATGACAGATTATAATTCTATCTGGGCACATAGAGAAAGTAAATTTTTCTGGGCTATACTTAATATCTATAAATTCACTTACTATCTGCATCTCACAGAGTATGGACCTACTTCTCTGTTTGTCAGCAATATAGGAGTTAATAGAATCCAAAGAAATTTTTGATATTCTTGTGAACAGCGTATAGTCTAGTGTTGCACATGATTTGCTGGTGTCTGCACGAAGGTCAAAGTTCAGTTCCGTGCAGATAAGATGATTCACCAGACTGCAACCAAAGGGCCACGAGACAACCGAAAGCGGCTAGGATAAAATAACATATATGCCTATGCAGATATAAAAATAGATCAGCTTCTCCTTGTGCTGGCAAGATGACCTTACTAAGATCTTACTCTGGAATCCTAAACCTGTTCAAACTGACCTAACAAGCTTCGGATTCTGCAGATGAGGTGGTATTTTCTAATTTAGTTACTATACACTACATTAAGGTTACATTTAGACAATTTTTTCATAGTGATATAAATATATGCATATATATATGCACATACACACGCACACACAGATGATAGATATACACATATTATACCTTTATCACAACTGCTTCCCATCTCCACTTCAACTGACAGACATATAGGAATCCAGCTTCTCAGATAACATTAGATAATCTCAACATGGACAAGGAAAAAAACACATCCTAAAAAAAGTACTCTGTATTATCTTCCAGATCTTAAAAAATAAGGAGTAAATCGTGACTCCGGAGACTGACATTTTGATTCCTGCTGTTCTCCCTTTAAAAGATAGATGCAGTTTAAACTTCCATTTCTGGCCTCCTGGCCCCTGGGATCCGTGCTACTTCCACTTAACAGAAAGCGTTTTTTCTCTCGCTCCCTCCCTGTGTCTTGCTCTTCCCCCTCCCTCTCTACAGCTTGCAGAGAGCAAGCGAGAAAGAAACACACAGGACTGCAGCTATTCAATCAATCGTTCCGACTGCACATCCTCATTAGTTACTTTCAGGCTATTAGCAGACGTCCAACCACTGCCTCCCCTCAGTTACAGAAAATTTCACTGTAGTGCACTAATCTGCAGCAAGAAAAAACATTTACTGAAATTTATATTCAGCTAGTGCCAAAAGGACACCATTTTACACAGACCTAGGAATGAACACAAATCAATCCCTCCTATGAAAATCCGATTGGAAGTGCTTACCCTATTACTACCTTTGCACGCTGGACACTGATTTTCTTTCCATGACTAAACAGATCCTCTGTGTGACATCTTGACCCGTAAAACATAAGCCAAATTGCAACATTCCTAATGACTGAGAGGTTGCCAACATAGCGTCTTATACGCCTGCAGTACAAGGAAGTCCCACGCTATCACTTTTAAAATTACAACCAATAACTCTAAGTCTCTCAACTTCTCTCTAACCATCAGTGGTTAAATGAGCCTTAATGTACAAAGCCATTTTCTGAAGTAGGCACACACGACTTCTAAAAAATGGCAGTATAATTAGCTAAAATTCAAGGCAATGGCACAAAGCCCCAATTTTAAACAAGTCAGCTTTGCAAAGCACACTGAACAACAAGACCTTCAGACTTTTTTGGAAGGTGACTTTAAAGAGTGATTATCCAAGTTAGGCATTTCTACTATATGGGGGGCAGGCTGGTAGGGAGATGGGCTGGTGAAGATAGATGAAAATCTCATCCTTCTTCTGATAATGACCTATAATTAGAAGATACATGAGATCGAATATTACAGTATAACATAGTTTAATCTCTGAATAATTGATGGAGAAACCAAACTAGGAGAAAATAAGTTCCATTAGCAAGAATAAAATGATCCAGTAAACAGTTTTCCTTAATTTGCAATGTTCTGGATAAGGAAAAAAATGGAAACTTATTTCCTCATTTTCTTTCAAATATCTAATTTTAGTTTTCAGGCATATGAACTCACTAAATAAATACACTTCCAGGCTTTTAACAATGTAAAATTATATTGGCTAAAATGAGCAGCCATATTTTAAACTCTAACAAATATGTTATTTGTCGTACTTCTTCCTCTTTTAGATTCTCTTTCTGCATCATGAAAAAAAAAATCACAACTCTGGTGTAGCTTAAAGAATACCACTGGGTTCAAAAAGAAGAAATTAAATTTTTCTTGAACTGCCACTAAGAGGGGAAAGAGGGAATAAGCTAAATCAACAAATGATGAGAGGTCTACACTTCTTTCTCAGCTCCCACAACAATGCAAGGCCCTCTAATACCCAAGTTCTTTCATTTTCAGAAGATTCAGAACCATTTCAAAGCTGAGAGAAGGATATATACCCCAAGCACCAGTGGCCACGTACAACCAGGTAGCAGCATCAGCAAGGACTGAATTAACAGCTCGTTGGATTAGTCACAGGCAAGCCTGCATATTAAACTGGTCCAGCTACCTTTAACTTTAAATCTCCAGGCCGAAAGGAAAGCTGCTACTATGCTCTTAAAGCCACATTTCTGCTGAGTTAGAAAGAAAATCTATACTGGTTCCAGTAGACCAAAATTAGACAGCTCTCTTCCCTGCTCCCACTCATGCTACATATACCGCATTATTTTCACCCGCTATAAAAATTGTTCCTTTCATAGTTATAATATTTAATTATAGTCATTTTAAAATATGCTAGCCCTCTAAGACTGAGATAGAGACTTATAATATCGTTTCAGTAAAGGTCTGAAACTGTCCTGTTCACTTTCTCATCCTCTAAAAATATTTTTCATCTTCAGATAGAAAGGCAAAAAAAGTTTTAAAATATAAAGACCTGATTAAGTTTTAAATTTATTTCATTTCCTTTACCGTTGGATATGCACCAAGATGAGGTGACCACTTCTCTTAATAAAAGATAACCGGCAATACAGCTCCATGTGGAACATATACTGAACAAAGAAAACATCTGGGTGATTTTCTTAGCATGTCTGTCAACTATCTATGTGATCTTGTGTAAGCCATCTCACCTTTTCTGCTCTGGTCTTCATTAATAAACTGGGATGTTCAGACCAACCAGAGATGAAGGCAAGATGAATGAATTTATATGCTTTGATGTAAAATTAGCTTTTTGGAAGAAAGGGGCTCTCTAAATCCAAAGTCTGGTATCATAACGTCATTTATTCTATGTAATACATATTTTTCTCTCCGTTGATGTGCCTTCTTTGGAAAGTGTGGCAAAGAAATTGGCAGCTGGAGGTATAGGGACAAAAGCACTTTTGGTGGAGGATGTGCTTGTCTTCTTCAACAGATAGAAGTCAACCTATGCCTTTAGAACCTTATAGTTGTGTTGTTCATGGCCTTAATTCACTTATCAGGAAGCAAATGTCAAAAGATATTTCAAGGAGGACAAAAAAATAGGACAGTGTAAAAGAGATGAAGAGTTGTAGTAATTCCACTATGGTAATTATAGTGAATGGGTAGTTGCGTTGAGAAGATGAGCTGTGGAAGTCATCCTCGTATTTATTCGGGAAGAACGCTACAGGCAGAGGGAAGCCAATATGAAGCTTCTAGGGTCAGGTGCAGCATGGAGGCCAGTACAACTGGTGTGAGTAGAACAAAGAGTAGCAGAAAGCCCGAGACTGGGGTAAGTGTGCTCAGGCCACGTAAGCTCTGTAGACCTTTGCCTCAAGACTTGAGCTTTTCACTCTGAAGTGAAAAACTACCTGGTCAAACATACTTCACCAAAAGGTACAAATCACACAGAAACCTTATGGGGATATACTTACTGTCACTTTCTTAATTATTTTCTTTTCAGGATTTTGAATAATGACTGTGACTAAAATAATTCTGGAATATTATTATGTTTGGAAAGAGAGTAAAGGTTAATATACTTATCATATTAACTGAGGGTTAGGTTCCAAAAGCCTCTGAAAATATCTTAAATGAGAAAAGTATCTGTTATGCCTGTTATCATTATGGCCAAATATTGATAAGCATCAAGTGCATTTATTTTTGTTCAAGCACATTTAACTGAAGTTTATATACCATCATGTCATATATGCATGCTTAACATGCTTAACATAAATAACAGGACTCAAATGTCATTAATTCTGATAATGTCTGCCACTCTTAGGATGAGTTACCATCATTAAGGAATGATACAAAATACTTTCTCTAAAGATAAAAAAAGATGTACTATAAAAGTTTTTTAGGCACTACTTTGAGGCAGAAGTATTTTTATGATAACTTTAGTGATTACTGAGTCTTTGCTTTGTGCTAAGTGTTGGATGTGGAATTTATCTTTCTTAATCCTTGGGGCAGCCCTTGAGGTAGTAACAATTATTAATTTCTTGGATGAATGTGGGGGCCAAGTTTCAAAGAAAAAAATACTACTTACCAATGTGAAAGTAATTTCAGAAATTCAATACAAAAGAACAAAATGTAGAAAGACAAAGTTTTAATTTGGTGGACAATGATGTAAAGAACCAAAATATCCTTCTTATAGCAAAATTTTCTAGTTACGACAGATCAGAAAACCATTATATGCTCATGAGTGCAGTGTGGCATATATAGTATGCCTGAATACTTCCCATGAATGGCAACCCAAGTCAATTCCTAGTAATTTTGTGTACAGAATTATAAAACATGAATGAACGTGAATGCTCTGCCAATTGCAATTATTCAGAAGCCCCTTTAATATTTTTGTATTATATTTAGGAAACAAGTGTTCTAATATTCTTAAAAGGGGAATTCTTCACTTCACTTAAAAAACCTTTTTAAAAATCAATAACATTCTAACAAAGCATGACAGAAAATTGAATACACACCAAACTGTGTTCATGCACCCATTCATGTCAGTGAAATCTCAGGGTGCTGCTGTGAATCAGCCTGCTTCACTCTCATCTGTTTGCCTTTACATTGTGTAAATGATTACAATAAATAAGACAGGATATCAGTGGCTCAAGTTATTAATGAATAAAATAAGCAAATAACTTAACTCTTTATGCTATAAATTCTAAATTAGGAGAATTCCTTTTCCACAGGAGCAGAGAAGGCATTTAAGGAACTGAATGGGAAGGAAAGAGCAGTATTAGGCAATAGATGTGTACGGATTCAGTAAAGAAGGACCTCAAAAACAAATGGCAAAAGGTGAAAGAGAAAAGGCTTCATGAAAATGGGATTGTATGTTTTGCTGCTGGACTCCTAAAGGCAATGGGATCTTAAAGATCTGGGTAGAGAACCATTTTGTAAAGGAAAAGTGACAAGAACGAAGAGAAGAAAATTATAGACTGCATTTATATAGTTGCCAACACCATAGCGCCTGGGCGTTTTATGGACTTCATCTACCTGCCTTCCAGTAGGACATTTTCTGCTGTCTCCTGTTTTTACAGCTTGAAAGCTTATGTACTGACAGTCACTACCATTTAGCTGCTCTGAAATACAAATCCCCAGAGTCACTTTAATACATCCAATTGGTATCACTGAGACTGTAGTACCTCACTCAAACAAGCAGACCTTTCAAGTTGGCATGCCCTCAACACTTACTTCAATCTGAACAAATTGGTGCTAAGTACACAAATGTGGTGAATTTTCAGAAAGTAAAGCCATTCAGTCTCCCCACCTTTTCTTTACTTCAGCAAATTTATTCTCTATTATTTTAAAATTTTCTTCTTACTATTATAATAGGAGAATGGATTTCTCTCTGTTCAAGGAGTCTGGACACCCACAAGTATTCCATTTCTTCATATGATGACATTGGATGGGATAGCAGAGAACAGGTTTTGTGCAAATAGCAGTCTCAACCAGAAAGGCTAAAAAAAACAGCTCAGGGATGTTTACATGGTAGCTTTAAGTTTCTAATACAAAGTGTATCTCTGGTTCTTAGTGATAACCACCAGGATTCTTAATAATAATGATAAAAACATAGTAACGAGGATACCTGCAACACCAAACTACCATTTATGATTATTACATGCTAAGTGTTTTATAGGAGTTATCTCTTCCATTGTCACATCAATTCTCTGGAACAGGGACTACCACCTTTATTTATAGATAAGGAAAGAAAAAGAGGTTCTATTACTCTGTCCATGTTTGCACAGCTGGTAAAGGGCAGAATCAGGACTGGAACTCACATGGTCTGGTTCTAGAGTCTGTACTTTTAATTATCATGCATGCTATCCTGTTCTTCTACTGTTTTATATAATGGGCTGTAATGGAGAAGAAATAAATAATTATGGAGACTCCTATTTTCTTCTTCCTAAAAAAAAAACTCAAAGAACTTTAACAATACACACACGATTCTTCGTATTTTAGAGAATTAAATCACTTAGCATTATATTATTGTGCTGAGCACTGAGTAATGCATAGAATCGCTGAAACTAATATGACAATGTACGTTAATTATCCTTAAATTTAAAAAAAATGTGTTATCACATTGCAGTCCACTTAACCAATGATTTGCCAACCTGGCTATGAATTGAAATCAGCTGTGGAGCTTTTAATCAAACACAGGTGCCTGTGTTTGAATCACAACCTCTGAGGGAGGGGAGGGGATAGCCTACTCATAAACATTAAAAAAACAAAACAAAACAAAAAAAAACCTCTCTAGGTAAATCTGATAAGTATTTTTTTTTTTTTACTTAAAAAAAATTTTTTTTTAACTTGGTTCCAGGAGTGCCTGGGTGGCTCAGTCTGTTTAGTGTCTGACTCTTGATTTTGGCTCAGGTCCTGGGATCAGGCCTGGAGTCCAGCTCCGTGTTTAACACACAGAGTCTGAGGTTCTCTCTCCCTCTGCCCCTCACCTCACTCATACACACTCTCCCTCTCTCTGTCTCTCAAATCATCAATCAATAAATAAAATCTTAAAAAAACAACAACAAAAAACACTAGGCTCCATGCCCAATGTGGGACTGGAACTCACAACCCTGGGATCAAGTGTCAGATGCACTACCAACTGAGACATCCAGGTGCCCTTGAAATTCTTTTTTTAAATTGAGGGGTAACTGACATACAGATGATACTGATTTCAGATGTACAACATAATAACTCAGTATTTGTATACACTGTGAAATGATCACTACACTAACTCTAGTTAACATTTCTCACCATGCATGTACAATTTAAAAAAAAGAAATCACACTCTTTAAGGGATAATTTGTTGCAAAAAAAGCCCATCAAAGATTGCATTTCCTGAAACAGGAAACAACCTATAAAAAATAACTACTACTGATTCCTTAAATTAAAAATTAAAAGCCCTCCAAAAAATAACCTACCTTTGGGTGGGGGGTGGAGTAGATGGAGCACAGATGATTTTTAAAAACCAGTTTTTTGTAAGTTAAACCAGTTATTTGTAAGTAACTTTTAAGGCAGTGAACAATCTCTGTATGATACTGTAGTGATGGATGCATGTCCATTAGACATTTGTCCAAGGATGTTACAATATCAAAAATGAACCCTGAGGCATCTGGGTGGCTCAGTGGTTGATCATCTGCCTTTGGCTCAGGGGTCCTGGGATGGACCCCTACATCGGGCTCCCTGTGGGGAGCCTGCTTCTCCTTCTGCTGTCTCTGCCTCTCTGGGTCTCTCATGAATAAATATTTTAAAAAAATGAACCCTAATGTAAACTATGGACTTTGGGTGATTATAACGTGTCAATGCAGATTCATCAACTGTAACCAACGTACAATTCTGGTTGAGGATATTGGAATGGGGGAGGGCGTGTATGTGTGGGGATAAAGATATATGAGAAGTCTTTTAATTTTGCTATGAACCTAAAACTGCCCTAAAAGAATAAAGTATTTTTTTAAGAGTATTTTTTTTTTTTAATTTATGATAGTCACAGAGAGAGAGAGAGAGAGGCAGAGACACAGGCAGAGGGAGAAGCAGGCTCCATGCACCGGGAGCCCGACGTGGGATTCGATCCCGGGTCTCCAGGATCGCGCCCTGGGCCAAAGGCAGGCGCCAAACCGCTGCGCCACCCAGGGATCCCAAGAATAAAGTATTAAAAAATAAATAAAACAAAATCCTGTCTTTCTATCCTCCTAAAGTAATCTTCAGTACACGAGAGATAACTACTTAGGCCAATTCTATGAGACAAAGATAGATAAATAGCATTAAGATCTTAGGTTTTACAAAGAATAATCTTTAAATATGAAAACATTGTTCAGCATTAAATGACGTTTTTGAGCATTTCAAACCAGTTATTTGTAAAACTTTCTTAATCTCACAGCTTCATTTTGATGAATAATATTTTATGTTCAACTCTGGAAGGTACTATATCTTCTAACTTTACAGAGTTGTAAGAACTTTAAGCTTTTCTATAACCAACGTAACATGTTCTCATTATTGGTACATTTCATATATAATTGTAGGTATAATCTTTGATTTATTCATACTGTGATTTCAGTATTCATTTTTAAAATCTTAAAAAAATATATTTGGTCCTTGATTACACCAGGGTCTTTTAAGACTAGTTTGTGATATTTAAGAAACAAAACAGAGGATTATAGGGGCAGGGAGGGAAAAATTAAACAAAATTAAATCAGAGAGGGAGACAAACCATAAGAAACTCTTAACCATAGGAAACAAACTGAGGATGCTGGAGGGGAGGTGGGTGAGGAGGATAGATAACCCGGGGATGGGCATTAAGGAGGGCATGTGATGTAATAAGCCCTGGGTGTTATATGCAACTGATGAACCACTGAACTCTAACCTCTGAAACTAATAATACACTATATGTTAATTCACTGAATTTAAATTAATTTTTTAAAAAAGACTAGTTCTCAATACTTTCAGTATTGAGAAGCATTGAAAGCACAAATATTTGGCCTCTAATATAAAGACAAGAACTTACTCATACTGAGGACCAAATATACATACAGCACTGTACAAAAACAAAAAAGTGTTTACATTGGACATCGCTTCTTAGTGAAAGTATCAGAAAAAGCAGAAGCCTGTGATGTTGATTTGTACTCATTAGGCCACCAACACTGCCAAGTCTCTTTTCAAAATGTCTGTTGGCTTTATTTAGTCCCCTTTATTTACACTACCTACCATCCATTACCATCACCCTAGTCCTGGACTTTTTTTATCTTCTCATGCAGATCATGGCAAGATTGTCTTAACTGATCTCTCTGACTTCTTTCTCTGCTGAAAGCTATCCTGCTCTCCATTAACAGATTAGTCTCCCTAAAACATTACTTTCTTGGTGTAATTACCTTCCTAGAGATCTTTAGACAGTCAGGCATGGGGAAAAAAACCACCTGGCCCCACCTTTCACAGTCACTCTTCTGTCAACACTCTCCAACAAATTGCCTTAGACAGATGATCTTTGATCTCAAACTGGCCATATTCATTCCCCTGCATGTTTGCTAATGGTTTCCATCTATCTGCCAGATCTTAGGTGACCTTCAATAGCAATGTTAATTCATCTACTTCCATAAAACCAGTTCTCATTGACATTTTTTTGATTTCCAATTAATACATTTGTAGAAGTTGAAATTACTTGATTATATGTTCTTCAGTTTCAGGTAATAAACTGCATTCCTGCTCAGTACAGTGTTCTGCAACTGCTGTCTTTGAATAAGGTTTGAATACTGCAAGATTCCAATAATAGTGATCTCTGCCTCAATTTTTAAATAAAACAAATTTTAGTAAATAGAATTCTCTCCATTTTAAATTTGTCTCCTACAATGTTCTCATAAACCATCTGCACCAATTCTTGCTTGTTTGCAGGGAGTATTAAAACAGAATAAAAGATAATAATCACAAATTTTAACACCTAAAAAATAGTTCAGCATAGTCTGAACACCTTTTTTATCCTCCTTTAATAAACACACTGGCTCATAGAGAATTACCATTTTTTGTATGTTTAAGTGGTGAAGTATTTTGTATACAATTTCACATGGTTGAATTTAATATGTAGTAAAATTATTAATAAATGTTCTAGTTATTTCTAAATAACATATGGAATTAAAGTGAACCCATTTAGTTAAGCTTAAAAATAACTCTTTTTATGTTTATTAATTTGAATCTTCAGATATAATTGAGATTTTGATAAAGAAGCTTCATGATAGCTTAGGTTTAAAAGTTTCGAGGTTTTATGGGATCCCTGAGTGGCTCAGTGGTTTAGCGCCTGCCTTCAGCCCAGGGTGTGATCCTGGAGACCCAGGATCAAGTCCCACGTCGGGCTCCCTGCATGGAGCCTGCTTCTCCCTCTGCCTGTGTTTCTGCCTCTCTCTCTCACTCTCTGTGTCTCTCATGAATAAGTAAATAAAAATTTTTTTAAAAAGTTTTGAGGTTTTTCCTTCCATGCAACATCCTTTTTGAGATCTCACAAATTTCCAGGTTCTTAAGAAGCACATGTAAATGTAATAAGGTTTAAGTCTTCATATCTTCTTATTCATTTCCATTTTCCTTAGATATCTGTTCAGCTTGGTTTTCTTAAATTTTTTATTTGCACATACCTTTTAGGAAAATTTTATTTTATGGTGGTGGGGGGGTGGGGCAGAAGGAGTGGGAGAGAAATAATCTTAATCTTAAAAGAAAAGAATCTTAGCAGGCTCCATGCCCAGCACAGAGCCCCATACAGGCTCACAACTCTGGCATCATGACCTGAGCCAAAATCAAGAGTTGGACACTAAACAGACTGAGCCACCCAGTTTCCCTAAGAAGATGGATATTTTACAGAAAGATGTAATTTATTAAATTGACTATGGAAGAATATAAGCAGGCTTGTAACTTATAACCATGAAAGAAATTGAATCAGTATCTTAAAATCAACCACTTATTTTGGTTTGATTTCTTATGTAGCTTGACTTCTGAAAAAGAATAAATGTTGGATTACACTTGCATTAGTGTTTCTAATCAGTGACAATTCGGTTTTTCATCAGAAATGAATAAATTGACATCCTGATATCTAAATTAAAAAAGCAGCAAAAAAATCCTAAGAGTCATGCTAACCCCTAAGCATGGCAGTTGAATTCCTATTGAGTCTAACAGGTGGGAACATTGGTATTACATCCTTTATTTAGAGGATTTCCTTAGAAAAAGAAAAAAAAAAGTTCTTTCAAAAATTTTCCTGAAAGGGATGTCTTCTCAAATTTTTGTGGATAGGATTTATCAGTTTCTCCTTATATTTCTGTCCATTTTTGCCTTATAAATTTTGAGACTGTTACTGGATACAATGTAAGATTGTTGTATCTTTCTAGCAATTTCTACATTTTATCTTTATGTAGTGACCTCCTTTATTCCTACTAATGGTTTTTGACATAAAGTTCCATTTTATCTTGTTTTCATGGAGATGCTAGCTTTCTTTTATTTGCCAAAGATATCTTTTCCTAAACTTTTTACTTTTAATCCTTCTGGGTCTTTATGTCTTTTTCATCTGCAACATTAGAAAAGAAATGGAGTCTGGCTATCTTTACCTTTTAACATTTTCAATATTGTGTTTTCTGATATAGTTAGATTTTATTTCTATTATCTTACTATGTTTTTCTATTCACATTTTAAAATGCTTTTTTCCTGATTTTCTGTCTGCTCAGATTGATCAAGTTTTAAAAATTCATTTTCTTCTCTACTGCTTTTGAAATCATGCACTCTATTTTCATTCTTTTAATAGCTGTCCTTACCATTTTAACACATATATTTAAAGCCTAATGCTAATCTTGATTTCTATCCTTCTCTTGAATAATTCAATGATCTTAAAAAACTTCAGTTCCAATTATCCCCTTCCTATCTAACATCTATATTGTTGTCCACAATTTTACTTTTACCTTATCAGAACTGTGGTTATAAATTCCCAGGGATTTTTACCCTCTTCCCTCCCTGACCAGTAGTCCAGTCTAAGTTAAGTAAGATTTGTGAATGAGCAGATTCTTTTCTTATTTTCAGTCATCAAGAGATCTCGTTGTATAAGGAACAATGGGATGAGGATTTTGGTTCTTTTTTTTTTTTTTTAAGTTTTATTTATTTAAGCAATATCCACACCCAGTGTGGGGCTCAAACTCAGGACCCAGAGATAAAGACTTGCATGCTTCTCCGACTGAGCTAGCCAGGTGCCCCGAGACTTTCCGTTCTAATTTTTCACTTTGGCCCCTAGGCTCATGTCCTATCTTGTGGCTATTAAAATTTAACATTCTGGAATTCTATGATTGGCAAATACCCCCAGGACAATTTACTACCTGTATATTTATTTTTTCTCTTCCAGGGGATTTCCTTTCTTTCCTAAGAAGAGGTCAACTAGGCAGTCTAAAAATATTTGTTTCATTAATATGACATTTCTAGTTGTTTCTGTGTTACTTTTCAGGATATCTGCCATTTTTCCAGAGATGAGAGTTTTAAATTTTGAATATGCTTTCCCCTTGAGGTTAGGTGTGATTTTAGGAATCAGATAATAGCTACCAATACCAAATAATTAACTGTAGTCAGTAGGGTCATTTAGAAGCTTAAAAATATTTAGGTTTTACCAAAATTATAATCTTCTTTTATAGAATGATTATATCACTTAAATAACTTCACTTAATGAAAAAAATCACTTAGATTTAGTTTAGAAAATGCAAAGTAGTACAAAATATTTGAGTATTTTCCTGCTTATTCTAGAATTTGGAAAACACAATTACAACCTACTGAAATCATTGCAAATGCTACCAACGTCCCTTAAATGGTACTTACAGATCTGAGAATAGAGAACAGTGTAGAAAAAGGGTAGCTCTGACAGAGTAATTTGGATAATTGTGAAAATGGCTGAATCTCAAACTTTTGAGTATCTGAATAAACATTCATTCATTCAAAAAAAATTATTTACTAAGTAACTCTTCAGTGTTATTCTAGAAGATGCCAAATTATTAAGGGAAAATCCCTACCATGCAGAAACAGGGGAGTGCTAGGTGGGTACACAATTAACTAACTGCAATGCAAGACTGGGTGAGTTAAATGCCATAAGATTAATACCATAGCAGTTATCTCCCTCATCTTCCCTATTTTCCACTGCTAAATCCCTACAAGCAACTTTGATTCCTGTATGAGTTTCTCCTTTCAAAAGGTTAACTCTGTGCTCTTAAATGCCACACTCACTTTCAAACTCATAAACGATTTTGTGCCCTAAGTTATTTTAATAGGTTCAATATCTTGCTCTCTACCAAAAATATGTACAAGTCTCCCCAATTTTTAAAAAAGGCACTTTTCCTTTTTATTAGTCACAGATTTCTCCAGGTAAGAGATGTAACCTGTAGCTTTCACTGTCTCATCATCTGCTGTCTTTCTCAATATTATAAAATCTGACTTCTCTTCCTTCAACTCTAATGAATGAAATAGAACTGATAATTTCACAAGTTACCAAAAGTCTCCTAAGTAAAAAAAAAAAAGTCTCCTAATTACCAAATCCAGTGGTCATTTCTGACTTCTTTTTGTCTTTTATAACCAGTGACATTGCTGGCCTTTTTCTACCTTGGCACTTGTACCACACACCATATCATCATCCTGGGTTTCCACCTACCTTTCTTTATGATCATTCCCTCTGGATTTCCTCTTCCTCTCTACCCCACCCCCACCCCTCTCCCCCAACTAGTGTTCTTCAAGGTTCAGTTCCTGACCTTGGTTTTTTTCTTGACAGTTTCTCAATAGTAGGTCACTCACAGATGCTAAGCTTGAACTATCTTTCTTCTCTAGATGGTTCCCAAATGTCGCTCTCTACCTGTGACTTCATGTCCAATAATTAGAACTATATTTCTATCTGAATATGTACTAGCCACCTCAAACTCAATATATCTAAACAGAACTCATCTTCTTCCCTCAAAAACTGACTCCCTTTCCCAACTTTTCAATTTCTGTTATTAGCACCACCATCCTCCCAAATTCAAAATAGTCTTTATTTTCTCCCCCATTCTGTCAATCTGTCAACAATTCTGTTGATACAGTCTTTGTAATCTCGCCATCTTTTCATCTCAGTTTTTGATGTTCGGTACGTAAATATTCCTCTCTACCTGGAGTGTACTGGGTGCTGAAAAGACAGAGGACTGAGCCCCTGTTTTGAAGGCATTCACAATCTAGTTTTAATAACAAATAAGGAAACCACTAATAATACTATAGGGAGTAAGTGTTAAAATAGAAGCACTTAGTCCATATCTGGACTTCTCTCTAACAGCTTTCAAAAAGGTTTAACTGCTTCTGGTCTTGTCCCCCTGTTTAGACATTTTCACATTATGTCTTCCTAAGAAATTATTGTAGTCACATTTTTTTCTTACTCAATAATCTTTAATTCTTTCCAACTGCTTTCCAGATAAAGCTGTTACTCAATAGATTGTCATGAAAGGTCCTGCCCAGCCAGCCACCAAACATCCTTCACATATTGTCTCTTATCACTACTTTACATGAACTTCCCATTCCTTTCAAATCAGTTTTTTTCATTAGACATGAACATAATTTAATATTCCTCATGACACTCCTTCCATACAGAAAACTACATTTCTATAAAAATCTACTCTATCTTTTAAGATTCAGATTAAATCCTACCTGTAAAGCAATTTTCAGTGTTTCTAATTGAAAATGATATCTCCCTTCTTCAAATTTCCAAGGCAATTTTTGCCTAGATAAATCATTTCACAATCAAGTACTACTTTATTTTCTCCGTTGTTGTCTTGAATTATTGTTAAATCTTTCTCACTTAACTGTACACAGTTCGTGTTTTTCTCCCCAACCAAATTCTACATTTCTCACAAACAGCTTTATCTTATACCTCTTTGTATCTAGCCATAGTACCTAGCACAATATTTTGTTCATGAGCAAGATCCAAAATGGGGGCAAGGTTAAGAAAGTTCAATTTGGATGAAGGCACACTGCTGACAGAAGAAATAACGTGTGCGAAGGTAGCAAAGGGCAATGTTTGTGTGTAAGATTAGAAAGTTAATCCATTTGGTGGAGTGAAGGGCTCCTTTGCCCCTCCCTCAAAAGAATATTGGAATGTCAAATAGAAGGGCCAGAATAAGTTCCGCATAAGATGTCTTGACTTCATCTGATAGGTGAGAAGGGAGCCATGGAAGGTTTTTGAGTAGAATAATGTACAGCATAGTTTTATGAAGTTGCATCAAACCAGCATTGCACTAAATCAACGGGAAGGCCTGAACATTAGTTAAGTGGCTATTGTTCAAAAGTGAAGTAGTAAAGCCCAACCAACACAAAGTACTTTCCTTTCGTCTCCTCTTCGAGATAAATCTTTCCTTAGGAAAAGAAAGCATAGTTTAATAGGTTCTCTGACATGACTCTTTTGGTTCCATTCATCCTAGATTCACCATAAAGTAGATTCAGGTTTCTTATTTTTCTTTTGGCATCTTCACTGGGAAAAGCACGTTGTAATTAATGGTAATTATATTAGCAAATGACATAAGAGCTTTGCTTAATCCTCAAGCTATTATAAGCTATATCTAGGATAGTTTTCCTCCTAGTTCCTCTGGAAGAACTTAGTAAATTCCTGTTTATCCACAGACAGAAGTGTTTGCTACCCATGGTCTGGAGACCTCCCAAATAAGAGCAGGAGTTACATAGCTGTCTACTCTCTCAGCAACTAAACTTATTGTGGCCCTTGAGCAGAATCATGACTGACTTCCCTGTGTTTTATCTATTACAAATGCTAAGGTTTCCTTCCATTAGTTGGATAATTTATAGGAATTCGCATTTTTCTTCTAAGCATGTTCTAACATCGTTTGTCTTTATCACCTCCATTTGTGAATAAAGAGGAATTCATTAACTCTCCGAAACAGAGGATGGGAGTGGGGATAGGGCATAAATTGTAGTCACCTTTTATTTGCCAACTCTATGTATTTGATTGATTTCTTTTTAGACATAATGGGGATAAATAGCCAAAAAAAGAAGTAAATTAATCTTAAGGCTAGATAATTAGAATACAGAAAAATATCATGCAAGAGCAAGGGAAAAGATGTTTAGTGATGACTCTACCTTCCTTTCCCATGATGCAATAGGGTTTAAGTGGTTGGTTTTACTTAGGGATATTTGTATTTGCTTTTCTTCACTGATGTTTCTCAGTGTATGTGGAGGGGAAAGGAATGGGAAGCGAGTAGAATAGGATAGGCTTTAAAGAAATGAGGATAAGAGGTACACATATTTATTAAAGTCACCCAAATACCCAAGGTAAGTGAGGCTATGATAAACAAATTAACAGCAGCATTGATATCAAAATATATATACCTGAGTCTTTACAGAATTAGAAAAGATCTGATTAGGATGACCCTTTATACCTAAACTGCATGAAAAAAAAGAAATCATTTATAGAATGTTTAGATTGACAACATAATTGAATTAAATAAAACAAAACAAAGTCATGCTAAATATAATTTAAAAAATTTTAAAGATAGATGCCCTTTAGAATGGTAGAAGATTATTCTTAGGTTATAGGTAATACTCATGAAGAATAAATTAGAAGACCATAAATTGTGCCCACTTATAATAAAGGTATATCTGTATTTAGTGAAATATAAGACAAATCAAATTCATAAAAAATAATTTCAAGGCAATTATTAATCTAACAAAAGTGTTCACAAATAGGATTTGTGTATCAAGCTCTCCTATTGCACTGATGACACAAATGGATTTATAACCTAACTTTCTTATGAATTTATTATATCAATAATTCCATGATCAATAGTTGCTTTCTTCAGAAATCTATTAGAAAACATCCATAAATGGGAAGTTTAAATGACAGCTGGTCTATGTGTCCTATTTTATATACTCAGTAGAAATCTTCTATATGAACATTACAAATATTTCACACCTTGCAGAAAAGCTACTTCTCAATCCATATGTTGGCTTTTCTTGCACACAAAGCCTATTGCCACTCTTACAAGGCAAGCCTCATTATCATTGTACTAAGAGGTATAGTAAAACAATAATATATTTTGGCTGGTAGAAGTTGTCTGAATACCATGAACAGCTGACCGGATGACATAGTAAGCTTTGCCCGGAGCTAGAACTCTTTGTTAAAGCAAAGCAAACTGTCTCTTATTTCTCATAGGCAATGTTGGTGACCCTCTTTCTCTATACATAAACAAACCTTGAAAAGCAAACAACTTAAACATATCCTCTTAATTCCTCTACCCCGTTTTAAAAATACAAAAGTGGATTTTAGAGAATTTGGGGTCTTACTCCCCAAAGTAAGAGAAGTTCAGACAAGAAACGGTTAAAAGAACAAGCGGAGCCCTACCGTACCCAGAAATGACAGAAGGCTCTTCTCCTCTTCCGTGCTACTATCCAGCCACTCGGCCACATCACCGGGGGAAAGGAGACTCATTCTCCAGCCAGAAAACTTTTCCATACAGAACACAATTACTGAATGATGGAATGGGAAAAGAAAGATACAAAGACTAAATTCTTGGGGGTCCAACACTTAAATTGCTGGCTAGGCTGTAATGATGAAAGAGCAAATGTGATCCTCCCTCCACTCTGAATTCTGTCTCTGTGACATCAATCTAACACAACGGGGGGGAGGGGGAAGGAAACAGAGGGTTAAAAGAGGGTGACAGAAGAGGAGGGAAGGGAGATTTGTCCTTCTGTCTCTTAGTGTTAAGCTTCAGCCTGAAAGAGAAGCCAGGATAAAATTGAATAATGATTTGTGTTTAATGACAGGAGAAAGCAAAGGAAAATAAAGAACGATACTCAAAGAAAAAGAAACAGGTTCCTACACTGAAGCAGCTTAGATAACCAGACAGCACAATAGCTAATCAGTTAAGTAAAGCATATCATCAAACAAAAACAAAGGCAAAAGAACAAATTCAGCATTTTGTTTTGTTCCGAGAAGAAAGGTTTTCAAATTTCCTTTCAGTCACCCAGAGAGAACTGCAGCCCCCTAGCCCCTTCCTGCTTTAGCTATTTCAACAGCATCTCAGCCCCCTTTGCGAAGATTTCCTGCAAGCAAAGGCAGGTTGATAAATCTGTGAATAGGAAGCTCTCATCCCTCCTTTCTTCTCCTCCTCCTCCATTCCTCCCCCCACCTCGCATGGCGACGGCATTGATCGACAATAATGGAATCTGTAACTGACTGCCAACAGCAACATTAAGGATATTACAAGTCCACTTCATAAGAATTCGAGCCGGTGGTCGGAACTTGGGGGCAACTCTGGGCTTCTAGTCAATAGCTGTCTTTCTTAGCGAGAAAGAAAAGGGGCGGGAGGAGGGATGGGGGGTAGAAGAGGGAGAGAGGGAGAATAGGACAGAAGGCTGAAATCTGAAAGAAGTCAGAGAAGTGAGCTAGTTGGGCTGAAGGTTCAAAGATCCACCAACGAAGGTAATGACTGTCCTTCAACTCCTGTCACACACTGTCAATTGTGAAGGAGTCCGAAACAGATGGATTTTTAAACATGAATTATATTACATATTTACATGCTTGGATTTAAGATTATTTCACAGGCTTACACCTCATTAATAGTTAGAGAGAAATCAAACTGTAGAGGTATTTTCAGAGACCCATAAATCACTAATATCCCTGTTCTCTGGAGATTGATTAGGTTTGCTATGAGAAAACAACACTCTTAAAAAGCTGAATTTTCCCCTGCATTAGCACCACATTAGCTGTGTTCCCAATAATCTACTTTCTTTTGATTCTAGCAGTCTGCCTTCAGTGAGAGAATTCTCACTGCTTAAGAGTTATAACCTCAAAATATCCTGAATCCAGACACTCCTATCCATGTTGACTTCACTGTTCTTCATATGGACTCCAGTTAACTCTAAGTTTCCTGAGGACACACAGACCATGGCTAGAACAGTATCTGGCACTTAGAAGGTCTTCATTTAATATTTACTGAAGTTTTGTTTAGCTACTGTAAAAGTTTTAATAGCTTCAGGAAATATCAGGCTCAATATTTTATTATCTTTTTAAAAAATTTGTCATTTTGACACACAGCAACTTAAAAGTAATTATAGAAATATTATCAATTGAGAAGACAGAAAATGTAAAAAATAAAAAGGTATTTTGAATTCATCATGTTTAAATAAATCCATAATTTATTATTCAAAATAATTACATAAAACTGAAAGGTAGTGACGTATATAAAAAACATTTTGTCAAAATCCACAGTCTACACTTGCTTAGTATCTAAACATGAATTGATAATCCCTTTGTAAGAACCTTATGATACACCAGTATCTCTGGAGCTCCCAGGTTGAAACCATTGCCCTAGAGCATCAAACTGAAACTTCTTAGTGTGATGTGGCTCCTGCTTCTTTCCTGATAGAATCTCCCCCAGACTCTCCTTGGCTTAGCTATACTATCCACCTCACTTCCAATGCCTTTGCTTGTTCTACAACAAAGTAATCTACACAATTCATCTGTTTTGTTCATTGGTCTATCCCCACTGTCTACAGTATTATCTGGCACACAGTCGATGGTCAAAAATTTTGTTGATTGACTAGTGAGGTATCATTATTTCTACCATGTATATTTGACAATATTAAACTGATTCACTGAGATTCAGCTCCAATATTACTCTCCAAGTTTTCCTTGACACCTTAAGGCAGAGTTAATAGCTTTCTTATCCATACTTTCATTGCTATTGTTCCTATTACCTTATTGAAATTATTTGTTTACATACTGATTTCTTCTACTATACCTTATGCATTTTAAAGGCAAAACTGTGCTCTACTAATCTAAAAAAATGTTTTAATGCCTAGCACACAGTAGATGATTAATAAATGTTTATTAAATGATTAGTGAAAGTGAGACTGTGATTCTATATACCAAAGAGAAGTACTAAAGAATTCCATATATTCTTGATGGATCCATACCATTAGTCTCCAAATCAACAACAAACAAATGAAACCTGGTAAATGAAAAATATAAATCTTTCACTTTATTGATTTTACTAAAGAAAAGGCAGTATAGGCATAAAGATATCTTCAGAATAATCCAGTACTAGAACACTGGTTTCTCTAAACAGAGAGTTACCCAACGAGGCACCCCAAGACTGGATTGAAATTTTCTCATAAAAGGCATCACACAATTTTTCCTTACTTATAACCAGAACATAGCATGAATTAATCCTCCTTATGTAAAATTTTCCTTATAAAGCAATAAAACTTACGTGAAGATGTAAACATTCTATAGTAGGTTATACATTTTGCCAAGATATGAGTCAAGGGCACCACAATACTGTGAGTAGGACGTTAGGAATAATGCTTGACTATGATCTTCTCAACAAATGACCAAATCCCATACATTCTGGTGGTAACTATGTTCCTCATGTGTAGTAAGTATTTATTATTGACATTTGTTGATTTTATTTTTATTCATTATTTTCCTAAAATAGTGATAAGTATCTGGAAAATGCTTGGTGACTGAGGGCATTTATATTTCTTGTGTATATGTGTATGTGTAATATATTTGTGTGTACATGACATTTATTGGGCTGCAACTTACTGTTTTTTAGGTACTTCACTAAGTGCTTTACATACAACATCTCATTTAAAATTCTTAAACAACCACCAAGTGGGATAGGTACTATCTTCCTTTTACAGATGAGAAAATCAAAGACCAGAAAACTTGTCTAAGGTAACATGTAGTAAGGCAAATAAAATTTGAATGTCTGAAAGTTTGACCAAATTCTCTCCTCTACTGTGCTGTATCCTACAAGGGCTGATAAGCAGAGGTCAGCAACTTTTCTATAAGAGGGTCAGTAAATATTTTAGGCTTTGTGGGCCATATAGTTGCTGCCACAACTTATTTTTTTTAAGATTTTATTTATTTATTCATGAGAGATAGAGCAGGAGGCAGATATATAGGCAGAGGGAGAAGCAGGCTCCCCAGGGGGGGCCTGATGTGGGACTTGATCCCAGGACCCTGGGATCATGACCTGAGCCAAAGGCAGACACTCAACCATTGAGCCACCCAGGTGTCCCTGTCACAACTATTTTAACTCTACCACGGTAGCATGAAAATAGTCGTAGACAGCATGTAAATAAATGGGTATGGCTATATTCCAATACAACCTCATTGTTTGAATGAATGAATGAATGAATGCTGTGGGCCATAGTTTACTAACCCCTGATTTAGGCCCACCACTGTCAAATCAGTCAACATTTTTTGAGTACTTAATTTGTGGATCTCTGCCAGACCTTCATGAGAAATAAACAATTATTTGCCTGGAACAAATAAAGTTTTCTTTTTATTTTAAGAACTGTGTGATTGTCTTTATTATTTTACTTTTAAGTAAAGTGTAAAAGCCCAATTATTTCTTTCCTCCCACCTCCTTAATCTCATAGTCCTAGAGAAAACTTAAATTTCAGTTGAAAAAAGGGTATAAAAAATGTAGCCCCCTCTTCAGTTACTTGTATTTCTGATTTTTGTTCATTCATTCAACATTAGTGACAGTATGTGCCAAGCACTGTTCTAAGCCCTGGGATGCAGTTGTGAATAAAAGAGACAAAATCTCTGCCCTGGTGGAACTTACATTCTTGGGGGAAGAGAAAATAATACATAAAATTAAAAAGTAAAATATATTTTGTGTTAGGATGAATAGTGCCAAAGATAAGAATAAAGCAAGGAAGGGGTGTGGGTAATGTTGAAGAGCTTTACAATTTTAGAGGTTGGCTAGGGAAGGCATCTCTGGGTGACTTTTGAGTCAAGGGTTGCTGGGTTTGGGGGAAGAGGGAAAAAAAAAAAAAGCTAAAAAAGTCTGGAAGCAGCAATAGTCAGATCACTGCCGCTAAATTGTATTGACGTGGGGGGCCAAAAGGGATGAGATCGGTGAAGCAACAAGAAGCCAGATCATGGGGATCCCTGGGTGGCTCAGCGGTTTTGTGCCTGCCTTCAGCCCGGGGCGTGATCCTGGAGTCCCGGGATTGAGTCCCTCATTGAGCTCCTTGAGTGGAGCCTGCTTCTCTCTCTGCCTGTGTCTCTGCCTCTCTCTTTCTCGGTCTCTCATTAATAAATAAAAATCCTAAAAAAAAAAAAAAAAAAAAAAAGCGAGATCATGCAAAGCTGGAAGGTCTTTGGCTCTTTTCCTTAATTAGACAGGAAGACTTTGAAGAAGAAGTGCTTTGTTAGACTTATATATATATTTTTACATGACCTTTATTGAAATATAACTCCCATACCATAAAATTCATCCTTTTAAAGTAGTTTAAAATATATTCACAAAGTTATATGAACATCACTACAATTTAAATTCAGAATATTTTCATCACCTCAGAAAGAAACCTTGCACCCATGAGCACTCGTTCTCCCTTCCTCCCATCTGCTAAGTTCATAGCAACTGCTAATCTAAGTTTTATCTTTATGAATTTTCCTGTTCTAGACATTTCATATACATGAAATCATATAATATGTGGCCTTTTGTACCTGATTTAACTTACTTTTATCCATGTTATACTTCATTCTTTTTAATGGCCAACTAGTATTCCACTGAAGGACATTTGGGTTATCTATACTTTGCAATATTACAAATATAGGCATACCTGAGATACATTGTGGATTTGGCTCTAGACCACTGCAATAAAGTGAGTATTCCAATAAAGCAAGTCACATTAATGTTTTAGTTTCCCACTGCATATAAAAGTTATATTTAAAGTATACTATAATCTATTAAGGGTGCAATGGCATTACATCTTAAAAAACAATGTATATTCCTTAATTAAAAAATACTTTATTGCTAAATAAGGCAAGGCATCATCTGACCTTTTAGTGAATTGTAAGCTTTTGTTAGGGGAGGGTCTTTCCTCAACAGTTTTGGCTGCTGATTGATCAGGGCGGTGGGTGCTGAAGGTTAGGGTGGCTGTGGCAATTTCTTAAATAAGACAACAGTGAAACTTGCTGCATCAATAGGCTCTTTCATGTCAATTTCTCTGTACTATGCAATGTTACTTGATAGCATTTTACCAAAATAGAACTTCTTTGAAAATTGGAGTCAATCCTCTCAAATCCTGCCCCTGCTGTTTCAACAAGTTTATGTAATATTCTAAATCCTTTGTGGTCATCTCAACAATCTTCACAGCATCTTCAGTGGGAGAGTGAGGGCCTTGCTCTGGGTAAGGCTTTTGCTTAGGCGAAAGCTGTGGCTGTTTGATCTTCAATACAGACCCCTAAAACTTTCTCCATATTTGCAATAAGGCTGTTTCACTGTCTTATCGTTTGTGTGCTCATTGGAATAGCACTTTTAATTTCCTTCAAGAACTTTTCCTTTGTATTCACAACGTGGCTAACTTTGGTGCGAGAACCCTAGCTTTTGGCCTATATTGGCTTTCAACATGCCCTTCTCACTAGGCTTAATAATTTCTGGCTTTTGATTGATTTTATTTTTTTTAGATTTTATTTATTTATTCATGAGAGACAGAGAGAGAGAGAAAGAGAGAAAGCGAGAGAGAGCAGTAGAAGGAGAAGCAGGCTCCATGGAAGGAGCCCTATGCGGGACTCGATCCCGGAACTGCAGGATAACACCGTGGGCCGAAGGCAGGCACTAAACTGCTGAGCCACCCAGGAATCCCCCTGGCTTTTGATTTAAACTGAGAGGCAGGTAATTCTTCCTTTCACTTGAACACTTAGAGGTCATGAAGGGTTATTAATTGGCCTAATTTCGAAGTTGCTTTGTCTCAGAGAATAGGGAGGCCCAGGGAAAAGGCAAAAGGGAAGGAATGGTGGGTCGGTGGTACAGTCATAACGCACAAAACATTTATTAAGTTTGCCATATTATACGGGTGCAATTTGTGGTGCCCCAAAACAATGACTATAGTAACATCAAAGATCATGGATTATATAGGTCAGTAAAACAAACATAATAACAATGAGAAAGCCTGAAATATTCCAAGAATTACCAGAATGTGACAAGAGATGCAAAGTAAGCAAATGCTATTGGAAAATGACACCAACAAACGTGCTTAAGGCAGGGATTGCCACAGCCCCTCAATTTGTTAAAATGCCCAGTATCTGCAAATTATAACAAAGTGAAGAGCAATACGACAAGGTATCCCTGTGATGCTGCTATAAACATTCTTGCACAAGTTTTTGCATACAAGTCTTATACTTTAAAAGGATATCCTTAATAAGATATATTATATAATTTGCTTCTTCTATACTGAGAATTTTAAAATGCTACAGCAGAACAGTTATTTTCCAATTTTACAAGCACTGGTTTTCATCCTAATTCATCTGGGATTTCTATCCTTCTTTAAGAAACCAAAACTACTGACTCAGTCTCTTTACTCCTGCTGTATTATTCTTACACACAAGAAAAGATTAATACTAGATACTCAGGAATGAACAACAGCAGGTAACATATGACAATAAATCTTTTCCTAATTTGATAACTGAAACTGGTAAAGTCGATGGATTTTTGGGGGTAATTTTATATTTTGATATGGTTTCACATTCATAAAAATGGGGGAAGAAGAGTACAAGAAATGCCTATCTTTTATCCAGATTTCTCAGCTCTTTTCATTTTGTTACCTTTGCTTAGTCATTTCCTGTGTGTGTGTATGTATATATGTATATGTGTGTGTGTGTGTGTGTGTATAAATAATATAATATATAATAATATGCATTTCCCCAAACCATTTGAGAAAGTTGGAGACATTATGCCCTTTCCTGACAATATCTTCAGTCTGTATTTTCCAAAACAAAGTACATTCTCTTATATAACCCAAAACAATTATCAAAATTAGGAAATTTACCACTGATATTGGTTGATATTTTAAGAATAAAATTAAATATTCCTCTATGTGCAAAATCCACTATATGAATTCTATTTCAGTATCATATGAAGTCCTTTATTTGAAAAACAAATTGTCTTCAAGGAACAGTCACTAAGATATCACAAGTAGTGATTAGAAGTATAATTCAAAGGAATAGTCTATCATATTAAAATAATGTCTATCAAATTTTTGAAGGATTACTACTAAACTTATTAGGATTCAATATACTATTGTGATAAAGGACTGAAAGTAAGAATAACCAGTTTTCAAGAGGGGTAACTAAAGGGCAAGTAAAGTGGTCGACTGCATTTCCATCTTGATATTCCTTTGGATATATCCAACCTTTGGGCTCAAAAAAGCTTAAAGTAAATGCCAAACTATGCTTTTCCTTTATATTTTAGTGAGGAGAATATTTTACTGAAATATAAAAAGAGTTAAATCCTATGAAAATTACAATTTAACACTTTAAATAGTACCATATATATATGTATATGACATGTTATAATATATAATTTTTGTAGTAATATATTTTATATATTTTTATAATACATAAAAATTTTTATGTATTATAAAATTTTTATCTATTTTTATAATATATAATTTTTGAGCTATATATATTACATATAATATATATACATATTACCTTTACATATAAATGCACTCATACATTGTTTTCACTTGCCATGTTAAGTTACATGATTAGGGGTGAAAAAACTAATAAAGCTAAGGTAAATTTTCTTTCATTCTGGTTTAGGAAGCAATACTTCTGATATGTGAAGCCATTGAGTAAGAAGGTTATTATTATTAGAAGCATTCCTGTTAATATGACTATTTAAAATATATAACAGAAGGTACTTTGATGTCCTCTGCTGAAAAGAGGTATCAAAATGTAAAGTAGTTAGGGGAAAAAAAAAGGTAAAGTAGTAACACTATTATAAAACAGATGCTCAAAAGTAATGTGCCAATCAAAGACTAATGGCAATTCTGTTTAGGGAAGTTAATGACTATCTAGAATTAAAGATAATCAGATTCCTTAACACTAAAGCTATTCTTTCAAGGAAAAAAAATGTAAATAAATGACTATTGTAGTTAATGAACAGGTAATTCCTTCTCAAAAAGATCCAGAAAAGTGGCTAATGTATAATTATTCTTTTAAAAAAAAAGATTATTTATTTGAGAGAGAGAGAGAAACACAAGGTGGGGTGGGGGTGGGGGGACAGAGGGAGAAGCAGACTCCCCATTGACAGGGAGCCTGAAGCCTGGTTCAATCTCAGGATGCTGGGATCATGACCTGAGCTGAAGGCAGCTGCTTTACCAACTGAGCCACCCAGGCACCCCAATGTATAATAATTCTTAAAAGAATTATTTTTCTTAAAGTTGAACTTTAGGGATCCCTGGGTGGCGCAGCGGTTTAGCGCCTGCCTTTGGCCCAGGGCGCGATCCTGGAGACCCGGGATCGAATCCCACGTCGGGCTCCCGGTGCATGGAGCCTGCTTCTCCCTCTGCCTATGTCTCTGCCTCTCTCTCTGTGTGTGTGTGTGTGTGTGACTATCATAAATAATAAATAAAAATAAATAATATAAATAAATAAAAATAAAAGTTGAACTTTACAACTAATGTGACTCAAAGTATATGCAATTCTTGGAATCTATTAATTTAGCATCTTATACAATATCAAGCAACTGAAGTTACTGAATATTTATTGAGTAGTGGGCAGACAGATGCATACACTTACACGTGTAAGATTTTAACTACTGCGTAAGTACACTAAAAGCCATTAGGATAATATCTCCTCTAATCTGTCCCTACAACCAGCAATAATTCGAACATTTGTATCAAGAAAAGTAAAAGATCAAATGTATTGTGCATGTACAATGTACTAGGTAATAAATGAAGTGTTTTACATGTTTTTTTTTTTTAATTTTTATTTACTTATGATAGTCACAGAGAGAGAGAGAGAGAGAGGCAGAGACACAGGCAGAGGGAGAAACAGGCTCCATGCACCGGGAGCCCGACGTGGGATTCGATCCCAGGTCTCCAGGATCGCGCCCTGGGCCAAAGGCAGGTGCCAAACCGTTGCGCCACCCAGGGATCCCCGTGCTTTACATGTTTAATCCTGTTTACTACATAGAACAACCCTGTGAGGTAGTAGTAACGTTTTTCCCATTTTACATCTGGGAAAACTAAGGTTTAGAGAAGCCACAAAGTCATACAGCCAGTAAGAGGTTGGGAGTCGAGAATTAGGACATAGATACTTCTACTCTAGAGCTGACATTCTTAACTACATTCTATATTAGAGTTTCTTTCTATAAAATTTTTAGGTATTATAAAAGAGGTTAGAAGGGTGAAAGTAAACAGTCATTAAGTGGAAAGTAAAATTCTTTTATTCGCTCAATGATTTAAGATACTGCAACAGGGTTAAACAAATTGTGCACAAATCCAAAGATCCATACAGAAATAGGAGGTCAGACCCCCACAGTCTCTAATGTGAAGGGATGAAAAGATCAGCTTGAATTTGTTTCATTCCTTTCTACCAATAAATGATTCTGATAGCTTGACTGTTTTTTATATATATTTTTAAAAGATTTTATTTATTTATTCATGAGAGACACACAGAGAGAGGCAGAGACATAGGCAGAGAGAGAAGCAGGCTGCCTGCGGGGAGGCTGATGTGGGACTTGACCCCAGGACCCTAGGATCATGGCTTGAACCAAAGGCAGACACTCAACCACTGAGCCACCAGGGTCTCCTTGATTGTTTTTTACAAATATCTCTTAACAAAAGGATTTCACTGAACATTAATTAGTGTAATGGTTGGCAAACAGCAAGTGCTCATTATTTGTTAAATGAATGAATAAATAAAAATATTTTCTCATGCCTGCTCAGGATATTTGACCTAGTTGTTTGACTCAATGGGCATTTTAATGAGACTGTTTGATACTGTACTTGACTAATTTACTACTGCCAATTTTACAATGGAAACTGTCAATTTTTATATGTTAAGTAAATGTCTTTTAAGTTACAGAATGTAACACATTTGTGGAAGAAAATAAGTTGGTTTTAAGAGAAAACTTAACTTTGGACATGTGGTACCTGACAGAAGTTAACGAGTACTGGTGACTATGGAGAATGTATATGGTAGTACAGAAATGTTTTCAGCAACTCAAAAGAAAAAAAAAAAATTAAGTGGTTTCACACCTATTTTTTTTTCTATTAAAAACCATAACCAAGTACCAAAAACTTTCAATACATTTACTTTTACCTAGGTTGTTAGAACACTATTTGTAAATGTGCCCAGAAAAACATCTCTGATTGAAAAAACAAACACTATCAACTCTTTAATTTCCTTTTGGTTAATACTTTACTTATTTGGGGGTGGGGAGAGAGAGAAAGTAGGGGGAGGAGCAGAGGGAGAGAGAATCCTAAAGCGGACTCCCTGCTGAGTGGGGAGGCCCCTAAGGGTTCAGGCCCAAGACCATGACCTGAGCCAAAATCAGGAGCTGGCTCCCCAGTGACTGAGTCACCCAGGTGCCCCGTTAGTATTTGAATATATTGCAAACTGAGCTTTAGCATAAGAATAAATTGGAACAAAACAGTCGAATCAACAGATAAATAAAATATGCTCCAGTTGATCTTAAATGAGTTTATTTATTTTTTTATAAGTATTTTAAAAATTTTTTTTATTTTATTTATTTGTGAAAGGCACACAGTGAGAGAGAGAGAGAGAGGCAGAGACAGCAGAGACACAGGCAGAGGGAGAAGAAGCAGGCTCCATGCACCGGGAGCCCGACGTGGGATTCGATCCCGGGTCTCCAGGATCATGCCCTGGGCCAAAGGCAGACGCCAAACCGCTGTGCCACCCAGGGATCCCTTAAATGAGTTTAAATGACAGAACTGCTATAATGTTATCTACCTGGGAAGTCTATTCACACAAAAATGGAACATATAAAATATGTGAAATATAAAGATGAATCAGAAAAAATACTTATTCTCAAGAAGCTCGTGGTCTATACTTCTCTGATAGTTTACCTTTATCAGTAAAAAAATGTAATTTCACGTGTCTAATATATGTACATTTATTCATAAGTTATGTGCGTGAGCTCCAACCATGTAGTAAATACAAGTGAAGTGCAGTTTTTCTTATTTTTGAATAAAAAAGTAAAGGACTCAAAGCTCTTATATTTTCTTCTCACCCACAATGAACTGTCTTATGCATTATGCTGGGATGTACACACTCTGGAGAGAGAGCAAATATGGGGCTTAAGTGGCCTTAGTAAATATCCTGGGATGATGACCGCATTCTTCCTTCAGAACTGAAGTAAGGCCTTAAGAATTCTGTCAGTTACTATTGAGCTATCAGAGTCAGCATACAAATTAAAACAGATTTGCATCTTTAGTCTGTATCAATTTAACACTTAACAGAGGGACACCTGGGTGGCTCGGTGGTTGAGTGTCTGCCTTTGGCTCAGGGTATGATCCTAGAGTCCTGGGATCGAGTCCCACATTGGGTTCCCCTTAAGGAGCCTGCTTCTCCCTCTGCCTATGTCTCTGCCTCTCTCTCTGTATCTCTTGAATAAATAAATAAAATCTTTTTAAAAAATCTTAAAAAAAAAAAAACAGAAGATACCAGTATCTCATTAACCAGAATTAACCACTATTTAATTCACATTCACGGAAGCATTTAAGTATACTGGACTTATTTTGTGGATACCTATTTATTGACAAAGCCATTTAAAAATGCTATATTTACTGAGGGATGTCCTCAGCCCTATCAACAATTGTCAGATTTGAATACCTATCCAGATTTAAGGAAACAAAGTATCCCTAAGGTCTTTCTCATTTAAACTAAGCTGATCCCTAGTCAAGAGTACATTAAAAGAAAAAAGTACAGGCACAATGTAAAAGGGTAATGGAATACTCCATTACCTGAAGCAATTTTATGTTATAGTTGTCTGGACAATCTACTCACTGCAGTAGATTTGTACACAGGCTGATATGATTCTTCCTCTCCCTTTCTTCCAAAAAGAATCGAACAAGATATTTATTGCTCCTAAATTTTAAATAAACTCAAAGTGGATTAGGTATCCCTACATTTCAAGGAAGGTGGAAAACAACTGGCGCCAGATTCCTCCTCAGGGCTTACTAGGAGAAGCCTCTTGCTGCTACCTGGAATTTTCAGTCTTTGTTAGCAAGGAAAGGAGGATTCGAAGATTACCTTCTAAAAAAGTTAGCGCTGTTCTGGAAAGGAGTGATTTTCCCACCTATCCTTCCTCCACCACCTAATAAGGAAGCACCAAAGATCACTGACAAAGACTGGGGATGTCTGACTAGAAATTCATTTGACGTTAGAAAGCCGAGGCAGTGCATTAACTGGAGAAAGGCAAGAGACAGGAGGACAAGAATGATGGTGAATTGTGTCTCCCCAAAATTCACATGCTAAAGGGCTTTTCCTTAGGACCTCAGAATGTGACATTATTTGGACACAGGGCATTACAGTTGTCACTGGTTAAGAAGAGGTAATTGAGTGAATCCCAATCCAGTATTACTGGTATCCTTAGAAAATCAGGAAGTTTCGATGCAGAAGCACTCAAACAGGGAGAATACTGTGTGAAGATAAAGGCAGAGATCAGGGTGATGCTTCCACAAGCAAAAGAATGTTAAAGATGGCCAGCAAATCACCGGAAGCTATGCCAGAGGCCCGGAACAGATTCTCTTCTCACAGCCCTCAGGAGGAAGGACACTGTGGAAACCTTGATCTTGGATGCCCAGGCTCCAGAACTGTGAGGCAACAAATTTCTGTTGTTTAAGACACCTGGTTTAGTACTTCGTACAGCAACCTTAGCAGAATAATACGCTGACCATGATACAGCAGAGGAGCAGCCTGGAGCCTTGTGGTCTTATGTTCAACTAAGTAAAAACCTGTGTCCCTTTTCTCTGGTCCACTTTCCCAGCCAGCTCCAACACCAGAGGAATCAGACTCAGAAAAGGAAGGGAAGGGGTGCCTGGGTGGCTCAGTGGTTGAGCATCTGCCTTCGGCTCGGGTCATGATCCTGGGATGCTGGGATCGAGTCCTGAATCAGGCTCCTTGCATGGAGCCTGCTTCTCCCTCTGCCTGTGTCTCTGCCTCTCTGTCTCCCATGAATAAATAAAATCTTAAAAAAAGAAAAGAAAAGAAAAAAGAAAGGGAAAGAAAGAAAGAAAGAAAGAAAGAAAGAAAGAAAGAAAGAAAGAAAGAAAAAAAGAAAGAAAGAAAGAAAAGGAAGGGAAGAGGTGGAAAGAGGGAAAGAACCAGCTGGGCATCTCCCACTCTAAGTTGGGGTAGTGGTAGGGGAGTTAATTTGGATAAGAGATAGAATTTTAAATTGAACTAGACTCAATGGGCTGTTTCATTACTGAAAGTAACCAAAAATAACCATTGGCTCCCCATGGTATTATTAGAGAGCAGCTTTCTAGCAGTGATAGCACAGTTGGGGGCAAGGACTTGGGAAAACAAAACCACCCTGCTTCCCCTCCTCTTGGCTTATACTCAGAGAAGATTTCAGGGGTTGTAGGACCTGAAGCCTGTTCAGTCTGTGGGGCTATCTTTAAGAAAAGTAACACAAATTACAAACACAAATCTCTCTTTTTTCAGTTTCTTTCCCTCATTATAATCCCATGTGCTGCTAAGATCTGGAGGCCCAGGACAGCAGAGGCTGCCATAAAGACAGAGAAGTTACTTCAACAATGGTAAGGGAGTCAAAGGTTTATCAAAGACCTAGTGCCATTTATAAAAGTCATTCACAGTTCACCTAAGGACATCATTTTTTGGAAATGGTGTAGAACCTATGGTGATAAGTCACTGTCTTGCTTTTCTTTCTTAAATGTATCCACTGTTTCAGCAGTGGTGCATTTAGTCAGCATGAAGAGAAACTCTGGATTTTTCTGCAGATAATAAATAAAGAACTTTAAATTTCAGGAAATTTAATAGTGATGTTTTGTAAAATATCATTGGATAGGCAGAGTAAAATGATAAGCATAATGTCAGTATGCTGGATAACAAAACACTTAAATATTCTAAGGGTTTTAGAGATTACTAGAAAGAATAATGTTTGTATTACCAATGACCTGCTGGATTTAAGTTTCTTGACTTTACATCTGGCACTTGGGGGAAGTGAATACATAACTTTTTAATTTTTTAAAAGATTTTAATTATTTGTGTGGGTGTGAGAGAGAAGGGGGGAGAGAGAGAGAGAACATAAGTGGAGGGAGGGCAGAAGGAGAGGGAGAAGCAGACTCCCCATGCAGCAGGGAGACAGACACGGGACTTGATTCCAGGACCCTGAGATCATGAACTAAGCCACAGGCAGACCATTAACTGAATGAGCCACCCAGGCGACCCTGAAAAAACATCTTTAATACAATATTATTATGATAGTTGAAAGATAAAAACCCAATGATCATAGCAAGAGATCCTGAAAAGGCAAATGATAATGTCCAGTACCCCTTCTGATAAGTAATCTTAGAATATTTTAAATAGATGGAAACTTTTTTTAAAGATTTTATTTATTTACTCATGAGAGAGAGAGAGAGAGAGAGAGAGAGAGAGAGAGAGGCAGAAACACAGGCAGAGGGAGAAGCAGGCTCCATGCAGGGAGCCCGACGTGGGATTTGATCCCAGGTCTCCAGGATCAGGCCCTGGGCTGAAGGCAGGCGCTAAATTGCTGAGCCACCCAGGCTGCCCAGATTGAAACTTTCTTAACTTAATAAAGGATATAGACCAGAAAGCAACAGCCATGTTATATACAAATTTAAAACAATAAAAGTACTTTTATTAATGGTAGGAACAACATAAACACTCTGATTTTTCAACAGGATGTAGGTTCACCAAGGTCTGTTATATATGTAAGATGTTCTAGTCAATGTGGTTAGATAAAACAAGCAATATATAGATATGTGATACAGGGATATCTGAAAAAGAGGAGATAGATATCTGAAAGAAAAAGACAAATGATAAATATTTGCAGAAAATAAGATACATTCCTAGGTGAGGATGGCAAAAGGGGACAAGAGAATCAATTAAAAAACAACAGAAGGATTTAGTAAGATAATTAAAATAAAGATAAATGTACAGAAATTAGTTTCCCTATATACCAGCAATTACCAATTTAAATAATTAATGAGAAAAAAGAGCCATTAAAAAAAGCAATGAAACTATAAACTATAAGTTCAATAAGAAAAATTTAAGACAAATGCAGAAAAAATATGAAACCTTATATATGACTGGGTGCTGTAAGATCCATGGGGAAAAAGAAGGGTTGTTCAATACATATAGCAAGAAAAGGTTATCAACATATGAAAAAAGCCTAAAAGTATAAAAATCAGTTCCTGGTGGATTAAGGACTTAAATGTCAAGAAGAAAAAATTTTAAACTCCTAATAAAAAAAATAAAAAATGAAAAATAAAATAAAAAAAAAGAAATATCTTAAGACGCTGGTGTAGGAAATGATTTTGTAAATAAAAATCAAGAAATATTGACTATAAAATATTGATAGTTTTATCTATATAAAATTATAAACCTCTACTCATCCAATCACCTTTAAAAAGGAAAGTTAAGGGATCCCTGGGTGGCGCAGCGGTTTGGCGCCTGCCTTTGGCCCAGGGCGCGATCCTGGAGACCCGGGATCGAATCCCACGTCGGGCTCCCGGTGCATGGAGCCTGCTTCTCCCTCTGCCTGTGTCTCTGCCTCTCTCTCTCTCACTGTGTGCCTATCATAAATAAATAAAAATTTAAAAAAAAAAAAAAAAAGGAAAGTTAAAAACTAGTTACAAATTGAGAATATAGATGCACTTGGCTGGTTCAGCTGGAAGAGCATGCGACTCTTCCTCTCATGGTTGTGAGTTCAAGCTCCACTTTGGGTGTAGAGATTACTAAAAATTAATAAATAAACTTTTAAAAAATTAATAATATATTCATAATACAACTGCTCAGGGGTTACCATCAAAAAATATGAAGAATGTACTGTGAAGAAAACTAAAAATCATAAAGCCTATATTTTTGGTCAAGATCATCCATTAATTTGGAGACTTTGCCTCAATTAAATCATTTGGTGTCTATGTTTTATGGTTCTTTTATAAAAGGAAAAATTTTAAATAAACATCTTTACGATGCCAAAAAACATATAAAGAAGTCGTATATATTAACAGAAACAGCACAAATCAAAAGAAGAATGGGCAAGAGATAAAAATAATTTCACAAGAGTATTAAAACATATAGCCTGAGACTTATGAAAAAAATGTTCAGTATCACTGGTAATCTGGTTATGCAAGTCAACAGTTTTCATTACATAACAAAAATGTAAAATTCTGACAATACCAAATATTGGGCAGAATGTGGATTCCTCAGGGTTTCATATACATTATTGGTAGGAAAATAGTTTGGCATTATTTGCTAAAATTGACCATATACAAACGTCTAAGGCCCAGAAATTCCACTCCTTAGCAAAGAGGAACTCCCATAAATGGATAAAAGAAAATATATACAAGAATGTTCACAGCAGCATTGATACCAATAGTAATATTCTGTTAACAAACCAAATACCATTCAATGATTGACTAAATCCCAATATCAAACTCAATCTAAACTTTAAATTTTTTTGGTATGTTCACACAATGTAAAAATTATACAGTATTCAAATAAATGAACTATAGCAACAATATGAAAAGATGTTAGTAATATTTAAGGGGAAAAAAAGTCCTGAAAGAATATATATATAATATTTGCTCCTCATATAAAGTTAAAAACTAAAACTTAGAAATGTATATGAAAGCTAATTCTCCTCCAAATAATCTACATGTTTACTGTAATTACATTTGAAATGCCAATACACATTTTTCCTTTTTTTTTGGCTGTAAGTGGGGGGACAGCCTGATTCTATAGTTCGCATGGAAAACTAAATGCATGAGATAAAAAGAAGAAACACATTTTGAAAGAAAGAACTAGTTAAAGGGAATTTGCGATATCACTAAGAGAAACACATTAAAACCCACAGTAATTAAAACATTGTAATACTGATGTAGGAATTGAAAAACAGATCTCTGGAACAGAAAAAATAACCCAGAGAAAGACATGTAGACATTTAGCTCATAATAAAGAGTATCTTTCAAATCAGTGTAGAAAGAATATTCAGTATAAGGTGCTGAGACAACTGACTATACAGTTGAAAAAAATCTCATTTCACAAAACCAAAAATAAATTCCAGATAAAGAACCTAATCCTAAATTGTGAAAGGCCTTTCTAAGCATCTCACAAAAGCCAAAAATTACAATGGAAAAGAAAGACAAACTGAAAAAAATCATAAAAATCAAAAGCTTCAATAGCAAAAAAAGACATCCTGAACAAATTTGTAAGGCTATTTAACAGTGTCTATCAAAATATGAAATGCAAACTACCTTTGATACTGTTTCTAAGAACCAATCTTATTAAGGACAACCCTGAGACCTCTGCTCATGACCTGAGCAGAAACTAAGAGTCTGCTTAACCAAATGCGCCACCCAGTAGCCACTGTATCACTTAAAAAAAGGGAGGGGGATCTATTGACTTTTTTCCCCCAGATTGTATCCAGTTTGAGGCTATTACAGAAATCTGTTTATTCTTGTATATGTATCACCATGTACATAAGCATGTATTCATGTTGAGTTAGCATTATTTTCAGTTCTACTAGATAATGCCAAATTGTTTTCTAAAAAAACTTCTGTATAAATTTTCACTCCCCCTAACAACCTATGAGTTACCATTGCTCTAAATCCTTGACAACTTTGGTTTTATCAGATTATAAATTTCAGCCAACCTAGAGGTTGTTTGGTGGGTGTTCTGTCATAGTTTTAACCTGAGTTCCTTTGATTATTAATCAGGTTGTGCACCTCTTCAAATGTATATGGCCAGTTGTTCATCTTCTTTTGTGTGAAGTGCCTAACCAAGCGTTTTCCCCATTTTTCTACTGGGCTTTTTCTTATTAATTTGTAAGAGTGCTTGATTTATTCTGCTACAATTTCTTTGCTGGTTTATGTAACTTGACTTTTTGTTCTCTCAGTAGGGTCTTTTGATGAATACAAGCCCTTAATATACTAAAATGTATTACTTTTTTCTTCTTTATATTTAGTGCTTTTTTCGATTTAAAAATTATTTCTCGGGATCCCTGGGTGGCGCAGCAGTTTGGCGCCTGCCTTTGGCCCAGGGCGCGATCCTGGAGACCCGGGATCAAATCCCACGTCGGGCTCTCGGTGCATGGAGCCTGCTTCTCCCTCTGCCTGTGTCTCTGCCTCTCTCTCTCTCTCTCTGTGACTATCATAAATAAATAAAAATTAAAAAAAAAAGAATTGTCAAAAAAAATTATTTCTCTATTCTAAAGCTATAAAGATATTATAATACATTTAAGTGTTATTTTGTTTTTTACATTTAGGTCTATAATCTACATGGAATTGTTTTTTGTGTAAGATGTAAAGATGGGATCTATTTCATTTCTTTTTCCATACAGATATCTAGTTGATCCAGTACCATTTACTGAAAAGACCATGATTTCCCCATTACAGTTCTAATTTTATTATAAATAATATTTACATATATGCACAGATCTGTTTCTGAATTCTATTCTGTTCCATTGGTCTAACACCCATCCCACTTTGTTTCAACTGTTATTGTTATAGCTTTCTAAAAGTCTTGATAGCTGACAGAGCAAGTCCTCCCAACTTTATTTCTTTTAAAGCTTTTAGTTACCCTTAGGCCTTTGCATAGCCATATAAATTTTATAACCCATTTGTAAAATTAAAAACCTCTTCTGGAATTTTTACCAGAACTTCATTGAATGTATAAAGGAATGTGCCAGGAAACTTATATGCTACAAACCAGTATTTTTATTGCAGAAACATGGTACAGCCTCCCTTTGATGGTTCTTTAATTTTTTAAAATAAAGATACACACTTGAACTTTTGGATGTTTTGCACATCTTTTGTAAATTTACTCCTAGGTAATCTCATTTTATGTCACTGTAAATAGTATCTTTTTTGTTTTTAATTCACTTTCCATTTGTTGCTAGTATATAGAGATACAATTGATCTTTGTGGGTCTTGTAACCAGCAATCTTGCTAAACTCAGTCTTTTTTGTTTTCCTCAACAGTTACATTATCAGCAACCTTATAAATATTTTGTGCCTTCCCAAGCCCTATATATTTTCTTGCCTTACTATACTAACTGGGATATCCAATATATGTGAAATAGCAGTGGCAATAGTGGGCATCCTGGCCTTGATATTCAACTTGAAGGCTTTTAACCACTAAGTTATGATGTTTGTTGACTGGTTTTGTAGCTATCCTTTATCAGGGTTGTGAAATTATTTTTCTATTCCCGTTCTGTTATGAGATCTTATGAATGATTGCTAAGTTTTATCAAGTGTGGTTTTTGCATCAGTTTAGAGGATTTAAAGGTTCTTCCTCCTTTGGTCTGTTAATAGTAAATTACTTTTTAAATATTAAATGAACTTGGCATTGGTATTATAAACCCAAATTTGTCATAAGGTATTATTCCATTTGCCAATATTTTGTTTAGGATTTTGTCATTTACACTAATGAATAAGACTGTCCTTTTATGTAATGTTGTTGCCAGGTGGCATAAAAGTGATGCAAATCTTATAAAATTAGATGATGTTTATAGTCTTTTGTTTTTTAGAAATAATCGGTGTACTTTGAAATTATATCTTTCTTAAATGTTTGCTAGACTACTTAGGCAGTCTTCTGGGCTTAGATTATTTTTTTGTGGATAAGATCTTAATCACAGATTCAATTTCTGTAATAGTTATAGGAGTATTAGGGTATTCTATTCTTGTGTCAGTTTCAGTAAGTTGTATTTTCCTACAAGTTTTACTATTTTAACTGAATTTGAAATTCATTTTCATAAAGTTGTTCATAATGCCTTATAAATATTTTTATTGTATGCAAGATCAATAGCAATGTACCCTCTTCCATTCCTGATAATAATTATGTTTTTCTTGATCAGTTTTGCCAGGTTTGTCAATTTTAGGTCTTTTCAATGAACCACTGATTTTCTCTACTCCATGTTTGATTTAATTCCTATTCTTATCCCTCTTTCCTACCTTCTGTTTTCTTTACTATGGTTCTATTTTTCTAACTTATCATACAAGTTTTGATATGTAATATTTCTATCATCATTCTGTTGAAAATATTTTCTAACTTCCATCACGATTTCTTTGATCTTTGTGTTATTTAGAAGTGTCTTTTTGATGCTTTTAAGAAGACAGATTTAAAATATAGATGTTTATCCCACTTAGTTGCTTTCAGTGGATTATTCAGAAAACCTTGCCCACCCTTACCAGAAACAAAGAGTCTACAGTATGTTCTAGAGTGAAAAATGCAAATCAAACTACAACATGTGTTGTTTGATTCCACTGAAAATAAAAAACAGAAAAAAGTATCTGTACTCAGGTGTTATTCTCTCTCACACACGTACACATACAGAAAGAATTTAGAAGGATAAATACTAATTGTTAATTGCAGTTACATGTGCAGAAAATAACAGAATTCCTGGAGTGGAACAGAAGGAAGAGATTTTATATCTAGGCTTGTTTTAAATTTTTTACAAGCAGCAGCCACTATTATTATATATTTTTTAAATTAAGATTTTATTTGAAATAGACCCAAATGATAAGTTCTATTATTTTAATAGATTATAAAATTATATATAATCAGGGTAGCAATGAACTTGAACCTTTATCTGATTAATTTCTTTGGTCTTCAAATATGATTAGTTTGACCTCAGGAAACATACAAATTCATTTTACATATGATGTCCCACAAAGAAGATCTTAAGACTCTTAGTTTTAGAGTCAAAAACCTATATATGTCTTCTTTCTATGTCACTCAGATTCCACATACTATCACATTCTCTTTTTTCTTCTAATGGGAAGGAAAAATATTTGTTGGCTGTTTTTATACAAGTTCTATATTTCTGTTCTTCTTGCTGAGCCTGAATGTCTTTTAAGTTTTCTTCAGAGTCTCATTTTCCAAAGCCTTTCCATCGCAAAAACATGTCCAAAATTTCTTAGCTGTGGTATACAGAGAAGAACACAATACCCTAATAGGAACTATAACAGAAAATTACTTAACATCCCTTAAATGTTTAATGCTTATATTATACATGTTAAGTATCACCATTGCTTTCTCAACCATAATACAGCATTACATATTGGCTTTTTATCCAGGGTGATCCTTAATATATTTGCATATGGTTTAACCTTTCTACCTTTATTTATACAGAATTTTTCACTAGAAATTCTCCGTGTCATTGTTTTTCTTAGAGTTTGTGAGAGATACTTACCAGGACTTAAAATTGTACATTGAATCTGTGAGCAGCTATTTCTGCTGCTAAATATTTAAGAAGGCAACATATCAGGCATATTCAGAATTTATGGAGTAATTGGTTTATTAGTTCATAAACTAATAAAAAATAAATAAAAGTAAATACTCTAGGAAGATGAGTGACACAGGGTATCGAGAATTATGAGGCATTAAATGAAAGGCATTTGTAAAGGTTTATAATTGGAAAGCAGAATGGAAAATGGGCAGGAAACCATCATGATGATAAAAATATGTAACATCTTTATAGGCCTAGGAGACTTCTCAGAGTTCTGATCTTTGACAGCAAAATAATTTGAGAATGCGTGTCTAACTCTTTAATTCAGTTATTTTTAAAGATTTTATTTATTTATTCATGACAGACACACAGAGAGAGAGGCAGAAACACAGGCAGAGAGAGAAGCAAGCTCCACGCAGGGAGCCTGACGTGGGACTCGATCACAGGTCTCCAGGATCACACCTCCGGCTGCAAGCAGCGTTAAACCACTGGGCCTCCAGGGCTGCCCCCTCAGTTTTAAATTTGGGACTGTCGTTCAAACAGGAGGTGGGGTCACATGTTCATTAATAGTCAATTTGACATTAGGACAATTAACCCCTTGTGTTTTCTATTATTTTATTAAAAATGGGTGGTATATGGAATATAAAAATGCTGATATCACAAAAAAAGGATAGGCCTCATAAAACTAATAGAACTTAATTGAAATAAAGATGAGAATAGCTAACCACACTAGAATTGGAATATTATTAACTTCAATGGAATAGTTTGCATTCAATTAGGATGGAGGAAAAAAGCACAATTGAAAATCTCGCATAAAGGCTTGGTGTTTAGCATGTGGTTACGTATGGTACCCACATTCTAGTATAATCCTCTACCCTTGGGGCCTAGGATCTCTTAACATGATGGGATAGCCACTCTTGATTAGGTTACGTTATATGGCAAAGGTGATGGAATAGTCACTCTCATGATTGTGTGATGTTATATTGGACCCCCATCACTGTAGACTGGAGTAAAATTCTCTCCCTGGCTTTGAAGAAGTAAGCTGCCATATTTTGAAAGTGTCATGGGAATGTAGTCCATGGATGGTTTCTAGGAGATAATAAGCAAGAACACAGGGATCTCAGTCCTATAGCTGCAAGAGAACTCTGCGCTCTAGATGAGAATGCAGTTTGGCTGCTACCTTGGTTTTGACCTTACAATACTCTGAGAAGACAACCAGTTACACTCTGTCTGGACTTCAGATCTACAGAAACTCTGAGACAATAAACGTGTGATGTTGTGAGTCATTAAGACTGTGGTCATTTGTTTTTTTTTTTTTAATTTTTTATTTATTTATGATAGTCACAGAGAGAGAGAGAGGCAGAGACACAGGCAGAGGGAGAAGCAGGCCCCACGCACCAGAAGCCCGACGTGGGACTTGATCCCGGGTCTCCAGGATCGCGCCCCGGGCCAAAGGCAGGCGCCAAACCGCTGCGCCACCCAGGGATCCCGCCTGTGGTCATTTGTTATACAGTGATAGAAAACTAATGCGATATGCTAACATGAAAACACTAGGTTTAAATAAAACAGGAGAGATATGAGGAGCTACTGGAGAAGACTGCTTATAAATGAATCCAGAAAAAGAGCTAAACACGTGCATTTTAACAGTATAGAACTGGAAGGATAGGATAGAGGGAAGTATCTTATCTGACAAGAGAAGAAACACATATTCAGGAGTTCCTGGTGTTTGCCTTTTTGCAAAAAAAAAAAAAAATTGAAATTAACATTTATTACTAAGTAACTTCCATTTATTGTGTTGGATACTTCTACATTTCACAATGATTAAAAAACTGTTTTAAAGTATTTTATTTCCAGGGTGTCTGTGTGGCTCAGTCAGTTAAGCGTCTGTCTTCAGCTCAGTTCATGATCCCAGGATCCTGGGATCAAGCCCCATGTTGGGTTCCCTGCTCAGTGGGGGGTCTGCTTCTCCCTCACCTCTCCCCCTACATGTGCCCTCTCTCATTCTAATAAATAAAAAATTTTTTTAAAAAGTTTTAGTTTTCTTCTAATATAAGTAATCATGTATCCTTTAAAAAGATATTTTATATTTATATTTATATCCTTTAAAAAGATATTTTAAATGGTATTAAAGACTGGAAAACTTGTTAAATCTGTTTCATAAACTCATTAACAACTATACATAAAATTAATGTAATTGGCATGAGTACACATATATATTTATAATACAGTAATATAAAACATGTTACTATAAGAAATTTTATAATTTATTTTTACTTATTTATTTTTAAATAAATTATTTATTTATTTATTCATGAGACAGAGAGAGAGAGAGAGGCAGAGACACAGGCAGAGGGAGAAGTAGACTCCATGCAGGGAGCCCGACGTGGGACTCGATCCCGGGTCCCCAGAATCATGCCCTGGGCCGAAGGCAGCGCTAAACCGCTGAGCCACCCGGGCTGCCCTATAATTTATTTTTAACTTAAGTATAGTTGACATACAATTTTATATTTTCAGATGTACAACATAGTGATTTGACAATTCTATGCATTATAAGATGCTCAACCATGGTAGGTGCAGTTACTACCTGTCACCACACAATGCGATCATACTGACTATATTCCCTATGCTGTACCTTTCATCATCATGACTTATTTATTTTTATGACTGGAAGTTTGTACCTCCTAAGCCCTTCCACCTATTTTGCCTTCATCCCAACTCTCCCCTCTGATAACCAACAAATAGTTTGGTTCTTGTATTTGTAAGGTCTTTTTCGGTTTTGTCCTTTATTTTCCTTTATAGATTATACATACAAGTGAAATCATACTTTATTTTTCTCTCCATTTGACTTACTTCACTTAGCATAATACCCCTAAGTGAGATATATATATATAGATATAGAGATATATATAGATAGATATATAGATATATATATATCGATAGATATATAGATATATAGATATAGATATATATACCACATCTTCTTTATCCATGCATGCATGGATGGACACTTAAACTGCTTCCCTATCTTGGAAACTGTAAATAATGCTGCAATAAACATAGGGGTGTATATACCCTTTTATTCTTTTTAAAAGATTTTATTTACTCATGAGACACACACAACACACACACACACAGAGGCAGAGACACAGGCAGAAGGAGAAGCAGGCTCCATGCAGGGAGCCCGATGTGGGACTCAATCCTGGGTCTCCAGGATTAGGCCCTGGGCCGAAGGTGGCGCTAAACCGCTGAGCCACCTGGGCTGCCTGTATATACCCTTTTAAATTAGTGTTTTCACTTTTTTGGCGTAAATATGCAGAGGTAGAATTGCTGGATAGTATATATCTATTTTTATTTGTTTAAGGAAACTCTATACTTACTGTATTTCCATAGCAGCTGCACCAATTTATATTCCCACTGACAGTCACGTGGGTTCCCTTTTCTCCACATTCCTGCCAAAACATTATTTCTTTGTTTTTGATACTAGCCATTCTAACTGGTGTGAAGTATTATCTCACTGTGGTTATGATTTGCATTCCTCTGATCAGTCTTTCTGGGCATCTTTTCATGTGCCTATTTTCTTTGAAAAAATGTCTCTTCGGGTCATCTATTCATTTTTAAATTAGATTATTTGATTTTTATGGGGGTGAGTTGTGTAAATTCTCTACAAATTTTGAATATTAACCCCTTATCAATGTTTCATTTGTAAGTATCTTCTCTCACCCAGTTAGATGTCCTTTCTGTATCTTTTCAAAGATTTTTTTTTAAGTGATCTCTATACTCAATGTGGGACTCAAATTTACAATCCCGAGATCAAGAGTTCCATGTTCTACTGACTGAACCAGCCAGATGCCCCTCTTTTCAGTATTGTTGATGATTTCCTTTGCTGTGTAAAAGGTTTTTCAGTTTGATGTAGTCCCAACTATATATCTTTGCTTTTGTTTTCCTTGCTTGAAGAGACAGATCTGCAAAAGTACTAAGACTGCCGTCCAAGAGTTTACTGCTTGTGTTTTCTTCTAGGATTTTTATGGCTTCAGGTCTTACATTTAGATTTTAGATCCACTTTGACTTTATTTTTGTAAATGGTGTAAGAAAATGGCCCAGTGTCATGCTTTGACATGTAGCTTTTGCATGGAGTTTCCCCAACACCATTTACCAAAGAGACTGTGTTTTCCCCATTGGGTGTTCTTGACTCCTTTGTCATAGATTAACTGACCATGTAAGTGTGGGTTTATTTCTGGGCTCACTATCCTGTTCCAATGATCTACATGTCACGTGTCTACTTTTTATGTCAGTACCATACTGTTTTGATTACTATAGCTTTGTAGTATAATTTGAAATCTGGGAGTATGAAACTTTCACCTTTGTTTTTCTTTCTCCAGATTGCTTTGGCTATTCAAGGATTGTTTGTTTTTGTTCTATGAAAAATACTATTGGTGTTCTGATGGGGATTGCATTGAATCTATAGATTGGTTTGGGCAGTACAGACATTTTTATAATGTTAATTCTTCCAATCTACAAACATGGACTATCCTTCCATTTGTTTCTGACATTTCAATTTCTTTCATCAAAGTCTGATAGTTTTCAGAGTACAGGTCTTGCACCTACATGGTTAAATTTATTCCTGGGTCTTTTATTCTTAATGATACAATTTTAAGTAGAATTGTCTCCCTAATTTCTCTTTCAAGTAGTCCATTAGTATTTAGAAATTCAACAGATTTCTGTCCATAAATTTTGTACCCTGCAACTTTACTGAATTCATTTATTAATGCCAATAGTTTTTTGGGGTGCAGTCTTTAGGGTTTGCTGTAGCATCATATCATCTACAAATAGTGGCAGTTTTACTTCTTATCAGTTTGGCTGTCTTTTATTTCTGTTTCTTGTTTGCTTTTTGTGGGTAGGACTTCCAGTATCTACAATATAAAAAAGAGATAATGGACATTCTTATCTTGTACCTGATCTCAGAGTAAAAACTTCCAGCTTTTCACTAAGTATAATGCCAACTGTGGGTTTGTCATATATGGCCTTTATTATGTTGAAGTATGTTTCCTCTAAACCCACTTTGGGGTTCATGATAAAAACCCATAGTTTTTATCATGAACATATGTTGAATTTTGTCAAATGTGTTTTCTGTGTCTACTGAGATGATCCTATTATTTTTATCTTTGTTTTTGTTAATGTAGAATATCATGTAGTTTGACCTGTGGATACTGAATGATCCTTGAATCTCTGGAATGAATCCCACTTGATCCTAGTGAATGATCCCCCCCCTTTTTTTTTCTAAAGATTTTATTTATTTATTCATGAGAGACACAGAGGGAGAGAGAAAGAGGCAGAGACCTAAGAAGAGGGAGAAGCAAGCTTCATGCAGGGAGCCTGACGTGGGACTCGATCCCGGTCTCCAGGATCACACCCTGGGCTGAAAGCAGCGCTAAACCCCTGAGCCACCTGGGGCTGCCCGTGAATGATCCTTTTAATGTATTGCTGAATTAGGCTTGCTAATATTTTGTTGAAGATTTTTGCACCAGAGATACTGGCCCTCAATTTTTTTTTTTTTTTTTTGGTCATTGCCTGGTTTGGGTATCTGGATAATGCTGGCCTTGTGAATGAATCTGGAAGCCTGCCTTCATCTTCTATTTTTTATAATAGTTTGAGGATAAATATTAACTCTTCTTTAAATGTTTTGTAGAATTCACCTGTGAAGCCATCTGGTCCTGGACTTTTGTTTGTTGGAAATTTTTTGATTACTGATTCAATTTTGTTATTAGTAATCTATCTGCAGATTTTCTATTTCTTCCTGACTCACTCTGGGGAGATTGTATGTTTCTAGATATTTATCCATTTCTTCTTGGTTGTCCTGTTTGTTGGCATGTAATTTTTCACAGTAGTCTCTTCTAATCATTTGTCTTTGTGTGGTGTCAGTTTTAATTTGTCCTCTTTCATCTGTGATTTTATTTATTTGATTCAGCTCCTTTTTCTTGATGATTCTGACTAAAGGTTTATCAATTTTGTTTTTAAAGAATCAGCTCTTAGTTTCATTAGTCTTTTCTAATTGTTTCAGTCTCTATTTCATTTATTTCTGAACTTTATTATTTCCTTCCTTCTACTAACTTGAGCCTTGTTCTTTTTCTAGTTTCTTTAGGTATAAGGTTAGATTGTTTGAGGTCTTTCTATTTTCTTGAGGTAGACTATCAACTTCCCTCTTAGAACTTCTTTTCTGGGCAGCCCGGGTGGCTCAGCAGTTTAGCACCGCCTTCAGCCCAGGGTGTGATCCTGGTGACCCGGGATCGAATCCCTCGTCCAGCTCCCTGGGTGGAGCCTGCTTCTCGCTCTGCCTGTGTCTCTGCCTCTCTCTCTCTCTCTCTCTTTTTCTCTGTGTCTCTCATGAGTAAATAAATAAAATCTTTAAAAAAATTATTAAAAAAAAAGAACTTCCTTTCCTACATTCCAAATTTTTTGAACTGTTATGTTTCATTTTCATTTGTCTCCAGTCAACAATTCAGATAATAAGCCAGTAATAAATGCAGCCAACACAGCTTTATTAGAAATCCAAACCTCAGTTATTTATTTTTTAAAATTTCTGCTTTGACTTCCTTGTTGGCCAACTAGTTGTTTAGCCTTCATATATCTGTGGGGTTTTTCCAATTTTTTTCTTCTGATTTCTAGTTTCATACTATCATGTTTACAGAAAAGGCTTAACATTATTTCAATCTTCTTAAATATATTGAAACATGTTTTGTGGCCTAACATGTGATCCATCCTGGAAAATGTTCTATGTGCACTTGAGCATTTGTACTCTATTATTTTTGGATGAAATGATTTGTATGTATCTGTTAAGTCCGTCTAGTCTAATGTGTTGTTCAAAACCACTATTCCCTTATTGATTTTTTGTCTCAATGATCTATTCATTGATGTAAGTGGGGTGAAGTCCCCTACTGTTACTGTGTTACTCTCACTTTCCCCCTATAGAGTATATGTTAATATTTGCTTCACATATTTATGCGCTCCAATGTTAAGTGCATATTTATAACTGCTACATCCTCTTTTTGGATTGATCCCTTTACCATTACATAATATAGTACTTCTCTGTTCCTGTCTTCTTCTCTTGCCCTCTCCTCTTGTGATTGTATGACTTTATTTAGTATTATGTTTAGATTCTATTCTTTTTGGTTTTTTGCATATCATTATAGGCTTTTGATTTGTGGTTACCATGAGGTTCATATGTAACATTCTATGTATATATACAGCAGTCTATGTTAAGTTGATGGTTGCTTAAGTTTGAACACATTCTAGAAGTACCTCCCCTCCATGTTTTATGCACACTATATCATACATTTCTTGTTTTGCATATCCCTTAACTAATTTTAGTAGATATAATTGATGTTAGTACTTTTGTCATTTAACATTTTAACTTTCATATTAGCTTTATAAGTCTGGTCTACTTACTACCTTTACTGTAGCTGAAATCTGCTTTGATAATTTTCTTATTTCTAGTTATGGCCATTTCTTTTTTGCTTAAAGAAGTCTCTTTTGCATTTCTTGTAAGACCAGTTTAGTGGTGATGAACTTCTTTCACTTTTGTTTGGGAAATTCTTTCTCTCTCCTTTAATTCTGAACGATACCCTGGCTGGGGGCATATTCCTGGTTGGCAGCTATGTGCTTCTGGCCTAGAAAGTTTCTATTGAAAAATCGGGTGATAGTCTTATAGACTTGTGAGTAACTATTTGCTTTTCTCTTGTTGCTTTTAAGATTCTCTTGTACATAACAATTTGCTTTTATCTTGCTGCTTTTAAGATTCTCTCTTTAATTTTCAACACTTTCATCATTATTTATATTAGCTTGAACCTCCTTGGGTTCATCTTGTTTGGGATTCTTTGTGCTTCTTGGACCTGGATGTCTCTTTTCTTCCAGGTTAGGGAAGTTGTCAGTTACTATTTCCTCAGATAAGTTTTCTGTTTTTCTCCTTCTGGAACCCTACAAGGCAAATGTTTTTATGTTTGATTCTGTCTCCCAGTGGTCCTTTAACCGATCCTCATTTTTTAAATTCTTTTTTTGTTGTTGTTGTTCAGCTTCAGTGATCTCCACTACTCTGACTTCCAGATTGCCAATCTGTTTTTTTTTGCATCCTCTAATCTGCTGCAGATTCCCTCAAGTTTATTTTTCATTTCAGTTATTTTATTCCTCAGCTCTGATTAGTTATTTTTAAACATTTTTTTCTCTCTTTGATGAAGTTCTCACTGAGTTCATCCATTCTTCTCTCAATCTCAGTAAGAATCTTTACTTTGACCCCATTATTAAATAGATTGCTGACCTCAGTTTTATTTACTTATTTTTCTGAGGTGTTGTCTTTTTCTTTCCTTTGGGACATATTCCTCTTTTTATTTTAGCTGATTCTGTTTGATTCTATGTATTAGGTAGACCAGCTATGTCTGGATGTCATAGCTATGTCAGGAGCTATGTCTCCTGGTCTTAAAACTAGTGGCCTTATATAGAAAGCATCCTACTCCCTGATCATCAGAACAAGGAATTCCCAGGGCTGTCCCATGTGTGGGCTGTATGAGCCCTCTTGTTGTGATTGGGCCAGGACAGCTGTGGGTGTGTTGGTGTGCAGACCTCTCAGCCAGCTGTACATGTTTCAAGTGTGCTGGTGGGTGGGGTTAGCCTCCACCCACCTTGGTAGGAGTAATAGTGGAAGAATATCAGTTCTGGCTGAAGCTGCCCACTGGGTATGGGAGAAAGGTAGTCACTTTGGGGGGACACTGGTCCTAAATGAGGCAGCCTGCTAGGTGTGGCAGAGTTGGAGTCACTTTGGAGGGGCATCTGCCAGGGCAGGCAGGGTGGGTGGGGCAGGTTCACAGGAAATGTCAGAGAAGGGCAAGTGGTACTAACAAAGAAGATGAAGAGTGTCAAAAGTGACTCCTACTACCATCCAGCCAACTAGGCTAAATGGGGACAAGATAAACAGTGCTTACCAGCATTCCTATTCTTGGAGAAAGTTCCTATAGATCCCTTACCTCCAGCACATGCCCTAAAATCAGTCAATAAATCTTCATGTATAACCTAGGTGCTATTCCAACTGCCATCTCTATGCTGGGTCTTGAACCATGTGATACAATTTGCTGGCCCTCTAAGAGCAGAGTCTCAGTTTCCTATAGCCTTCTGGCTCTTCTGGAGTTAAGGTTCACTAATTTTCAAAGGCAAACACTGTGGGAGCTCATCTTCCTGTTGCAGATTCTCAGGGTTGGGGGTGCCTGATATGGGGCTTAATCCCATCACTTCTCAAGGAAGACATTCTATGTCTGTGATATGGCCTCAACTTGTAGGTCACTGTGCCAGGGATTTGGTTCCTGACTGTGTTTCTACCCCTCCTCCAAACACAACATGGCTTCTCTTTATTATTTATTCTGTGGAAAAGCTATTCTGCTAGTTTTCAGGTCCTTTTCAGAGTGAGTTACATTATATGAACTCAAGATCCTCCTACTCCACTATCCTCCTCCTTTTTTATTATAAAATATTTTTAAAACTGAGGTATGACATACGAAAATTAGCATTTTATATGGTGCACTCAGAGCCTGAAAAAAACCTATGATTTGCATAATGCAAATTTATTTTGAAGATCTACATGCAAGCTTGGTCTCTCAATGCCTTCCCCATCTAATCCTTTAATGACCCAAATGTAAAGTCCTTTACTGCACACATAGACCAGACAACTTTCAATATGAAAACAAGCATGGCATCATTCTTCATCCCCTTCATAAATAAAAAGGACATTCAAAGAATATTAGCATCTTAGAAGTTTGTTTAGTTTTTTTTGTTTTGTTTTTTTTCCAAATCAAAATGGAGAAATTACAGAAATATCTTAAACCCTTTGCTGAAGTATAACATACACTCAGAAAAGTGTATAAATAATGAGTATACAGGTTAATAAATTTTCTCAAATGGAACTCATCCCAATAACCAGCATTGGGATTAAGCAAAGACAGAACAGAACATTGCCAGCAGCCAAATGCTTCCTTTATATACTCTTTCCAATCATTACCCCATACAGATAATCACCATCCTGACTTCTATCACCTTCTGATGAGTTTGAACTTTATATAAATATAATCACACAGTGTATATATTCTTTTGAGACTAACTTTTCATGCTCTACATACATTTGTGAGATTTATTCTGTTGCATGAAGCAGTAGTTTGTTCTTTGTCAATGCTGTAGAGAATTCCATTGTGTAAGCAAACCATTCTATCCATTCTACTGCTGATGAGCATTTGGGCAGTTTCTGATTTTTAGCTGTTTCAAAGGGTGCTATTATGAACATTTTTGTACAGGTTTTTTGGTGAGCCTATTTATGCATTCTATTGGCACATAAATAAGTGTGGAACTGCTGAGTCATGGAGCATTGTTTGACTCTACTAGATATTGTCAAATAGTGCTCCAAAGTAGTTATATAAATTTATACTTCCATCAGCAGTATAAAAATTCCTTTTGTTTTAGATTCTTGTCAACATTTGGCATTTTCTATTTTTCTCATTTTAGACATTCTGAGGGGTATATAATTCCATTTTGGTTTAAATTTGCATTTCCCTGATAATAATAAAACCAAGTACCTTTCCATATACTGAATGGCTATCTGGATTGCTTCTTTTTGTAAATTAGGCATTCAAGTCATACCTTTCTCTCACTGATGTGTAGGAGTTTGTTATATAGAATAACTGGATAATAAAATTTTTAAATTTCTCATTTCAAACAAAACAAATGAATAAACAAATGAAAAAGCAGAATCATATCTATAAATCCAGGGGACAAACTGATGGTTACCAGAGCAGAGGGGAGAAGGGAGTATGGGCAAAATGGGTGAATGAAGGGGAGTGGGAGATGCAGGCTTCCAGTTAGTGAATGAATAAGTCTCACAGAAGAAATAAAAGGCACAGGATAGGAAATAGAGTCAATGATACTGTAATAGCTTGTGTGGTGAGAGAAGATAGTTACACTTGTGGGGAGCATAGTGTAATACATAGAGAAGTTGAATCACTATGTTGTACACCTGAATCTAATGTAATATTGTATGTCAACTCTTCTCAAAAAAATGAAATGAAATAAAAATTTCTCTTTTCAGACTGTCAGAGGAAAACATAAGCAACATCTGGATTAAATCTGAAGAGTCTTAAAACAGTTTCTATTCTCCTGTAACATGGGTTTGACAGGGGAAAAGTGAAATAAAAAGTCTGTCTTTAAATATTTAATTCAAGAACTAAGCAAAATGAAAATGGATTTATAATTTCTGACACTGGGAGAAGCCTAATGGGAAACTGTCATAAATTACTGCCCTTTGTAGCAATAAAATAGTCATATCCTTGAAGCTCACTATTTCTTGTTAATTAAAATTTCATTGTCAAATACATTTTGCAGTCTGCTCACAAGAACATATGTTTCTGGGGGGAAAAAAACAACAATTGGTAAATAATTGGCTGGATTTTCCTTTTAAAGGACCAGACAAAGCCAGGGTTCTGGTTTTAAATATCCTTCCATTTAGAAACAAAACAAGGGTGCCTGGGTGGCTCACTCATTAAGCTTCCAACTCTTGATTTCAGCTCAGGTCATGATCTCAAGATTGTGGAGTTTGCTTAGGATTCTCTCCCTCTGGTCCTCCCCCTGCTTGTACTCTCTCTTTAAAATAAATAAAATCTTTAAAAAAATAAAAGCAAAACAAACACCCAGCTCTCCCCTTGCTCCCCCAAAGAACAACCCTGAAATAAAGTGGTGTCATCGGGGGTTGACCTACACAATTTTACTGAGGCACAAAGGACAAACAAATTTAGTTCCACTAGACTGCTGCCTTGTCATTACAATAAATTCCCTCTGCATAATACCTTTTGGGTTTGTATAAGCTAAAAAATGTTTCTAAGGGAGGCTGGTTTTCATTCCTATAATGACAGCAGTAATTCCTAGGATTTTTTTCTTTACATCATGTTTTTGGTTTTGTTAATAAAAATGGTTGACACCAGACACCAGGTCCAATTGAAAAAAATAAACTACTTTTTTGAAAATTTACCTTTAAAGGTTGACCATCAATCAAATATAAATACTGAGTGCTGGGACGCCTGGGTGGCTCAACAGATGAGCATCTGCCTTCGGCTCAGGGAGTGATCCCAGGATCTGGGATCAAGTCCCACATTGGGCTCCCTGTGAGGAGCCTGCTTTTCCCTCTGCCTATGTCTCTGCCTCTCTCTCTCTCTCTCATGAATAAATAAATAAATCTTAAAAAAAAAAAAACAAACAAAACTGAGTGCTGCATTTGTAAGGGAAGGAAATGAATAAAAATAAAATTACCATAAACATATTCCAAAATTTAAGCAATAGTGGCAATGTAAATATTTACAATTAAAATGATAGCACTGGTAAAATAGAGTGACATTTATTGTTTCAGGAAACCACTGTGCTGTTTCACTGAACTTTGTTCAAGTGGAGGCAAAATCCTTCAAGGAAAATCTCATGGTGTATGTAAGCAAATTCTATAGAATATAAAATAAAGATTTTTAATCCACTAAAAACCTTCTTAAATTTCAACCATGTAATGGAGACTCACAAAAATCAGACCAAATACTATGTGATGTCATTACTTTAACCACATAAATAGAAATTAATCTATTACCTTTTCTTTGAATGAGTATTTCTCAGACTTTGAGAAAATGCTAGTAAGAAATACTATATAACCATGCTGAGCCAACTCTTACAAATAGGCTCTTTACTCTTTAGGTGCTTGCACAGAATTTATAAATAGAAGCCAGTGGCCTAGGTGTCTTTCTTTTTTTTTTTTTTAAGCAATTTCTGAGGATGATTTTTATTTAACACACTCAATGCTTTTTGAGGTTGGCAATATTATCATCAACACTTTAAAAAAAGATTTCTGAGTTTTATAAAGCTGAGGCTACATAGAAGAGCATGGTTTATATAGACCTGTGATTAATATTTCACAGAGGAACAGCAAAAAAAATGTATGTTGTCCATAGCCTATACCATAACAGCACCAGGCAGGCTGACCCCTGCAATACTCTTCCAGTCGTCAGAGTCTGGGAACTAAAGAGGGAACCATTCAAATCCCTAATTTTGCAGGACATACTCAAATATCCACCTTAAAAAGCTTTTTGAATTCTTGCTTTATTGCTTTCCAGCTTGTATGCAGCTTAAGAAACTAAAACCCAGAACACTCATTAATCCATTTGGTAATCCAAATTCTGATTTGAATTTTCCAATTTCCAAAGAGCATATCCTTTCTTCTGTAGCACTTTCCTACATTCCTCCTCGTCCTGATATTCCTCTTTATGTTTTCCACTTTAACTTGAAAATATCAAATTAGAATTAAATTATTCCATTTAAGCCTTAGATCTATACCTCTGTTTAGGTGCTTGCACAGAATTTATAAATAGAAGCCAGTGGCCTAGGTGTCTTTTTTTTTTTTTTTTTGAAAAGTCAGCTGCTGTTTTATTGGAGGCACCATCGTGGGAAGGGAGGCCAGAGCTGTGACCCTTAGCTCTGCCGTGGAGGGGGGGCAGGCCCTGGATCAGAAGGGCCGGCGAGGCCCGCTGGCCTTCCGGGCCGCAGAGCGGAGGGGCAGGCCGCGTTGTGCTCCCAGAGCAGGGCGGCGAAGGCACCTAGAACTGAACGTTCAGGCTCGGGCACAGGCTCCCAGCTCTTGGTACACAAAATATGATCATTCTCTGTAAGAGACTTATCACACTTTGTCCTCTTCTTTGAATGAACAAACCCATTTCTTTCTATACAGTCACACAGGCTAGACTTTTTTGCGGCTCTTCTTACACTCACTTTGACACATCATTCTTTTTCTTAAAAAAAAAAGGGGGGGGGATAAATTATTTTATATGCTACGTGTTTCTGGCAAAAGGAGGTACTGAAGTAGAGACTCAAACATCTTTCTTTCTCCTATCTGACTCAACAGGTAAGAAATCAAATCAGGTATACACTGTCCATTTGAAGTATAATTTAACAAAAAAGTTATGAACCAGAATATTAAAAGAGTGGAAGAATATCCAATTTCTCTAGTCTTCATATTAACTAAAGTTACTATCTATGAATAGTTAACTATGCAACAGTACTGTTAAAAAATTTTCAAACCTACTCCACAGTCTTAGAATTAGATGCAAGACTTCAGAGTTAGCAACTCGTTCAACAGGTTAGCTGTCCTATGTGACACCTGATCCTGAATGACACTTACCTGATCCTGGCAGCTTAAGTTGCTTACTTTAGAAAACCTGACATAAGAGCAAGAAAAAAAAAAAAGGAAAGAAAGAAAGAGCAAGAACACCAGGTAACTTTTTCTTCCTCAAATAATAGGACTGCACTAACTTAAAAGAACTTTTCAAGTTGCTGCTTCAGTAATTCACTTACTCCTAAAATACAGTAAACCTGAGAATGACAAAAATATGGAGTCTCTACAGAGTCAGATTATTGATAACTCCTCACTGGCTCCCTCTCTGGTTTTTAACTTCATAGTACTCCTAATTCAACTGAATGGTAAAGTCTGAGTAGGGGCAAGGAGGACACCAGAAGATAAAGACCATCTGAATTTTAATGACTGATTCAGTAAATCTCTCCTACTTGTCAAGTACATACAAAGAAGGTATTATCACTGGCAATGCTTAAGGCTTCTAAACACAAGCTGAGATCATACCCATAATTAAATGTGGAATCTGGTAGACTGAATCCCAATCAGCACTTTAAAAAAAGAGAGAGAGAGAAAAGAAGAAAGAAAGAAAAAGACAGCGATAAGGAGTCATATTGCTAAGTCATGACTCATTTTTTTTGAATCGTTGTTCATGAGTAAACAACAGAATACAATCATTTTTTCCCCTTCTCTGTGCTAAGAACTAGATATTTTAAGTAAGTTTATCAACTCAAGTATAAGAATCTGGTGAACTTTATTTCACAATAATCACCTGCTCCTTTACTAAAACTGATATACTGGAAATTAAGAACAAGAACCGCCACAAACAACCACTAGAGAGCATGAAAGAACAGAAGAGAACAGAAGGAACAAACGCAGACTGTAACACTTTTTCTCTCTAGAGACCAGTGAAGGTCAAGAATGAAGCAGAAGGGGGAAATACATCCGTCTTATGTACATAAAAAGATTCCCAGAGTTTTGAGTGAATAATCAGGTAACTTTTACAAGTAAGGAATTAATTTGACAACCCAGAGCATTTTAGATGTCTAGCTTCAAGTTCTTGCTCTTGGTCTGTTTTTTGTCTTCACTTTTGTTTGAAAAGATGTTATTCTTATGGTTTTAACTGGGATACAAAACAAAATTATATTCAAGAAACTGCAGTGAGAAAGCAGAAGTAGCAATTCCTTCGAAAGAGATAAAAGTTTTAATCAACTATAGCCAACCTTTTGTTAGACAAATATCATAGCTATATTGCAGAGCTCTGTACTTTCTTTGAAATTTTAGTATAAAAACTGTATTTCTATGGAGAGAGAAATGTATATATATATATATATATATATATATATATATATATATATATTTCATGAAAAACATTTGAAAGAAATTAATATCAAGGAAAAACCAGGAAGAGAGAAAAGGGGTCTGGCTCCAGAAAACACTGGTCAAAGAAGAATGATTTCATTCCCATAGGGGAGTTTTTCTTATGTCACTCATTTCACTCAACCCCTTCTATTCCCATTTAAATATTGTCTTTAGTCACAAAATTGCTTACTATTGCTTTTCTCTAACACAGAAAGTATAAACCTGTATAATCTTATAACTGTATTCAGGAGAAGAAAAGGAGTGTTTCCTTCTAATATTTTCTCTAAGGTACGGTAATGAGTTTTATAAAGGTTAGTTTGGTTAATAAAATAGCTTCTTTTAAGTTAGTTTAATAAAATACCAGCACTAGATTAATGACCTCTGGCTGTTTCTGATACAGAGAAATATACTCAGGCTAAATGCCCATCCTAATAATTACCCATTTATCCATCCATCCATCCATCCATCCATCTATCAATCAATCATACACACATAACATAATGTGTGCACACACACATATGGCAGTCCCTTCACACATTCCATGAAGGATAAAAGACAAGAGAAAAACCCAAGCCATGTGTAATACACATGAACACTTAATTGGATAGAGCATTATGCCCTCATTCTCACAGTCATCAAGTCCTCTTGTAAACAGTGTGCTTAAATAATGGATTCTGCACTAAAACAAACAGTCTCTTGTTTCCTACTGGGTGGAGAATGCACTTTGTAATTTGGTTTCTGATAGCCAAGAGCAGTAATGAAACTATTCCTTACAACTTACTGCTCATCCCACACAGACTTGTAAATCAGCACACAGGCCCAGTTGAAAACTGGAATGAGCAGGTCAAGCTTTAACACAAAAGGGCCACATCCCTTCACTGTGCTTATAAGCCACATCGAGCTAACTTGTTCCCAGGAGCTGTAAAGAGCCATGACAGATCCTTTTGACAGCGGCTATCTCTACTATTTAGCTCACTAGAATAGTGTGGCCTCTCTCAACCCCACAATGGTCTGCACAAAAATGGAAAGGGCAGCAACCTTTTTTAGAGACTAAATGAAAATGTATGAAGACAGATGTCCACTGTCTGTGGTGGCTCTTGAGCTCTTCCAGTTAAGTTCTCCTCTAACACATAATTCATGAGAGGGAGTAACAGAGGACCCTTACAAATGTAGAGAAAAAGAGCTGGAGCTTGGATAAGTAAGCAAGTGGTCCCAACGGTTGGATAATTTAAAAACGTTATCTCATATAAAAAAAAATTAACATAGAGAAGGCAGTGAATACAGAACAATTTTTTGCTTCCCATAAATAGATACAAGTAATGAAATTAGATACAAGATTTACTGAAAGTATATAGAAAATTGCTAAGTCCTAAAATCTTTAGGAGAAATTAAAATCAGTTTAAAATAATTTTAATTTCATATACAAATACTCAGAATATGCCACAGCTATGTAATTGTTTATATAAAAGTAACAAGCTATAGCCATTTTCCTTAATTGAACACCATTTTTTTCTTCTGATACTTTGTTATATATTTTTGGTTTTGATTGAGAATGTAGTATTAATACTGATTTGATGATATCCAGCCCTCAGTATCTCCTTCCCATAAGATTTTAATCTAGGTTTATAATGCATTTGATCTATTTATGCAATAATTCATGGTATTTGAGGCCAACAGATATAGTATAGATAAAATATAAAGCCTGAATATAACTGGTACCATGAAAACAACAGTAAACTGAAAATCAGGAGATCTAGATTTTCATTTCAGTTCTGTTTCTGTGTGATCTAGTCCTCAATGTTCTCATTGAAAATGGAGAGACTCAGGCACTTAGGTGGCTCAGAGGTTGATCATCTGCTTCGGCTCAGGTCATGATCCTGGGGTCCTGGGATAGAGTTCCACATCGAGCTCCCCACAGGGAGCCTGCTTCTCTCTCTGCCTATATCTCTGTCTCTCTCTGTATCTCATGAATAAATAAATAAAATCTTAAAAAAAAAAAAGAAAATGGAGAGACTGGCTTATAAATGATCCCTAAAATATCTTTCAGATGCAATTTTCAATGAGCTAATTGGTTAAAGTCTCTAAGCTGTCATCTGTTGGCAAAGGATATTAAAAGTCTACCTCAGGCAGAAAGAACAAGCAAAGTTCTCCTCCAAATGCTCTACTGTTGTGTACAGATCCAACCTGTTGAACTTTCTGAATGACATGGATTTATTTATGTGTTTCTGAGACTCAAGCAAGGCTATTAAATTCTTATTGATGGTCAATATATTTTGTCTCCCTCAAAGAGAAATGAGCAACATCCATTCCCAGTCATCTTAATATTTCATAAAGAATTTTGGAATTCTTATCTTCAGAATAAGAATCCACTTCAAATTATTAAAAGAACAAGTAAATGCTGCATTGTTAATATTTTGCTATGATTGCTGCCCTTTTAATTTATCTGAGTTTCTCAAATGGCTCTTCTTGTGCTGGATTTTGTACTGGAATGCCGATAGCCTCCACACAATATTCCTGTGAACTGACAGGAATGAAAACCAACCTACTTCTTTAAAGCCAATAATCACAAAGGTTAGCAGTCATTGCATTTGTATAATAAAAATAAACTGCCACATTCCCTTTAAATATGTACAAGCTTAATTTCAGACTCAGGCAGACTCAAGGATCTCTTACCTGGGGTCTGCATTCTGCGAAGTTTCTGGGTGTTGCTAACATGATCCTTCCGGCATGCCAGTCAGAAACTCAAAACACTTGTATACAGTCCTCGCCCATGCTTGCTCTGGCTGGCGCTCTGCTCTCTTTTTGCTCTCGCTCTGTGCCTCAGACAGTTTGGAATGCAGAAAAGCCAGAGCCAACGCCAGTCAAACTCAAGCCTTTTTTTCTTTTTCCCAGTTCTTTTGCTACAGAGCACTCAACAATAGCCACCCTTCCTTACTCACTGCACGTTTTTTGCATAGCACTGGGTACAGGCAATCTACTTCAGGAGAAGCAATGGATTTACAAAGCTAGAAAACTCATTTTTTTCTGTCCCAAGAGGAAGTAGGAGGGATACATGCATCTCCGCATTTTAAGAAGGGACTTTTTTTTTAAAGCGGTCTGTTTTAAAATCTGTCATATTTTAGGGAAATGAAAAATAATACACATTTCAGAGATTCTTATTTTGAATATTATGCTGAATTAAAACAAACTTTTCAAAGTACAAAAAGTAGGTAAATATCTTACAACTAATGTGGTGTATATAGAAGTATATATAAATTCACTCTATAAATTACTTTCTTACAGCAGAAATATTTCAAATTTGGAAAAGGAAAATTGTATATCCCTAAAATCCTTCATTCAGCTCTTAAGCTAGAACATCATTTTAAAAATAAAGAAAAATTTAATTTTATAAACTGAGTGGCTCTTGACTCATTAAGTCAACTACATGTGATGAGATTATATATAACATCATTGTTCTTAGCTATCATTTCAACTTGTTTTAAAACCAGACATATTTCTAAGGGTTTTTCCCCCTATGTTCCAAAAATGGAAGACAGGTCAATGATGTAATCTTCATTATTGGTATGATGACCTAACACATTATGCAGCTGCTCAGTTGCTGAGGTTAGCAGGTCACAAATGATCAATTAAAAAATTCACAGTTTGAATCCTTGAGCAGATCCCACCTGCCACTGCAGACAGAGGGAACAGGACAGACATGAGAAGAACACAGTATCAATATTATCTACCACTTATCAAACAGCTCATGGAAAGACATACACTCCATCTAGCTATATGTCTGTATATATTCTATATCCGATACATCTCTTGCACTATTTAGATACACATATATACACACAAGTATGCATACATACATATGTGTTTGTGAATATATGTATATTCCTTTTCCTTCCTACCTCCCCACCCAAGTCTCGAAGATTTAAATTTAAAGTTTCCTTTAACACCATCTAATTTGGTTTTGGTTATTTAGTCTCATCTTTCTCGAAAAATCATTTACGTTCTAATATTATTGCATTTTCTTCTGCCTTTACTTCTGGTTTCCTATTTCTACTTCAAACCCTAGTGCTATGCAGGTAAGAAGCACAGAGAGAGAAAGGCATAAACAAAAGTCATACAGAAAGGAACAAACTATGAGTCTGACTAGGAGGAATTTCAGACCACAGATCCCACCTTGCCCTATATGAAACAACACACCAACAACACCTACACTCTTCCTCCAGGGGTAATACAGCTTTATCAAGTATATCATTTATAATCCCTTAAAATTGTGCAAAGCACACTGAAATTATTTTTCCTTGCTATTCCTATGAATAATTTTAAGAAATAGATCATGATTTCCATAATTCTACCCAAGTAGTTAGAACTAAGGACAAGTTAGTCTAGTTACAAGGAAGAGAGATTTCAGGTCAAGAAAGGTAAGTCAGAGATCCTGGAAACAGCTTTCTGCAAGGGCTCCCTGCTATAAGAGACAGTGACTCTCTAACTCTTCCCACACAGGTGAATATCCATTTGCTGAATATACTGTAGGGCTGTAGTTCTCAAACTATGCTACTGAACAATGCAAAAGTTCTGATGAGAAAACAAGGTAACAGCAACCTTTTCCCAAATGACAGAAAAGGTTCACATATACAATTTTCTCAAGTGTGAGTTTTTCTTTTTAAATATATTCTAAAATGTTAGAATCTATTACTGTTAACTAACATTAAAGAAGCCTAGAATAGTTCCAAATTCAGATCATAATGACATTGTCAGATATATGCAGGTTAATTATAACAATGGTTTATTATGTTCTGCAAAAAGCACTTTTACTACCTGCTTAAATCTGAGAACCACTGTTGAACCAGAAACAACTTTTCTTAAACCCATATGTTATTTCATTATTCAACACTCCTCAAAGAGGCCTATACACCATACTTTATTCATTTTTACACTAAATCTTTTTTGCAATCTTTTCTGCGCTATTTTTAACTCCTTGTCTTATGCCTTGGTATTGCTTCTTCTGTCTGAAGTCCCCTGGTCCTCTCTTATTTATCCTGCAAAGCCCAGACTTAAAATTATTTTCTTATTTCCTACCCAAAGTTGATCACATTCTCCTCTGCATTTTTTTAATACCCTGTACTATTTTTTCTCTTCAGAGCCCTCACCATTACCTAACATTCTATTAGGTGCTGATGTTTAATGCCCTTTTTCCCATCAGAATGTGAAGGAGATGAAGGGGCAGTGGGGAAACACAGGCGGGGGTGGGGGGGAGGCTCTGTCTTATTTTCAGCTTGTCCACACACTCAGAACGATGTCTGGCAGTAGCAGGTACTTAATAAATGATGGACAAAAATGGATAGATGGATAAAAAATATATTTCACTTATCAAACCTTTCATGAGTATCTAGAGTCAAGAGTATTTTGGAATATCTTGAGGACAGGGATCACAGCACACCTGTTTTCTGATGCCAGAGCCTAGCCCTGTATATGTCATGTGGTGAAACAAGAACATAAAGGAATAAGTCTCAGGCTTGTATGGTTTCAAACAGCTAACTGAAGGCTAAAGAATTATATAACAAGGGAAGGCAGTCATTTCATTATTTACCCAATTAGGACCTACTTGGACCAGGTGGAATCCTGACATGTGAAAGTTGATTCTGGGGCGTCATTTTTCCCTTCTATGAACCCACAGCTGTGTGTTGTGCTACTAGGGAAGGGAAACACAGCTTCTATGGCAAAGACTGAAGAGACTGATAAAATCTTAATCTCCTACAACACTAGGGAGTTCTCCAAGAAGCTAGAGAAGCATGAGTAAATGTTTCATCCTTTAGCCATCCACTCAGTTTAGACAGTGGCTAAAATTCATGTCCACGAAGAAGCTCTGAACTGGTATCAACTCTCAGAACTAGAATACTCAACTCAGTATCCAGCATGTTCATTATGGATATGTCAGGTCACTTAAACCATTTTATTTCTGCTAATAATCACTATGCCCTAATTATTTAGTTTCAAATTCCTTGTCTGTAGAGAGCTGGGTAGGGTTGTCTTGACTAATCCATCTTATGTAGCCATGATCCAACATCATATTTAATAAATAGTGTATTAAGTTGAACTACATGAAAATGCCATTTTTGTTGGCCAATAATGGTCAAATAGCAATGATTAAATGAATATTTAAAAAGATGCAAAGACTGAATGAAGGGTGAGACTAGGTAATTTTCAAGATCTTTTCCAGTTCTGGAATTCCATGATATTATAATTCAAACATAAATGAGAGAATCATTCATTTTCAATGCTTGGTCACCTTGACAGACTATGGTCCTCCTGTTACACACTAACATAGCACTCTGTTCTTGTCCTTTTTGAAACTTAACGCAACTACAATTTAGTTATTCATGTACTGGATGTCTATCTCCTCCTCATCCTGGTGCATACAAACTCCATGGTGGGAGGGACTATACCTGCTTTGTTCACTGATGTATCAGTGCAGAGTATAGGATCTGCCACAGAATAAGTACTTAATAAATATTTGTTGAATAAACAAATAAGTGGACTCTTGAAGGTTATATCTATGTGAATTTCCAAATTCAGTATCAACAATTTTTTTTTCTAAAAAGGCTAGGATAATATTTTTCCAGTTATGAATCAACTAAGTAGTATTCTTTATGAAATTTTTTAAAAGATTTTTATTTATTTATTTATTTATGAGAGACACAGAGAGAGAGAGGCAGAGACACAGGCAGAGGGAGAAGCAGGTTCTATGCAGGGACCCCGATGCAAGACTTGATCCTGGGACCCCAGGACCACACCCTAAGCCAAAGGCAGATAGATGCTCAACAGGTGAGCCACCCAGGCATCCCCACTTTATGACTTTTAATGGATAGAGACAGCATATGTTCCCCCTACCCTTTACAAAAGTAATTATGAAATTCTGACTTTTGTACAGGTATAGAAGTCAATGTGACAACCATTTAGACATCCTAACTGCACAATTTTCCACAAATGCCTAATTTTCTGAAAATCAAAGAACACAAAAAATAAGCTAACTGCATATAATTAAAAATGACTTGCACATCAGTTTTATTCCTTGCCAAAAAAAATTAAAAAAACAAAAAACACTCTTAATACCTACTTCTCCTCTTTCAAGCACAAACACATTTCAGCAGCAGACAAGCTGAGGTATACACCAGGCTGTCTGTGTGCTTCCTCTTTTGAACAGCAGGTGATCAGAAACACAGCTGCTTCTAACCATAAACACAATTTCTATTAAGGTCTCCCCATAAACCAGAGTGGCATTCTGATACTGTGGTCTTCCCACATTCTTTTCAGAGTTCATATTAGAAAAAGACATCATTGTCTATAATTGGAATAACAAACACTAAAGTCACCCACTTTTTCAGAAATGCTTCTGAAATTCTAATTTTTATTTAAGTTTATTTATATATGATGGGACCACAATGAGCACACATACATACACACTTTTCTTTTGATAAAAAAAGTATTATAAAGACTTGAAGGGGATCCCTGGGTGGCTCAGCAGTTTGGCACCTGCCTTCAGCCAGGAGTCCCAGGATCAAGCCCCACATCAGGCTCCCTGCATGGAACCTGCTTCTCCCTCTGCCCGTGTCTCTGCCTGCCTCTCTCTCTCTGCCCCTCTCTCTCTCTCTCTGTCTCTCATAAATAAACAAATAAAATCTTAAAAAGAAAAAAAAAGGCTTGAAGATCTGTTAGTTGTAGGGTCTAGCAAAGTACTTCTAAGAGTTTAGGCAACGAGCATTCCAAGAAGTGACAATTATGCTAGCCATGTAATATTTCCCAAACTTCTGGCTAAGCAGTAGAGCTTTACACCTTGCTTTTCCAGCTACAACAATTTAGTACACTGCATTTCCTTGTCTGAAATGGCAACTAGCATAATAGGGAGTGAGCAAAATCAAAGATCAGTCAACTTCCTAATACTCAGGTGATCATATGAATAGGACCATATTTCAAAGAAAAATAAGCTAAAACTTAAGTGAAAAAAACACAAACAAATCTTTTTCTAATTCTCTTTCATCATGTGAGTAAGAATATGCTACAAGCACAAAAGCAATACTTCTATTTCTATGGAAAAAATTAATTAAGAAACAACAAAAAGCAACTAAAAGCATTTGGAGATATAATAGGATATTAATGGATAATATCTCTGAATGTGCTCAGAGAGCCAAAGACAAGCCTGTGATATTGTCTCTCCTCATTTAAAAAGCAAGCATAGATTGTACTTTAATAAAGCCTTCAAAAAGTTATTTTCTTTAGTGGCTTCAAAATATATACAAAATTATCTGTGAGGCTTGTTGATTTCCTATGAAGCTAATCCACTGTCATGTCAATATGAATTAAAGCACTACCTTTCTCATATACTGCATTATCTTGTTTCTATAAAAAAGTCATTAGGCATTTGTTTTTGGTCTTAAAGAAAATTCACAACTGTGGGCTACTGTTTCCATAAAATCCACTTGGAAAAAGCATAGATGTTATGGTACAGTCATCTTTAGCATACCACTAACACAACAACTTATACACACACTACACAGTTCAAAATACTACTGCATACCTCAGGTTCATTCAATTTCACTCCATTTCCATTATTCCCTTAACTAACTAAACCAAGTTAAAATCTAGTAGAACACTAAGAGATAAGTCATGAAGTATCAAAAAAAGAAAAGGAAAAAATTAGAAAATTCTAACATCAGTTTCCTAGGAAGAAGAGTTCTAAAGTAGACAACCTAAAAAGTAAATGCTGTTTTGTCCATGTTACATATGAGCAAATGGAGACACAGATAGGTCTGAGTGAGTAACATGCCCAAGGTCGCAAAGTGGTAGAGCCAGAATCCATACTTCAGTTAGCTCTGGAGTGCCTTCTCTTAACCACAATGGTATACTAAACTAAACTACTTCTCCAAATTTATCTTAAGTGGCATTTGGGCTTATTATTTTTCTTCTTCACAGCTTTCTGTATTTTTCTAAATTTTCTATAATATTATTAATTTTATAAAAGAGTTTGTATATTGCTCTGGATTAGGTTTATCATCAGCTATGACTCTTTTCTTCAGTGTGTATAAATCCAGATATCATGAAACATATGTCTATTAGAACAATATACTGAATTTCATTCCACTTGTGCTTTTTCATTTATTTCAGCAACTGGACACAGCTCTATTACTTGCAACCTGAGACGAGCTCCTGACTTGAGAATGATAATTTCAAGCGATAATGTGTGAATGTTTTCTGAACATCTGGGTCCTAGGATATGGGGGATAGAAGACAGAAGAGAAGAGTGAGGAAAGGAGGAGATACTCTCAGTCACTTGGTCCCAGATTATGTGTTCTCAGGAAAAATCCAATCAATCTTAAAATCCAATTCAAGAGAATAAGGGACCACTTTTCTCAGTTCTATGGCTATTCTTTTTCTCTTGTGTGTGTATGTATATACATATATGTATATATGTGTATATATATTTATATATGTGTGTATATATATACATATATATACATATATATATATATAAAAGTTCTATACTATAAGAAATGAATTATTCTTCCAGAAAAGGCATAATCAAATAGTATAAAAGGTGCTAGAATTATAGCAGGAAACACATAATCAATTCCTGATCAATTCCAAAACAGTGATCCTACAAAAAAAATCCACAATGCAGTTCAGCAACACAAACACCACATGCAAGGATTTACCATTTGCTTTGAAACAAGCCAATTTTTTCTATCACAAGGGATAACATATTTTCTCTTGGCAATAAAATAGGATATCTAAATTTATTACTATTGAAGCTAAATACAAAATAATTTCACTACCAATAAAAAATTTGAAAATCCTCTGAGAGATTTGTTTCAGTGACAGTAGCAATGAATTCCAATAAAAACAAAGAACTTAGTTTTCAGCATATTCAAGAGTTATGATTATATGGCCATACCATTCTTTAACCTACTTTCAATAGTGGTTACCATTAACAGATAAATCTGCCCCAGGATACAGTAAATTTAGAGAGCAAATGGCTTTGGTTTTTGAACTGATTTAAAATGAAATAATGTATTTAACATGCTGGTCTTCAAATTTCACATTGTCACGCTACAACAATAAGTGAAAAATAGCTATGTTTTAGGGAAGCCTAATATTTGAGCGATAGTTTATGAGTGACAGAAAATGAAAGATAAAAAAGAGATTAATGAATTGGCTAAGGAAAGAGTCATTGGTGACTAAAGGCAGAATCACATTCTCTATTACATCTCTCAGGAGGCCATCCAGAGAAATAAGAACAGGGATATCTACGCATGGGAATTGGAGATATCACGTCAGGAAATAAATACAATGGTTTCCATGTAATTGGCAAGAGAAATCAAGCCACAACATTGATTTTAAAAATATGGTATTATCCTTATAGAAGTTCTAGGCTTGAATTTACAAAATGTGATTAGTATAGACCACCCTTTATTCTGTAACATCAGTTGTTGCATAATTATCCTCTATAAACCTTCAAAATCTCTTACTTTTATGATACACATTTTAAATCCTACATTATACCCAGACACGTAAACATGAAATTTAAAACATGATGAATCGGAAAAGATTGAAAATACACTGTGCTTTCTTGTTCAATGTTTAATTGTACTTCATATTTATTGAGTGCTATTAGTGCCACACATGCTTGTTTGTTTTTTGTAAAGTTCTCTAAATGATACATGAAGTTTAACAGAATTTCATTCATCAATGGCTGCTCCCTCAGCTAGCACATGACTGTCACTCTGAGACCTCCCTTCACCAATATTCTGGGGATTCCCTTTGTCTTTTCATCCTTCTCGATTCACCACTTTTATTACTTGACAGATACTTGAGCTTGGAATACAATTTCAGTTTAAAAATCATTGCACTTGGAACGTTATAGGATTAATACCCTTCTAAGACCCCAGAGAGCACCCATGCCCTCTTTTTGCCATGTGAGGTACAAGAAGTCAGCAGTCTGCAACCCAAAAGAGAGCCCTCAGTAGACACACCTTGGACTTGCCAGCCTCTAGAACTGTGAGAAATAAATGCTTGCTGTTTAAGCCACGCAGTCTACGGTATTCTGCTACAGCAGCCTGAACCAAGACAAGTCCTGAATGTACCTGAATGTGTTATGTGGGCATAAATACAACAGAGCAGTTAAATTTATTGCTAACCCTTGTAAGCCTTGGAAAAGCTTACAAAAATAAAAGTGTATTCTAATTTTAACCAAAGTAACACATTTAGTTGTAAAAGCTCATCTTTCCTATGCTATATCACTGATGTCAAACCTTATTAGAGGAGGCCAAGTTTCTTCCTCACTCCCATTGTGCCTGCAGTTTCTTTTTTGGAAGGCTTACCTAGAACTTTCTAGCTTGCAGTGGCTACTCCAAGGCTATTTTTATGTAATTGTTAGGTGCACTGCCAATGATATTCTGTTATTTTAAATGTATTTTTCTGTCTCCACTTCTTTTCAGTCACAGTCAATGAAATATTTCCCTGGCTTTCTCTCCAGCTCATCTGGCTCCCAAAATGTACATCTTAATCGTTCTCTACAATTCCAACTTTTGAAAATTAATTACAGAAGATTTGTTTAAATATGTTTTTGACTCTGATGGCACTACTCTGATTAAAGTGAGAGGGGAAAAATGGAAAGGCCTTTAAGTGAAAAAATGAACTGAGATAATATTTTTTATTACTGGCTCTCTATCTTTCTACTTCAATCTTTCACTTCCTTCCTACCTTAGGAATTCATGTTCTTTTTCCTCTTCTCTACCTTGAATTTTTCCTGTTATTCTCTACTCTCTAGAGTTAGAAAGGACAGGCCAAACATGGACAAAATACAAATTATTTTATAAGCAGACAGAAAAAATGAATGAGATGGGAATTTCCTGTTGTGCTATATTAAATATTAAAATGGGGGGAAAAGTTAACATTCAAATTTCTGAATATAAAAGGAAAGAAAATAGGCTGTAAATTTCATAGAAAAGTAAGTAATCAAAACAATTTGGTAAACACAACACCTTACTAAGAAACCCGGGAGTTTCTCTTCTTCAGTATTGCTACTGTAGAAATCAGATGACAGCTGGGTGTTGAGAAGGTCTTAACAAAACATCCTTCATTCCTGGAGGCAGCTCTAGTCTGTTTTGGACACAAACCCAATGAGATTTTCCACCAATCTGATTCATAAATCCTTCTGTTTGAAACATAAACTAAAAAAGGCTTTGGTAAACAGCTTAGCCAATCCTAGACTACCAAATAATGGGGGTGGTGCAGGGAGAGAGAGCACAAGTGAAGACCAACTGAAGTAAGCAATGTTTAGTTAATTTTGCTCAAAGTATCTGAATCAGATATTTTCCTTTTGGAAAAGGCTCCATGGCAGCCAAGGGCCTAGATGAAGTCTCAAAAATAAGTGTCAAGATGCATTATAAACAACTCCATATCCCCATCTTTCTATCTCTATTATATAACAGAATGGTGAATTGTGATTATACTTTTAGAAGAAAGGAATTTGCCAAATTGTGCAAATTAAAAAAGAAACAAGGCAAGTCATGAGACAGTTACAGAGGCAGGATGTTTCCTAACATGTCACACCTCAAATTTCTTTATTGGGTTGACTTAAACCCATCCAAGCAAACTGAGAAATACAATATCTACTCTATTATCTCACTGGTTCCATGATTTTATAAGAATCAGAGAGAACTGAAGTTTGTCTCAAATCAAAATTTATGTTGTTAGTCCTGCAGGACTCTTTCAAATCATAATAAAAATCCCATCCGATAGGGAAGCTGAGGCTTAGAGTTAATGATGAGAAGAGATGGAATCTGACTCCATGTTAGGGCAACTTCAAGCTTGTGCCGTTTCCACTGCCCCACATGTGCCTCTGATACAGGCAGTCCTTCCAGAAAGTACAGAGTGCTCTAGTCAGGGCGTGAATTTTCTTTCTTAAAGTAATAAACCCTCTGTCTGTGAATTAGCTGCTAAGTCCACTCGTGTGATTTTAATATGCTAATTAATCATTTAATGACCAAACTCCAACAATAGCACACATGTTTATGCTACCAAGCTCAAATGCAGCATAAAAAGGTCATTTTCTTTCATTAAAGGAATTTATTTTCTATTACTGTTCTGTATAGAAACAAGATATCGACTACAAGCTATTTACTACTAATAATCTTAAAAATAAGCACAGATACCTTGCTCACTAATACAACCATGATGTCACAAGCAGCATGGTGTAAGAGTTCACATCGGACACTAACAAACAGACACACCCTACACTGAGACAAGCTAATGGCAGTTACCAACTTCATACTTAACAGAACCAAGTTGCCACTGTAACTGTTGTGAGTTCTTGTGGCTGCACAATGATAATTTAGTACGTCTAATTGCATTCAGAAAATATTTCTCTGAAGTGGATGCGGTTTTCCCCACAGGAAAAAAAAGTACTTCCCACATCTAAGATGATTTTTTACTTTGAAGTGCTTCATCTGAAAAAACTCAAGCAAGGCTTTTACTAATGCGTCTCACTTATTCACTCAACACACATACCCCAAGCCTATAAGAAAGCACAAAACAACTTACTGGTGGCTGTGGGGATAATTGATATGAACAAGAAGCAGTCTTGTCATCTAAGATGTTCCAACCTAGTAAAGAAGATATCTACCAACAACTTGCTGAAAACATTAACAACATACATTCAGTATTAGAGGGACAAAAAAAGCTGTTTATCGTATGTAAATGCTAGTGAATTCTGATTACTAGAATGAAGAAAAAGAATGCCAAGTCCAGGATAAATGGGATTATCATACAAAACCCCAATACTGAGGACATACTAAAATGTAATTTTCCGGGATCCCTGGGTGGCGCAGTGGTTTGGCGCCTGCCTTTGGCCCAGGGCGTGATCATGGGGACCCGGGATCGAGTCCCACGTCGGGCTCCCAGTGCATGGAGCCTGCTTCTCCCTCTGCCTGTGTCTCTACCTCTCTCTCTCTCTCTCTCTCTCTCTCTCTCTCTCTCTCTGTGTGTGACTATCATAAATAAATAAAAAATAAAAAAAATTAAAATGTAATTTTCCCAATATTTAGAAGGGAAAAAAAGAAAGAAAGCCTCTGCACATGAGACTAACAATAGAACATCAGAAAGAAGTCCGGATTCAGAAAATGGTGGTTTGAAATGCAATAGTAGTCCAATAACCCTACTTCATATTTTATTTATTTAGTTTTTATGTAGGTAGTGACCTACAAATCTGTAATCTGAAGTGGGAAGTTGGAACCAGGTTAAGAGCTAGAAGAGAATTATTTTGTTAGGCTCATCAGTTACACTACGGAAAACTATGAAAAGAAAAATAATAAAATTACTCACAAGCAATTTTTCTTACTAACGGTCTCTGAATTTTCATTAGCAGATGTTACAAGAAACATAATAAAAATATTCCTAACTAAGGTAGAAAAACTATGTTTTCCAACCTTCTCATATGAATTTTCATTAGCTGATGTTACATAATGAATATATTCCTAAGGTAGAAAAACTATGTTCTCAACCTTCTCATATGAGGAAAGGATCTCTACAGGCGATCTATGTAGAACAAATTCTTCTGTATTTGACTATCATGGTCTTTGAGTTTTGAATTTGTCCAAAAAAATATAAACAAAAACTATACATTAAATCATAGGCACAGCATTTCTGATCCACAGAAAACTTGTTCTCCAGCATGATTTCAGTTGTCTTATTAATAACAAAGAGGTAAAAAGAAGAAAATATCCTTTTTAATATTCCTGAAAAATCTAGTAGAGTTACCTTTATAATCTGTTATATTATAATCACCTAACATAAAAATGACAGGGTTTCTAGTCTTTTTTAGTCAGAGTCAATTTCTCTTCTTTCCTGCAGATAAATAAAAACTAAGCTGTTTTAATGGTCAACTTAATCTCCTGCTACAAATTCATGACTGGAGAGTGAGATGAAACCCAGCTAATTTTAAAGCAGTGTATTTTAGTAATGTGAAATTCCTTTGTTGACATCAAAATAACATTCCCTTCCACTTAATTGTCTAAGATTTGAATTTACTGTTTTCCCTGTTTGAAATTCAACATAAACAACTGAAATGTCCCTGTAGAACAGGTACGTTTCTTCTTTCCTTCTATCTTTATTAAAGTTAAAAGTATTCCTGCCATTAATACTATTTAAGAATACTAACCCATTCATTGGATAAAAAGTTAAAAGGTTAAAAAAGGGTGAGATAATGACGAATTCATCTCCCTCACATTCTGACCCAGTAGGTCCCCAGTTTTCTCCTCCGAAGCAACCACTGCCAAAGGCTTATTCTATATGGTTCTAAAGTTACATACACACACAAATGTGCACTCACACACACATATATGCATTTGGCATTTTTTTACACAAATCATAGTGTGATATACACATACATCTGCACTTGTTCCCTGCTCCCAACTCCTTAACAAGGTGTCTTGTAAACTGTTTCAAATTACTTACACACTGAGCTTTTTTCTTCTCCATAGGTGCATACATAGTAGTTCGTTATGCAGATTTAATGTAATTCATTTAAATAATCTATGGAGGGACTCCTGGGTGGCTCAGTGGGGGACTCCTGGGTGGCTCAGTGGTTGAGGGACGGCCTTTAGCTCAGGGTGTGAACCTGGAGTCCCAGGATCAAGTCCCACATCAGGCTCCCTGCATGGAGCCTGCTTCTCCCTCTGCCTGTGTCTCTGCCCCTCTCTCTCTGTATCTCTCATGAGTAAATAAATAAAAATCTAAAAAAAGAAAGACTTTCTTAAAAAAATAAAAATAAAAAAAATAATCTATGGATGGATATTTCGGTTGGGTCTGCTCTTGTATTATTATAAACGATGCAATGACTATATGAGTAGGTGTACAGTAGAGGTTAGACTGCTTCTAGAGTAAAAAGGATGGTTATCTTTCGCAAAATGCATCCTGCAGAGGCTGCCCTCTACAGAAACAATTTGGCATTAGTGGACAAGAATGCTTGTTTCCTATCCTTCCAAAACAAATACTTTTATATTTGCTAATCTCATAGGTAAAAATTGGCAGCTCCTTGTAGTTTCAACAAAAGCATATTGACTATATTCAATATAATTGAGGTATAGCATCTTTTCCTTTTGTTTAAATGACATATTACTTTCCTTTCATTAAACTGTATGACTTTCCCTGTTTTTTAAGTTTTTGTGTTAATAAGACATCATATACACATAGTTTAGAGTCTACTCATTTTACAAGACTTGTTAATACAAATGACAACCCCCAGACCTCCTCTTCTAATACTGTTCCTTCTCCAGGAACAACAACTTTGATCTATCTTAGCCAATTCTTTTGGTAGTTACCATCAAATCTTAAATAATACAGTTGTACTTAACAATTTTCCCCATTTTAGACATTATCTTTTGACTTCCCACTCATTTTAGACATTATATTTTGGCCTTTCCACTTTTCCAATCAAAATGAAAATTTGATTCTTTTCCCCTCCATGTCTACCCTAGAAGGTATAAAGACACTTCCTACTCCCTCACAGTCCCTATTTAGTCTCATAGTAATTTTGGTAAGGATAAACGATATTTTGACTACGTATGCTATGTAGAGTGCAGCCCCAAAGTGAATTCTATGTATAATACAGCACCATGGTCAAGAAGAGAGATTCTGCAGGTAGACTGCCTGGGTTCAAATCCTATCTTTGCCATTTATTAGCTGCCTAGGTATTTAGACAAGTTACTCAACCTCGCTATGTCTCAGCTTCCTTATATTTAAATCAATACCTTGAAGATTTACAAAGATTAAAAAGTTAATATATACAAAGTGCCTAATATGTAGAAGGTGCTATACAACCATTCTCTATGTCCTGAACTACATTTTGTTTTTTCCTGTAGTTGTTGCCTGATTATTCATTTGTTTAAATTTCTGTGTGCTTGTTGTTAATTTAACCCAAATATGCTTCAATCCTAAATTCGTTGTTTAAGTTCATTCCATTATATTAATTTTGTCTTCTTAGAGAAGACTTTACTACAGACTGCTGCAATCTGAACTGGCTGTCCTCATTTAAATCTGGTATACAGTTGTTTAACTCCATTCTCTCTATAGTGTTCTCCTGAGGTGTCCCTTTGTCTTCTCCCCTGTGTTGGATCTCCTATCCTATAATCCACATCCTACTCTCTCTTGGTGAAGAATATATTTCATTCGCTTTAGGAGAAATGATGTGTAGGAGATAATATTTTTGTTTAAATCTTGCATGTTGGGGATCCCTGGATGGCTCAGAGGTTCAGCGCCTGCCTTTGGCCCAGGGCGTGATCCTGGAGACCCGGGATCAAGTCCCGCATCGGGCTTCCGGCATGGAGCCTGCTTCTCCCTCTCCCTGTGTCTCTGCCTCTCTCTCTCTCTCTCTCTCACACACACAAATAAATAAATAAATAAATAAATCTTTAAAAAAATAAAAAATAAAATTAGACCTTGCATGTCTGGGGCAGCCCTGGTGGCCCAGCGGTTTAGCACTGACTTCAGCCTGGGCTGCGATCCTGGAGACCTGGGCTCGAGTCCTGCGTCGGGCTCCCTGCATGGAGCCTGCTTCTCCCTCTGCCTGTGTCTTTGCCTCTCTCTCTCTCTTTCTGCCATGAATAAATAAATAAAATCTTTTTAAAAAAAAATCTTGCATATCTGAAAATTCTATTTTATTCTCATGTGTGATTAATGGCTAAACAGATAATGGATAAACAGAATTTTAAATCTGAAGTAACTTTCCTTCAGGAGTTTGGAAAAAAAAAGGAGTTTGAGGGCACTTCTCATTGTTTTCTAGCTTTTGATATTGCTGATATGAAGTCTCATGCTATTCTGGTTTCTGATCCTTAGAATGTAATGTTTATTCTTTCTTTGAAATTTTGTAAGACTGTCTCCATGTCACCAAAGACAAATTAAAATTCAAATTTCCCAAAACTATGTCTTGCCATAGGCATTCAGTAAGCTCTTTCAATCTGGAAACTCCTATCTTTATGGGAAATTTTCTTGAATTATTTTGCTAATGATTTCCTTCCCTTGTTTTTCTTTTTCTGGAACTCACTGTTTTGATGTTGGACTTCCTAGATCGGCCTCCTACTTTTTTTCCTCTATGTTCTGGGATATTTTCTCATTTTCATCTTCTAACCCTTCTACTGAGTTTTATTTGTTACAAATTTTTTTAAAAATATATAGCAGTTCTTTGGTTTTATATAACATTCAGTTTTGGTCTCATGTATATATTTTATCTGTCTGATAGCAATGCTTTTTTCTTTAAGTTTTCTGTTCCCTGTCTCTGTTCCTCCAAGTTTCTTTTTTCTTTTTGTTTTGGTTTTTCTCTCTGGTTGGAGGCTTTTCTTCAGCTGTCTATTAGTCTTGGGAATGTCAGTATCTTGAGATCTTTTCTCTTGGGCTGGTTAAATACCCCAAATAGTACTCTTCTGATCTCCTGCCTGAAGGGTAAAGACAAGTGAGGAAAGGTGGAAGGGTTTCATTATTCCATCTGTAGGCATTCACTTGATTTCCTTGTATATGGTGAAGTGCTCCGAGCTCTCAGTTTTGCCTGGTATGCTCCAATCTAGAGACTCTTAGGTCCCCCACACCCTTTGGATCCCCCACACCCACCCCTCAAACCCAGGAATTAGCCTGCAGTTTTATATTAGGATAGAAGCAAGGGTAGGAAGAGCAATTGTTCAGTGAAATGGGGAATAGGGGAAGACCTAGGGATCTACTACCATTTGATCTGATACTAGCAATTCCTGAGCTATTTAAAGATTCTGTAGTAAAAATCAGGTTTGTTTTTTAGCTTTCTTAATTGCCAGACTAAGACTTGGCTTTCTCAAGTCAGCTAGGTTATTTACCACATTCTGTCTGCTTTTCAGCTTTCGATGTATTATTGTTATTATTTTGTCTGGTTGCTCTCTTCCTTCCCATTCTTCTTATCCTTCAAGGACCATGTCTTTAAAAGAAAAATCTCTTTACTCTATAGTTATAGTTGGGTTTCTGGAAGGAATATAATTAGATGCTTATGTTCAAACCACCTTTTTTCTCCCCAGAAGTCTAAGAATCTAAAAACCATTCCAGATTGCTTCTGTGACTCAGTCCTCCTTCCTACTCAATTCTCCAAACACCACAGTGGTGTGCTATGATTGATATTGCATTAGGATTAGTCTAAAGAGGCTCCTCACTTGGACATCACATTTTAGAGGATCCGACTCTCAAGCTCTTGGACACAGATCTCCGCAGAGCTTGAAGGTACAGGCTGGGCTGTACCGAGCTGCATGTTTGAGAGGCTTCTTGTGATATGGAACCAAATTTGAAAATTCTAGCCTGGAATTCCAGATTATCACAAAATATATAGTCAAGGCTGAAGCACAGAACATACTTATATTTAGTGTGTTAAGAAAAAACACTTGGTTAGAGACTAACTTAAATATTAAGACAGAGGATACAATTTTGTAATAAACCTAGCAAGCAGCTGGTGCACTGCTCAATGTTGACTGCCTTCACGGATTCTCCTTCTCCTAGTCTTCTGGCTTTATAACCACCCTGACAATAGCCTAATACAAATGATCTATACAAATCCGAAAAGGAATCCTTCATATAGGAACTTTACTGCCATCTGCTGGAAATTTTATGAAATTACTACATATCAATGACGCGCCCACCCAGAGTTGTTAGGCAGTTTCAATTAGCACTGCCCTGGAAACCACCTTCTCAGAAATGAACAAATCTCTGCTCTGTGGGGATGAGGATGTGGAGAAAGATAAAAGAACAAATCAGGAACCCAAACTTGCATTTACAAGTTGGAAGGAACTGTGATCTGTCACCTTGACTTAAAACTGAGAACTAATTTCCTCAGAGAAAAAACTGTCCTGCTGACCTAAATCTAGCTCATTAGGAGTAAAATAAAAATTGGCTTTAGTAAGTTAGATTAAGAACTTAACTATTAGTTTTTATTTTATTCGTACTAGTTTTGAGTTCTAAAAAACTTCTAAAAAATTTAGGATTGTGTCCAAAAGTAATTGATATTTTGGAATTCAGTTGGCTAACAAATACAAGCTACTTCTTTCCAATGGACAAACCTGATTAAATCGGGTTGGGAGGCAAGCCAGTTCTGTTATAATGCTTGCTTTGAAAATATGAACATTACACACCACAACAGACAAAACAGGGCACAATCTGTAATTCTGTGAATTTTTTGTTTGTTTATGCATGATTTCCTCTATGAACAACACAGGTGAATGAAGAACACCACACCCAGTGGAAGCAAGCCATGAATGAATACACAACAAAAATGCTCACATACATACTTCAACCATCTACCAGCTACCTCACTTCACCACATGTGCTACAGGCCACGCTCATCCACATCTTGTATAACAGCATTCTATTCAATTTCCAAAAAACTTTCTTTCCCTCACTTCATAGTCAACTTCCAAACTACTCTGATTCTCACCACCACAAGTAAATTTCCCAGATTTTTTTCAAGTGAAAGTACTATATTTATTATAGTATTCATGTATTTTGCAACCATTTAACACATGTAAAAATGTGCTACCATTTTTATTTTGTTCCTATTCTTTCTAATGTGTCATTGACCAAGTTTTTTAGTACAGTACCTCTGATCCCCTTTTCCCCTAAGATCTGTGATTTTTATTGTGCAGTTTTGCATGGTGATGTGATTTTTAGAATCACATATGCCACATTATAGAACTGACTGTACATGGTTATTTTAACCTAGAGTCAAGTCCATTCTTCTAGAATATTATCATCAACATCACCTGTGTATCTTACACAGTCTTATAGACTTTAAAGAAATAATATATACAGGCTCATAATTTTTAAGAAAACTCAAAACTAACCAACCAAAAGCTTCAAGGGTCTTCCATCTTAATTATCCATAGTATTTTTTATAATTCTTGAGCTCATTTGACCTTTCTTCAAATAACTTACGTATCACTGAGATCTAGAAATTAAAGAATTCAAGTATAAAGGCTAGATATTATGCAGCTATCTTAGCATGAGTTTACTTACTAGATATTGGTGATATAGTCTTAGTTTATTAGGCTATTTCAAAAACAAAAAACAAACAAGAGCTCCATTATCCATTGAGCTCTAACTTCCTGAGCTAAAACTATCAGGCTACTGATTCTTTTTCAGAACTGTTTTGATAACTTAAATATGTATTACCCTGAAGTACAAGCTCTGCCTCTATTGGTTTTATATACATATAAATATATATTATAAATTCATTATATTATGTCATAATATATTATATACATATAATATATATAAAACTTAGTATTAGCCAATTTATATTACCCTAAAGCACAAGACTTGCTTCTATTGGTTTTATATATATACATATTATATATTAAATATCATGCATTATATTTTGCATATGTTTAATATTAGCCAATCTAAATATTGAGTACTATATAATACACAGGAACTATTTACCAGCATTTTTAATTCTATTACTTTGAAAAGTGGAAGAATATGCTTTTTATAATATTAAATCTTCGTTATTCACATGTCCCCTATTTTCAATATTATTATTACTACTCTATATATTCATCGAAGATTCTAGCACCTTGAAAATCCCTCATAAATTATCTAGGTACTCCTAATAATGTTTTGGGAGTAAAAAGAGACTCATCATTAGTTTATACATAAAGTTAGAACTGAGGCTACTTTAATAAAGAAAGAAGGTCAGGGTTAAGGCTAAGGTTTGAATAATCAGTATCCTCTACTTATTTTGATTAAAAGAGTTAACTTTTCTTTTTGAGATTTTATTTATTTATTCAGGAGAGACACACAGAGAGAGGCAGAGACATAGGCAGAGAGAGAAGTAGGCTCCCTGTGGGAGCCTGATGTGGGACTTGATCCCAGGACCCCAGGATCACAACTTGAGCTGAAGGCAGATGCTCAACCAGGCGCCCAAAAGAGTTAACTTTTATAATAATTTTATAAATGCCTCAGAGAGGATATCCTGCTTTAATAATAATTTTCTTCAAAGTTGGATAGTCGGCACTTTCTAATTAATTAGAAAGATAATTTTGGTTATGTTTATGTTATGTTTATCATGTTTATGATATCTACAAACAAGTACTCTTATTACTCATTTCAGGCTCCAATTTTGCTTTGCCCATTCGAGCATGTGACCATGAACCTTCCTGACATGTCAGAGTAATGCAACAAACAGAATAGACAAGAGTTCCTGGTTCTCCTGTGTGCTATCCACCAGCCAGGCATAGACAAGATGCAGTAGTAGATACAGTTTCTTCTGTAAATGCACACTTCACGAAAATGCTGTCCACTGTTCAGCTTCCCCCTTTCTCCCTATTTCACAGTGTTCTTGGAAGGTATTTGATGACTTTTTTTTTTTTTAAAGATTCTACGTATGTATGTATGTATGTATTTGAGAGAGAGAAAGAGTGCACGAGCAGGAGGAGGAGCAAGGGGAGAGGGACAAGTAGACCAGCAGTCTCCACCCTGAGCGTAAAGCCCGATGTGGGGCTCAATCCCATGACCCTGAGATCATGACCTCAAGCTGAAATCAAGGTGGATACCGAACCAATTGAGCCACCCAGGCTTTTTTTTTTTTTTTTTTAGGCTGAATTCACGTAGGTTATATCTCCATTGAAAATTAATCTTTACTAGTTCTAGTCCATGCGGTCAGTTTATACACTGCCCAATATTGTTAGTATGCAAATAAAGTAATATCTGAAGAACTATTTTCCTTTTGAATATTCGAGGAAATCATGCTTTGCATGGTTTGAATTTGGAAAGTCTTTCATGAGTAAATTAAAATCTGGATACTGTCACCAAGGGTAGGTAGTTTTTTCTAGGTTTACTAAATCTGGAGATGGGTGCTCTAGAGATGAGATTCATATGCCTTAAGAAAACATCTCGTTTTCAGTAGAAAAGAATTTGGTGTCTCAAAATCTATGTCAAATGCCACCATATGCATAAATTTTAGTATATTGGGTAATCTTAAACTGCTAAATCCAAGAGTCTGAGAAGGACTGAGCAAGAAGTACATTCTGTGCTTAACTAATACCCATTCTGCTGCCTCATACCTCATACATACTTCCTTTCCCTAAGTTTCTGACATTTATTAGGTCCTCATCAGTGTAAATTTGCTCATGTTAAACAATGTGTTGAGGCACAAATATACACCTTCCCATCTTCTTACGTGCCAAGGCTCTTTAACCAGTTCAAAATCTCTGAGGTACAGTTAAATTGGCAACCACTATAAAAGTTCTTCACGTATCCTTTACAGTCACAGAGCTCCTTTCTGTTATAAATTCTCTTAAGTACAGTAAAAGGGGCATGTTTTTCATGAGTGGGCATTTCTCTGTAGGTGACTGCCTCACCTGAAATCAAAGTGTATACTATTATTTTTACCTCTGTAAAGACTGATCAGTGTTTGGGGTTCCTCTAATGGAGAACAAAGAGAATCCAGAGCTCGAAGTGCAACAACTGTGCAAGACCAGAAAGGGTTGCCCCATACACACTTGACTCATCTGTCTTATTTGGAAACAAAATTATGGATTTTTATTCTTCTTCTCTTTGCCAGTGCTTCATTATTTTCCTAACCTCTAAATGTTGTTCCAGTGCTTCATCTTCTACCTACACACATTTCCCTGGGGGTTTCATTTAACTTCATGGCTTTGAATACCATCTATTTGCTAAAGGCCTCCAATTTCTTTCTTTTTTTTTTTTTTAAAGATTTTATTTTATTTATTCATGAGAGACAGAGGGGGAGGGGCGGGCAGAGACACAGGTAGAGAGAGAAGCAGGCTCCATGCAGGGAGCCTGATGTGGGACTTGATCCCAGAACTCCAGGATCATGCCCTGAGCCTAAGGCAGGTGCTAAACCGCTGAGCCACCCAGGCATCCCTGAGGCCTCCAATTTCTATCTCCAGTCTGTACTTTTCTCTTGATTTCCATACTTGCATATTCCCACTTGGGTGTCTTATTAAAGACCTTCAAACTCTGTATGTCCAAAATTGAGCTCCTGGTCAATTCCACTTTCAAATGTGCTTTTCCCAGTCTTTTCCATGAACTTAATTCCCCTAGCTGCTCTAACCAAAAGACCTCATTCTTCTGTTTCTTACACCCCACATCCAAGCCAATAAGCAAATTCTGTTGGCTCTACCTTCAAATCCAGAATCTGGTCACTTCTCAGCCCTTCTGCTACTACCACTGTGGCCCAAGTCCTAGCATCTCCCATCTAGATTATTGCAATAGCATCCAAACTGGTCTCTGAACTCTCATTCTTGCATCCCTACTTTTACCAGAGAAGTCAGTGGCTCCCCATCTCACAAAACAGAAACCAAAGCCCTTAGGATGACCTATAACACCATCTTGATCTGCTTGCCAAAGAGCTCAGTGATGCTCTCCCCCTTGTTCATTCCATGCCAGCCTCACTGGCATGTATGCTGTTCTTAGAACACCCCAAGCATATTTCCACATTTATACTAACTGTTCCTTTGAGTGGAATACCTCAACCTCAAGTATCCACATGCTTTACGGTCATTATTTTATCAGATCTTTACTCAAATGTCACTTAACAAGAGGCATGCCGTGGTTACCTTAGCTAAAATTACACTTCCTTGACACGTCCTATCTCCATTCCCTACTTTATTTTTTCTTTGTACTTATCACCATTAGCACAGTATATATTTCACTTCTTACTCTTGCTTATTGTCTGTTACTCTCAATAGAATGTAAGCTCCACAGAGGGACAGATTTTTGTTTATTTTTTTTTCACTGTTATATCTTGAGTGCCTAGAATAGCAACTGGCACATAGTTGTCACTCAATAACTATTTGTTACATAAATGAAAGGGTTTTTAAAAAATTAAAAATAAAAGCCACACAACATAATATACCACAGTAATAACACATACTATAATTAGTCATCAATAAGCTATCTATCTTCCTAACTACATAAGAATCTTCCAAAGGCAGAAATCTAACCTTATATCTTTTTTCATTCTTAGGTATTGAGATAGAATGTTACATATACAGCAATTACTTAATTAAATATTTGACAATAGAAAATTTCACCTAAAGACAAACTAGGAGACAAAAAAAAAAAACAGAATAATTATCTAATTCAACATTAGACTGTCATGTAAGGAAGAGTGGCTCTAAAAGCAGTCTTTTCCCCTCTGGTACTTATGAATGACAGCTTCCAGTGCTAATTTAAGACAACCACTCCAAAAATGGTCATGGACCCCCATGAATCTAGATGGCTACCATACTTGTAGTCAAGGATAGGGGCAGAAGGTTGGCTCTGGACTAGGTAACATGGCCACTCATCTTAGTTTATCTTTGGGACCAGTACCTGGAATGGTGGAGATTTTTAAAGAATTACTATGTAGTTCTCTCTTCTATAAAATGGCAATAATTCTTCCAGACTATGATTACACATCCTCAAAATTAAGTGACTTTTGTGGGTCAAAAGTTCCTGGAGAAGTGGCAAAGAGAGTCATCAACATAACATTACAAATAATGACAGCAAAAGAGGTTAAAGAAGGTGACTCTGGGCCAGTCCAAGCCACAAAGAACTTCTATGTGAAATATAAATAGGCTAAAATGGTTACACCCAGACAGGTTTGCAACATAATTTAGGCTCACCTAAACTGGTTTGAACACATGCTAAAGAAGTACAGTGGGGGGGGGGGGGGCACCTAGGTGGCTCAGTGGTTGAGTGTCTGCCTTTGGCTCAGGTCATAATCTTGGGGTTCTGGAATTGAGTCCCACACTGGGCTCCTCGCATGGAGCCTGCCCCTCTGCCTACGTCTCTGCCTCTCTCTCTGTGTCTCTCATGAATATATAAATAAAATCTTTAAAAAAAATAAAATCTTTTTTAAAAAATAAAGAAGTACAGTGGAAATAAGAAAAGAAGAAATCTTGATTTTCTCCAAGTATGACTCCTTGGAGAAAAATGTTTGTCCAATTTCTAGAAATTAGCAACAATTGTTACAGGATAAAAAATAATAATAATAAATAAAGAATCCAGATTCTGACCACGAGTTCTGAGTTCCATTTAGAAAATGAAATGAAGAAAAGGGGGAGGGGACCCCAAACCAAAAAACCAAACCCTGATTTTCAAAAATACAACCAAAAGTACAGAAAGATCCATATTAAACAATACAGAGACTATAAATGATTTCCTATTATTTACCTATCAAATGTCTATGATTTAATGACTAGGTTCACTAAGCAAATATTAATACAACAATGAAAATACCAAAGCACTCCCTACTTTTCAAATTATTTATTTAATCTTAATTATGTTTCTTTAAAATTACCTGACCTGTCTAATAACCTAAATATCCACTGGTAAGCACACAAAACATCAAATAGAACATACTTGGTAGCAAACGGGGAAAGTTGTTTTGATATTGACATTAATTCCTATGGTGTATAACTCGAATGGGTTTTTTTTTTCCTATTTCTCCCTTCTGTCACCCACTCCAACCACGAATATAACTTATGTGGGACATGCAAAATTAGCTCATCCAAATTAGCCTGATCCAACATTACATAAGGCAACATTAGTAGCTGTGTGAACAGGACACAAACTATTCAATACCAAGTTTCTACACAATACTGGCTCCCCGACAAATCTTAGTGCTTCAACAAGATCACTTAAAGCTCTTTCAAAATTTAAAGCCAAGGAATAAACTCAGAAACAACACATGACTTAGGACTGTATAGCAAAGGTACTAGCACTCAGATAAATTTTCTTTCTGCAAAATAACTTTGTGGCCACTTGATTGTAAAGAACAGAACTTTCTATGACTACTAACTCTATGTTAACATATGATATTTCAATGCACTTACTTAACAGGAAAAGCAGGATGTTTTGTGTTATTCTAACACACAATAACAAGCCCATAAATTACCAGATAAAAGTTAGGAATTTTTTCCTTTTATTAGCATACCCAGTTTGGTGGCGCCCTCTGGTGGGTACTCAGGAAACTGGCCCTCGGAAGGGACACTGACGGTTCTCCTCAGGCATCGCCCTTTGGTGGAATCTGTCTGCTGCTCCTGTCCTCCCTCCACAGGTATCTAGTGAACCAAAAGAAAAAGGAGATGAAACTTAATAGTGAACTTGCCATAACTACCTTCTGACTGAATAATATTTTTAGTTAATAAAGAGAGGAGTTTGTAATCATTAGAGCAAAGTAGATGAAACATAGAAATCAGGTATTTACAATGGTAAGATATTACCAACCCCTTGTCAGGAAGTTTTTCTTTAAAAAGAAACCTGTAAAATCAAGAAAGGTGAGCATATAAATTAGCTTACCTGCAGTACAGACAAGTCATATCCAGGTGTGTGCCTGCTTTGGGAGCTATGAAAACCAAATAAAACACCCACACAAATAAAAGATTCTTATACATCAGTAACTACTCCACATGCTCCAATTCTAGCCAATGCCCAATAAGGTAAATGGAAATAAAAGCCAACCAAAGAGACTTAGCCCCAAAACTCAATTTAAAGAAGGTTTTGTTAGTTAAGAGTAGTAAAATCACCCAAATTTTTTTCAATTTTACAGTTAAGCACTTGGATATAGTTAATAAAACATATTTCAGTGGAACATAGCAAGTGTTGCTTGTATATATAGAAAAACAACTATGAATGGTACAAAAGATCTCTAATACCAATAACTATCTTAAAACTTACAAGTTATCATTGTAAAGTAATGGGATGACCCTAAGTTCCTTTTTTTTTTTTTTTTTGGTAATATACTAAAAGATCAAATCATTTTAGTTTAGTGGTAAAGAGCACAGACTTTTTACAAAGATATTTTACCAGTAACCTTTATCAGAATTAACAATAATATGGGTAATAACTTATATAGTTTGGCAGAATTTGTCAGTAATTAAACATGGTTTCCATTCTTCTAGCTCCAATACTGAAATTTCAACAATTTCAATAATAATGATTAGCACTGAGTGCTGACTTTGTACTAGGCTAAGGAATTTACATGTGTGACATGATGAGCAAGCCATTACTATTCCCATCCCCTTTTTACAGACAAGGAATAATTTATTTCTCCAAAGATTACAGGGAACACATATGACATTAACTAATCCAATAAAATTGGGATAGATACAGGCTTAACTGTATATGCTTCCTGCCTTGCCTCAGTAATGCAACTCCTTTGACTGGGATCAAGGGGATGATAGCAAGGGAAACTCTGTGTTACAGAGAATATGAAGAGCAAAGTCCTTATGTCCTCGTAAGATCTGAAAGTTTGTACACTTTTTATAGGACCAAAAAGTCCCCATTTTCTCATTACTGTAACTATGGTTACTACTAGCACATTGAGAAACTACAAGGCAGAATGAAGAAAGATAAAATTCTAAAAATTAAGGGAGATCAAATAATAGCATCAATAAAGACATGAACTCTTCCAAGAGTACTCTGTAATTTAAGATTTTACGAACAGTAAGCTAAATCATCAGAATAGAAATTATATTATCTCTACTTAAATAATTAAAAGACTAGTACCAAGAAGTTGGATAATTCCTTCCTAGTAAGAAAGGCAAAAATGTATTCTCTACCTGCCTTCAAAGTAGGATAGAATGGGGGTAAGTTTTGTAAAAAAAAAAAAAATTAGTTTCAATCTTTGAACAAACAGATGAACCTAAATAAACACACCCATTTTTGTGATAGCTCTAAAAATGCCTATTATCTGATATAATGAAAGCCTACACCACACAGAAAAAAGACAGTGGTGGGATCCCTGGGTGGCGCAGTGGTTTGGCGCCTGCCTTTGGCCCAGGGCGCGATCCTGGAGACCCGGGATCGAATCCCACGTCGGGCTCCCGGTGCATGGAGCCTGCTTCTCCCTCTGCCTGTGTCTTTGCCTCTCTCTCTCTCTCTGTATGACTATCATAAATAAATTAAAAAAAAAAAGACAGTGGTTATTTGTTATACTTTAGGAAGAGATAACCTATTATGATCTTTTCTGTGGAAATTTATACTGACCATATCCAGTAAAAAGGAAGAAATGGCTTCTATTATCATATACTTTGTGTCTAACATACCTAACGAAGATAAAAATAAAATATATCAAACTTCTTACTTGGGCCTAAAATTCACTCACACAACTATTTTGTCAAATTTTATTTATTTAGTCAAAATATTTATTTATTGTTTGTTTGTTTATTTATATTTATTTATTCATGAGAGACACACAGAGAGGCAGAGACACAGGTAGAGGGAGAAGCAGGCTCCATGCAGGGAGCCTGATGTGGGACTCAATCCCAGGACCAAAGGCAGACACTCAACCACTGAGCCACCCAGGCATCCCATTGTCAAAGTATTAATGTAGATTCTTTGTTTCCCACTCTTGAAACTTAATATATGATCAAAGGTTTTATTCAAACTATCACTTTAAAGGTTAGGGCACTGAATCTCTGACTCAAGCTATAAGGGAGAATAGTGTTGACCTTTATTCTAAACCTGCGTTTCTTTTTTTTTTTTTTAATTTTTTTATTTATTTATGATAGTCACACAGAGAGAGAGAGAGAGGCAGAGATATAGGCAGAGGGAGAAGCAGGCTCCCTGCACCGGGAGCCCGACGTGGGATTCGATCCCGGGTCTCCAGGATCGCGCCCTGGGCCAAAGGCAGGCGCCAAACCGCTGCGCCACCCAGGGATCCCTAAACCTGCGTTTCTTAAGAATATTTTACTTTCACAACACTATTGATTGATTCTTACCTAAAATAATTTTTAAACCTACTGACCTACTCTGAAAATTAGAGGGATCATATTCCAAGTATCTTCAAATGAACTAATTTGGAGTTCACAAATCTTAGAACATAGCCAGAGGATCAGTTTTTAGAAAGTCAATTTTAGAAAAGCAATTTTGTCCTTTCTGATTGCCTTAATTTAGTTTATTAGTTCACATTTATACTAAGTCCTTAAATATTACATATCTTCCAGTTTTAAAACATGAGAGGAATTTTTCTTTTTCTTTTAACTTTTTTGTCCTTATACTGTGTTTCTGAGTCCTCCTTTTTCTTCAGAGGAGGGAGGAAGATGTGTCAAATGCTTTAATTCATTCCATCTTAAAGATTTATTTATTTTAGAGAGAGAGAGTGTGTGTGAGAGAGAGCGCAGAGGGAGGGGCAGAGAGTGTGGGAGAGGGAGAGAAAAGCTGAATCAGACTCTACGCTCTGCATGGAGCCCAACACAGGACTTGATCCCAAGATGGCGAGATCATGACCTGAGTGAAAACCAGGAGTCTGACGCTTAACCTACTGAGCCACCCAGGCGTCCCAGTTTAGATGTGGAAAGAACATAGTAAGAAGTAAATGGCTTCTCAGGTATCTAAAATATGTTAGTAACAAAGTCAAACTGAATCTCTGACTCGTGGTCCTCTGTTAGTTCCAAACCATCCATGACAATAAAGAACAAAATGGCACAAATAAATCAGGTTACTTAGAAAACATTATATATATAACATATACCTCTGTATTGTCTGCAAAATCTCCTTTCATTTTGTTTAGAATTACATAGAAATTCATTTTGATTTCCATCTCAGTACATACAGATGACATGGATAGTCAAGTACAGGAAACCAAGATCACACTAAGCAAAAGAAAGCAGTCCTGGGGCGCCTGCCTGGCTCAGTCGGTATGTAGAGCATGGGCTCTGATCTTGGGGTCATGAGTTCAAGACTCATGTTGGATGTGGATCCTACTTAAAAAAAAAAGAAAAGAAAGTAGTTCCTAAAGAATACTTTAAAAATGTTCAGGTCTACTATATCATTAGGACCTCCAGCTTCCTTATCTCCTTAAGTAGTGGCTCTCAAAACAAGTGGGCATCCAGGCCCCAGCATCAGCATCATCTGGAAACTTGTTAGAAATACACATCCTCAGGCCCTACCCTGAATCTACTGAATCAGAAACTCCAGGGGTGCAGCTCAGATATGCATGTTTTAACACACCTGCAATTGATTCCTATGCTCACTAGAGTTGAGAATTGCTGCCCTAAGGTGTGGTTTTTTTTTCCTTCCTATCCTGGCTAAGCTTCTCAAAGTGTCATCCATAACAGAAGCACTCAACCTTGGCTGTAAATTATAATCACCGAAGGGAGCTTTAAAAAACAGACACGTAGACCACTCCTAGACATTCTGAGTTCAGGGGCTGAAGTGCAGTCTGGGTACTGAAAATTCAAGACTTCCCGTGTCACTCTAATGTGCAAGCAAAGCTGAGAACCATTGATCTATTCTCAGTACCTCCAGCTTTAATTATTTGTTTATTAATCCCTGACCACCAGTACTAAGTGGTGTGGAGGTATGAATGCAGAGATATAAGTAAAATGACTTAGCTTTACTAAATCTTAACTTCTTCATTTCTGAGTCATGATCTTTCTGGTCTCTCAGCTGGATGCCTGGGGTGGTAAGGTTTTAAAAAGGTCTTTCACTGGCAGAGTCAAGTCTCTCATTGTTTAGTACAATCACTAGTATCTCTATTTTGTTCTTAACATTTCAGTTGCTCTCTGGAAAACCTGGGTAGACTTGCCCTGACCAAGTGTAGTCTGGCCCCTGGCCAAAGACGTGCCAGTATTCTTTCCAGCAGATTCTAGCACCTTCACTTGCAGAATTCTGCTCCCTGCCTCCTCAGTTTCGTGGGACTACTGCACTCTGCTTGGACTTCAGATGGAGGACCATATTTGGGAAATGGTATACAGCAGACAGCCAGGGCAATGGGGATGATCACTGTCTTTAGCTGTGTATTGTCCAATGCCTGAAACCATTATATATAATATATATACTAAAATCTATAGGGCAGCCCGGGTGGCTCAGCAGTTTAGCGCTGCCTTCAGCCCAGGGCCTGATCCTGGAGAACCGGGATCGAGTCCCACGTCGGGGTCCCTGCGTGGAGCCTGCTTCTCCCTCTGCCTGTGTCTCTGCCTCTCTCTGTGTGTCTCTCATGAATAAGTGAATAAAATCTTTAAAAAATAATAAAATAAAAATAAAATAAAATCTCTATATATAATCTATATATATATAAAATATATATACTAAAATCTCTAGTTTTATGGGTTTTTTGGTTTGTTGGTTTTGCAAATGGGAGGGCTAGTCTTATACCATTTACTCCATCATAGCTGGTGCCAAAACTCTCATCTCTTATCCTAACTACTAATACAGTCTCTTCATTGATGATATTCTGCCTCTTAAATTTATCCTTTATATTGTTATCAGAATCTCCAAATCTCCAATGTTATCATTATCACCAAAATGCAAATTTGATCATGTCATCCTGAGGCTTAAAGCCCTTCAATTGTTCTCCTTCACCTCCAGCAGTGGCTTTCAAAGGACTAACCAGATGTTTGTGTATAGAAGTATGTGACAGTGAGGAGGTAGCTCTCTGCTTCAACAAGAGCATAATTCTGAGTTTATCTGTTATACAGGGCTTTTGTATAAGCTTTTCAACAAAGAAAAGATTCTGCTACAAGAGTGTTTTAAAACTACTATCTAACAGAGTAAGTGCAAGCTCCCTAATTCAGTATATACCAGGTTTTCCACAATCTCGCCACTGTCTGAGTGTCCGGCTTCATTCAGATTTTACATTCTAGGAATACCAAATTGCTTTCATTTTCCTAAAATATTCCCTATTTTGTAGTTCAGTGCTTTGCTTATTAGTTGGTTCTAGTTGGTTCTCTCAGCCTGAAATATCTTTCCTCACTTTCTTTTCTCATCTATACCTGCCAGTAAACTCCTAATTCATCTTAAAGCTTAGGACAGGCATTACCTCTTCCAGAAATCTTCTCCTCCTACTAATCCCCTAAGGGAAGGTTACGGTATACCTTCTTGAGTTTCCTCCAATAACGGATCTTTCTCTGTCACTACACTTATTACACTGAATTATAATTATTCGTTTGTACAACTAATTCCGTGTAAGTCAACAGCTTATACCTTACCAGTCAATCCCCAAACCTTAAAATAGCCCCAATCCACAAATAATGAATATTTGGTAGCTAGAGATGGGGGCTATGTTAGGCAAAGGAAAAAATATAGCATCGGCCAAGAAGTTGTAAACACACAACTTTTGTTTTGGAACAGGGAGTAGGCCAATTTAGCTACAGCCTCTAGAAGGGTAGTAAAACCTAAAACCCCAAAAATATATTATGATTGCATTGGGAGGGTTTTAATACCAGGTCATACATAATTCAGGAAGCACTGGGCAACTATTTCAGTTTTTAGATCAGAGGAATGGTCGTCTCTTCATTAGTCTGTCTCCTTCCTATCTCTCCCTCTTCCCAGTCTACAGATTAATATTCATAACATATAGCTTTGATCAAATCCCTTCCTTTCTTAAGCTTCCTTTGGTAATGACCCATTGCCAATAGCATCTTAATGACACAGATTACGGTCCTTTAGAATAAATGAATTTCTTTCTCTACTTTAGCTATTTATCAAATGCCATTTAAAAAGTATTTGTCTTATTTCCACAACTAAGTTTGGTATGGGGGAGAGAAAGGGGAAGGAACTGTGTTTTATTCTTTGTAACTCCTAGCTAGTAAATTCACTCACAGGGGCACACTATGTAACTGCTGAAAAGCCTGAAAATGGTTCTGAATGAAATATGCCATGAGTAGTTTACCCCAGGATAAATAATAGTTGATTTTTGGCTGTTTGCACAAAGCCTAAATGCTATTTTCATCAACATATTTGAATGAGAGTAATGCTTTCCAAAAGCAATAAAAATATTCTAAGATATTTTTAAATTGCATTATTAGTACCTTGCTGCTTATATGCTACCATCCAGCTTTCAAAATTCCAACTACAGAAAGTAGAGTCTGAATGGAGAAAAATGGAGCCACGGTTATCCTTCCTAATGGGTTATTATTGCCAAGGGAAAGAAACTCACATATTTAGCTTCTTTTTTTTTTTTGTATTTTTATGCTGGCTGTACCTTGAAGGGTTCATGATTGTCTCTCTGCCATTTCCCTCCACTCCTAATCTCTCGTTTACTTGGTCTTATCTCTTGCGAGCAAAATGGAATTCAAATGGCCTCCTACACCCTCTTTGAACTGGGCTGGTGCCAAGCCAGCTGGGGCCTTTGCTGGCATTCAGGCGGGGAAGTATATTTCATAACACACATAAGCAATGTCTATTTGGCACAATTTGCATGAAGCAATTTACTGAACCAATGAGTCATTTCTCAAGGTGATACTCCTGGCAGACTTCTTTCAGCATTCTGCCCAGACCTACCCTTCTGTTATATTCTCAAATTGGTAAGTGGTGTATTTAACACTCTTCTCATGTATATCCCCCAAGCAGACTTGTTCCCATTTCTGACAGGAAACATGCAGAGTTAGGAGAGAGCACTAAAAGATCCCACACACTGAATACATGAGTGATACTAGACTAATATAATCCTCCTACATTCCAGCAGTGCCTGGCTAAGGCTTCATTTAAATCCTTACAGAACCTCTTAATTATCTTTTGAAGACAGCAGTAAACAACCTGGTGATTAGTTGATTAAGGTTTAAAACAGCATTTTTAGGTAATTTTAGAAGGAAATTCCTTAAACTCCTTTCTTTCAATGAATTCTATATTTTCAATGCAAAATTCAAGAGTAAGTGTTATACTCTTCATGATAATGTGGGTGAAAGGTAGAAAAGTGACAGCATACTCTGGTCCTTCCACAAAAAAAAAGTGGGTTTCTAATCTTTTCCTGTAATGAAATTAACAATATATTAAGCTTATCATTTAAGAAGCAGGTACAGCAATGACTTTACAATTTCTTATCAGAGAGACTTAATCCAGTTTTTCCAACTTAACGGTAGAATATACCTGTCTCAGGGCATTAAACTCTGTATCTGCTTTGTACCCTCATCATCCCTTCATCATCCCTTACCAGGTCTACTATAGTCATCTTAACTCATGTACTTCCTTCCAATCCCTTTCACTCAATTTTCCACATGATCAACAGAGTTACTTTTCTAAGAAGCAAATCTGATGATGTTACTGCCCTGTTAAATACCTTTCCATGGTCTAAATTACATCCAGAAAAACATCCAAATTCTTTAGCATGGCTTTCAAAGGCACTTTATTTATTATTTGGTTCTTGCCAGCTATCGGCTATAGTTTTTTTCCTCTTGCAAACTTTATTCCAAGAATTCTGAACATTTTGCAGTTTGCCAAAGAGATGTTTCTCGACTTTGTATCATTATACATACTTGGAATATCCTTCCCTACTTTTCTTCCAGCTGAGCTTCTTTTTGTCCCTAAAGACATGGCTCAATCATAAATTCCTCTGTAAAATCTTTCTTGGTGTTCTTCATTTCACATCACAACCCACCCAGGCAATATGTCAGTTAATCTTCCCCTTATGGTTATATTATAATTTTTGAAAAAAAATTATTGAGGCAAAATTCATTTAACCTAAAATTAACCATTTTAAAATGAATAATTCAGAGACATTTAGTACATTCATAATGTTATACAGTCATCACCTCTGTCAAGTTCCAAATGATTGCAGCTTTTAATTTACCTCAGTGTGTCCCCATAAGACTACATCTTTGCAACCACAATACTGCACACATTATAGGTGTTCGATAAATAAATAAAAATGAATCAATATTCAACAATGGAAAAGCCTCTATGGATTATTTTTCTCCTTTATTATCATCTAGTTTTTAGAAAATATATGGAATTAAGTCTCATATTCTGGGAAGATTTATAACATAAAACGAAAAGATAGAAAAAAGGTTCATCTCTCAAATTTACATTAATGAAATGGATATTCAGAATCAGAGTCTATAATTTACCTTCTAAAAAAAATTATTGGACAAATATTTATTGAGAATTTATTTAGGTGTTGGGAACTGTTCTAAGCACTGAGGAATATAGCATTGAACAAAACAGACAAAAATCCCTGACCTAAACCTTACATTCTCGTAGGGGAAGGGAGACAATAAACGTAACAAATAAATTATAAGGCATTTCAGAAGGTGGCAAACACTATGAGGGAAAAAAAAAAATCAGAGCCAAGTAATTAGATCTAAGTTTGGGATAGAGATATGAGAAGAAGTTGCAATTTAACATAGGTTGGTCAGGGTGGGCTCTCTTTGCTTACAAAGAGTTGAAGGAAGTGAGAAAGTGAGTCATGCAAATATTTGAGGAAAAAGGTAAGGCTTAGGCCTTGAGGCAGGAAAGGAACATGCTAATGTGTTCAAGAGTCCTAACAATGCCAGAATGGCTGGGACAGAGTAAAGCTGGGGAAGTTTCTGGCCTTCAAAACTTGGAAGAATGGAGTTATCATTAATGGAGGTGGGGAAGGCCTCTGGCAGGATTGGAAAAATTAGGGGTTCAGCGTGAGGCATGTTGGAGATGTTTATTATATATCCAAGTAGGGATGTAATGGGCAGATGGATATACACAGGTCTGGAGATGAGAGAGAGGTATAGACCTGAGACATAAAACTAGGAAGCACAGCATTAGAGGGTACTGAAAAGTCCTAAGACTGGATGAGATTCTAAAGAAGTGAGGCCTGAGGACTGAACTCTGGCACTCCCCTGGTCAGATTTAAAGAGAAGAGAAACCGGGATCCCTGGGTGGCGCAGCGGTTTGGCGCCTGCCTTTGGCCCAGGGCGCGATCCTGGAGACCCGGGATCGAATCCCACGTCGGGCTCCCTGTGCATGGAGCCTGCTTCTCCCTCTGCCTGTGTCTCTGCCTCTCTCTCTCTCTCTCTCTCTCTCTCTCTCTGTGTGGACTATCATAAATAAATAAAAATTTTAAAAAAAAAGAGAGAAGAGAAGAGAAACCTGCAAAGGTGACTCAGAAGGAAGGATGACTCCAGAAAAGCAGGAGGAAAACTAAGAGTGCACGAGGTCATAGAAGCCAAAAGAAAGTAGTTGTAGAAGGAAGGAGCCATCGACTGTATTAAATGTTACTAACAGATTAAGTAGGATAAGAATGGAGAACTGACCCTTGGATTTAGTGAGGTGGAGGTCAGAACAATTCTGTCAGAATGGTGTAAGAATCTGGTGGAGCGGGTTTAAGAAAGAATGAGAGGAGAAGAATTATAGACAATGGATTTAAAAGTTTTCAAGACCTTTTGCTGTTAAAGGAAGCAGAGAAAGAAATGGTAATTGTTGATAGAAGTGAGATTAATCCAGGCTTATCTCTTCATTTAAATGGGAAAAATTATAGCATGCTGATGGGGAATGATCCAGTAGAGACAAAAAATTAAAGATGTAAAAGAAGCAGGGGAGAATTGCTAGTGATACATCCTCGAATAGGTGAGAAGTAATGGAATGTGCACACATGGAGGAGCTGATCACTGGATTGTACACAGGTCAACTATAGTTAAGAGAGACAAAACAGGGTATAGGGAAACGCTTGCTTGGGGATGGGTAGACATTGTACATGGTTGATAATGAAGTATCAGAAGTTCTCTTCTGGGTGCTTGAGTTTTCTCATTGAAATAAGCATCAAAATAACCAGCTATACCAGAGTAATAGATAAAGGATTAGAATAGAGGAGAAGTAGAAAAAAAAGTCATTTTATAATTTTTTAAAAGATTTTATTTATTTGAAAGAGAGTGAGAGACAGAGAGAGAGTGTGTGCCCAGAGGAAGAGGGAGAGGAAGAAGCAGACTCCCCACTGAGCAGAGAGCCCAATGTGGGCACAATCCCAGGACCCTGAGATCACGACCTGAGCAGACTTAACTGCCTGAACCACCCAGGAGGCCTGAAAAAAAGTCATTTTGAAATCATTTTGGACTGTACCACTCAAAGTGTGGTCCAAGGACTTGTGTTGTTCTGCAAATGTTATTGGCCTGCAATATATAATTTAACAGTACAGAAATTGAGAAGTATGTCTTGTGTGATCAATAGGTCTGTTTCATTGTACAGCACACTTTCCATGAACATGTACAATTTTCTTTACTTCTTCTTTTCCTATGTTATGATTATTCTGTGTATATTTACTGAATTGTAATTTCATTTTGGTTAAATCTAATTAAAAATTGGGACTTGTGTTTTTATGTCTTTTTGAAATTTCATTTTTCTTATCTATTCATTTTATCATATTTTGTTCACAGCTGGGTAGAGAAAAAAACTGGTCCTTTCCACACGTAGATTGAGAACCACTAGTTCAGGAGAGTTGGACAATAATCAAGCTAGGAAAATGTTTTGTGATTGCTAAGTAGCATTAGGGGCTCACATGAGGTTTACAGCCATTAGTTTAAAGACCATCAGCACGATGGAGTGATCTTCTGCAGACATATTATGCTGCATGGATGGAGGGCAGGATAGATAAGGGACAGGATTTAACTGAGCTATCACATTGCCAAGTGAGAGTGATAATGCATGAGAAGGGCAAGGAAATAGTATGCAAGGGAGTAATTAGAATGGCTGACCATGGAATTCAGGCTGAGTGAAGAGGGAAGAGAGGCTATCAGAGGTATATGGGGTAGAAAAGGTAATAGTATCAATGGACCAATGGTCTCTGAAGGATTGTTGGAACAAGGGACGAGCTAGTAAGAAGATGATGAGGAGAGTATACAATGAATGCAATTAAGAATATGAAGAAGTTGCAGCGATGAGACAGGTTAGAAGAAAAGATCTGTGGAAAAAAGAGGTCAAGGACCTGAGACCCAGTGTGTTGGAAGAAGTACCTCTGCAGATCTTAGAATCATAACAAAGTAAGGCTGGGGTAGTGTTGAAGCTAATGATAATGAGCCAGAAGCTCAAATCAACAGAAAATGAAGAAGAATGATTGGGGGTTGGAAGTATTCGGACTTCTAGGAAAAATGGAGGAGGGCAAGAAGCAGTCGTGAAAGAGGAAGAGCACCTTCCAAAAGCAGCATGGTATGAAGGCTGTGGAAGAAAAACAGCCATGGGGATCCCTGGGTGGTGCAGCGGTTTGGTGCCTGCCTTTGGGCCAGGGCGTGATCCTGGAGACTCGGGATCGAGTCCCACGTCGGGCTCCCGGTACATGGAGCCTGCTTCTCCCTCTGCCTGTGTCTCTGCCTCTCTTTCTCTCTCTCTGTGATGACTATCATAAATAAATAAAAATTAAAAATTAAAAAAAAAAAAAGAAAAACAGCCATGACTTGACAGGACCTTACAGAAGATGATATTCTCAGGGAAAATACAGGTTCTCTTTAAACCAAGAAGTTAAGGGATGCCTACAAAGAACAGCTGGAAAAAACAGCTGATTTTGCTGATGATAGACTGTGAATTGCAGAGGGTATAGTGATAAAGTTTTATTTAAGATTTATTTATTTATCTATTTATTTATGAGAAGGAGAGAGAGAGAGACAGACAGACAGAGAGGCAGAGACACAGGCAGAGGGAGAAGCAGGCTCCTATGCCGGGAGCCCAATGCAGGACTTGATCCTGGGACTCCAGGATCGTGCCCTGGCCCAAAGGCAGGCGCCAAACCGCTGAGCCACCCAGGGATCCCCCTAATGATAGAGTTTTAAACAGTGGTAAAAGAGGAGCAGAAGATGCAGACAGAAAAGAGGATTTACAGAGCCATATACAGAGTATGGGAAATGAGGAGTTCCCATTTGTCCAGGGCTACTCAGGATGATGGCATAAAAAGAAATAAAGCACATAAGATACTGTTTTAGAAAATTATTCCTCATGAACATATAATTTATGAGACAAAGGGTGGGGGGGCAGGCTTGGAATCCTCAATTGATCAATAATCTTTAATCAGTGGATTTCACCTTAGTTCTAGATAAGGCATGTTTCTTGACCTTCTGCTCTCTATCCTGACACTATTTAATTTCTTACAATACTAAATTAAATAAAAGGTAAGGTCAGAAAGATAGCAAATGATCTATTCATATCACTCCTTACTAATACCTTTGATAAATGACTGCTGACAAAGCAGCTTGGTTAAAATGAACCTTTTCAATTATGTGTTTATTCAAAGTAAGATACCTAGAAATCTTCTATACTAATACTCTACCAATTTTTATTATGTGTTCACTTGAGATAAACACAGCAACATGTGCTAGACTATCCCAGAAAACGCTGACCTTTATTACATTATTTTAATGAAATAAAACTTAATATTAAAATACTGGAAAAGGGTCATGGGTAGGGAGATGGTAACAAAAGTAAGGCCGATTTTTCCATCTCTGGAGAAAAAGAATAAGCACCACAGAGAGCACACAAGCTGGGCCCTTGCAAGTAAGACCTGTCTATTAACAGAAACTAAAATTCTTCTGTTGTTATTACCTTGGCTTTACTATATTAAAGACTGCTGAGTAAGAAGAGGGTTGGGAAAGAAAAGGGACAGAGAGAAGGAGGGAAGAGAAAAGGAAGCTAGGGATAAACAGCTCAGAGCTGAGAACTGTATTTCTGTTCACGTCTCAGGAAGGATGACTTACTACACTGATATTCTATATAGAGCTTTTTAGGTATTTACTTCGATTTTTGGCAATTAATGTTTGTCCTTTGTTAAACCAGATCTTTTCTTCTCCTTCCCTCCCACTATCTCTTTTCTTTGTCAAGATGATACTCACTGACTTTTGTATGTTCTGGAGGTGGGAAGTAAAACAGTGTCGTGTACCTACCAAATCAGAATGATATCAAGTATCTGATACATCACCAATAAGCAAATGAGTTATTTGGATGTGGAAGGACTCTGACACCGTCATACTTGGAGTAAAGTAGTAAATAGTATATGATAAGTTCAAGGGTTTTTTCATGTAGAAGGACAAAAGTCTACCTAGAACTCGATGCCTGCACTAATTACATTCAGTCAGCCTCTCCAGATGTACTCTCTGCCTTCCTCTCCCTTGCTGTGTGTTTCAGAAAGCAAATCTCACAAAATACATTAACAGAAATCTTTTTTCCTCTGGCTTCAAGCTAAGTTTGGCTAGCAGGTAACAGCTGGCAAGACATCAGAAGGCAGGAAGAGAGCTGGAGTGTTTCTCCTCCTTTGCTTCCTCCCTGCTGGCCATCTCTGTTTGAGTAGAAGCTGTGCTCTTTTATGGGGCGTCACAGCAATTGTCATACAGTCCTCTCAGGCAACCCATTCTCTGGTTTCCAGAAGTACTATTCCCTTCCTTTGCCCTGAAAGTCTAGGGGGATAACAAGCTTTCTGCTGTTACTAGTTTATAGTGCTTCACAGTCTTTGGTGGGTCCCTTCTGCTGCCCATGTCTCTGTAAATAGTCCATTCATTAAACCTCTTCAATTAATCCCCGGAGAGTGCCATTTATTACTTGCTAGCAGATACACTGATATAACTTCCCATAACCCTTCTGGGCAATTTTTGAAGCCAGTCTACCCAATGCAATCTGTTCTCATCCCAAATTACTCAACTCAATAATCCGTGTCACATTCCTTAGTGAAAATCCAACCCTATCTTGTTGAACTCGCTCCTTCAAGACAACTGGATATCATCAGGACACGAGCAGCCCTTTAGACTTATAGGCATACCGCAGAGACATTTCAGGTTCAGTTCTAGAACACTGCAGCAAAATGAGTCAAATCAATTTTTTGGTTTCCCAATACATAGGAGTTATGTTTATATTTATACTGTAATCTGTTTAATGTGCAATAGCATTATATCTAAAAAAAGTACATACCTTAATTTTAAGATACTTTATTACCAAATAATGCTAGCCATCATCTGAGCTTTCAGCAAGTTATATACTCTTTTTGCTGGTGGAGAGTCTTGCCTGGATGTTGATGGCTGCTGACCGATCAGGGTAATGGCTGCTGAAGGATGGAGTGGCTGTGGCAATTTCTTAAAGCAAGACAACAATGATGTTTGCCAATATAATGGACTCTTCCTTTCTTTAACAATCTCTCTGTGGCATTTGATGCTATTTGATAGCATTTTACCCACAGCAGAACTTCTTTTAAAATTGGGGTCAGTCCTTTCAAACCCTGCCGTTGCTTTATCAACTACGTTCAAGGAATATTCTAAATCCTTTGGAGTCATTTCAATAATCTTCATGGCATCTTTGCTAGGAGAAGATTCCATCTCAAGAAACCACCTTCTCTGCTCATCCCTAAGAAGCAGCTCTTCATCCATTCACATTTGATCATGAGATTGCAGCAATGCAGTTCCATCTTCAGGTGCCCCTTTCAAGTCTAGTTCTCTTGTTATTTCTATGACATCCACAGTTACTGCCTTCTCTGAAGTCCTGAATCCCTCAGAGTTCTCCATGAGAGTTCGAATCAACTTTGTCCTCAAGCTCCTTTTAATGTAGACATTCTGACCTGTCCCCATCCATGCATCACAAGAATTCTTAATGGCATCTAGAATGGTAAATCCCTTCCAGAAGGTTTTCAATTTATGTTGCACAGATTCATCTTTGGCAGCTATAGCCTTATGAAATGTATTTTTCCTTTTTTTTTTTTTTTTGAGAGAGAGAGAGAGAGAGAGAGAGAGAGAGAGAGAGCATGATCTTGCACACAGGTGGGGGAAGGGGCAAAGGAAGGCGGAGAAAAAAATCCTTTTTTTTTTTTAAATTTTTATTTATTTATGATAGTCACAGAGAGAGAGAGAGAGAGGTAGAGACACAGGCAGAGGGAGAAGCAGGCTCCATGCACCGGGAGCCCGATGTGGGATTCGATCCCGGGTCTCCAGGATCGCGCCCTGGGCCAAAGGCAGGTGCCAAACCGCTGCGCCACCCAGGGATCCCGGAGAAAAAAATCTTAAGTAGGCTCTAATATAGAACCCAACACGGGGCTGGATCTCACAACTGTGAGATTATGACCTGGGCTAAAATCAAGAGTTGGTCGCTTAAGGACTGAGCCACTCATGAAATGCATTTCTTAAAGAATAAGACTTGAGGGACAACTGGGTGGCTCAGTCAGTTAAGCGTCCGCCTTTGGCTAAAGTCTTGGGATTGAGCCCCACATTGGGCTCCCTGCTCAGTGAGGTGCCTGCTTCTCCCTCTCCCTCTGCTTGTGCTCTCAAATAAATAAATGAAATCTTAAAAAAAATTAAAAAGGAGGAGGAGGCATGAATACCTGAAGATCAAAATTACTCTGTGATCCGTGGGCTGCAGAATGGACGTTGTGTTAGCAGGCATAAAAACAACATGAATCTGGGCAGCCCACGTGGCTCAGCAGTTTAGCGCTGCCTTCAGCCCAGGGCACAATCCTGGAGACCCAGGATCGAGTCCCATGTCAGGCTCCCTGCATGGAGCCTGCTTCTCCCTCTGCCTGTGTCTCTGCCTCTCTCTCTCTCTGTCTCTCATGAATAAATAAAATCTTTAAAGAAAAAAACAAAACAAAACATGAATCTTGTTAAGTATCCTCATAAGGGCCCTTGGGGGATCAGGAGCATTGTCAACGAGCAGTCCTATTTTGAAAGGAATCTTCTTTCCTGAGCAGGAGATCTCAATAGTGGGATTAAAATATTCAGGCAACCATGTTGTAAATGGATGTGCTGTCATCCAGGTTTTGCTGTTTTGTTTCTAGAGCATAGGCAGAGTAGATTTAGCATGATTCTTATGGACCCTGAGGTTTTGAGAATGATAAATGAGCACTGGCTGCAACTTCAAGTCACCAGCTACCTGACAACAGTGAGCCTGTTCTTGGAAGCTTTGAAGCCGACTAACTTCTCCTCTCTAGCTATGAAAGCGCTAGAGGGCATCTTCATCCAACAGAAGACAATTTTGTCTACCCTGAAAATCTGTTGTGTTGCATAGCCACCTTCAGGAATTATCTTATCTAGATGTGCTGGAGAACTTGCTGCAGCTTCTGCATCAGCACTTGCTGCTTCAGCTTGCTCTTTCATGTTGATGAAGGTGGCTTCTTTCGTTCTTTAAACGTCATGAACCAACCTCTGCTGGCTTCCAGTTTTCTTCTGCAGCTTCCTCACCTCTCTCAGCCTTCACAGAATTGAAGAGAGTGAGGGCCTTGCTCTGGAATAGGCTCTGGCTGAAGGAGATGTTGTGGCTGGTTTGATCCTCTACCAGACCACTGAGACTTGCTCTGTCTCAGCAATAAGGCTGTTTCACTTCCTTATCACTCCTATGTTCACTGGGCTAACGCTTTTAGTTACCTTCAAGAACTTTTCCTTTGCATTCGTATGTTGGTTTGGTGCAAGTGTTTGGTGCAAGAGGCCTCGCTTTCAGCCTCAGTTGACATTCAACATGCTTTCCTCACTAAGCTTAATCACTTCCAGCTTTTCATTTAAAGTGAGAGATGTGAGAGTTCTCCTCTCACTTGGACATTCAGAGGCCATTGTAGGGTTATTAATTGGCCTATTTCAATATTGTTGCGTTTTAGGGAATCTCAGAGAGGCCAGAGAAGAGGGAGAGAAAAGGGAACAACCATCAGGGGAGCAGTCAGAACATATACATTTATCAATTAAATTCACCATTTTAGATGGTTGCAGTTCATGGTGCCTCAAAACGATTACAATAGTAACATCAAAGATCACTGATCATAGATGACCATAACAAATTTAATAATAATGAGGAAGCTTGAAGTGATAATTACCAAAATGTGACAGACAGACAAAAAATGAGCATACCCTGTTGGAGAAAAGGTGCTGACAGATTTGCTTCACACAGGGTTGCCACAAACCCTCAGTTTGTTAAAACATGGTATCTGCCAAGTGTAATAAAGTGAAGCTCAATAGAAGGAGGCATACCTGTACTTATAATTTATCATTGATACAGCATTTCTGTAAGTGTCACATATCAAAATGCAAGTAAAAACTAGATTTCAGGAATCTGGTCAGAAAGAGAAGTAGCTTTCCTTAGTAATCGCCATCTTACCTCCTTCTCCTTGTTGAGCAGCACCAACTGGCTGTCTGTGAGGATGCAATACTTCCGCTCCCATGTTGTCGTCTCTGTGTAGGGTGACTGTCCACAAGACAGACGATGGGTAGGTGGCCCCTTCACATCTGAGTGATAAACAGGAAAAACAAAAGTGAGCAACATTATCATGCTTACTTAGTAGATCGGTATTTCAAATATAAGATTGTTCAAAATAGAATTAAATAAGGAGTTTTAAACATGAACCTAAATGCTAAATTGAAAACTTCTTTTTAACAAAATAAACTGTTGTACACAGAAGGGGAAATTGGCCCTTTCGTCTGCAGAAAAGAAGGCTGATACACTAGGGAAGAACTGGTAGCCCACACCTGACACAGTCACCCCCATTTATCCAAGTACTAAAACAATGGGAGCCTGCTTCACAGCTAAACTAACATTCCAAATAAAGAGGTGAGGATGACTCAGAAACAAGAACAAAAGATAGAGCCTCTCATCTTCAGGAAGAAGACAACGTGGCATGTACACTGAGAATACTGCTGACCCTAAACAGAGAGAATGAAGTTGTCATCAGTCAGTGTCTTCAAAATAGCTTTATTTCTAGTCACACGTAAAAATTAAAACTCTTTAAATGATAGCATGATATTACCACTAGAGGCCAGTAAGATCTTAAAAACCCCCAAAAGCAACTTCCTCAAGGAGAGCTCTGAACACATTACTATGAGGTCTCTTAGAGGCAGAGGTACACAGCAGAGCTAAATGTCTAACTCTTCTCAAATGTCTCATTTCCCTCTTACTCTGACTTTGCTCCTTTGTATTTTTTTTTTTTTGATGTGAACTGTTGACTCATTTGGGTCGCCATACACTTTGGAACACATCTTCATCAAAACTACCCATTAGATCTACTAAATAAGGCTTTTATGACAAGCGAATATGAAAAGTTCTTTAGCCATGAAGGGCTAATTCCTGTCGAAAATATCCTGAAGAGATAATTTTAAATACATTATTTATTACTATTTAGTTATTATGCTAGAGGAGCATCTCAAACTGGAGAAATTAGAACACAAACACCTATGAGGGCAGAAGGGTTGTAAATCATAAATAAGCACATTTTATCTCTTATATGAGTGTTTTTGTTACTATTACTTTCTACAAGACAATAGGCATTCCTGGTACTGGCTTCAAGGAAATACAAATAATGTCCTAGATATATTTTTTTAAGATTTTATTTATTTATTCGTGAGAGTCAGAGAAAGAGAGAGAGAGAGGCCAAGACACAGGCAGGAGAAGGAGAAGGCTCCATGCAGAGGGCCCGAGTCTCCAGGATCCCGCCCTGGGCCGAAGGCGGCGCTAAACCGCTGAGCAACCCAGGCTGCCCTGTCCTAGATATTTTATACTACAATCACCCAAATATGCAAAGCTATAGCTGGGGTTTCATCGGAAATAAACAAGTCAGTAACTAGGGCACCTAGGTGTAGATCTCTTTTTGCAAAGCCTTGTGCGACCAATATTACCTTCAGTGTTCCTTCTGGCTTAACTTCCTTTGCTCTCTAAACATCTATCTAAACTTGTTGCTCTGCATATTTAGGGGATCATTCAACTACCCTCCATATAACTCAGTCACAGAATCAGTGTTACTGGGGCTTGGCTGGACATGCTATTGATTCTTATTTCACTGCTTTTCCTTTCTCCCCCCCCGCTCTGTGTCTGTCTCTGCGGCACTGTGCGCAGCAGTACATCTATAGCTTCTCCATTGCACAAACTCTTCCCCACCCCCAATTCTTCCCTGGTATTCTAAGAGAGCATCTAAAATTATTTCAAAGTTTTCTTTAGACTTCAAAATTCCCTGAAATTATCACAAAAAGCTTGAAAGGAGCTAACTTCTAATCCCTTTTGACACATATAGAAGTTTCTTGCCTGTACTTAAAAGTCATGTCAAAGCTGATTTTCTTCACATGATTTGGACAAACAAATGGGTTAGATTTTTACCACAATGCAGGCCTATTTTTAGAATCAAATACCAACTCCACTTCAACAGAGGGATGCACCTACTTTATGTGGAAATGTGGTGGTTTTGTGGCCTAGACAAGTTTTCATTCAAATGACTAACCTACTTACGTAAGTTAGCCATGGGTGACCTAAGCTGCCCACTATAATTTCATTTGAACGGTAATCTCAGGATCTATACTAAGCAAGAAGACACTGATAGGCTCTGTCCATAAAAATTAGAATATAGGATACTATATATACTCAGGTTTCCTGACCAAATAGAAATCCGTATCAGCACTGAACTTAAGAAAGCCTAAATTCCCTTCCCTGTGTCATCCTGAGTAATTCTCCTAAAGTGTCAGTGTTTCATGTTCTCCCTTCCTCCAACCTGGGCTTCGTTGTGGTTTCTTCATGGTATTGTGAAACAAGACAATGTCTCACACAGCAATGCTAGGATCTCAAATTATTCCTCCCCACTGCTAAAGTAAGAATGAAGAGGCAATGCCACTGTATTAAAAAAAAATGTTCTGCCTAAATGATGAGATTGATCAGCCAGTCTCATCAACTGGTTACAGTTTCACATATATTATCTAATACCCACTTTTTGATCACTTTGTAAGAATGTATACCAAGGAAGAAAATAAGACAGAAATTAAAGGGGATTCCTGGGTAGCTCAGTGGTTTAGCGCCACCTTCGGCCCAGGTCATGATCCTGGACTCCCAGGATCAAGTCCCACATCAGGCTCTCTACATGTAGCTTGCTTCTCCCTCTGCCTGTGTCTCTGCCTCTCTCTCTCTCTCTGTGTGTCTCTCATGAATAAATAAATAAAATCTTAAAAAAAAAAAAGAAACTAAAATAAGTGATGGGGGGGTTCTTCTAAATACTTCTGGATTAAGGTTTAAAAGGCATTTTAAATAACAAGATAAAATAAGATTCTAAAATAACCTATAGATTTAATTCATTCTATCACATCCTCATTTCCACGTTTATGTGAAGATTTAACGGTAGACTTGTAAAGTCTAAGACTATATTATGTTACCACAGGACAGGTTCATCTTACCAATATTACCCATCAGTCAGTCAGTCAGTCAGTCAATCAATCGATCAATCTCTCACTCTCTCCTCCTCCCCCCTCCCTCCCTCTTGGCTCTAGTAACATACTTCAAATTTCTGATTCACCGTTATATTTAGTGTCTAAAGTTCACTAAAGAAAAAGATAACATAGAATTACAAATACAAATAATAGCAAAACCAGGAAAAAAAATAGCTTTGCCTTGTTCCAGTCCTATAAAGCTAGTAAGGGCACTAGATGCTGTCTTTATTACAAAAATGGAATAATTTTAGAAATTTTAAAAAGCATCCAACATTACTCATTGGATCCCTTGGAAAGCCTTCTTGGGCAACCTGGGTGGCTCAGCGGTTTAGTGCCTGCCTTCGGCTCAGGGCGTGATCCTGGAGACCTGGGATCGAGCCCCACATCGGGTTCCCTGCACGGAGCCTGCTCTCCCTCTGCCTGTGTCTCTGCCTCTCGCTCTGTGTCTCGCATGAATAAATAAATAAATTTTTTTTTTTTAAAAAAAGGAAAGCACTTCTCTAAGACTGGCTGTTATCATGCAGACTAGTAATTCTCAAATTCTTTTGATCTCAGGATCCCTTTAAATTCTTAAAATTATTGAGGGCTTCAAAGAATTTTTATTTGTATGGACTATATTTATCAATATTATAAATTAAAATAGAAATTTTTAAATATGTAGTCATTTAATGATAATAATGATAAAACTATTATTAATATATATAACATATTTTTAATGAAATGTAACTATTTTCCAAAACAAACAAACAAAAATGAGAGGAGTCACGCTTTTTTAAGTTTTGCAAATCTCTTTTTTAAAGTCTGGCTTCATCGAAGACTGCTGGGTTCTTATATTTGTTTCAGCATTCTATGTATTGCCTCACATTGTTTTGGTTGAAGTAGATGAAGAAACTCTGGACTCACACAGGTATGCAAGTAGAAGGGAAGAGTATTTTAACAGCATTTTTAGATAATTGTGGATCACCTTTTTTTTAGTACTATACCAAAGCCTGACAAGAGGGTACTTCTTAAAAGTAGTAAAATGTGGACTCTGACACGATAGCAATGAACTTTTCATACTCTGTTACATTAAAAAAATCCTAAGTGTATCTTACCCTGTGAATGGATTTTTTTATCCATATGCATGAGTTTTTAACATCATGCATTGATTGTTTCCAAAATATTGGTTCGTTTAGTTTTGCAGATCTTCCAAATTATGGCATTTTTCATTATGTAATACCAAAAAATCGCACTCATTAATCTTCAGAAAAGTCTTGACTTCTTGCAGAAGTCTTTATTAGGAAGCTATCAAGCATTTTTTGTCTTGAATTTTATCATTTACAATAAGTACTGTTGGTTTTTTTCTCCTTAAATGAGAGGTTTATGTTTTTGTTTTCCCAGAAAATATCTGCCAAATAATCAAGACTGAAGAACTGTAGTTTGTTTTTCAGTTGTTGTTTCAAGTAAAAATGGTGTTTTCTGAAAACAAGTGGCAAGTTCAGTTTGCAACTCAATTTGCACAAAATGTTTCCTGTTATGATAACCATCATACTTTAGTATGCAGCTCATGGGCGCTTCCCATATCACCAGACAGAATGTTAAGAGATGTGAATTCCAGGGTTGAGATATAATAAAAATTAAGCACTTTGACTGAGTTCTCAAGGATTTTCTGAGAACTAGCTATTTTCCCCTACAGTATGTGGCAGAGGGCGATGCAATGACTACTGATAGTTTGGAGCCACTGCCTGGATTCCTACTACTGCCTCAGTGATTGTACTCGTAATTGCTTTTCCATCATCAGTGCAAAGGTCAATAGTGTGTTGTGTTTTTTTTTTAAGGACCAGTGTATCGTGAAAATACTTTCAATCTGTAACAAATCAGGGGGATCCTTGGGTTCTAGGGTTCCACAGACCATACTTTAAAAACCACTGATTAGAAAATAGGAAGCCAATGGGGATTCTAAGGAAACCTGGCAACAGCTTGCTAAGGATGAAGTAAGTAGGGGAAAAAAAAAAAAAAAAACATAGGTCTTATATAATGAATAGGAGACTAATATAGCCTTGCAAGGGATAATTAGGTTTGTAGACTGGTCACAGTGAAATAGAAAGAAAGGGGTCAAAAAAAAAAGGGGGGGGTCATGTGACCCTAATTTTGAAATAGGAATTTAGCAGGGAAGTCCACAACAAAGCTTTTCAAAACAGGAATAAAGAAAACCTAAAGGGAAGCTTTTGAATCTGAAATGAATTAGAATGATTCAATGTAACCCATTATATCCAAATCATTTCAAAATAGCATTCAAAATACCAGATTAGTCTACTTGTCAATCTAAAAGTCAAACCTGGGCCCCCACAGCACTAATATAAATTAAGTAACTACCTGGCAAGGAAACAACAGCGACAATAATTTACTTGTATATAACCCTTCCTCATAACCCTTCCTTGTAACCAGAGAAGGAAGCTTCATGACCTGTCACATCTCTTGACAAAGATGAACTAAATGGTGCAATAGAGCTGGAAATTCTAGCAAGTATATTCTATAACTAGTCTCACTGTAACTTTTTTTTTAGAGGGTAAGCAGCATCTTGTCTCTTCCAGACTTAGAAAAGAATCTCAAAAGACTTAGAGTAGGAAAGTAATAAAGGGATCCGATTGGTACAGAAATAGAGGTAAGGAGAATGGAAAAGAACAAGCGCATGACCCAAATATGTAGACTGTCAAAGAAAAAATTGCTGTAGGAAATTTTACTTTTGTATGATACAATCCCTTGGAAGTTCATTTGAGTTGCCTTTGAATCATATCATTTACCAGCCACATGTTCTTGTAACATTCCAGCATTATATAAGTTAAATGGAATTGGTAAAATTCTAAACCTACTGTCATCCAAAGCAAGCTTTACAGAGTATTCAATAGAGAGTCTTCCAGTTAACACAGACCCTAATCATCTTAATAACCCTTTCATTGATTCTCAGAACTAATCTAAAAAAGCAAAAACAAAACACAGCTTTGGGAAATCTATTTATACAGGTGAGATTTTAATATATTTAAAGAGAAACACATTTCTAGCATGCAGTTCTTGTAAACTGTAGAGGTCTGAACTACTTAGAAAGATCTGTATTTTCATGTCTGTGTTTATTTCCACGCCAGAGCCAACTCAGCTTATTAACGGCAAGTTCTTCCCACCATTTAAATTTCAACTATCAGATTCATTTTCATTCTGAATTTGGTTAGAATTAAAAGTCAAAGTATAAACATATTTTATAAAGTCTCGGAACTGGAGTGACCACTTTCTTACAGAAGTAAAAATACATCTAAATAACTTTACAACAGAGCTATGCTACTCTAGCTAAGAACGTGTCAATTTCCCAAACTACACAAAGGACTATTTTTCTCATCACCAAAATGCTCAAAACAGTTTTAATAGAAGTTCAAGTTCAAATACCATTTATATTCACTGCCCAACGAACAAGCTATAGTGTTAAGAGATAGTTCTTTATTTTTCTAATAAAGAATAAAATCCTTGCCCAGTCATACAACTTTACAAATGTGGTATATTCTTGGCTATCTTCTACAGGCAATTTCTGCTGCAACAGATGATTCTTAATCATAATGTCTATAAGTATAACATGCTGCTTAGTAACAGTCCCCTGACATTAGATATATGACCAAATAATTTTATAAATGTGGTAATGCTGTCTGCTCAAGACTTCATGTGGCTGCCATCAATTACTGCATCAATATATTTTAAGTCACCCTCTTTAATTCTTATAGTATTGAAAGGAAAGACAAAACCAACCAAGATATTAAAATAAAGTTTAATTTTCTTTATTTTATCCCCTCATAACACTTCCACCCTCCATATTCTGTCAAAATGTCAGAAAATACCTATTTGCAGAATAAGCAAACAAAGGTTTTCTTAAAATAACTACCCAAACACTAAAATTACTGGTTCTGAACTCTGCTTTGTTCTGACATGCAATGAACCCTTGGGTTGGCAAATTACATTACAGTGCATAGAAATCGATGGCCCTAGTAGATTTAAAAATGGTCACACTCACCTTGGTGAGTAATAAAGATATTAAGTAATAAATGATTCAACATATTTAAGATATGAAATCATTACTAGGTCAGGAATGTTTGCCTTTATTGAAATACATTTTAGTCTTTATCATAAATTCACTATGAGACCATAACTATTTACTGAAATGAATTTATAACATATCTTTTATCCTTAGCTAACCATTTTAGTTTCCTTCCCAACTATGGAAGCTTAATTACCATGCTACTTGATCACTGGTATCTAGTCAGAAAATCCCCCTGCTTCCCGTCACCCTTTTTAAGAGAAAAGGAAGGCAAGTAGGAGATATCGTGTGACAGTTCTTTCTGGTGAGTAGTTTCCTTTAGACTTAGATTTGCAGAGGGTCCATTTGCTTCCTGCGTCTCAATCTCAGCAGCACCAGGGCCTAAACCCAAGGCCTCTACCTCTGCTCTACTTCAGGGCAGTTACCTGATAACAATGTAATAAGTTCCTTGAAGGCATAACCTTTATAGTAGACAAGAGATGTTTGATAAAGGTAACACTTCTTTTTTAGAAGAACTAATTTTAATTGGATGCTATTACCTAAGTATTTTTTTTTAAGATTTCATTTATTTATTCATGAGGGGGGGGGGGCGGCGCAGAGACAGGCAGAGGAAGAAGCAGGCTCCTTGCAAGGGAACCCGATGTAGGTCTTGATCCCTGGACCCAAGATCACGCCCTGAGCCACCAGGCGTTCCTATTACCTAAGTATTTTAAAGAAGATAACCAGGATGGGAAGGAATTCCTATGATGGTTCCCTCTTGCTTTTCCCTTCCACATCACTGCATCTGATCACATGTGCCATGCAAGAGCAGCAGAGCAGATGACATGGTTTTTCTTCTGCTTTTCAGACACGCATTAGAAGGAGTAAGTCTCATAACTCCCACATGGGGCCAAGTACTGCTTAAGCAACTCTGGCTTGGGTAACTGAATGGAATCTTGTGAATGAGACCACATTCAGATGATAGATGGCAATCAATCACAGCTTGTACTTCAACCTCAACAGGACCACTTACATCTATAGTTCATACTCTCATCTAAATAGAAAATATAAAATACCCCAAATAATTCACATATATATTAATCCTTAGAAGGAAAAAGAAGGTCTATGTGCAAGTTTTCCCTAAACAGTGAAATATTGTGCAAATTTAAGAAAAGTGTAAGAAAACACTAATTTGTTCCTTAAAACATAACCATGATCTTATATAAATGATCACAACTCAAGATCCTTTTTGTGTCACTTATTGTTGTTACTGGTAGAAAAATGAACTATGCTAAGAAAATCTCAAACACCATGAAATACTCGTTTCCTTCTATTATATTTAGTATCTTTTCCTATATTAGTACACCCCTATGCTTGCCTCTTTTTTAATTGAATCTCATCACTTTACTTTAGGGGCAGCTGCTGTGGGGAAAGAATTAGAGCCTTAAAAGGAATGTGATTCTTAGCAGAGAAGGAAAAAAAGAGTAATAAATAGTTTACCACTACTGAGAGATCAGTTTCTGAGGTTTTAGCAATTGGTTGTTGAGCCAATACTGTAACAGTATCTCTCTATCTAAAGGAGCAAAAGAAGGCAGACTGCATTAAAAATAAAATAAAATCTATCAAGAGTTTGGCAGCATTAAAAATTTTTTAATAGCTCTACCTCTCTCCACAGTATCAAATGAAATAGAATTCCAGAACTAAATATGCATCTCTTCTGAATTGTGACCCATTTGAGTCACAAATCACTGAGCATACAGTGAAAACTATCAAGGAGATAATACAGGCTTCTCTACAGAATCCTATCAGTCATTCTCTGCTAAGTTGACAACCCAATTCAGTCAGCTCAGCCCTGATGCAACTTAGCTGACTTACATAAGAAGTGAAAAACCTTTCTTTTTATCAAAAACCACTGACCTCAAATCAGTAGGAGGGAACAAATACCTACAGTATGAGACTATGAAGCAGTAAAAGGAAGCATTTAGCATTTTCTCTCCAATACATCCAATACAAACGGAACTGACACGCCTCTTATCTAAATTTAATCCATGCCTGCAAACGTATTGGATGGCAAATTTTCATGTAACAAGAGACTATTCTGATTTTAGGTAAAGAATAATTTCGTTCAAGCTCATCTAAAACTTGCAATTAATTTCTCCAAATATTACTAAGTATTCTTAATATTTCATATATACAATATTACAATAGTATACACCTATAAGCAATCCACCAAAAACTTCTAAATTAAAAATAAATTAGCAAATTAATTAATATTTGGTGAACTTGTTAGTGGGTATGTTTATGCACAATATACAGTATCAGATACAAATTACATTTTGCTCATATACTGCAAACGTGTACTGTAGGTAAACAATCTGTTAAAATGCACAGGGAATGCAAATAGAACAACAAAATAAAATTAACAAAGCTTTCTAAAACTAACACCACTTTCATAATTTTATTGTTTTTCACAAACAGGTAAGAATCACATGTATATGCCCAGTACATGAACACATATGCACAGCAAAGCTTATGTCATGTCTATCTTTTGTCTCTCATTAGGCTTTATCATCTCCATCATTTCTCCTACTGTAAGAGGTTTACTAATCCTCCTTGCTCACCTACTTTTCACAGGCTTTTCCATTATCTTAAAAGATATTTTGATTGCATGAAACCTTTAAACAACGTGATCACAAAATACAATCCTGTTGGGAAAACAACTGATATAGGATGGTATTCTACTCTACATTCTCTTACCCGGATTCACGTGCAACCTAATGTTTTTGGCCAGAATGCACGTGCAAGTTTCTTTCAATGATACTTCAGTTTGGATGGTCTATTTCAGGTTAAAAATTTCCAAGTCATTGTAGCAAATATTTGAACCATGAGAGTTCACATCAAGAAATACATATATAGTACAGACAGTAAAAAGAAAAGAATGAATAGAGGGAAGCAATTGATGATAAGTGTCAAACAGGAGAAATAAAAAAAAAAGGTCAACACAAAAAGAAATGCACAGAAGAGAGAAGTCCTTTGGGAAACAAATTAGAGTTGAAAAATGTTAAAGGCTTGTAAACCACACTTCTTCAAGAAAATTACTTGCTCAAAGTGATGCACCTAGCAAAATTATCTTATAATTTAGGTCTTCTGATAAGTAATCTAGAATTTTTTCTAGCATATCAGTAAAGTTCCTTGTTGTCTTTTGTTTTTAATTCATTGAGTGTTTATTTATTGTGTATACAGCACTGAACTTCACCTGGGAAAATAACAGTGAACAGGACAGACCTAGTTACTGAACTCAAAGAGCTTTAATTTAGTAGTCAAAAACTGTACAATTAGAATACGGTTAACTTAAACGATTATGATAAACACTAAAAGAAGCAGTAGAGGGTGTTGTAAGAGCATATAATAAGAGCAATGGACTTAAGTCTGCAGCATTATGGCAGCTAGGAGGATGGTCAGTGAGCGAGGGGAATTTAAGTATTAGCATTTCAGGCGAATGAAATCACAGGCCCAGAAGTCTTTGAGGAAGAAATTGGTTCTGCTCCTGGACACCTAAAAGGAGGCCTCTCCAGCATACCACATAGGGAGCAAAGAGTGAGGGCAGAAGCTAGGAAGCTGGTGAGACAGTCTGCACCAAGGTCACACAGATGTGAGAAGCAGGTTAAGGACGTTTGTTGGTCTGGATCCCAGGAAGCAAAAGAAGTCCCTGAAGAATTTTAAACAGAACTGATGCACATTTTTGTCAAGAGGTCAATGAGGTTTTCATTTCCTGAGATTAGGAATTCTGGAAGAAGACCAAGTTTGAAGAGTAAGCTGGTGAATTTAGCTTAGGTCCAATTAGGGGGAAAAATTAAGTCAAAGCTAGATCTTTAGTCTTTCCAGGTCTAAGACCTCTAACCTTGGCCTACAAAAGAACCTAGAATTGCTTCAAGGAGTCTACAAATGCCTTATTCAAATTTTATTTCAAGAAATACATGGTAGCTACTAAGGTTAAAATGGAAGACTGAACATATATAATTTCATTTCTTTTCAAAACTACACTAAAACTAAAGATGAGTTTATATTTACAGGGTAGAGACAGAGAGAGCTAAAACTCCACATGGATAGAAAGAAACAGAGAAAAATTAAATCAAATTTTAGAAGCTATAAAGAAAATGTTCCAGTGTTAATTTTTCTACCAGGCCTGAGAAAATTGAATCCTATTCTAAGAGTGAGGAAAGCTGAAAAATCAACCCAACTGACACCACAGAATCTTCAAAAAGTTTATGGATAGGCCAATACTAGGTATCTCTCCATGAGGAGGAGGGATGATCTAAAATGAAACCTGGATAAGCTGATTTAAAAATCAGTCAGTGTTCCAAGATCTTCTGTCCAATTAATTCTACAGGCAAATGTCACTCCCGAACCACTCAGGTAAAAGAATGGAGGTTTCCTCTCTTACAAGGTAAAATCAAGGGTGAACTAAAGGATGATTGTCACACTTGAGAAGAACATAAAATGCTAAGAAGTGCTTCCTGCAAAATTCTCTTTATGTTCCCCCTACCCCCCTCCTTCCACTGACTCACAGAAGTGGCAGACAGAATTTTGCCCTCCAGGTGGAAATTAGAAGAGTATTCTATGGGTATCACATCAGCTCAAGGGAAAAGTACTAAAAGGGATTCTCCCAACAAACAGCCCATATAGATCACCTTAAAGAAAAGCCTTCAGTAGACAAGCTTCAACTCTACACTCAGATCTTCTAGGCACATCTCTCATATCCCATTCTTAATCTGGAGCAAACAAAGAAATCAGAGATCAGAGAAAAGTCTACCAATGAGAAAACAGAGATCAAAACAAACAGGAAAGTGCAATTTGCAGGAGATACAAATGATACCAGGAGAAAAAAAATACTACCAACCATCATTATCCTCCAAGAGGTATGAGAAGAAATGGTGCCCATTAAACAAAAACAGGATGCTCTTTATAAAAAAGCAGCAATTATAGAAAAAGAGCTTTTGTATGTTAAAAACATAACAGAAGAAATGAAAACAAAACCTAACAGTACAGTTAGAAGATAAAGTTCAGAAAATATCCGGGGGGGGGGGGGGGGGACAGAAAGAGATGGAAAAGAAAAAAGAAGAGAAACTTGAGAAACTAATGTAGGAGGTTCAACATAAAAATATTAGAAAAAACAGATGTCCACCAAAATACATCACTAAGAAAAAACAGTTTACATGCAAAAGCTCAGGAACAAAAATGAATCTAGACTTCTTAAATGCAACCCAGGAATTTAGAAGACGATGGAGTAATACTTTAAAATTCCAAAAGAAAATTATTCACAACCTAAGTATTCACAGAGCCGAACAATCAAGTGTGTGAATAAAATAAAAATGTTTTTGATAAAAAAAAAATGTTTTTGATATTCAAGGCCTCAAAGTTTGGCGAGTGTCTTAGTCTCTATGAGCTGCCACAACAAAATGCCACAGATTAGGGTGGCTTAAGCAACAGAAATTTATTTTCCCACAGGTCTGGAGGCTGAGAAATCTAAGATCAAATGCAAGCTAATTTGGTTCTTGGTAAGAGCTCTCCTCTGGACTTTATGGCTGCCTTCTTGCTATGTCCTCACATGATGGAGATCAAGAGGTATATCTCTTCCTCTTCTTATAAACGCACCACTTCTATCAGGTTAGGGTGACACCCGAATGACCCCATCTAAGCAGCAGTATATTCATGTTATTTAGAATTAAGGAGATATGTAAATTCCAGAATAAAAAATTAGAAGAGCCAAAGTTCTTGCCTCAGAAAAAAGAAGATGGGGTGAGGAAAACCAATATATTCTGTTCAGAAAAAGGCAGACAATCCAGTCAAACAATGGGCAAAAGACCTGAACAGTCACTTCATAGTAAAGAATATCCAGGGCAACTGGGTGGTGCAGCCAATAAAGTGTCTGCCTTTGGCTCACATCATGACCTCAGGATCCTATGATGGAGCCCCAATTCGAGAAGCTTCTTGCCTTTCCCTGCTCCCCACTCATACTCTCTCTCATTCTCTCTCAAATAAAATCTTAAAAAAAAATTCCAAATATCCATTTAACATGTAAAATGGTGCTTGACTTCATTAATCATCAGGAAAATGCAAATTAAAACCACAATGATGGGCAGCCCCGGTGGCTTAGCAGTTTGACACCGCCTTCGGCCCAGGGAGTGATCCTGGACACCTGGGATCAAGTCCCACATTGGGCTCCCTGCATGGAGCTTGCTTTTCCCTCTGCCTGTGTCTCTGCCTCTCTCTCTCTGTGTCTCTCACGGATAAATAAATAAAATCTAAATGAATGAATGAATGAATGAATGAATGAATGAATAAATAAATAAATAAATAGATAGATAAATAAATAAATAAAACCACAATGAGAAATTACTGCTACATACCTACCAGAATGCCTAAAATGAAAAGATACTAGGTGTTGGTGAGGATGTAAAACAATTGCAGGTGGGAGGGCAGCCCAGGTGGCTCAGCAGTTTAGAGCCGCCTTCAGCCCAGGGCGTGATCCTAGAGACGAGTCCCATGTCGGGCTTCCTGCATGGAGCCTGCTTCTCCCTCTGCCTGTGTCTCTGCCTCTCTCTCCGTGTGTCTCTCATGAGTAAATAAATAAAATCTTAAAAAAAAAAAAAAAAAACAATTGCAGGTGGGAATGTGAATTGGTACGATCACTTTGGAAAATTGTTTGATAATATTTACAAAAACCAGACATATATATATCTGGCAATTCTACTCCTAGATATATACCCAACAGAAATAAGGACACATTTTCACCAAAAGACATGTGTAAGATTGCACACAGTGACATTATTCATAACAGTCAAAAGGTAGAAACGATCCGAAATGCCCACCAATAGTAGAATGGGTAGTTGTGGTAATTCATAAAATGGAGTATTATCTACCAATGAAAGTGAAAGTGCTACAACTACATGGAACAACATGTATGAAGCTCGCAAATACAATATCAAACGAAGTAAGTCAGACAAAAGATGGATCATTTCTTATATAAGGCTCAAAAATAGGTAAAGCTTATCTACAATATTAAAGCCAGCAACACTATTACTCTTAGGATGCACATGACTGGGATGCAAAGGGCATATAAGGTGGACTTCTGGGATGCTATAAACATTCTCTCTTTTCAGCAGGGTGCAAGTTACTCAAATATGTAGCCTTTGTGCAAATTCGTCTAGCTATACATGAAGCTACAGGATTTGTGTACTTTGCTCTTCTGTGTACACTATATTTCAATAGAAATTATCCTTTTTTTTTTAAAGTAAGCCCTATGCCCAACATGGGACTTAACCACACAACCCCAAGATCAAGAGTCACATGCTATACCAACTGAGCCAGCCAGATGCCCCCCAAAAAATTATAAAGACTCCATTTCTACCATTTATAAGTTGTGTGACCTTGGATAAATTACTCAACCTTAGCGAACTTTAATTTCTTCATCTTTAGAAAAGGGAAGACAAAACACCTGCTCTCAGGGATTTTTGTGAAGTTTAATGAAACAATATACATCAAATACTTAATAAAGTGCCTCACATATACTAAGCAAAAAGTTTGACATAATGATTAACCATCTGGGCACTGAAAGGGGGAGAAAATCATGTAGTCTCATTTTGAATGAATTTGACTTACATGAAACATGACTTTAGCTGTGTAGTCAGATGACTAGATTCAAATCTGCTACTTACTATTTCCATGATTTGGGGCAAATGATTTAACCTGCGACTCCACTTTCTCAATTATGAAAGGGAATAAGATCATGGTTTTGTGTGTGTGTGTGTGTGTGTGTGTGTGTGTGTGTGTGTGTAGAAAAAAATTTTAAATTAGATTAAAAGTGAAAGACCATTTCAAACAGAATGTTTGAAATTATATAAGCCCATCTATAGTTTCATGTGTGCCTATGTGTAGGTGTGACTGTATGAGTTATTTAAAAACATGAAGATACATAGTGCAGAAAACCTCTAAAGGAGTTACAAGTATTTGCCTCTATGGAACAGTAACCAGCTGAGGCATTGGTAGAGAATATAACTGCTCTTTTTCATTTCAATTCTTGTAGTACACACTTGTAATTATATGCATCTATTACGATTACTTAAGATTACATTTTTAAAAGACGTTATTTACTTTAAAAATATACAGCTAAATCCTACCCAAATGAGAAAATGGTTAAAGAAGGCTCCAAACAAGTTGATCAATATCAAGCTCACACACAAAGGAAGAAACAAAGTTTAAAGCCCTTCAACACATTCATAATTCAACTTCTCTATCATGATATATAAAGTGGGTGGCATAGAAATGCTAACTTTGAGTCCACAGATGCTTAACTTCTTCTATTATTAGTTAGAGAATCACCTGTTACTAGGGAACTACCTATTTTTAACTAGTTCAAGCCTACTTAAAAACCCTAGGAATAAGAAATGTTAAGGCTTTCTGTTTGTTTTATAAATATCTAAGTAGTACTTGGAACATCAGGTTGAAACTTACACTTCTCGTATGACCCTCTAAGGTTTTAATTTCCCCCCTAAGATAAGTAATACAGTACCTGAACATGCAGGAAGGTGATACTAACTCAGGGCCCTGGTACATACTGCCCTATGCAAGGATTCTTACACAGAGCTGCTTAACATAACTCCATCCTGATTTTAAGCACACACAAACTGTTTACAAAGATCTCTTAGAGGTTACCCAAGCAAAGGAATTTGGCAGAGTAAGATTCAGAGTCACGGCAGGATCCATGTCCCATGTTAGATTATTTGATTGAACTAACATACTAGAAAAAGATAAGAACAATTTCTCAATTTCTGGCACACAGGGAAGTGCTCAATAAATGTCAGCTCTCATTATTATTGTTACTGAGAGGCATCATGTTAAGAACACAAAATCTGGAGTCAGACTGCCTGAAAAGGAATGCTGCTCTATTGCTTACCAGCAGACTGTAATTAAAATACTTAACCGCTTGGGGCCCCAGCTTCCTCATCTTTAAAATGGGAGTACTATGGTCTTTACCTCACAGGGATGTGATAAGGAATACACGAAAAACATACAACATTTAGAACAGGGCGTAGCATATATTAAGCCTTTTTTATTATTATTATTCTTTATACTTGCCACATCTGAAATATGGGTTAGTTTCTTATTCCAGTTCAAAACTATTGATGCTAAAAATATTGTAATAAAATAGCAGAGGAAAAAAACCTGGTTTAAACTATAAATAATCTTCAGAATTGTATGATGTACATAAATAAACCATTCCTTGAAAATACTCTGGGGGAAAAAATGCACAGGCTTGCTCTAATAAAAGGAAATTTCCATTGGTAAGGGTCTGGAACACCACTGTGCCATGAATCCACACATCATTCTTGACACAAACTGGAACAAAGGAAGAGCTAATAAACCGAAACCTTTGGACCACAGAAACAAGATAAGTGAATATAAGGGCAGAAACACATTCTTTAAACTGGTTTGGCAACTTAATGTACATCATTTAGGTCAGTCTACTAATCGCTTCATATATTTTTTTTAAAAAAGGAGGGGGGAAGAAGAAGAAAAGAAGAAGAAGGAGAAGAAGAAGAAGAAAAAAAATAATAAGAAAATAATCTTTTTAATGGCACTGCTTTAATCTAACCAATTAGTTCAAATACTCCCAGCTCTATAAGCCTCTTACAACTGCACAGCTGATGGCTAAATTTGAGAAAAGAAATTAATCCTCATCTATTTTTCTACAAGTTTCAATTAGTACAAAAATGTGTACACACTTCCCAAATGCAATTATAAGAATGCAAAAACAATGAGAAATTTGGGTGATATATTTTGCTTTTTTAAAAAAAAAAAAAAGTTGAATACAAACTCAAACAATTAAGCAATAGAGAGAGTAAAGTCGTCCCTGCTTCTTAAAATTAAAGCCTGAGAGAAATCTCTCTCACTGTCACACACCCCACACACACACACACACACACCCCACACACACAATTAAGCCTCAATTCCTATGGGTATTCAGGTGCTTTTCCAAAACTGTCAGAACTCCTCTGTAGGTCCCCAAACAAGAGATCCATTGTGTGGATCTGTAAATTGTATGACATCATTGAAACACAAGCACCAATTGGTATCACAAAACAGTTTGTGTTTCCAAGGATACCAGGAACTTTAAATACCCTGCAGTTGTACAAAGCCCAGGAGCACGACCTTCTAAACAATACCAGGAGCCTACCCACTTTCTCTCTTTTTTAGTCACTGTTTCCAATAGTGAAAGGACACTGATTTTGCCCCAATAATTCCTCCAAATAATATACTCAGGAATGTTCCTCAATCATTCAATTATTTATTTTTATAATCTCAACCTAATGACAGCAAAAAAGAGGATTAAGAATTTACATAGGCCTAATAATGGTGAGACTCTCAAAAGGCCAGGCTGGAGTCCTTTAATGAAACTTCACTTCACATTTGAGATTTTTAAAATGCAATGCACATAAACACATCTGATGAAGCCCTACAGTAATGTTCCTCTGTGTTATGGAGTACTCTTTTAGTAACACAGAATATAATTTTTTCCTCATGTGCCTTTCCTGGAAAAGTTAGTTTTCCTTACTATTAGCTTTGAAATAACATAGGAGTTTAGTATGTAAACTTGTTTATGCTAGCTAGAAAAACTACAACACAGAAATACAGGCTGTGAGGTATTACGATTAACTGTATTATTGTTAAAAGTCAAACACATTTATAATCCTTTATACAAGTCTCTTTTAAAAGGTGGTACTTATGTGCTCGCTTCGGCAGCACATATACTAAAAGGTGGTACTTAGAGTCAAGTTGTTACAAAAGGCCTGTGGCTAAGCTCTTCTCTAATATCTTTCTTTCCAGAGTTAGACCTATTTATATGATCTTTACATCAACTTTATTTGTGGAATATCTTAGATTAATTACATGTACCATCGAGATTTTAGGCAGTTCCAGAGTTTTTATTTTTCTATTTAGGAGATAAATATTTTATGCAATTATTTCTCAAAATATAAGCTGCAAACTGACAAGCAAAATACAAAGAACTCACAGACACTGCAATCAGAGAGTCCCAAGAGCTGTCTCATGATGCTAGCAGCAGCAGGGAGCTGAGCTAAATGAATGGAAAGCCACACCTTGTGGCTTTGCTCTTTATATTACCTCACATTCAGATAGTTACAATGCCAGGATTACAGGGCAGAGAAAGAGTATCTCTATTTAGCCATTTATATATATTTTTTGAAATACTATCTTTTATTACAAACTCCTTTGAGTAAAGGCTGTGTTAGACGCTTACTTATTTTAATTCAAGTTACTAGTACTGAGTATATTTTAAGAAGCTTATACATTGCTTGAAAAATGTTTGAAAAATACATATTATTGTTCTAACCCATAAAAATGTCAGAATCTCAGTGAAAAAGAATGATTTACACAGTTGTGCAAATTTTTCTTTTAATAAACAGTAAGGTGAGGAATAAAATAGTGTATATAAGAGTCAATTACAAGCCTCTCAAAATATAGAAGAGAGATATAAAATGTTAAGGGTCTTTTTTGTTTCTTTTACTTTAGAAAACCAGTGTGGGCTTTATATAAGTCCTGAAGAGATTCCGAAAGTAACAAATATTGCCTTGCCATGTGAGCATCTATATGAAACAAAATTAAGTGTGATTTATTATAAGCAAAGTATGTTTAGTTATATCTCATGATCGTGGTTTACTGGATAAAGAAACATACCTGCCCTAGCAAATTCAACTTAGTCAATTAGAAGACAGCAGTCGTGATCTGCTTCTCTAATTACTGCCACTGAGAACTATCTTTTAAACCTTCTTTTGCTTCAAAATTTTACTAGTGCTTCACTAATTTAATCCTTTTCTCTACCTCATTGTCATACGGACACTTTAAAAAACACTAACAAGAAAAATTAATTCAATGGAAGCATCTCATCTTTTTATAAAAGTGCATAATTTCATCAATTAAAAACTAGTTTCATTGTAAATGACGGTGCTTTCACAATGTCAAATCTAGTCAAAAGGAAATAAAGCAAAACCAGATGGGACAAATGAAGTTTGGAGCAGATAAGAAGCTATTCAATACTACAATTCCATACTTTCCATTATATGCAAAGGGAGAGAAGGAAGGTGGGAAAAATGGACTGCAGCCTGATGTAACAGGGTAAATGGAAAAAGCCATGTACTCTGAAGCACAGAGCAAAGAGAAATGTGGGATATTACTTTTAGAGGTTAGGGAGATTGACTCCTTCCCTATTGGACGAAGATGCCCTTTAGCACTTTCATAGCTAGAGAGGAGAAGTCAGTCCTGGCTTCAAAGCTTCCAAGGACAGGCTCACTCTCTTGTCAGAGGCTGATGCAGCTGGTGATGTGAAGTTGCAGCCAGTGCTCATTTATCATTCCCAAAACCTCAGGGCCCATAAGAATCAAGCTAAATCTACTCTGCCTGTGCTCTAGAAACAAAACAACAAAGCCTGGATGACAGCACATCCGTTTACAATACAACATGGTTGCCTGAATATTTTGATCCTACTACTGAGATCTCCTGCTCAGGAAAGAAGATTCCTTTCAAATTAGGACTGCTCATGGACAATGCATCTGATCCCCTAAGGGCCCTCATGAGGATGCTTAACAAGATTCATGTAGTTTTTATGCTGCTAACACAACGTTCATTCTGCAGCCCACAGATCACAGAGTAATTCTGAACTTAAAGTCTTATTCTTTAAAAAATGTATTTCATAAGACTGTAGCTGCTACAGATAGTGATTTCTCTAATGAATCTGTGCAAAGTAAATTGAAAACCTTCTGGAAGGGATTTACCATTCTAGATGCCATTAAGAATTCTTGTGATGCATGGGAAAAGGTCAAAATATCCATAATACCATGAATTCAGGACAAGTTGATTTGAACTCTCACAAATTCAGGACTTCAGAGGAGGCAGTAACTGTGGATGTCATAGAAATAACAAGAGAACTAGACTTGAAAGGGGCACCTGAAGATGGGACTACACTGCTGCTATCTCATGATCAAACGTGAATGGATGAGGATCTGCGTCTTGGGGATGAGCAGAGAAGGTGGTTTCTCGAGATGGAATCTTCTCCTAGCAAAGATGCCATGAAGATTATTGAAATGACTCCAAAGTATTTAGAATATTCCATGAACGTAGTTGATAAAGCAACGGCAGGGTTTGAAAGGACTGACCCCAATTTTAAAAGAAGTTCTACTGTGGGTAAAATGCTGTCAAATAGCAGTCGAATGTCAAAGAGAAATTGTTAAAGAAAGGAAGTGTCCATTGATACCGCAAACTTCACTGTTGTCTTTAAATGAATATACTGTGATTAAAGCATAATTAAATCACCTTAATAAAAAATAAGATGAAGAAAAAGGACTCAAATCATAATATCTATGATTATATTTCATCTTTCCCCAAAACTGGGGAGAAAAAAAAAGCAAACTTTCCTATTATACTCTTTTCTAAAGAATAGTTATCTTTTATATCTTTCTTTGGTTTACTATCATATAATTTTTCATATTAAGGTTTAAATTTCTACCTGTCAAATGATGTTTTCTCATGTCATTGTTAAACACAACTTGATTTCGACTAAGCAGAAGTTTTAATGAGAACTCTAAAACTAACAGAAAATTGTAGGGGAAGATAAAACTAGAAACGTACAGACAAGACAAATGACAGCAAATGTTCTTGGATATCTAAGTGTGCTAAAACAACTATTATCAAATTTATTTTTAAAATAATAAAAATAATAAATAATCTTTTATGATGACAAAACAAGCCTCACAATTTAGACAATTTGTAACATCACTAAGTCTAAAATAGAAGATATCTTTCTTTAGTAACTCAAACTGCTAAGGCTATTTAGGGCTGTACTCTATTATAAAGCCTAAAAAACAATATAATGGTTATAAAACAAACACTACCTGTGACATCAAAACATGTGTAATTTACTCAGGAAGATGGACATTTCTTTTATAACAGCTTTCTTGAAATATAATTCAAACAGAATAAAATCCACCCATTTAAAGTGTACAATGCGGGCAGCCCAGGTGGCTCAGCGGTTTAGCACCGCCTTTGGGCCAGGGCGTGATCCTGGAGATCTGGGATCAAGTCCCATGTCGGGTTCCCTGCATGGAGCCTGCTTCTCCCTCTGCCTGTGTCTCTGCCTCTCTCTCTCTTTGTGTCTCTCATGAATAAATAAAATCTTTAAAAAAATAAATAAAAATAAAAATAAAGTGTACAATCCAATGGTTTATAATATATTCACAAATCTGTGCAATCATGATCTTTATTGATTTTAGAACACTTTCATCACCTCAGAAGAGTTTAGTGATGCTTTAACTATCACTCTCAATATCATCCCCCTCAGCCCTAAGAAACAACTAATCTACAGTCTACCTCCATGTATGTCCTTATTCTAAATATTTGCTATGAATGGAATCATAATCTGTGGGTTTTCAGTCTCCATAACATTTTAAAAACTCAGGTTGTAGCATTAAGTACACCACTGTATGGACATACCGCTTAGGTTCCCCATGCATCAGTTAACACACACTTGAGGTGTTTCCAACCTTTTGCTCCTATGAATAATGCTGTTATAAACATCTATGTACAAGTTTTTATGTTGACCAATGTTTTCATTTATCTTTGGTAGTTATCTAGAAATGCAACTGTTGAGTTACATGGTTATTCTATGTTTAATGAACTGCCAGGTCATTTTGCAAAAACACCTTTACCATTTTACATTTCTACTAGCAATGTATGAAGGTTCTGATTCTCCATATCCTCTTCAATAATTATTACTATCTGACTTCTTTTTTAATCTAGCCATTCTAATATGTATGAAGTAGTATCTCATTGTGGAATTTTTCCCACTTTAATCAATACAACTGACAAAACTAATATATTTAAAGTGTACAACATGATGATTTGATATATGTGTCATGGTGAAAGGATTCCACCAAGTTGATTAACATATCTAACATCTCACATATTTACCTTTTTAAAATAAGAACTTTGTGAATTCTATTCTCTTAGAAACTTTCAATTATACAATATAGTATTATTAACCGAAGTTACCATGTTATACACATTAGATCCTCAGGCCTTATTTATATTATAACTGGAAGTTTATACAGTTTTATCAATCTATTCCCCTCAACTCCAAACTGTAGCAACCATAATTCTACCCTGTGATTCTGTGAGTTCGACTTTGTTTTTTTAATTAGATTCCAAATATAATAAGTGATATCATGCAGCATTTGTCTCTGTCTGGTTTATTTCATTTAACATAATTCCCTCCATGTTTATCCATATTGTAAATGGCAAATTTCCTTCTTTTTTTTTTAATTTTTATTTTTATTTATGATACTCACAGAGAGAGAGAGAGAGGCAGAGACATAGGCAGAGGGAGAAGCAGGCTCCATGCACCGGGAGCCCGATGTGGGATTCGATCCCGGGTCTCCAGGATCGCGCCCTGGGCCAAAGGCAGGCGCCAAACCGCTGCGCCACCCAGGGATCCCTCCTTCTTTTATTAAAGTTGAAGAATATTCCATTATACATATTTTATAAATCAAGTTTTACATATATTTTATATGTATATATACTTATACATATTAAATATATATTTATTCCTTTATCCATTCATCTGTAGCCAAGTATTTGTTGTTCCCATATCCTTGCTATTATAAATACTAGATGCAATGAACATGGGAGTACAGGTGTATGTATTTCATTGGATTATATATCCAGAAGTGAGATTGTTGGATCATATGGTAGTTCTATTTTTAAATTCTTCAGTAACCTACATACTGTTTTCCATAGTGGCTATACAAGTTTATGTTCCCATAGACAGTGTAAAAGGTCCCCTTCTAATCACATCAGCATTTGTGATCTCTTGCCTTTTTGATACTAGCCATCATAACAGGAGAGAGGTGACTATCTCGTTTTATTTATTTTTTAAAGATTTATTTACTGGAGAAAGAGCACAAGTGGGGATAAGGAGCAGCGGGGGAGGGACAAGCAGATTCCATGCTGAACACAGAGCCTAATGCAGGGCTCAATCCAACAACCCTACGATTATGACCTGAGCTGAAATCAAGAGTTGGACTCTTAACTGGCTAAGCCACCAGGAGCCCTTAATTATCTCATTTTAGTTTTGATTTACAGCTTCCTGAATATTAGTGATATTTAACACTTTTTCATACAACTCTTGGCCATTTATATGTCTTCTCTGGAAAAATGTCTATTCAAATCTTTTGACCACTTTTTAATGGGATTTTTTGCTACCAAATTCTAGGAGTTCCTTGTATATTTTGGATAGTAATCCTTTATTGGATAATTACTTGCAAGTATCTTCTCCCATTCCATAGTCTGTGTTTTCACTTTACTGATGATTTCTTTTGTGGAGCAGCATTTTAGTTTGATGTAATCCCATTTTTAAATTTTCCCGTTTGTTGCTTTTGGTGTCAAATCCAAAAAAAAAATCAAGACAAATGTCAAGGAGCTTCCCCTCTGTTATTCTACTAAAAGTTTTACAGTTTCAAATCTAATGTTCAAGTCTTAACCAATTTCAAGTTGATTTTTATGTATGGTGTAAGATAGGGGTTCAGTTTCATTCTTTCACATGCGAGGATCCAGTTATCCCAACAACATTTATTGAAGAGGCTATCACTTCCCCATTATTTTTCTTGGTTCCTTAGTTGAAATTTATTTTTTATTTATTTTTTATTTTTAAAGATTTTATTTATTTATTCATGACAATACACAGAGAGGAGAGAGAAGCAGAGACACAGGCAGAGGGAGAGGCAGGCTCCATGCGGGGAGCCCGATGTGGGACTCGATCCCGGGTCTCCAGGATCACGCCCTGGGCTGAAGGCGGCACTAAACCGCTGAGCCACCGGGGCTGCCCTTTAGTTGAAATTTAAATGGTCATGTATGCATAAGTTTATTTCTGGGTTCTCCATTCTGCTCCATTGATCTGTGTCTCTGTTTTTATGCCAATACTATATTATTTTGATTACTATAGCTTTCTAATATAGTTTGAACAGAAAGTGTGACTCTTCCAGTTTGGGCACTCTTTTTAAGATTGTTTGGGATACATGGGGTCTCTTGGACTCCATATGAATTTTAGGATTCTTTTCCTATTTATGTGAAAAATGCATTAGAATTTTGATATGGATTGCACTGAATTTGTAGTCATTTTGAGTGACTTGGACATTTTAACAATATTAATTCTTTGGATCCAGAACATAAAATAACATTCAATCTATTTGTACCTTCTTCAACTTCTATCATCAATGTCTTATATTTTTCACTGTACAGATCTTCTATCTCCTTGATTAAATTTATTCCTAAGTATGTTTCTTTTTCATGCTATTATAAATGAGATTATTTTCTTAGTATCTCTATTAGTTCATTGTTATCATATAAAAATGCAGCTGATTTCCGTATATCTATTTGTATCCATTTGTATCTGGGAACATTACTGAAATTTATTGGTTCCAGCAGTTTTTTGATGATGTCTTCAAGGTTTTCTATATATAAGATCATATCATCTGCGAGGATAATTTTACCTCTTCCTTTCTAATTTGGATACTTAATAGTTATTTTTCTTGCCTAATTGCTCTGGCTACAATTTCTTGTATTATGTTAAATAACAGTAATAAAGGTAGGCTTCCTTATCCTGCTCCTGATCTCACAGGAAGATAATTTAGCTTTTCACTATTGAGTATGTTAGCTTCAGGGCAGTTATATAGTCTTTATTATGTTGAGGCACAATGCTTCTATACCTAGGCTGTTGAGACTTTTTATGTAAGAGTACTGAATTGTCAATACATTTTCTGCATCTATTGAGATAATCATATGATTTTAATCCTTCATTTTATTAATGTGAATGAACTAACTTTACAGACTTGGGCATGCTGAACTATCCTTGTATGCCAGAAATAAATTCTACTTGATCATAATGTATGATCCTTTCAATATATTGTTAAATTTTGTTTTATGATATTTTGTTGAGGATTTTCACATCTATGTACATCAGCCTGTAATTTTATTTTCTTTTGGCATGCTTGTCTGGTCTTGGTGTCAACATAAAATGGGTTTGGAAGAGTTCCCTCCTACTTTTTAGATGAGTTTGAGAAGGACTGGTATTAATACTTTGAATGTTTGGTAGAATTCATGAGTGAAGCTGTGTACTGGACTTCTATTTGTTGGAAGATTTTCAATCACTGATCAATCTCTTTAGTAACTGATCTGTTCAGATTTTCTATTTCATCATGATTCAAACTTCATAGATTCTATGTTTTCTAGGAATTTATCCATTTCTTATAAGTTTTTCAATTTGTTAGGATGTATCTGAGCACATCTCTTATGATCCTTCGTATTTCTGTGGTTAACTGTAACATTCCTTTCATTTCTGAATTTATTTGAGATTTCTCTTTGTTTCTTGATCAGTCTATCTAAAGGTTTGTCATTTTTGTTTATCTTTTCAAAGAACCAGCTCTGAGTTTCATTGGTCTCTTCAATTCTTCTTATTCTTTATTTCATTTATTTCTATTTAAATCCTTCTCATTTTCTTTCTTCTACTAACTTTGGGCTTTTTGTTCTTCTTTTTCCAGATCCTTCAAGTATAAAATAAACTTAGGTTGTTTATTTGTGACTTATTTTTTGAAGTAGTCATTTACTGGTTTAAACTTCCCCTTAGAACTGCTTTTGCTGCATCTCATAAGTTTTGTTGTGTTCCCATTTTTGTTTGATTAAAGACATTTTGATCTCTTCTTTGACCCACTGATTGTTCAAGGACATGTTTAATCCCCACATATCTGCAAATTTTCCAGTCTTTCCATTCTGATTTCTACTTTCACAAAAATGTAATAAAAAAATATGCTTGATATGATTTCAACCTTAGGTTTATTAAAAATTGGTTTTTGTCAAAGAGATAACTGCTGGGGGTGCCTGGGTCGCTCAGTCAGTTAAGTGGCTGCCTTTGGCTCAGGTCAAGATCCCAGGGTCCTGGGATCGAGCCCCATGTCGGGCTCCCTGTTCAGTGGAGAGTCTGTTTCTCCTTATCCCTCTGCCCCTTTCCCCAACTCTTTCATCCAATTAGAAGTTATTTTTGTGTATGGTGTAAGAAAGTGGTCCAGTTTCATTCTTTTGCATGTTGGTGTCCAGTTTTCCTAATACTATTTGTTAAAGAGAGTGTCTTTTTTCCACTGGATATTCTTTCCTGCTTCATCAAAGATTAATGGACTATATAGTTATGGGTCCATTTCTGGGATTTCTATTTTGTTCCATGGATCTATGTTCTATTTTTGTGCCAGTGCCATACTGTCTTGATCACTACAGTTTTATAACATAACTAGAAAGTTTGGGATTGTGATGCCTCTAACTTTGCTTTTCTTTTTCAAGATTGCTTTGGCTATTTGGGGTCATCTGTGGTTCCATTACAAACTTTAGGATTGTTTGTTCTAACTCTATAAAAAATACTACTGGTATTTTGAAAGGGATTGCATTAAATGTATAGATTGCTTTGGGTAACATAGACATTTTAATAATAGTTTTGGGGGGCAGCCCCAGTGGCTCAGTGGTTTGGCACCGCCTTCAGCCCAGGGCATGATCCTGGAGTCCCGGGATCGAGTTCGAGTCCCACATCTAGCTCCCTGCATGGAGCCTGCTTCTCTCTCTGCCTGTGTCTGTGCCTCTCTCTCACACACAGAGAGAGTCTCTCATGAATAAATAAATAAAATCTTTAAAAATAATAATATTTTTTTTTCTTCAGGGCACCTGGGCAGCTCAGTCAGTTAAACACTTGACTCTGGATTTTGGCTCAGGTCATGATCTCCGGGTCATGAGATAGAAGCCCTATCAGCTCCAGAGTTGGCTTGAGATTGTCTTCCTCTGCCCCTCACCCCAACTTGTGTGCTCTCTCTAAATAAATAAAATCTTTTTTAAAATTAGCATGGATTCTAGATCCCAATGAGAAATCAATTTGGCAAATTTGAAACTTTTATGTATATGCTTTCTGATCTGACCATTTGACTCTTTGAACCTTATAAAAAATTTTAGCTAAAGCTAGCTAATTTAAAATAGTCAAACTCTTGCACAGATTTTATTTCATATACTGCTTCTATTTCCAACCAACTTTGAAAAGATGAGCTATACCATGAATGATAATGAAAAAGTTATTTTTATTTTCCTATTAGACTATAAGCATCTGAGGAAAGGAACTGTCTTATTTTTTTATGCACACAACAGCCACTTGATCAATAATTAATTGAACTAAATTCATTAAAATACAATTCTGTGGCAGCAGAAGCTAAATGTTCTCTTAACATACTTTTTAGCCCTTATTTTACTGTTATTATAATTATTCAACCATTCCTTGTCGCCACTTTCATCCTTTTTTGTTTCTTTAAAAGAGTCAAAACTATATTTTAATTAAAACTAAGTAGAAAAATAAGGAATTATTCAGTCAGTATCTATAACTTATACATACTGATTTTTACATAGTTTTCTTTTTTTTCATAGTTTTCTATTATAATATGGCAACAAGGATCTACTTTTTTTTTTTAAGATTTTATTTATTTATTCATGAGAGACACACAGATTGAGAGAGAGAGGCAGAGACAAGCAGAGGGAGAAGCAGGCTCCATTCAGGGAGCCCGACGTGGGTGGGACTCGATCCGGGGTCCCCAGGATCACACCCCGGGCTTCAGGCAGTGCTAAACCGCTGCACCACCGGGGCTGCCCGGATCTACATTTTTTAAATGATGAAGAAAACACAAAAGGAAATGTTCTAACAGAAATATCAACACTCCCACACTATATATAAATAGTAGCTTTGGATTACTAGTTAAGCTGATTAAAAACTGTATACATAAAAAAAACTGTATACATATTTAATAAGCAAGTTAATGTCAATACAGAGACAAATAAAGCAATCAATTCATACAGCACCTTTCTCCCAAAGATTTCAAAGCATTTTCAAAACTTTTCTTTATCATCTTCCATGAAATGAGCAGATGGCAAGACTCTTCTAGCTTTGGATGGCAAGATTTAGACACAAAAAGGTTAAGCAGTTTCCCAAAGACTCCAAGAGAATCAGGAGCAAAACAGAAAAAGAACCCCATAGTGACTCTTAATCTCATATTAAAGCTATCAGACCTCATTTTTAACCCTGGTCTTTTCTGATCCTAGAATTCTACAAATTAACATAATGGAAGCACCAACAAACATGATGCTTACAAAGTGCTAACTACTGCTGTTTGAAGGACTTCACATGCATAATCTCATTTAAGCAACATAGCTGTCCTGTGAGGTTGGTACTATCACTACTCTCATATTTTAGTAAACTGATCACAGTCAAACTGTTAGTAAAGTTACTATTTGAACCAAAGGAGTTTAACTCTATAGTCCACAATCATATGCTACATCTGAACGACTCAGAAGAGTCAAAAGACGTGATATTTCATTAAACTAGATTCTGTACTTACTGGCAATTTAGTCTAAGTAGAATGACCACTTGTCTTAGATTATACCTGCTGTCCCTAAGTAATTGTTAGTGGTACCTTTTTGATCTTCACAAGCCTATTTAGATTATAAATTACAAGGTCACCTTAATATTAGGCACATGTTTTATTTTCTCTTTATTTTACTGAAGTGTAGTTTGACATTAAGTATCTAAAATTTATGTAAGGTTTTTACTTACATAATATTCACTGTAGGCTTCACAGTTATAAATTTTCACATAGAAATTAAAGTTTAGGGAATCCCTGGATGGCTCAGCAGTTTAGTGCCTGCCTTTGGCCCAGAGCGTGATCCTGGAGTCCCAGGATCGAGTCCCATGTCAGGCTTCTGCATGGAGCCTGCTTCTCCCTCTGCCTGTGTCTCTGCCTTTCTCTCTGTCTCTCATGAATAAATACATAAAATCTTTAAAAAAAAATTAAAATTTATCAAACACAAAAATGTTCATTAGTTAACTGACACCTTATAAAAATCAATCCCCTATCATAAATAAAAAAAAATTTAAAAAAAGTTTTAAAATGCCTGCCTTTGGCCCAGGGCGCGATCCTGGAGACCCAGGATCGAATCCCACATCGGGCTCCCGGTGCATGGAGCCTGCTTCTCCCTCTGCCTATGTCTCTGCGCCTCTCTCTCTCTCTCTCTCTGTGACTATCATAAATAAAAAAAAATTTTTTTAATTTAAAAAAATATAAAAAATAAAAATCAATCCCCACTTAAACACTACACATTCCTGAATTCCTGATTCCTGAATCTTTGTTGATCACTGCTGAATACTGTATGAGGGCAAAATAACTGCAGAGCTAAACTGCTACTCTTCCCAATGAGAGAGAATTTCATAAAACTACTGAGATCTATGGTGGAAAAGGGTTCAGATCCCATATATATTTGTGATAAGTAAGGATACAGAAGAATTATACCATTTAATCTGCAGAAAATTTATCTGGATGATGGCAAGCTAGTCTCTCTAAAGAATATATGAGTAACAAAAGATTAAGAAAGAGTCTTGGGCCAGGCCAGATGGTGCAGGCTCAATTCTTCCTACTGCTCCCTGATAAGTATCACTATAAACTTCCAAACTTCAAAAGGAAGCCACAGAACTCTGAAAATGTAAATAAGGCTGACGTGCTGAGGGCCCTAGGGCTGGGAGAACACAGTGGCAGGATATCTTATAACTCTTCTTTAAGAGAAGGTGACCCAGGGATTGCCCCAAACCTAGAAACAGAAAGTGGCCTACGTAGGCTCATTCCTTTGACAACACTAGGCAAGCCTAACAGCACCAGTGAGGGCATATTGATAGGAAGTACAAATTGAGCAGCCAAGAGAAACACTCCCCTCCCATGATGAGACATACTAGGTAGCTAAGTAGGGCACTGGAAAAGTATCCCACCACAAAATGGGCCCAGCCTGGGAACCATTCTCCATCTCCCACAGGCAGGAGAATCCTACCATAGCAGCCCAGCCTAGAAACCCCCTTTGTCCCTAGGGCTAGAAACAACTTTCTCCCTCCTACAGATGGCTTATTCTGAGGAAGCTCATTTCAATCCCTCACCCAGCACCAGCAGGACTGTCAGGAGACCCAGATAAACCAAGGAGACTCAACAGCATTGCAATAGATTTGAAACAAATTGTCAGTGGAACCATATCATCAACAGAAAGCCTGTAGCTACATGCTAACCTAAATAGGGTGACTACCTGCTAAAACAAGATATTTTAAATTTTGTCTAATAAAATAAATAAAAACTTAAATAGGACCCAGATTTTCCTAACAGCTAAATGTTCAATATTCAATTAAAAAAAAATCTTCCATATCATACTAAAAACAGGAATATTACAATTTAAATGTGACAATCAACTGACATGAATCAGATGTTTAAATTGTCTGAGAAGGAATTTAAAGCAGCCATCATAAAGGGCTTCACAATCAATTGGAAATTCTCATGGAACAAATGAGGAAAACAGAAGAATACAGCAAAGAAATAGAAGTTATAATAAAGAATTACAGGTAAATTATAGAACTGAAAAATAAAATAATAAAAAGCTCACTGGAACAACACAGTAGTAGAATAGAGATGAAAGAGGACAGATTCAGCAAACCTGAGGACAGAGCAACAGAATGTACTAAAAATGTACTAAAAAATGAGCTACAGAGATAAAACAGCCTGAAAAAGTAAATTTCAAAAGAACAAATATCTGCAGGACAATATTAAAAGATCAACGTTCATATCACTGGAGTCCCAGTAGAGGAGAAACATAACAGGATAGGGAGTACCTGGGTGGTTCAGTTGATTAAGCATCTGCCTTGGCTCAGGTCATGATCCCAGGGTTCTGGTATCTAGCTCCACATCGAGGTCTCTGCTCAGCGGGGATCCTGCTTCTCCCTCTCCCCACTCATGGTCTAGCTCTCTCTCTCAAATAAATAAATAAAATCTTTAAAAAAAAAAAAAAAAACAGGGATAAAAGAATATCTGAAAAAATCATGGCTGATGTCCTCCCAGAAGGGTTATTAGTAAAAGACCCTAGCCTACCCTTTGAGAAGCTGAGTGAACCCAAATAGGACAGACCCAAAGAAATCCATGATAAGACATATCATAATTAAACTTCTGAGAACTAGACAAAGAATAAATCTCAAAAGCAATAAGAGAGATACTACCTACTGAGGAACACCAACTCAAATGTCAGTGGATTTCTCATCTGAAACCACTGAAGGCCTGACGGAATTGAAACATTTTTCAAGTGCTAAAAGGAAAAAAACTGTCAACTGCAAATTCTGTACCTGGTAAAACTAGTCTTCAAAAATGAAGAGGAAATAAAAACATTCTTAGTTGAAGAAAAACTAAAATGATTTTTAGGAACACCTGGGTGGCTCAGCAGTTGAGCGGCTGCCTTGGATCAGGTCATGATCCCCAGATTGAGTCCCACATCGGGCTCCCCACATGGAATCTGCTTCTCCCTCTGCCTGTGTCTCTGCCTCTCTCTCTCTCACTCTCTGTGTGTGTATGTGTGTGTGTGTGTGTGTATCTCATGAATAAATAAAATCTTTTAAAAAAATAAAATAAAACGATTTTTCACTAACAGGTATACCCTTAAAGAATGACAAAGGGGAGTTCTTCTAACAGAAAATGACAAAAGAAAGAATTTTAGAGAATCAGGAAGGAAGAAAAAAATGTGGAAAAGCAGAATATGAGGACATATAATATCTATTCTCCTCGTAAGCTTTATAAATATTTTTTGATTGAAGTAAAAATTACAAATACCATCTGATACTTAAGACAATGATATTTTAAAGTGGGAAGGGTAAAGGGACCTAAATGGAAGAAAAGGTTTCTATACTTCACTCACTCAAAATGGTAAAATATGACACCAGTAATGTGTGATGTCACATATGAATACTGTAATAGTAATCACTAAGGAAACTATACAAAGTAATATACTCAAAAATACTGTGAGCAAATCAAGAAACAAAGCTGTGGTTCAAATAAGTCAGTTCTCAATCCTGATGCTCTGGATAGTGCTCCCTGAGTGACTGACTGATCAGCTGAATTGAGGAGAGAGCTCAAGGTAAACAACATAGAAAGAGAACACAGAAACTCCATTTATTTGGAAAGAACTTTACAGACTATGCAGTCCAACTACAGCCTCTACATGTACTTCTGTGCATATACATATGTGTTTGGGGAGGGAGGTAAAATTCATCTGTACCATTATCGTCTGCATTTAACAGTTAGCCAAGGAATGCCTGGGTAGCTCAGCAGTTAAGCATCTGCCTTCGGCCCGGGGCGTGGTTCTGCAGTCCCAGGATCCAGTCCCACATCGGGCTCCCTGCATGGAGCCTGCTTCTCCCTCTATGTCTCAGTCTCTCTCTGTGTCTCTCATGAATAAATAAATAAAATCTTTAAAAAAAAAAATAACAGCCAATGAAGAGTAAAGTCATCCAAGATAGTAAAGTCATCCAAGATAGTGCACTAATATTGGTAGGTTGTTTGCCACCCTCTGCTCACTTATCCCATTGTAATCCTCTGGCAGAAGAAGGGGAGGTATTCAGTAAAAGTTACTGAATCTTACCATGATCAAGGCTCAATTTATTCTAGTTAAAGTAAAGATTGAAGAATAGAGATAGTAAATTACTAGAAGATTCAGGTCTAACTCTCAGGATCTCCCATCTCTCACTTCTAAATTCAAAGCTGCATTAATAGGGGGAAAGAGCTTCCTTCAGGAAACGTATTTATCCCCACATACAAAGTGTTTCTTCCCATGTGTAAAATAAACTTATTACTTTCTCCACAATGTACTTATTATCAAATAACACATGTGAAAGGGTCTAGTAACTACAAAGAACCCCCAAAATATGCAGTACTTTTATTGCTTTTATTGCTTATTTTATAACATAACTCAGAGATTTTTTTGGTATCTATAGACAGAAAGCATTTCATTCTTTAATATAGTTAACTCAGCACTCTGTATTTTACTCCAAGTGTAGACACAATTTACACTAATAATATTCATTTAGGATATATACATACTAAAAAAATAGCACTCCACAACGAAGCATATTATCAAAATTGAAATATTCAGATATATTCATAAATTCATCCTATTTTATTTTATTTATGAATTGTAAACTATTTTTTCTTTCCCCAGAATTCTACCTTGTGCTTTATGTCTTACATTTTTATTTTAAAACTGTTGCTTAAAAAAAAAAAAAAAAAACTGTTGCTAAATTAAAACAACGCAGCAACGGGATATAACAGAAGGAGGGCCTGGTTTCCCAATATACTGAAATAGGTATAAATTTTAAAAAGGAACCTTGAAAGAACTAATAGAGTCTTCTAATGATTTTGTTATATATACACACACTCACACACATATCTATAATAATAAAATAATTGCACAGAGAAAATAAAATGTGAAAAAAGATGTCATTCCGCAATTGCACAATTTCGTTCAGAAAAAAATATTCCAAACAAAATTTCACTTCTCGTTCCGGGTTTAGTTTAATAATTAGTGTATAGTTACAATTGCAATTATAACCCAAATTATGTTTTAAATAAAAAATTTCCATAAATTCTCACTTCATACTTTTTCAAGATCAATTCTCAATCATTCACTACCTCCTCTCTCCCCCCCCCACATACACACACACACACACACACACACACACATATATTATTTAGTATGAAATTCTGGCAACTGCTTTAAATTATTTACTTTAAGTGGTATTTTTCCAATACTATTTACTCTTGGATCAAAGGTTTCTTTGCATCTAATATTTGAAGTAATCTAATACTGACAAAGAAAACGGACTAAAAATAACAAAAATGGTCCTAATGGTCCTATTAACAGTTTAAATGAAGATTTCTCATTGTTTAAAAAAAATGTAATGAACACTAGGCTGAATAAAATATTAAGTTCCCTTTGGCTGAATAAAATGATACTTTTAGAATTCAATAGAGGACAGGAACAAGAATGTATTATTCAAAGGCATACAATCTCAAATTAGAGACTAACAGCAATATCTGAAGCATAAAGGTCGTTCCAGTAAATTGTAATAAAGACTAGAAAGGATTAATAAACCAGTTACAATCATAATATCTACTAGCAACCAACCCCTGTTCACTGTGGACAACAGTTATTCATAAAACATGGTTTGAAAACCCACGCCTTATATGTTGTGATGAGCCTGAGTGGTGTATATTAGTGGTGAATCACTGAATGCTACACATGAAACTGGCATTATACTGTATGTTAACTGGAATTTGAAAAAAGAACTTAGAAGAAAAAAAAAAAAAAAGAAAAGCTATGCCCTAAAGTTAATTCATTGACCAAAAAGCAATTCAACAAGTTACTATTAAATATAAAATAATCAAACCTATAAATCTGAATTACTTTATATTTTATTATAGACTAAGCCAGGTATCAAAATGTTAAGAAATATTTTTAAATTTTTAAGTTGAGGGATCCCTGGGTGGCGCAGCGGTTTGGCGCCTGCCTTTGGCCCAGGGCGCGATCCTGGAGACCCGGGATCGAATCCCACATCAGGCTCCCGGTGCATGGAGCCTGCTTCTCCCTCTGCCTGTGTCTCTGCCTCTCTCTCTCTCTCTCTCTGTGACTATCATAAATAAATAAAAATTGAAAAAAAAAATAAATAAATAAATAAATTTTTAAGTTGAAAATGACTTTTAAATGCCAACCATCTGTTTTTAATTAACTAGAAAGGGACCTTTATTACCTTATTTTACAAGCAGAACACCTCCATCCAACTCAAGGACCAGTAATATTACAAAAAGGCTTATTGATTAAAACTCCTGGTTTAGGATGCTGTCGAGAGGATGGAGGTAAATAAAACATTAATACTAAAACATCAGTGCCTAGTCTTCATATATTAGAATCATCACACAATCTTAAAAATGTTCCTTACTCTAAGATTCTTGCAAGTTCTACTGTAAAATTGGTGAGTTGCATTAGGTAGAGTTTTCAGTAGTCCCTTGGATAGAGAACAATGTCTAAATACTTTGAATATAAAATGTTCATTATAAGTTGCTTAAAATTCCATCACTACTACTTGGGAATGTTAATCATGCTTTTCTCAAAGAAAGCTTAAAAATGGAATCACTAAATACCCATAGACCCGTAATCACTATTTTACATTTACTTTCAGTAATTTGTTGTATATTATTCTGCCAGTAGAATAAAATAAAATCATCACTAGTATTTACTGTAGATCTATAGTATATAAAACACTGTACTAAACATATACCAGGCATGAGCTCTCTCTTCTAAAAAAGCTTAGATCTGGGAATAAACCCACAAATGCTGACAGCAACTCATATGTTCTAACCACAAGATACCACTTTTCTTCAGAACAACAAACCACACACATAGCATTCAAAATACTCTTTATTTTGGCCAAGGTTATGGTTATATACTGTGCTAAGTTATAATTGAATTGGTATCCCTAAAGCCTCAAACTATTTTGATATTTTGGTGACAATATCCAAAAAAAAAAAAAAAGATAGAACACAGGATTTCTGTTTTGTAAAAGCATATAAATAAACAATCATCATCAAATCCATATATTGGAAACTAAGAGACAAAATAAGGATATCTCAATAAGAAAATTCACATGAGAATGGCAGGAAAAAATGCCTGTGGTTTACTGACTCAAGCTCAGTCACTAAGAACCTGTATACTCATATGGATAAGGTTTCATAATCATAGATTCAGAGTCATTACTCATCTTACTCTTCTCTTTGCTCCTCACAAAGATATACCAGTCTTGAGCGTGAGAAATTGAGTAAAAACTTCCTCGGACAAATAAAACTATGATAATCATCCTGGCAATGAAGACAAATCGCCATGTTCATTAATCAAACAACCCGCAGGAAACACTAGATCACACTAAACTAACGGCACAGATGTAGGAAATTGTTAATTACTGAAAGTATTCAAATTAAGACTAAAATCTTATAAATACCTTAAACATTAAATGAACAGATATAAAACATGAATCAAATAGCAAGACTGCAACGTTTAGATAATCAATGGCAAATTGCATGTCTCAGAACACCATATCCTTATTTTAGATGAAGGATAGATACTTTACAAAATACAAAGGTAGATACCCAAGAGAAATGAAACACGGGTCCATGTAAAAACCCGTTCGTGAATGTTCATAGAAGTATAATTCATTATAACCAAAAAGTAAAACAAGCCAATGTCTACCAACTGATGAATATATAAACGAAATGTGTATGTCCATAGACTATTATTTGGCCATAAAAGGAAATGAAGTACTGACAGATGCTATAACATGGATGAACCTGGAAAACATTGTACTAATAGGAGGCCACATATAAAAGACCACATGTTACAGGATTCCATTACATGAACTCTACAGACACATCTGTAGAGGCAGAAAGCACAATAGTGGTTCCTATGGTTGAGGCAGGGCCATGGGCGACTGAAAAGTGACTACTAATAAACACGGTTTTTTTCTCATGTTATAAAATTTATTGCAGTGTGGTTACACAACTCTTTGTATATACTAAAAACAATTAAATTGTACAAAAGTGAAAACACTGATTCCACATCCATGATATATCTCAAGTAGTCAAATTCTTACCGACAGGAAGTACACTAGTTACCAGGGGCTGGGGAGAGGGAAGAATGGGGAGTTACATTACATTACAACCTTGTAATGGGCACAGAGTTTCAGTTTGGGAAGATGAAATACTCCGAGATGGATGGCAGTGATGGTTGTACAGAATGTGAATGTACTTAATTCTACTGAAACTCTACACTTTAAAAAGATTAAAATAGTAAATTTTAAGGTATATATATGTTATCACAATTTAAAAGTTCAGTTGAGGGCAGCCTGGGTGGCTCAGTGGTTTAGCGCCGCCTTCAGCCCAGGGCATGATCCTGGGGACCCAGGATCAAGTCCCATGTTGGAGGGATCCCTGGGTGGCGCAGCGGTTTAGCGCCTGCCTTTGGCCCAGGGCACGATCCTAGAGACCCGGGATCGAGTCCCATGTCGGGCTCCCGGTGCATGGAGCCTGCTTCTCCCTCTATGTCTCTGCCTCTCTCTCTCTCTCTCTCTGTGACTATCATAAATAAATAAAAATTAAAAAACAAAAGTCCTATGTCGGGCTCCCTGCATGGAGCCTGCTCTCCCTCTGCCTGTGTCTCTGCTGTGTCTGTTTCTCTCACATGAGAATGGCATCTGTTTCTCTCTCTGTCTCTCATGAATAAATAAATAAAATCGTAAAAAGATAAAAAATAAAAGTTCAGTTGAGCAGTATACTTCAAGTGAATAAACTTTATGGTATGTAAATTATATCTGAATAAAGCCACTAAATAAAAATAACTAAGGTGTGTGTGTGTGTGCATAAAAAAAGAATTGTAAGCCTGCTACCACAATGGGTAAACTCATCATAAACATTGAGCAGCTCTGCTAAGAGACTCTGGTTAGCCTCAACTAAGATGGCCAGATGTGCCAAGGTCAGGGTGCTGACACTCTCACGACCCCCACAGCCCCTGCCTTAAGTGATCGCACCCACTCCTGTGGCTTCAGCATTCCTGTGCTTCTGATTCCCAAATGTAAATCTTCATATTGAAACTGATCTTTGCTCTTGAACTGTTGCCCCATTTCTCAGTGCTCAATGGACAGATGCTCCCAGGTTCTTGAAAACTTCTGAGGCATCATTTTCTCAAAGAGGGCCACAAAATGGAGAGGTAAGAACAGGGGCTTGAAGTCAGAGACCTGGGACCTACCACTTACTAGCTGTGTAGTCTTAGAGAAGTAACTGAACCTTTCTGATTCTCTAATTCCTTACTTTCAAAAGGATAATCATTCCAACTACCCTCATAGGATTATTCAGAAAAGTAAACCAGATAAATGCATATTAAGTACTCAGAGGTTATGAAACCAAGCAAATAGAAATTACTAACTACGTGTTCACCGCCTTCCCCTTTGATCTTGCTCTACCTTCTTTATTCTCAAAATCAGGTAAGGATATCACCATTTTCCAAATTATAAACCTTATTATTCTGGATCCCTATTTGCCTTCTGCAATATTCTAGAAATTCTACCCATCTACCTCAGAAATGCCTTCTTACTGTAATTTCTACCTTCATTTACTGTTGACACTTCTTTAATTCAAGCTTCTATTATGTATCACTTAAACTGACACAATTTAATTGTATCTCTTCATCATCAGTCCACCATCCATGCTAATATAAATTGTCCTCCAAAAAATAAAACTTATCTCCTACATTAAATCTGTTACTTTTGAAATCAAAAGCCTTAACTTAGTACTCAGTATAGAACTCTTCAAACACTAACTCATTTTCCTTTGTAGTCACATCTACTCACGTTCCCATCCTCTATGTTTTTCATTTTTCACTTTGTGAACTTCTCACCATTCCGTAGGTGTACTCCTAACCTTACCATTGTTCCCTGTGTAAAATACCCCTAATGCCTTTCCTTAACTTGGGAGACTTTTATTAATCCAAACCTATCTCAAATGACATGTTGTCAGGGATTATTTGTGTTATGTATTTGCTTACATATTTGCTTCCTCACTATGTTGTAAACTGAGTAGTAAAAAAAATGACCTAGTTGCAACATACATCTAAAAATATTACTTGGACAATAAGGCAAGTTTTAGAAACTGAGAATTCTACTGGTTTTTAGCCTAGACCCTAACATTAGAATCTCTCATTTTCGAAACGAAGATTAATAGCAAATTCTAACATGGAGAGATAGTTAAATATTTATGGCATCATGCCCCTAAGTGAACCACCAGATTACTGACCTATGAAGAAATAAATTCTATCCTAGGTTAGAGATGGCTCAGCACTCAAGACTTTAGGCATAGTCTAGAAAAACTACTCTTTGATGTCACCATTAATTACCATTGACCACACTAGGCTGGATCCTTTGCACTTAACATCTCAACAAAGAATGTCTTCTGATTATCTCAGGGTTTGGTAATAAAAAGCTCAACAACTCAAATTTCAAGAAATTTAGCATGAAAAAAGATACTGGCAGCCAGAACATGGGATAACAGTTAATAATCTTTTTTAGGAAATCGACTAGGATATTTCAGATAAATAAACTGGCTAAGAAATTTTTAATACTTAGGATACTGGCTCTCATATGTTTTACTTCTCAACTTAATGACTTGGTGAATATAAGTAAATATCTTTATTTTAGCTAAAGAAGTCAAGCTAGCCAGTTATTTATTAAGGAAAGTCTTCACACATAAGCACATATTTTTTTCATTTTATTTGTCAGATTGCTCAGAAATTGCAAAACCACATGGAAAGAGTGAAATCTGATCATTGAAGCATGAGACAAAAAACAAAATTTTACTTTCAAGAATAGCTTCATTGGAACCTATGGTGCAAATTCAATGAGGTAAGTAAGCTAAAAATTTTTTTTAAATCAATTATACCTAATAATTAGTTTGAATTTTTATGTTCATTGGATTACTAGTTTCATTAACACTGGAGGTAACAAAATTACTTAGCACATATTAATAAACTAAAAATCCAGGTTAAAATAATTTTTAATACATAAAGTACCAAAATGAAACAAGCAGAAAAAGTTATCAATAGTGAATACAAAAATTTAAATCAATTCAAAGTAAAATTACTAAATAATAAAAGCACCATGAATGAATTCACTAGACATAATTCTTTTTATCTTTTAGTAGTCTTCAAGCCAAGCATAAAGCTCAGCATGGAGCCTGAACTCACTACCTAAGATCAAGACCTGAGCTAAAGACCAAGAGCCAAATGTTCAACTGACTGAATAACCCAGGTGTCCCCACTAGAGTTAATTTCTAAAGCATGATTTATATTCTAAAATTTAGAAAAGGATTATATTTTATTCAATGGGCTAAAAAAAAGCAATATACAGTTTTTATCTCAAAATCACTTGATAGTAGGATCCAAAAATATTACTCTGTAATCTGAGAAGTAGGATTATAGTCACAGATGACTTAAACCAAAACAAAAAATGATTTTAACAAAAACTGCTGGCATATTTCAGCAAAAAACACCTTAAAATAATTGTCCACCATACATAGATTATCCCATATATCTCAATGCTAGTAGAATAATAGGAAAAAGTGATTAAAAAAAGAGATCTTTAGCACCTGGGTGGCTCAGCCAGTTAAGCATCTGACTTTGGCAAAGGTTATGATCTCAGGGTCCTGAGATGGACCCTAACATCGGACTCCCTGCTCTGCAAGGAGCCTGCTTCTCCCTCCCTCTCCCTCTGCCTGTGCTCTCTCTCATTCTATCAAATAAATAAAATCTTTTAAAAAAATACATCTCAATAGTTCTCAATTTGATACAACTCAGTGTTCAACTTTGATACTCTAAAACATTATATATAAAATTTCTTAATGTGATAAATATATTTAAACCTAGAGTCAAAATCATATTTTTTCTAATACTGGTTATTAACTCTAAAAATTTAAATAATAATGTGTTACCAGTGGTATGTTGCTAAAACTTTAATAGCTACCACTTCTGAAACGCTGCCACCCACCACCAACACCAGCTTTTGATTTGCAATGTTTCTGAGGTATTAATACCCACCATGGTTAATTTGAGGGTATCAATGTAATGTCACTACGTGGCAATTGAGAATAGATGCACATTAACAGACTGGCGTCTGCAAGCTGGCGCTAGTTACATCACTGGGCGTTAACTTTCATTGAGCTCTTACCACTTGACAAGCACTGTGCTATGGACTTTACACAGCCCATTTCATTTAAACCTCAGGACAACCTACAAAGTATGTATATTTTTTCATCATAAATGAGAAAACTAGGCTCAGAGAGAGAAAATAATTTGCCCAAGGTCACATAACTAATGACATCACTAATCTGGCACAGCCAGATTTTTAAAATATTTTTAATTATTTTAATTATCATTCTTCATTCTGACCCATTGTTATTAATGGGTCATACATGGTCTAATTTTTAAATTAACTCATACGTTTGCCTTATTTGTAATACTACAATAAGCATCAATATTTTTTTGATAAGAAAAATCAGATCATGACATGAACCAATATTGTTATACTGAAATTTGCTGTAATACTATTATTGATGACATACAGAGTTTGGAAACAGGTCTTCATGTCTCCAAAGAATGATCTTCTTTGCTCTAAAATATTCTGCTCCTAAAATAAGGGATGCTGATTTTAAATATCAGATAAATAATCAGTAATAAACTAGAGCTCAGTATAAAAACCAACATACTTTATTATCTTTAAAAATTTTTTTAAGATTTTATTTATTTATTCATGAGAGACACATAGACATAGAGAAAGGCAGAAACATAGGCAGAGGGAGAAGCAGGCTCCATGCAGGGAGCCCGATAAAGGACTTGATCTCGGGGACTCCAGGATCATGCCCTGAGCCAAAAGCAGATACCCAACTGCTGAGCCACCCAGGCCGGCCATCATCTTTAAAATTAACTGTAAAGTATGCAATAAAAACAGAGATCAATCACAAGTATAAAACATGTGACAGTTAATTTTTCTTAAAAACATTTTCAAAATCCTGATGAAAAAATTAAAGAAGTCATGAACAAATGGAAGTGTACATACACACACAGCTCTTGGTTGGGACGTCTACATATTATTAAAAAAAAAATTGCAATGGTTCTTCTACTAAGCAGTTAGTAAATAAGAAGCTAAAATGAAGTACTCCCAGAATTTGAGAACACATTTAGAAAGTACCACTTAGACAAAACTGTTATCTTAAGAAATGATTTATAGGGGTGCCTGGCTGGCTCAGTCAGTGGAGCATGCAACTCTTGACCTTGTGATTGTGAGTTTGAGTCCCATACCGGGTATAGAGATTACTTTAAGATAAAATCTTAAAAAACAAAACAAATGAAATGAAATGAAATGAAATGAAATGAAATGAAATGAAATGAAATGAAATGAAATGAAATGAAATGATTGGGGCACTTGGTGGCTCAGTTGGTTAAGCATCTGACTGGATTTTGGCTGGCGTCATGATCTCAGAGTCATAAGATCAAGCCCCACATCAGGCTCCATGCTCAGCGCAGAGTCTGCTTGAGATTTCTCTCTTTCCCTTTCCCTGTTGTTCTAAAATGAATAAATAAATCTTTAAAAAGAAAGAGAAATTATTTATAAATGTATAATTAAGATTGTAGGGACGCCTGGGTGGTTCAGTGGTTAGTGTCATGCTCAGGGCATGATCCCAGAGTCTCAGGATCGAGTCCCCAAGTCCCCCATGGATTGGGCTCTCCATGGGTAGCCTGCTTCTCCCTCTGCCTATGTCTCTGCCTCTGTGTTTCTCATGAATAAATAAATAAAACCTTAAAAAAAAAAAGATTATAACATTTCTTGGGCCTACTCCAAGAAAATTCCAGGATGTATTCTCATGAACAGATAGCTTATTTTTATTTTAAAAATGCTATTTTTAAAAAAGATTTTATTTATTTATTTATTTATTTATTTGAGAGAGACAGAGAGAGCATGAGTGGGGGGGGGGGGACTGAGGTAGAGGGATGAGCAGACTCCCTGCTGAGCATGGACCCCCCAAGGCAGGGTTCAATCTCAGGTCCCTGAGATCATGACCTGAGTCAGTCAAGTGCTTAAGTGACTGAACCATCCAAGTGCCCCTAAAGCTACTAGTAATTGAGTTCTCACTATAAGTTAGGCAAAGCAATTGGCACAGGCTATCTCATTTAATCCTTGTTACAACTCCACAGCATCTATATTACAGCTCTATATTTTTATTGTGTTAAATTTTTATTCCAGTATAGTTAACATACAGTGTTATGTTAGTTTCAGCTAGAAAATATAATGATTCAACAATTCTATACATTACTCAGTGCTCATCATGATATAGTACACTCTTTAATTCCTATCACCTATTTCACCTATTCCCCCCAGCCACCTCTCTTCTGGTAACCACCAGTTCGTTCTCTATAGAGTCTGTTTCTTGGTTTGTCTCTCTCTCCTTTTTTTCCCCTTTGCTCATTTGTTTTGTTTTTTTTAAATTCCACATATGAGTGATTGTCTTTCTCTGATTGAATTATTTTGCTTAACATTATACTTTTGAGCTCCACCTATGTTGCTGCACAAGGCAAGATTTCGTTTAATAGTCCAATGTAAAGATATATATTACATTTTCTTTATCCATTCATCTATTGATGGACACTTGGGGACAACTCTATTTTCTTATAAAGAAAACAGAATTAGGTAGTTATATCTACTTCACAGCTAAAAAGAGTCAGAGCCAGAATTAAATCTCAGATATAACACCAACATAAGGACTAAGCAGTATATTACATTAACTATCATCTACCTGTTTGGTACCTGAAAATAAATTTAGAAATTTTAATTACAATTAAGATTAAAATCCTTAGTTTGCTACTAAGGATTATAATCCATTTTAATGGTCTTCCTTACATTTTTCTCTTAAAAATTTATGCAATGATTTTTTTACTTCTATGATTGGAGAAAAGTTTATTTCATTTTGCAGGGTGAAAAAAAAAACCTTATTGTTTACAGAAATAGAAAAATCTGTGAAATAAGAGAAATTCCAGGAAACACTTTTAAACATAGAGACACTCAGAATATTTTTTTAAAAGATTTTATTTATTCATGAGAGACACACAGAGACAGAGAGATAGACAGAGAGATAGAGAGGCAGAGACACAGGCAGAGGGAGAAGCAGGCTCCACAAAGGGAACCCGACATGGAACTCGATCCCAGGTCTCCAGGATCACGCCCTGGGCTGAAGGCAGCGCTAAACCGCTGAGCCACCGGGGCTGCCCAGAATATTTTAAACATATGCTGAAGTCATGTGGAAAAAAATAATTTGGTACATATTAATATGTAATATGCAAATATTAATACTGCAACTATAAATAGCTAAAATAACTAATATCCTAGCTAGGTAGGTGTTACACTCAATCACAGAAATGCAGTGACCCTTAGGAAAAATGGTATAAAGGGAACATATTTTTCTGTATTTAGAAGACATCTTTTTTAATGACAATGTAGAAAAAGAGAAGGTCCAATTATAGAGAAGATCTGAGGCACTATATAAGTTCTTATACTAATTAATCCTCATCAATATTTATTAGATGTACATCTTAGGAACTTATAGTATTTTTTTTCTAAATTGGTTAATGATTTCCTAGAATAAGTGAGGAAGCTGCTAGTTACTTAAGAAAATAACGTGCTTATTCCCAGCACTAAGAACTGTGTCTTAGGAATTCAACAAACTATTGTTGAATTAATGTATGAGGTCCTTTCCAATAGGATGTTTCATAAAAAAAATTTGTTTAAAAATTGAATGAGCATGCTAAAAGAAAACTATGTAGGAAAAAAAAAACAGTCTTCTAATTCCCAAGCTAGAGGTCTTTAAAAACTAACACTGGGGAGAGAATATTCTTACTACTATGACATTATAATGTCAGTTTAAGTAGACATAAACTATGACCAGAAAGTGAGCTACAGGGGATCCCTGGGTGGCTCAGTGGTTTGGCGCCTGCCTTTGGCCTAGGGCATGATCCTGGAGTCCTGAAATCAAGTCCCGCGTCGGGCTGCCTGCATGGAGCCTGCTTCTCCCTCTGCCTGTGTCTCTGCCTCTCTCTCTCTCTATGTCTATCGTGAATAAATAAAAAAAATATTTTTTAAAAAGTGAGCTACATAGGGTATATTTAATTTTCTTTCCTACTTTCTTTTCTTTTTTTTTCTTTTTTCTTTTTTAAACCTACCTGAGTAAGAATGATAATTTAGGAATCAAATTGCCTCCCAGTAACATAGAGTTTACACCCCATGTATGTTTACCATTACATAATCTTTTTTCTAAGTTTCGGGATGACTGGGTAGCTCAGCAGTTGAGCATCTGCTTTGGGCTCAGGGCGTGATCCCAAGATCCAGGATCGAGTTCCGCATCGGGCTTCTTGCAGGAAGCCTGTTTCTCCCTCTGCCTGTGTCTCTCATGAATAAATTAACAAAATCTTTAAAAATATATTTTTTTTCTAAGTTTCACATAGCTAGTGAGTGGCAACTAATAGGCCCTATGACATTTTGTTGATTTGATATGCTGTGATAGGTTTGTTACTCCTCATTTATCAGGTGTTTCAATTTACTTCCACTATTGCAAACATATTGGCTCAGTGCTTAGACATGGATGGGCCCCACAGCAGTTGGAATTACTTTTAGCTATAAAAAGTATATCATATTTTTTATATCGTGTCACTTGACCTATATATTATCTGACCTACATCAGATAAAGGAATATCTCCACAACTGGAATAGTAGTGAAGCCTTTGAGTTTCTCCCTCTTAAATTGTTTAGGGACCCTGAGCATGATATATTTCACTGCTTTAAGCATGAGGGTAATTATGGTCAGCTATGACACAAGAAACTTGTTTATGCTCAGAACATACACATGCTCAGAACAAATGAGGGTGCACAGAATTTAAGAACATTGCAATTTACTTATATTTGTTAATTACAACACTCAACAATCAGGTATCTCCTTTTCCTTCATAGTTTAAAAAAAAAGTCTCTATCAATTTAAGTTCGTTTTCCTAACAGAAACAAGATCTAATATATATTGAACAAATGCCATTTGCCAAACATTGTTTTATATGCTTTAAATGCATACTACATTACTTAATGCCTCTTGCATCTTGCAGTTCATATTGAGAAATAAAGGTAACAAACACTAGTGGGCTTCAAATTAAGAAATATATTAATTTTCTTAACACAGTCTTAAAGACATCTATGGATTAATATTCCATATCTTGCTTCAATAGTATAGTAGCAACTCTGATAAGAACACTTTTTATTCACATGGCACCTATGAATAAATGTTATGTAAACTATAATGTACATAGCATTTTCAAATTTCATTTATCACTTGTGAAGAAGGAATTATTATTCTATAAAGTGTAAAGAGAGATTCAGAGATGAAACTTCACAGATGATAAGTGGCACAGTTGGAAGTAGAATTCAGGTGTTCTGAGCCAATTGTATTCCTTCTATTGTGGGGAATGGAAATGCAAGAAAGTTTACACCTCCAGAAGGTTTGAAAAGTACAGACATGGACTCTGCTGGGCATGTGCTACTGCTCACAGAGAAAATATCTCCAGACAAGAATGAGCTCCAATCTTTGTATTAAACCGTATTTCAGTTTTAAGAGCTTGAATCTTCACTGGTGAAGCACTTAGTGGAGGATCACAGGATTTAATAAAAATTGCTGATCTGACTGGAAAGAATAATGTGTACTATTCTTTAATTACTGGACTTGAAATCCCTTCTCATAGCACCTTAAACTGTTTATGCTTCCAAATATATAGTTATTATATGCTTATAAGCAATAAAAATATTAGGAAATATATTAGGAATACAGTAAATATAGACTATTTTGTATCTCCTTAAGTAAACCATAAATGTATAAAAAGTAGGGACACAGTCTTTGAGCACATCATTCATACTAGGCAGCCAATAGCTTGGCAAATATGCAAATATACTAGAAACTGAAAGTTAAGTACAAAAGCCCAAAAACTTTATGAACACAAGCATTTTTAAAAAAAAAAAAACCCAAACCCCCAAAACCCTACAGCTTTATCAAATGCACACATATTAACTATTGAGAGGCACTGATCTTAAGAATTTATTTCAAACTCTTAATTTCCTTGGAAATTACTACTCCTTTACATCATCCTGTCATCATCTGATAAGGAAGCACACACACTGGCATCCAAGGAAATCCAACATCATCATCTTCCAGAAATTTCAACAGAGTGTTAATGCAGGCACATTAAAAAGATTTTGCTCTTGGTAATTATTTATAAGTCAAGGGTAAGAAGAAAATAGATACACTTAATAGTATCATTAAAACTCACTGAGCAAAGGAAAATCTAGGGAGGATAAAGTTTAAGAGGAATACCGAATTACTGGCACATATATATTTGGAAAACTATTTAATTTCTCACTGATAGGTCAGCCTTTTGCATTCTCCATCTTCATTTTAAAAGAAATTAAACTGTACTCCAGCAGCATAATTCTTCAACAACTCCCATTATTTTCTGAAGAGTTTAAACTTTCCTGATGTGGTCAACCTTAGAGTAAAGATAAGCTGAAATATTCTAATAGTAAGAGCTTGCTCAAAAATGACCTCAACTGAATGGAGATATTATCAGTTTTAGTGCTGAAGTTTCCAAAAATAACAAACAAACAAACATGGTTGTAACACAAAACTGAAATAGTTTAGCAGATAAGGTCAATCATTTCCAAGGCAATCACATAAAACTTTAAGAGTTCTTTTTTTGTATTTAACAGTGCTACCATCAATATGAAAGATTTTTAAGTTTAAATAAGTCCCACATGAGGTTTAAAAAAAAATGAATCAAACATAAGCTTCTATGTTATCTGAACACATTCAAGATTTGTATCTCTTGCTATCATCTTCAAATTGTGTATTTTTATGACACAAGCAAATGAAAATTCTAACCAATTTAAAGCTCTCAATACAATTCTGCTCTAAATAGTTCTAATAATATTTATTTTTATGAGAATATAATAATTCTATTTTCTAATTCTCAACTTTCTCATGAGGAAATTATTTGATTATATCTCCTCTAAATCTCATTTAACTTGCAAAAGTATATCAATGGAGATAAGGGTTAAAAAACAAAATGAAACAAAACGATACAAAACACTTTTACATAGGCTCCAAAGTAGAATTCAAGAATATAACATAAAGGGGAAAAATTCCTTAATTTAAACAATGTATTCTTTACTATTATTTACTATCATTCATTGAAAAAGGATTTCTGAAGCAGTGTTTATCACTTTTTAAAAACTGTACAAATTCATTTTATAATGATCAAATAGAATGGTTTATCTTATTATAAAACAGAAATAATTAAAATTCCAATAGTAATTAAAATTGAGCCATCCCTTCTTTATCCCCTTATTCATCACAATATACCTTCTCTTACTGGCTCATTGGTTGATTCTCCTTTCAGACTCAGCATCCTGGAGAAGCCATTGGAAAGAGTAGAGAAAATGCCACGGATGAAATATCCCTGCTGTTCAGACTCCTCTGACCTCCCTGTAGTCGGCCATGATCTAACAAATCTGATACTGCAGCGAGGTTCTGGCTCTGAAATAGATCTGGTGAATGGAACCCGAAGTGACCGGGTGTTGACCAGGTTCAGCTTCTCTGTTGATGTTCCAAGGACCTCAATAGCAGAGGAAGAAGCATTACTACCAACCATCTCTGGCAGGACCTTTTGTTGTCGTTCATCCAAGTCTCTTTTATTAGTCTGTAACCTCTCCCTTTTGCCCCCTTTCCACCTACAGCTGGGATGTGTTTGCCACCGATAAGCACCCAGTGGCTTTCCTAGACTGGAAACAGCATGTTCATTTTTCTTCCTCTTGATTTTCACTGGACCACGCCATGGATAACTCTTTAAGCTTGTTCCTATCTCTGAATTTGCATAAGCAGGTTCTGACAAAGATCTTCGATAGCTTGGAGGACAAGGTGATGTCTGTCTCTTAAAGATGCTCATCTTCCACGAATCCATTTTTTAACAACTTCTCTAAACTTTAAGTTTCCTCTACTCTGCAGTCTTTGCAGTTGAACCACACTTGTCCGTGCAGTCCAAAATATTCAACTGCTTAAGCAGCTTTCTTTGTGTGGCTTTGAACCACAGCAGATGTTGCTGCTTAAGAGCTGGTGTCATGTTATTACCCCATTTTCCCAGATCTCCGAAATTTTAGCAGCACCCAAAACTCTCTTGCCTGCAGCAAAGAATCTTCAGAGTGCAACAAAAGCAAAGATTTCCAGAAGATCATCTCGCTTCCTGCTGTAGGTTACATGTCTGTGCTAAGTTTTCAGGAAATGATTTTAAAGAAAATAAGAAGTGAAATAAAAACGGCAAAAAAAACCCACAAACACCTTTGTAGACCAATAGCAGTTAAGTGTTCACCATGCAAATGATAGTGGGTTAAAAACAGATTGTGAAAGTAGTCAGGCTGACATCCACATTTTATGGAAGAAGAAAGAAAACTTGCCTAAGCCTGCCCTTGAAGTGACAACTCTTCAGAATAGTTTCTAAAAGTACGTATTTTAGAAATTTAATTTCAAGAAAATCATTGCTATTTACACCACCACTTCACTCAAAATTAATACTGTTTTTCAACCAATAGGTAAAGTCATACACTGTTTTACTCAAGCAGGCAGTGCAAGGACAAGTCAAACTGGCCCAAAAAATGCCAAAATTTAAAGCCATTAAATGTAGATAAATATAGTAGGGAGAATTTTAAAAGCATAAATGGACAGAAAAGAGAACGGGGACAGAGGATATTTACTATGAACTGCAGCAAAGGAGAAGCAAAGTCTTGAGGCAATATCTTGTGGGAACCAGAACACAGGAACATATATACTAAATGACTTCTAAAAGGGAAAGTTTCCTTTGTAAATCTAATTGGGATAAGCTGTCTGGAAATACATTCCCTATCTGTTTAAACAAAGAAATTCCTTGCCTCTTCTTTGTGCTGCTTACAATTTAAAAAAAAAAAAAAGAGCTGACTATTTAAAATCTTCTTAAAGCAAAGTACCTTATAGTGAAACAAGATCATGAATGCCAAGTTGCCAGCTGGTTAATTTTTTTTTTCAAATGTCTGCTCATAAAACCCCGAAAACAGGGGTTTCAAATGGAAAGCCTGACAGACTTTAGGCCACCAATAAAAGAGATATAACATGATAATCAAATCACTTTACAGGTTGTAGAAAAAATAATTTCATCTGGAAAAGTAAAAACATAGTTGCAGAACACGTACAATGAAAAACCATTCTCACAGTCTCGTTACTATAGAAATAGGAAATTTATAGTACCTTATCTATTCTTTTAAACATATTAAAGTGTTTTAGTTATTTCCATTATCATAAGGAAATAATCCCATTTTTGTTTGTTTTTATAGGCTCCAAATTTATACATGTCTATATTAAAGAAATGCTGAAGTATTTGGCTTTCCCAAAAGCAATACACATCAAAGTAGAGTGTCTTATAATCACAAAATTTTCTCTTTAAAAAAAGCAAAAAGAAAAAAAAAACCCAGAAATCTGACTCTGCACAGACAAAAACAATAAACATTAAGTTCTAATCTCTATTAATGGCACATCACACCATCTACAAAATTAATCTGTGATGAAAATAAATCTAAATGTAAAATATAAAACTATAATGCTTAGAAAATAAACCATAGAATATGTTTGTGAACTGAGGGTAGAAGATTTCTTAGAATACAAAAATGTAATAACCATGATAGGAAAATATAAACAAATATAAATGCACAAAAACCAAAAGTGTCCGTTCAGTAGAAGACATATTATGTAATCAATAAGCAAGTCACAAAATGGGAGAAAATATTCACAATTCAATTATCTTATGCTTTGTACTACAATATATAAAGAACTACAATTAGTAAAAGAAAAAAGAAAGAAACCTAATATTTAAAAAACAGGCAAAAAAAGTTGGACAAACCCTTCACAAAGAAATCTATATGAATGGTCAATAAGCATATGAAAAAGTAATCAACCTCATTAGTAATTAGAGAAATACAAGTTAAATGTATAATGAAATATCAATCACATCCAATAGCATGGCTAACATTTAAAGGTCTAACAAACAGTACAAGTGTTGGTGAGGAAGTGGAGCAACCAGAAAACTCATAATTGGTAATGGGAACATAAAATGGGTTCAACTACTATGAAACAAATTTAACATTTTCCTTATAAACTGACATCTAGGGACTCCTTGGTGGCTCAGCGGTTGAGCATCTGCCTTCAGCTCAAGGTGTGATCCCAGGATCCGGGGATCGAGTCCCACATCAGGCTCACTGCATGGAGCCTGCTTCTCCCTCTGCCTGTGTCTCTGCCTCTCTCCTCTCTCTTCTCTCTCTCTCTCTCTCACATGAATAAATAAAATAAAATCTTAAAAAAAAAAAAAACCTACATCTACCCAAGACCCTGCAGTTCCACTTCACTCACAGGCATATTTACTCAAGAGAAATTAAAATACACATACTTATACTTCAATGTTCACAGCAGCTTTATTTAGAACAGCCAAAAACTGGAAACAACCCAAATGCCCATCACAGAATGAATAAACTAAATTGTGGTATTTTCATACAATGATGTACTACTCAGCCAGAAAAAGAATGAACTATTAACAACAACAACTAAAAAAACAATGTGTATGAATATCCCAGATATTATGCCAACAAAAGGAACTGGACATAGAAGAGTGCATACTGTATGATTCCATTTCTACGGAATTTTAAAACCAGATAAACTAATCTATGATGGGGAAAAAATTCATAAAAACAGTTGTCAGTGGTAGAGGACGCTATTAACAGGAAAGGCAGGAAGCTGTCTGGGGTGATGAAAACTTTCTAAGTCTTGATAGAGATAGGAATATGGGTTTATGTATTTATTAAAAAGCTATTCACATACTTAAGATTTATGCATTTTGAGGGGCACCATGGTAGCTCAGTCAGTTAGGCAACTGACTTGATTTTGGCTCAGGTCAGGATCTCAGAATTGTGAGATCTTCCCCAGTACTGGCTCAGCACGGAGTGGGCTTGAGATTCTCTCCCTTCCTCTGCCTCTGCCCCTCCTCCTGCTTCTGTGCATGCATGAGCTCACTCTCTCAAAATAAACTCGTAAAAAAAAAAATTATGCATTTTCCCATAATTAAATTTTACCTTAAAAGATCGTAAGCAATACTGAACTTTTAGTTAGTAGTTTGCTTAGCCAGTGTTATGGGTTGGTGATTCTGAAACTACTTTCTGTGTATTTCATGCGTGAGGAAAGGATAAAAAACACATGGAAGAGAATAAATGGATGGATGGATGAATGAATACATACATACATACATATATACTAATACATACATACATAATACATATATACATACATACATACATATATACTAATACACACAGAACTAACTTTATGTACCTAATATTGAACTGTGGAGGATACATACTTGTGTATTATTCTAAAAATACATAACCTAAATCTAATCTAATCACAAGAAATATCAGAAAACCTCAAATCACAGATCTATAAAATAACTGTCCTTGCTTCAAAAATGTCAAGGTCAAGAAAATCAAAGAAAAGCTATGAAACTGTTGTAATTCAAAAGAGACTACAGAGAAACCATTAAAAGCAATGCATGATTGTAGATTGGAGCCTAAACTGGGAAAAGAAAAAAAAAAACAGCTATAAAGAACATTATTGGGACTGACAAAATAGAATATGGATTATGGATAATAGAATCATATCAACATTAAACTTCCTGATTTTGATAATTTTACGATTACAAAAGAGAATGTTCTTATTCTTAGGAAATTCATACAGAAGTATTTAGGGACATAGGAGGATGATGTTTCCAACTTACTCTTAAATGATTCAAGAAAAAACTATGCATAGAAAAGTAGATAAATATGATAAAGCAAATGGGGCAAAATGTACATAATTATTAAATGTAGGTAAAGGATATATAAGCATTCTTTGCACTTCAGCAAATTTTCTATAGGCTTGAAATTACATTGAAATAAAATATTAAACAAAAATTTTTTTAATTTTGCAATTATTTCCTTTGGGTCTATAATACAAAGACCACTTCAGAGTATCTTGTAACCAATATAAAAAAATATCTAGTTCCACGGGTTTTTTATTTTAAGATTTTATTTATTTATTCATGAGAATAAATCTCCAGGATCACACCCTGGGCAAAAGGCAGACGCTTAACTGCTGAGCTACCCAGGCATCCCTAGATCCACAGGTTTTATGGTAGAGGGAAGTTTATCAAGATCATCTCCTATTAAGATACCTCAATGGAAAATTAAACTAAGACTATAATTTTGAGGGGCCACTTGGGTGGCTCAGTCAGTTAAGCGTCTGTCTTCAGCTCAAGTCATAATCCTGGGGTCCTGGGATTGAGCCACATGCAGGGTCAGGCTCCCTGTTCAGTGGAGAATCAGTTTCTCCCTCTCCCCCAGTCATGTGTTCTCTCTCTCTCACTCTCTCAAATAAATAAATAAAATCTTTTTTTTAAAGCTATAATAAAAGTTGCACAGTAGAACTTGAGCCCTGTAATCAACACTGTGAAACTCAGAGACTCAATGTTAAATGAGAAAATTCTTTTACATACTAAATAGGTAAGGTAAAAGTAATTATCAGTTTCTAAATCATCCGCTCAATTCTTTTGAGGAAGTACCACAAATCTTCTTACGAAAAACTTCCCTATTTAAGGAACATGGAACTGGAAAATAATAAATACAGAAAAAGACTCAAGAGAAATCAGAAAGCAAAATAGCTACAGACTGAGGAAGTGACAGTCTCTAAGAAGGATAGTTAAAGAAATAAAAGACTCATCTCTCTCATGGCTGCTAAAGCTTGAGTCAAATGCTTCAAATAACTTTTATCATTATGAAAGCCTAATGTTACTTATGTTATTTATTTCTCCAGGTTTTATCTTTCATCTGAATTTAAGACAATACCCTGCCACTCTACATTTTCGAATTTTCTCAAAATATAATGACGAATTCATGACTTAAGATAATATTTACAGAATTTATAGTTTCTTAAAATTAGAAACAATGACACTAGTACCACTGAACTACTAAATTCATTATAAATCCTACTATAAAAATTGGCTGCTGATTGAAGTGTCAGTACAATAACATTTCTGCCACCTCAAATTTCAATGAACTACTTTAAATTTTTCACAATAATAATATGAAATATTTAAAGCACAGCTTTAAGAACGCTTCTGTTTTCTAAGTCAAAAGCAACATGAATTCTCTATATAAATATACAAGTACTTATAGCTGTATAGAGTAGTATTTCAAATTGTAATTGAGCATCTACCATGTAATGTAGTCACTGTATCAGACTACAGGAAAAAAAAAAAAAGGACAGACACTTATCCCTATCCTCTTGGAACTGCCAGTTGATCAGCAAATGCTTACATTAAAAAGGGAAAAGTATACAAGGTGTCAGAGGAGTATGTAGTAAGAGGATTTTTAACAAGTCTAAGGCTTAAAGATAAAACCAATTTCTGAGATTCTCTTGATCTTGAGATTCTATTATTATAGTCAATTCTACTATAATGTGATGTGCATTCCTAAAAATCCCCACACTATACAAAATTGCACAATAGAACTACAGGGCTCATGGGGAAGATGGGGTTGGGGAGCCACACACAGAAACTGCAACAATGACACATAAGAAGGATAGGAAACTAATTAAAACTATAGGCCATTTTATACATGCTAACTCGTTAAGAAACACCTAAATTCTAAAATAAATCTGCCAGGTTACTTTGATTTTTTTTTTAATTTTTTTTTATTTATGATAGTCAGAGAGAGAGAGAGAGAGAGAGAGAGGAGAGAGAGAGAGAGAGGCAGAGACACCGCAGTACCCTGGGTGGATGGATATGGCTCATAAACCCAGTAGAGAAATGGAGGTAGCTTCTAGCCGGTTGAAATGTATGCTTTCTGAGTATTTCCTATATGTTATAGTTTAATTAAATATACTTTTCCGTGTTTAGCTAGTGTCTCTCAGACAAATGGGACATAAGCAAACACAAAATTTACTCAATACTCAAATTGTTCCTTAATACCTAGCACACGGTACAAGTTCTGGTTTTGAAAACAAGCATGCTAACAGAACTGACTGTATTTCCTCTCCCCTTCCATATACAGCTGACCACAGGTCCACTTTTACATAGGGTTTTTTTAATATACATACAGTACTGTAAATGCATTTTCCCTTCCTTGTGATTTTCTTAATAACGTTTTCTTTTCCATAGCTGATTTTTATTGTAAAAAAGTATTGTATTGAATTATACTGTACGCACTATACAACACATATACCAAATAGGTTATTGGTAAAGTTTCTGGGTCAACAGTAGGATATCACTAATTAAGCTTTGGGATAGTCAAAAATTATATGTGGATTTTTGACTACACAGGGGTCGTTGCCCCTAGCCCCTGCATAGTTCAAGAGTCAACTGTAAAAAGAAGGTTAAAAAATCTACAGGAGACGTTACCACCAGAAAGCAGATTAGCAGCAAAGGAGAAGTGGCTCTTTTTTATTTTTAATTGAAGTGTAATTAACAGTGTTAGATTAGTTTTAGGTGTGCAATAACTCAACAATTCTATGCATTATTCAGTGCTCATCAAGTAAGTATACTCTTAATCTCCTTTATCTATTTTATGAATCCCCCAACCTTCTCCACTCTGGCAACCACTAGTCTGTTCTACATATTGGAGAGTCTGGTTTTTTGTCTTTCTTTTTGTTCATTTGTTTCTTAAATTATACACATAAGTGAAATCATAAAGTATTTATCTTTCTCTACTATTTTAACTTGGTGTGATAACTCTAGGTCCATCCATGTTGTTGCATGTGACAATCTCTCATTCTTTTTTATGACTAATATTCCTTTTTACACACACACACACACACACACACACACACACACACACACACCATTTCTTCTTTATCCATTCATCTATCAGTGGATACTTGTGTTGCTTCCAAATCTTGGCTATTATAAATAATACTGTAATAAACATAGAAGTGCATATATTTTTTCAAATTGGTATTTTTATTTTCTTTATGTAGATAGTAGTAGATTACGATAAGAATTACTGGATCATATGGTATTTCTATTTTTAACTTTTTGAGGACCTCCATACTGTTTTCCACATTGGCTGCCCCAATTTGCATTCCCACTATGCATAAGAGTTCTTTTTTCTCCACATCCTTGCCAACACTCATTATTTCTTATGTTTTTGAGTCTAACCATTCTGACAGGTGGAAGGTGATATCTCACTGTGGTTTTGATTTGCATTTCCCTGATGACTGGTGGGTGTTGAGCATCTTTTCATGTGCTGTTGATCAGCTGCATTTCTTCTTCGGAAAAATGTCTCTTCAGGTCCTATGCCCATTTATAACGGGATTATTTGTGGGTTAAAAAAAAAGGATTATTTGTGGGTTGGGGGCTGAGTCGTATAAGTTCTTTTGTACATTTTGGATATTAATCCCTTATTGGATATATCATTTGCAAATATCTTCTCCCATTCAGTAGGCTGCCTTGTTATTTTGTTAATGGTTCTTTTGCTGTGCAAAAGCTTTTTATTTTGGAGTAATCTCAATCGTTTATTTTTGCTTTTGTTTATCTTGCCTGAGAAAATGTATTTAGAAAGATGTTGCTAAGGCCAATGCCCAACAGATTAGTGCTTATGTTTTTATTTTTTTTCCTAGGAGTTTTATGGCTTCAGCCATCATATTTAGGTCTTTAATCCATTTTGAGTTTATTTTTGTGTATGGTGTAAGAAAGTGGTCCAGTTTCATTCTTTTGCATGCAGCTGTCCATTTTTCCCCAGCACCATTTATGAAGAGACTGTCTTTTCCCCATCATATATTCTTGCCTCCTTTATTTCTATTTTCTTTCAGTCATTTTCTTTTTTAACAATAAAATATATTATTTGTTATTACCAGAGATTTTCATTTTTATACTAATTTCTGTAATAATAAACTTTACAATGAGAATGTGTATTTTGCTCCTTTTGAAAGTATATATATACACATATAAAACTTTATACAACATATATAGAACTTTATACAAATATATATACATATACATAAAACCTACAAGCAGCAAAAATGAAAACCTTAACATTAATCCACAGATTCTGAATTACAGAACAGGGAATTAGAAAAGTCATCACAGATCAACTTAACTAATAACTCTTTGACATAATCAGAAAACGTCAGAGTGAAGAGATTTGTCAATAATTACTTAGTTAACAGCAAAACAAACAACAAACAAACAAACCCATGTGCATCCCAATCCCAGTTCAGGATTCTATAACTTCCTTAAATCAGCATTTTCCAAATTATCATTCCCAAGAACACAGTTGAAAACGTTAGGCTTAAAGAGCATAAGTGTGACATTAAGACCAGTTATTGCAGTGTTATTTAAATGCTAAAAGTCTTTGTTTTTTTAAAGTTTAAAATACACTATCATTTTCTCATTAAAATGTCCTTTTAGATTTACCTCAACTAAGGGAAGTAAAGATGAAAAGGAAGAACTTGAGCTTTCTCAGTTTACAAATAGTCTTCCATCACTTCCTATCTTAAGACATACCTTTTCTATACTGAAATCCTATTCTATATATCCCACATGCTTTAGAAGACATGACGTATGCTCAATTAACAAAGAGTTCTGGAGTCCTGATACTAGAACAAGAGAGTACATTCCTTCTTAGATCGATTCATGAAATGCTTTAAGAATAGGAGCCACTTCTACCAACTAGAAGAAGACATCTTTCAAAAATACAACGTCTTTGTTTATACAGAGCTAAGTAATTAATAACAAAACATCCCTTTCCCATCTCCTATCACTGGAGCACATCTGCTTCCTGATGAAACACTTCCTGTGGCAAAAACTACCTCCCTTCTAAGTAGTAGAAGTAAAAGACACACCTGACATACACATATCCACTTCTTGTTGAAGAGATAAAAATATGTCTAGAAAGGTCAAATGATTATTTTTAATAGACAATATTGGAATCAACCATCCTTTAAAATAAGAAGGCATTTTAAAATAAAAAACGCTGATCGCTAATGCCATCATTAAAGTCTTTTTTTAAAAAATAAAAACTCTGGTTTCCTCTAACCTCTCTGATCATACCTTCGCTATCTAGTCTAAATGTTGGGAGTTTTTCAAAGCTGGGTCCTTAGCATCCTCTCCCCATATTCTCACCACGCACCTCATCATTTCCTGTTACCATATCAACTTATACCTCTAGTCCAGACCTTGTTTCCACTGAGCAACATACTCATATAGTCAATTTGACATTTTGTGATCTCAGTTTCAAAATGTATAAAACCTAACCCATGGTCTTTTCTTTAAAATTTGTTCTCATTCCAGTGTTCCTTATCTTTTTTTTTTTAATTTTTATTTATTTATGATAGTCACACACACAGAGAGAGAGAGAGGCAGAGACACAGGCAGAGGGAGAAGCAGGCTCCATGCACCAGGAGCCTGATGTGGGATTCAATCCTGGGTCTCCAGGATCGCGCCCTGGGCCAAAGGCAGGCGCTAAACCGCTGCGCCACCCAGGGTTCCCCAGTGTTCCTTATCTTAATAAAGGACACTACATCCATTTAGTTATACAAGTCCCAAACCTCATTCATCTTCCTCCTTTACCGCGCAATATACAATCTGTAAGTCTTGATTTTTTTCTCCTAAGTATTATTTAATCTATCTACTTCTTGCCATTTCCCCTAAATTAACCTACTATTACTTCTCACCTGGATTACAACAGCCTCCCAAATTCATCTACCTACCTCTACTATGGCCCATATGTAAACCATTATTCTTACTATAGTCAGAAGAATCTTCTTGAAATACAAATTTATGGCATCCTGTTTAAAACCTTTCAGTGGTTTCCCACTACTCTTATAAAAGGCAACACAAAACCAGCCAAAATTCCTTGACATACCCTGGCCCCATACCCTACCCCTTCAGCTTCCCTCTTAAAGACAAACTTAAAACCTTTCATCAGTCCTTCATATTAGCCACTTTCCTTCCCACCACAGGGTTCTTGTTCACATTGCTCCCACTTTCTAGAAGGATCTTCCTCCCCTTATCGCCTTCCTACTCACGCTTCTGATTGCAGTTCAAGTATAACCTCCTGGAGGAAGCCTGTCCTGACTCCCCTATTACAGGCCTTCACAGACTCATGCATCTCTCTATTACAATTGCACTTGTATTTGGACATTTCCTTGTGAGACTATTAATCAATATCTGTTTTACCCATAAGGCTATAACCTCCATGCCTGTTTCTATTATCCATAGTGATCCCACTGCTTGACAAAGATGGGCACTTAATAAATATTTGTTAAATTAATTAATAAAATCTGAGAAAGATCTAGAATAAAAGTACCTAACCTCAGACTAATAGCACCTGCTTAACATTATGTCTGATACCATGGAAATCACATCAAAATATACACTGTAGGGAAAGGAGGGCAGAGCAGGGAGAGAAAACAGTCATATAATTCACTGCAGGTAGTTGTTTTCCTTGAACCTGGTAGTTACTTATTTCCTCAAGTATATGGAGGGATTCTTTCCCTTAAAGAAAGGAAAACAAGAATAATGTAAAATGGGAAAAGGACAAGAAAGAAGCATGAAATACTGTTTTAGTTGTTAAGAAGTTTTTTTTCCAGAAATACAAATTTAGTTGATGCAGAAACTATTAAGACACATGCATATTTGAGGCAATATAGGTCGTTAGTTATAAGGAAAAAGACTAGATCCCTCTCAGAAAGGCCACGTCAGTCTAAGTAGAGAAATGGTATATCAAGTACCTCTGTTAGCTGCTGAGAGAGAAGAAAAACTTTAAAGAAACAAAGCGAGGTTAAAGAATTTCCAAATAGAATTAAGTTTTATGAAGCATAATGTCATAAAATCATGTCCTCTGCTTTTCAGGACAGTACTGATTAATTAATTTTCATTCTTTTCAATATAGAGGACTCATAAAATTATAAACAAAAGTAATTTATTTTACTGTTGTAAGATTTTTCCAGCAAATAAACTTTTTATCAGAAAAAAAGACAGAAAAGATGATTTGTGGCATTTACTGTGGTCTTAACATTCGCTTAATACATGACCTGTGTTTATCCTATTAACCATATATAAAGGGTATAATATAGAGCTGTCAGGTCGAGTTAAAATGCAACGGAGGATTATCAGTCAATGTTTGTGAAGGAGAACCAATAACGGTAATTCCAAGATGAATCTACACTGATTTATGTCATGGCAGAGCAATCTGAAATTGTTGGAACAGATTCCCTCAAAAGTGATCCAGATTTAAATATATTTTTTCGCTGTTTCCTGTTCAGATACAGAAATTTGATCCTACTATGAGCCTTTATTCCTTTAAAAAATAATTTCCCTGATTCTCAAGTTGTGACTCAGTCTCACTGTGTCTATTTGCCTTCTGCCAGGGATCAGCTTCTCTGTGGGAACTGGAAATGTGTGCATACCCAAGAAGTGATGCAAGATCTGAACTTTCCCCAAGGGCAGTGCCAGCATCCTAGGACTTCAGACTTCTGTACTTCCTCTCCTAAACCAGTCTCTAGGAGATGGAATGCAAAAGAAATAGCTGTGCAGCCTCAGAGAGGGAAGTACTGAAAATTATATATCCATTTGCCTACTTAGTCACTGCAGGCCTCTAAATTCCTTCCCATTTTCATTATTAGCTTTGGAAGTTAAATTTGTCACTTACTGATTGGTTGTTTAAGCTAGGTAAATATAATCTATATCTATCCATCTATCTCTGAAGTATTGGTTTTATTATTTAAAAAAAATACTAAATCCACTTCGTTACAGAATGAATGGATATATGTTATCTCATAACAGCTGTCCTAAACTTATCTCATACTGACTTGGAAGAGACATAAAAATATGAAAGCATTCTGTAGGGGCCCCTGGGTGGCTCAGTCGGTTAAGAGTCTGCCCTAGGCTCAGGTCATGATCCCAAGTTCCTAGGATAGAGGCCCACATCCCGGTTGCTTAGCAGGGTGTCTGCTTCTCCTTCCTCTGCCTCACCCCTCTGCTTATGTTCTGTCTCTCACTTTCTCTTTCTCTTAAATAAAACAGATAGAAAGAAAGAAAGAAAGAAAGAAAGAAAGAAAGAAAGAAAGAAAGAAAGAAAGAAAGAAAGAAAGAAAGAAAAGAAAGAAAAGAAAGAAAAGAAAGAAAAAGAAAGAAAAGAAGGAAGGAAGGAAGGAAGGAAGGAAGGAAGGAAGGAAGGAAGGAAGGAAGGAAGGAAGGAAGGAGAGAAAAAAAAGAAAGAGAAAGAAAGAGAGAGAAAGATGCTATAAACACTTTTAATTGTAATTTATATGGTTTTTAAAATTTCTTCTTCCTTCATCCTTCTATTGCACTAACGCATTTTCCTTTGTATTTTAGTTAGTTTTATGTATTGTTCCCTATTTTAAGCTTCTTTTTGGATCTGCTGGGAACTCTGAGAGGCTTATCCCCTGACTTTAAGAAGAACTTCATGTATCAATTAGATGATCTATTTTAATTAAAGGATCTAGCTAACAATTCAGCTATGCTGACCAAAGTTCTTAAACATTTCAGTAGAGGGAGGAGCAGCTGGTTCACATTCTTTGGCACATTATCAAAAGTAGAAGCTGGTGATAGAATATTGTTCTACTTAATTTTTCTAATAGTTGAAGTCATTAATCCTTGTCACTCTTTTGTGAAGTAGACTTTTGTACTTCTTTGGAATTATCTTTATTTAAAGCATACAAGTACATATAGAAATAAGACATGTTTGATTCAGATATAAACTCAAATAAGAGCAGGTCTTCACTATCTAAAAACATATGCTCTAACATGGAAAATTCACAGTGAATGCTTATTCATGATATACATAGGGGTCCCCCCCCCCCCCCCGCCGGCCTCCCCAGGGTTGAAACCCAAACAAATTTGAATATGCGTAGGATCTTGTACCAAAGACACATAAACTCAGAAATAAAAACTCAAGTTCAATCTTTCTCCAAAATCATTAGATCACATAGTCTTGTTCTTTACTTTGCAAAACAGTTCATTCTAGCTGATGATGGATTCTTTTCTACCAATAATCAATCTTATCAGTAGCTGTTTTCTTTTTAGATTACAGTCAGTCAGGATACCAGTTTAACTTATAAAATATTAAAAGGTTTGGTAGGACACAAATACATAGGTAGAACTTAATAAACATATTTAGGTAATCTCAGAAGTATGAAGTCATACACATATTTAAGATACTACTATGCAGGGTTTCATATATTTTGTTACCTCTTTTCCTCTAATTATTCAAAATATATTTTGGCTTTACAAAATTCTGGATGTTCATAAGCACCTTCAATTCTTTTGGTACCTATTCTTGAATTGTTAGAAAATATAGATACACACACAGGAAAACCAAGTAGTCTATAGTGAGATGAAAAATAAAAGAAACAGAAGCTAGACTTACTTCTTTGTTTTCTAACAAAGAATAGGAAATACAGTCTGTGTAGCAAGGTTTCTCAAATTCATTTTAGATATGATCATTTTTTGAGCTTCTTAGGATACGTTCTGGGGAGAAGTGTCCTGTGACCTGAATGACAATTACCAGCATCCCTGGCCTCTATCCACTAGGTATGAGAAGCATACCTTCACCTCCCTAGTCATGACCATCAAAAATGCTTCTAGATACTGCCCCCAGTTGAGAACTCTGGTCAACCATATAGAATAATAGTTTCACACACTTTTTCCTAACACATACCATCAGTAAAAAAATCCAGAGCATACATCTCTATCTAGGTATATTTATTTACAAGGTATATTCATAGACTATTGTACTAATGTGATATACATTATAAGATATAAATTCATTTAAAAATTAAAATAATGAAATAAAAATATATTAATAGAAGGGCTAGAAAAATTTTAATAGAAGGGAATAAAAATATATTAAGAGGTGCAAATAATATATTAGCACATTTATAACTTGAACCCCAGAGGATTATCTTATGTATATACCACACTTGAGACAATTGGTATAGATTATACTCACAGATAGAATTGTTTCTTTTATTGGCTTCATTACTGATTATGACATATTCATGCCATTTATAAACTAAATATAATATATAGTACAACAGATATTTTGATCTTTGTTGAAAAGTGAAAATACTAAAGTTTCTATGAAAATACATTAATTAAATCCTTGATATTGTTAAGAAGTATGACCTTGAGACCAAGAACTCAGGATAAATTCTCTGGTTGACTATGATCTTTACTTCCTTCTGGCTCAAAAAGTGACAGACAGATGCCAATATTCATACCACAAAGTTCCCACAAAGTTCCACAATCCTTATTTTCAAACTAACTCCACTACTGGACCAGCAATTAGTTATTTTATCCTCACATAACAATTTTTATTAAAAACATTTTGGGCATATATACCAAGGAATGTAAGAACTATAATTATGGCTATTGCTGAACGTCCCCTGACGTATGCCATAATAATGTAGCCATACAACAGTGGTTTTGGAGATTATTATGAATGTTCGCTTAGAGTAACTCATGGTTGACAATGATGTAGTTGGTATCTGTTTAACTGCTCCAGATATTACAAAGGTAATATAAATCAATATTTGAGGAGTGCCTGGATGGCTCAGTCTGTTGAGCAACCAACTTTTGATTTCGCCTCAGGTCATGATCTCAGGGTCTTGGGATCGAGCCCTGTATAGGGCTAGATGATGATAATTGCCATGGTTACTTGTCCTATCTTAGATGCTTCTAAATGCCATATGGGTCTTAATTTTATAATGGGTGTCAATGAATGGGGCACCACATTATTAAGCAAACTTAATGTTCTCAACTAGGAATCACTGAATCAAAATAAAAGAAACATCTAAGGGACAGCACTCAACTTTGAGAGTTATAAATATGAGAAATTAGGTACTTTTCATGACATCTGTAATTCTTCACCCAAGAACAATATAATTTAGTTCAAAATTAGGCTAATATACATATATTCATAAACACAAAGTATAATTTACCTATTAAATGGTAATAATCTATAAACGTTTGTTGAATTAAAAACAGAATCAGAAGGTTAAGTTAGAGGATTTTACTATTCCTAGGTTTTATTTAAAAATGCTTTGTGGTAGGAAATATTTTAAACAATGTGTGAATTCAAATTATTTTAGTGGTAGATTTTTTGGTAACATAATTAATATTCTCCTAAAAAAATGAAACTGTAGTCATTCATTTCCTGCCATGACCAAGTAACTGATACTGAGCTTGCTATTCTGCTGTAAACAAGAAAACCAGACAAAACATTTGACACAAGTTTTTCAGATATCAGAAAACAGGAAGCACAGGACTGCAATCCCTAGTAGAAGGAAAACATAACAGATAAACCTTACGATAATCCTGGATTTTAGGCTAGAGATACTTTCTAATTATTGGCACATGGAGAGGAACACAGGCAGAACACAATGGTCTCACTGAATATGAGAAGATAGAAGTGGAAGTTCAGGGAGACTGAGGCTGATGGAATTTGCAGGGTAAAGTACTAAAGAAAAGGAAATTACACAAAGAGATCCAGAAATCTGCATGGGGATCTGTTAGAGTTACTGGTTGCATAATTAAGCTGTATATCCATAGGATTAAATTTCACAACTACTAGCAAGAAAGCTGCTAAAGAGCTATAAACTAGAAAATCTTCATAGCTCACTCAGGATTAGAAGATATTTGAAATCCCTCAAACAAAAGAAGAAACCTTGTTTAATACCTAAAGCATTTGTACATATCTTCAAAAAGTAATACACTGGTAGAATTTAGTTAGACCAAGAAAAAAGGCTATTTTAGACCCACTGATATACAACTTTAAATCAAAGCTCAGAATTAACAGCTGATTCTCAAGAAATGTAATCTCAATCATAATTAAAGACAACAAAAGCAAAAAATCAACAACGTAAAGATCACAATGTCCAATATCCAATCAAAAAAGGCTACCCATAATATGAAGTAGGAAAATGTGAAGCGGGATCCCTGGGTGGCGCAGCGGTTTGGCGCCTGCCTTTGGCCCAGGGCACGATCCTGGAGACCCGGGATCGAATCCCATATCGGGCTCCCGGTGCATGGAGCCTGCTTCTCCCTCTGCCTGTGTCTCTGCCTCTCTCTCTCTCTCTCTGTGACTATCATAAAATAAAAAAAAAAAAAAAAAAAAAAAAAAGGAAAATGTGAAGCAAAACAGTAGGGAAATTAATCAGTAGATAATATGCCAGAAATGATAAGAGGAGGTAAACTGAGCAGCCAAGACGATATAAAGTTATTATAAACGTTTAAGGACTTAAAGAAAGATATGATAACAAAGAAAGAAATGGAAGATATGTTTTAAAGAACCAAATGAAATTTATGGAACTGGAAAAAACAGTATCTGAAATGAAAACTTTATGTAATAGAAGAGCAGATAACATTTCATTAAAAAAATTTCAGTGACCATGAAGACACAGCAACTCAAAACATACAAATTAAAAAACAGAAGTTGAAGATAATGACCAGTAGTCTGTGGAACCATATCAAGCAATTCCTGAAGGAAAGAATAAAAAGAGAGAGAACAGAAATAAAGTTGAAGAAATAGACTGAAATTTTTTAAATTTTTTACTAAAATCCATAAAACCAACAAGAAACCCAAAGCAGGATAAATCCAAACACACACACACACACACACACACACACACACACACACACCAAGACATATAATAATTTAACTGCTAAAAAACACTTATGAAGAGAAAAATAATAAAGTTAGCCAGAGAGTTTGGGGACATAACAGGAAGAGGAACAAATGAGAATGACTATTGATTACTCATCAGAAAGAATCAAGCTTCAAGATGATGGAACAACATTTTTATGCACAAAAAAAAAACTGTTATATTAAATTATATGTTCAGCAAAAAACCTATTAAAAATGAAGGCCCAAAAAAAGGACATTTGTGGAAAAAAAAAATGCTGAGTGAATTTACTGTCACTAGACCTTATGAAGGCCTAAAAGAAGCAAAGAAAAATAAAAATAGAACAGAAATCAATGGAATTGAGAACAAGAGAAAAATGGGGGTGAAAATCAACAAAACCAAAAACTAGTCCTTTGAAAGCAACAAAAGCAATAAATCTCTATTCAGGATAACCAAAAATGAGACAAAACACAGAGATTATTAGTATCAGGAAAAAAAGAAGTCGTAACTGCTGATCACATGAATAATAAATATTACAAACAACTCTTTGCCCACAAAAATGGTAACATATAAAACATTTCTTGAAAGACATAACTTACCAAAACTCACACGAAACACAATAGATAATCTTAATAGTCTTATGATATAAAGGAAATTGAATAAATAACCAAGAATCTTCCAAAAACAGAAAATCAGGCCCAGATGGTTTTAATGTTGAATTTTACCACACATACAAGGAACAAGTAACACTAATTCTCCATAATCTCTTTAGTAAAACAAAAGCAAAGGAACTTTTAACTGATTCTATAAAGCCAGCATTACATCAATTCCAAAATCAGACATTACCAGAATGAAAAAACAATCTCTCTCATAAACACAGACATAAAAATCCTCAGCATAGTATTAGCAAGTCAAATCCAACAATGTATAAAAACAACTGTACACCATAAACAAATGGGATTCCAGACATGCAAAATTAGTTCAGCATCTAAAAATTATTTAATGAGGGGATCCCTGGGTAGCGCAGCGGTTTAGTGCCTGCCTTTGGCCCAGGGTGCGATCCTGGAGACCAGGGATCAAATCCCACGTCGGGCTCCCAGTGCATGGAGCCTGCTTCTCCCTCTTCCTATGTCTCTGCCTCTCTCTCTCTCTCTCTCTCTCTCTCTCTCTCTCTCTCTCTCTCTCTCTCTGTGTGTGTGTGTGTGTGTGTGTGTGTGTGTGAGAGAGAGAGACTATCGTAAATAAAAATTTAAAAAAAGAATAAATAAAAATAAAAATTATTTAATGAAACCTACCATATATACAGGATAAGAAGAAAAATCATACAATCAGATCATCCAAGGACAAAAAGAAAAGAAAGATTTGAAAAAATATCCAATACTGGGATCCCTGGGTGGCGCAGTGGTTTAGCACCGGTCTTTGGCCCAGGGCGCGATCCTGGAGACCCGGGATCGAATCCCACGTCGGGCTCCCGGTGCATGGAGCCTGCTTCTCCCTCTGCCTGTGTCTCTGCCTCTCTCTCTCTCTCTCTCTCTCTCTCTCTCTCTCTCTGTGTGTGACTATCATAAATAAATAAAAATTAAAAAAAAAAAAAGAAGAACTGAAATATTTAAAAAAAAAAAATATCCAATACTCATACATAAATTAAAAAACAGACTCTCAGGCAGCCTGGATGGCTCAGTGGTTTAGTGCTACCTTCAGCCCAGGGCATGATCCAGGAGACCCAGGACTGAGTCCTGCATCAGGCTCCCTGCATGGAGCCTGCTTCTCCCTCTGCCTGTGTCTCTGCCTCTCTCTCTCTCTCTCTCTCTCTCATGAATAAATAAAATCTTTAAAAAATAAATAAATAAATAAATAAATAAACAAACTCTCAGCAAACTTATTCAACTTCAGAAAGAACATCTACAAAAAAACTTATAGCTAACATCCTATCTAATGTGAAAAACTGAGACTTTTGCCTTAAGATGGGAAATAACACAAGGATGAGCTTTCTCACTATTCCTACTCAACATCCTACTGTAAGTTTTAACTAGTGTACTGTAAAGATAGAAATAAAACTGCCTTTGTTTACAAATGACATGAATGTGAAGAAAAATGTAGAGTTCACAAAAAAATTCGAACCAATAAGCAGGTATACCAAGGTCACAGGATACAAAGTTAATAAACAAAAGCTGATTGTTTCCCCTTCTATCATCAATTATCAACTGAAATTGGAAATCTCTTTAAAAATACTATTTACAATAGCATCTCCCCTCCACCTAAAAAATAGGTATAAATCTAACAAAATATGTACAGAATCTGTATGCAAAAACTGCAATACCAATGAAAGAAATCAAAGATCTAAATAAAAAGAAAGATATTCCATGCTAATGAACTGGAAGACTCATTATTAGAAGAGTGTTTATTCTCCAAACTTGATTTACATATTCAATCCAATTCCAGTAAAATTCTTAGCAAGTTACTTTGTGGATACCAACAAAGTATTTCTAAAGTTTGTATGTAATATAAAAAAGATTAAGAATATCCAACATAATACTGAAAAAAGAACAAACATAGAGGAACATACTGCCAGGTCTTAAGACTTATTATAAAGCTACAGAAATCAAGACAGCATGTTACTGGCAAAAGAATAGACAAACATATCAACAAAACACAATAGAGAGCCTGGAAACAGACCCACACATATATAATTAACCAATCTTTAATAAAAGCCAAAAAGACAATTCAAGGGAGGACAGTTTTTCAACAAACGATGCTGGAACACTGGATGTCTACATGTAAAACAATGAACTTAGAGGTTTAATATCTTTCACCAAAATTAACTACAAATGCCAATGCAAAACTATAAAATTTCTACGAGAAAACATAAGAAAAATTCTACATGACCAGGTTCGATGAAAAGAAAAAAACTGTTAAGTAGGACTTTATTAAAAACTGCTTTGCAAAAGACACTGCAAACAAAAAAGAGAACCTAGATACTTTGAAGAAATATTTATAGAAGACATCTGATAGAAAGGCTTGTACTCAAAATACATAACAACCTTTAAAACTCAACAGTAAGAAAATAACCCAATTAAGTGGGCAAAGGATCTGAACAGACACCTCACAAAAAAAAAATATATACAAATATTAAATATGCATAAGAAAAGATGACCAACAACATCTTCAATTAAAGAAATTCAAAAGAAAACAGTAAGGTATCACTACACACCTATTAAAATAATTAAAATCCAAAAAACTGATGATACCAATTGCTGGTGAGGATGTAGAGCAACAAGAACTCTCACTCATTGCTGGTAAGAATGCAAAATTGTACAAATGCTTTGAAATAAACCTTGGCAATATCTTACAAAACTAAACATAATTTTACATAGTCACACAACCCAGCAATCATGTCCCTAGGTCTTTACAAAATTATTTAAAGACTTATGTCCATACAAAACCTGCACATGGATGTTCAAAGCAGCCTTATATGTAATCACCAAAAACTAGAAACCACCAAAAGTCTTTCAACAGTGGCTATTCAACAAAAGAAAGGGATGAGCTATCAAGCCACACATAGACATGAATTTTATATGTACATTAAGTGAACAAAACCACTTTGAGAATTCTACATAATCTATGATTTCAATTGTATGATATTCTGGAAAACAAAAGTATAGTGATGCTTAACAGATCAATAGTTGCCTGAAAATTGAGGCAACGGGGATGTTGAGCAGCTAAAGTACAGGAAATTTAAGCAGAACTCTTCTGCATAATACTGTAAAGGTCAAAAATGACACTACATTTGTCAAAACCTGCATCAGTAATACAGTATAAATGAGTGCATCTGAAAGGATACATATCAAAAATAAACCACTTAGGCAGTTGGGGGATCCCAGGATTAAATGCAGAATGTGACAAAAACAATCTATCTCTAATATGAATGTGTGAAACAATCTCACTGAAGTTGGAGAGGAGACAGATGTTACCCTAAGTAACTTTGGAAATTAGTGAAGTCTGTAACACTAAAAGAAATTACATATATACACCATACTTTAGCAGATAAAGTTGCTTCCCATAAGGATCTAGATTAACAATTCTGAGACCTCTATACATGTATATTGGAACTGAAGAGTGGTCATCAGATTGTGGGAGCAAGGTTTCTCATGGTTGGAGTCAGAGTTTACAGATAAGCCATAGAAGGATAGTGATTTATGAGGTAAAAAGGGAGTGGAGACATCAGCATGAACTCATGTTTCTTATAAGTGTATATAGATACACATGGTCACATTTAAAATATTTATTAACATGTGCATATACACAGGTTAGTATATATGCATCTATTTCCTTGCTCTATCCACTAAGAGGGCCTAGAAGCAACAGCGCCCCAATATAAATAAGCACACACAGTGCTCAAATCTTGAGTTCTAATACCATTCTCCAATAAAAGAAATGGGGCTCTTAGGAGAAATTGCTAATTTTAGGACAGGGGTAGGAAATATATTAGATGGGTCTGGAGCATCTTGTAGTGCCAGAAAGTAAAGTGTTCAGACAGAAGCACAATGATGAGGTATGTCAAAAGGACAAGAAGCTAATTGAAAGAGCTCTCCATGGCCAAAGTTAGAAAAAATGTGGAGAACAAATTATATAATGTATTACTGAATTATAACCCAAGAATGAATAAATATCCATGAATTTATAGTGATGAGGGGGAGGGGTGATGAACAAGTAGGAAATAACAAATCTCCTATGCACAAAAATTTCAAATACTTTATGTAGCTATTCCATCTTCAAGGAGATAGAACATAACTCATCATTCCTTAAGTGTAATGACCACTGGACTTCCTTTAACAGTACAGAACAGTATAAAAAATAAACGAAAAAAGTAATTATGAAGGAGAAACTTAAAAAAACACCACCTCAGTCAGGTAACCAAGGTCAGCACCAAAAATGTTACATCATTTTCTTTCCTAAGACTTGAAATAATAACAGTACCAGATGAAAACAGCAAAAGAATTTCTTGACCCATTGGTCAGGGTAATGAATTTGGGGATATGACATCAAAAGCATAGGCAACAAAACCAAAAATACTGACCAACTGGATTATAGCATATTAAAAAGCTTTCACACACCAAAGAAACAACAGAGTGAAAAGGCAGCCTATACATGGGAGAAAATATTTGCTAACTATATCTGCTAAGGTGTTAATATCCAAAATGCATAAGGAACACCAACTTCATATAACCTAATATAAAAAAATGGGCAAAGGGGGATCCCTGGGTGGCTCATTGGTTTGGCGCCTGCCTTTGGCCCAGGGCGTGATCCTGGAGTCTCCGGATCGAGTCCCACGTCAGGCTGCCTGCATGGAGCCTGCTTCTCCCTCTGCCTGTGTCTCTGCCTCTCTCTCTGTGTGTGCCTCTCATGAATAAATAAAAATTTTAAAAATAAAAAAATAAAAAAATAAAAAATGGGCAAAGACCCTGAATACACATTTCTCAAAAGAAGACACAGAAAAGGCCAAAAGATATATATTAGTGTTCAACATCACTAATCATCAGGGAAATACAAATCAAAACCACAATGGTATCCCAGACTTCACCTACCCCTGTTAAAAAGGCTATTATAAAAAAAAACAAAAACAAAAACAAAAACAAAAACAAAAAAAAAACAAGAAATAACAAGCATTGGTAAGGATGTAGAAAAAAGGGAATCCTTGTGCACAGATGGTGGGCATGTAAATTGGTACAACCATATGGAATACAGACTGAAGGTTCCTCAAAAAAATGAAAAATAGAACTACCATATGATCCAGCAATCTCACCTTTGGGTATGTATCAAAAGGAAATGAAATCTGGATCATGAAGAGATATCTGCACCCCCATGTTCAATGCAGCATTATTCACAATAGCCAAGATATAGAATCAACCTAAATGTCAATGATAAATGGATAAAGAAAATGTGAGACACATATACAGTGGAATATTATCCAATCTTAAAAGAGAATGAAATCTTGCAACATGGACAAACCTGGAAGACATTATGTAAAAAAAAACAAACAACAACAACAAAAAAAAAAAAAAAAAAACAGTGGGATGCATGGTTGGCTCAGTGGTTGAGTGTCTGCCTTCAGCTCAGGGTATGATCCTGGTCCCAGGATCGAGTACCACATCAGGCTCCCTGCATGAAGCCTGCTTCTCCTTCTAACTGTGTCTCTGCCTCTCTCTGTGTGTCTCTCATGAATAAAAAAAAAAAAAAAAAAAAAAGACTCAGAAAGTCAAATATTGAATGATCTCTCATATATGGAATCTGAAATAGTCAAATTCATAGAAACACAGAGTAGAATGGTGGTTGCCAAGGATCAAGGATTGGGGGAAATGAGATACTAGTCAACAAGTGCAAAGGTTCAATCATACAAGATGAATTAGTTCTGAAGATCAAAAATATAGTATAGTTCCTATGGTTAATAATACTGTTCTCTGGGGCACCTGGCTGGCTCAGTTAGAAAAGCATGCTACTTTTGATGTCAGAGTTGTGGGCTCAAGCCCCACACTGGATAGAGTACTAAAAAGAAATAAAGGTTAAGAAAAAAAAACTGTTTTGTATACTTGAAATTTGCTAAGAAGGTAGATCTCGTATGTTCTCAACACACACACACACACACACCCCCCACACATACACACACAAAGGTAACTGCAAGGTGGTGGATATGTTAGTTTGGTTTTACAATGTATACTCTATCTAAACATCAAGTTGTTTCCGGCTGGGTGGAGCACCATGCCCCCACACACCATTCCACCGTGGCCCACTAAAGCTGGCTGGCCTATTCCACCCAAACAAAGGATATCCCTTGAATGCCTGGCTCCAGTGGCAAATGCAAGTTTAGTTTCTGGGCCCTACTGGTCTGAAAAAATTAGAGAGTTTTTGGCAGGCTACAATCCCCAGGCACTACAGACAGTACTTAAACACGAACTTAGCATTCCTGTACAAAAGGCCTATTTACTTAACCTGGAGCTTCAGCCTAAAGCAGGCTGAAGGTATACCTGGGCAGGCTTAAGGTATACCACTACCCAGTATACCTAGGTATACTAGCAGGTCTCATGGAAAACAGGCCAGGGGATACTATCTTTGATTTCTCACATGGCCTCACTACAGTTCATTAGTACCTCACAGACAGAAGCTCATGCATTTGTCTAGAGCCTCAAATTTCTCAAATGTCACTAAGAAGACACCTCCAGAATGTCTAGAGGCCAGCAGGGCCTATGACTGCAGTCCCACAGGGCTATATGTATTGCATACTTTAAAAGCTGCTGCCTAGAGGTCTAGTTTCCAATCAGCCTGAAACTAGGTGCTGAGATCCTTCCCTCTGGAACAAGTCTTGACACACCCTCAACAACTGAGACCTATCAAGAAAAAAAATCAGACTGTTTATACAATCACAAAGGCTCAAGAGACAACTAGGAGTTAGGACAAGATTAAATGATATGGTTCATTTCTACTTAAGGCCACTCATGCAAGACTGGGAGATAACTTTTTTGCCTACCACATAGAAACAAACAGAGATTCAAGTACAATGAGGAAACAGAGAAATATGTCCCAAATGATAGAACAAGATAAAAATCTCAGGGCGGGGGGGGGGGGGGGGGGGGGGGGGAGCGGCTTAAAAAACTAAAATAAGTAATTTACCTGATAAAGAATTATAAGTAACAGACATAAAGATGCTCAATGAACTTAGGAGAAAACTGAATGAACACAGCAAGAGCCTCAACAAAGAAACAGAAAACAGGAAGTACCAAACAGAAGTCTCAGAACTGAAGAACAAAATATACACTGAAGAGGTTCAACAGCAGATTAAAAGAAGCAGAAGACAGAATCAGTGAACTAGAAGACAGGGTGGTGGAACCCACCCAAAAAGAACAGGTGAAAAAGAAGACAGTTCAACAAACCTATAGGATAACATTAAGTGGAACATCATTTGTATTATGGGGGTCCCAGAAAAGGAAGAGAAAGAGGCAGAAAACGTATTTGAAGTAATAATGACTGAAAAATTCCCTAACTTGGGAAAGGAAACTGATATCAAGATCCTCAAGTCCTTGGGGCACCTGGGCAGCTCAGTCAGTTAAGCATCTGCCTTTGGCTCAGGTCATGATCCCAAAGTCCTGGGATCAGAGCCCCATGTCAGGCTCCCCCCTCAGCAGGGAGTCTGTCTCTCCATCTCCATCTGCTGATACCCCAGCTCATGCTCTCTCTTGCTCTTTCTTGTGCTCTCAAATAAAGAAATAAAATATTAAAAAAAAAAAATCCTCAAAGCCCAGAAAGTTCCAAAAAAGATAAACCCAAAGAGACTCACACAAAGAAATACTGTAATAAAAATGTCAAAAGGTAAGGATAAAAGTGAATCTTAAATGTAGCAAGAGAAAAATAAATTGTTTCATATAAAAAAAAAATTTCCTTAGACTACCAGCAGATTTCTCAGCAAAATTTACAAGCCAAAAGAGAGGGACATCTTTCAAAGTGCTAAAAGGAAAAAAAAAAATATCTCACCAAGAATATTCTACCTGAAAAAAAATCTCACCAAGAATATTCTACCTGGCAAGGTATCATTCAGAAATGAAGGAAAGATAAAGAGCTTTCCAAGCAAACAAAAGCTAAAGGATTTCATCACCACTAAACCAGACATACAACAAAACAGACTGCTTTCAGTGGAAAAGACACTAAAAGACAAGTCCCACTGATAAAAGTAAATATATAGCAAAAAGAGTAGATTAATCACTTATAAAACTATTATGAAGGTTAAAAAAGCAAAGTAGTGGGCAGCCCGGGTGGCTCAGCGGTTTGGCGCTGCCATCAGCCCAGGGCGTGATCCTAGAGACCCAGGATCGAGTCCCACGACGGGCTCCCTGCATGGAGCCTGCTTCTCCCTCGGCTTGTGTCTCTACCTCTCTCCCTCTCTGTTGCTCATGAATAAATAAATAAAATATTTTTTAAGAAAGCAAAGTAGCAAAAATAATTATAGCTACAATAATTACTAAGGGGATACCCAAAATAAAATATAAAATGTGATAATCAAGAACATAAAATGTGTGAGTAGGTAAGGAGTAAAATGTAGATTTTTAGAATGCCTTCAAACTTAACCTGCTATCAACATAAAATACATTGTTACACAGTTACATTTGAAGAACAGAGGTTTGAACTGCATGGATTCACCTATGAGTACATTTTTTTCTGATAAATACAGTGCAGTATTTTAAATGTATTTCTTCTTCCTTATGATTTTCTCAAAACCATGTTAATTTCTCTAGCTTACTTTATTGTACAAATACAGTACATAATACATGTAATATATAAAATATGTGTTAATCAATTGTTTACATTAGTGGTAAGGCTTCCAGTCAAAAGTATGCTATTAACAGTTAAGATTGAGGGGAGTCAAAAACTATATATGCCCCTCAAGGGTTCTGCACTTCTAAGCCCTGTATTGTTCAAGGATTGACCATATATATATATATACTGTATAAACCATATATAAGCTGTTATATATGAACGTCACGGTAATCACAAGGTAAAAACAAATTGTTGATACACAAAAGATAATAAAAGTCAAACCTAAGCATAACACTACATAAGTCATCAAACCACAAAGGAAGAAACTAAGAAAAGAGAAAGAAAGAGCAAGAAACCACTAAAGAGACAAGAAAAACAATTAAAATGGCAAAAAGTACATATATATGCATAATTACTTTTTTTTGCATAATTACTTTAAATGTAAATGGGCAGGGATCCCTGGGTGGCGCAGCGGTTTGGCGCCTGCCTTTGGCCCAGGGCGCGATCCTGGAGACCCGATATCGAATCCCACGTCGGGCTCCTGGTGCATGGAGCCTGCTTCTCCCTCTGCCTGTGTGTCTCTGCCTGCCTCTCTCTCTCTCTCTCTCTCTCTCTCTCTGTGACTATCGTAGATAAATTAAAAAAAAATGTAAATGTAAATGGGCTAAGGCAGCCGGGGTGGCTCAGTGGTTTAGCACCGCCTTCAGCCTGGGACCTGATCCTGGAGACCCAGGCTCCCTGCATGGAGCCTGCTTCTCCCTCTGCCTGTGTCTCTGCCTCTCTCTCTCTCTCTGTATCTCTCATGAATAAATAAACAAAATCTTTAAAAAAAATAATAAAAATAAAAAAATAAATGTAAATAGGCTAAATTCTCTAATTCAAACACAGAATGAATGGATAAAAACAAGACTCATCTACAATACAAGAGACTTAAAACAGGTACAATGATTACACAGACTGAAAGTGAAGGAATAAGAGAAGATGGTGCATGCAAATGGAAACTGAAAGAAATCAGGATTACTATACTAGCTATACTCATATCAGACAAAGTAGACTTTAAAACAATGATTGTAATAAAAAAAAAAGATGGGTATTATATAATGATAAAAGGGTCAATCCAGCAAAGATATAACATTTGTAGATATTTATGCACCAAACACAGAAGCACATAAATATATAAAGCAAATACTAGCAGACCTAAAGGGAGAAATTGACAATACAATAATAGCAAGAATTTTAGTCTCCACGTCTATCAATAGATAGATCATCCACAAGAAAATTAAAATGGAAATATAAACCAGATTAATTAATAGATATATAAATATACATTATTCTCAATCCTCCAGGACAGATCATTTGTTAGGCCACAAAACAAGTCTTAATTAAAAAAAAAAAAAAAAACAAGTCTTAATAAATTTAAGAAGACTGAAATCATATTAGGCATCTTTTCAGACCACAATGATATGAAATCAGAAATGAATTACAAGAAAACTGGAAATATCACAAATATATGAAGTTTAAACAATATACTATGAAATGACTAATCGGTCAATGACAAAAATCAAACAAGAAACAAAAAAAATACCTTGAGACAAATGAAAATGGAAATGAAGCATACCAAAATCTCTGAGATACAGCAAAAGAAGTTCTACAGACAAGTTCATAGCAATGCAGACCTACTTGAGAAATAAGAAAAATCTCAAGTAAACAATCTAACTTTAATTTAAACCTACAGAAAGTAGAAAAAAGAAGAACAAACAATGCTCAAAATTAGCAGAAGAAAGGAAATAGTAAAGATCAGAGTGGAAATAACTGAAACAAGACTTAACAAAGTAGAAAGTAGAAAGACCAAAACAGTAGAAAGACCAGTGAAACTACGAAGTTGTTCTTTGAAAAGATGAACAAAATCGACAAACCTTTAATTATACTCCCTAAGAAAAAAACAGAGGGCACACAAAAAAATAAAATCATAAATGAAAAAAAGAGAAATTACAACTAATAACAAAGAAATGCAAAGAATCACTAAACCACTATGAAAAAATATACGCCAAAAATTGGACAGCCTAAAACAAACAGATAAATTTCTAGAAATGTAATCTTCCAAAGCTGAATCCCAAGTAAATAGAAAATCTGAATAAACTGATTACTAATAAGGATATTGAATCTGTAATCAAAAAACTCCCAGTAAACAGAAGTCCAGGACTAGATAGTTTCACTGGTGAATTCCACCAAATATTCAAAGATTTAATATTTATCTTTCTAAAACTCTTCTAAAAAAAAACTAAAGAGGAGGGGCACACCAGGGTGGTGCAGTCAATTAAATGTCCGACTTGGTTTCAGTTCAGGTTGTGATCTCAGGGTCATGAGATTGAGTCCCATGTGGGGCTCTGTGCCCAATGTGAAGTATGTAAGACTCTCTCTTCCTCTCTCTCATCTCTCATCACAAGATAAAAATGTTGTAAATGTGCATGGTAACAGTAAACAGGCTAAATGTAGTGATCATTTGGTAATATATATAAATGTCAAAATCATAATGTTGTACATCTGAAACTATCAATGTATCTCTATTATACTTCAATAAAAAAATCAAGTGGGGCAGCCCCAGTGGCACAGCGGTTTAGCGGCACCTGCAGCCTAGGGTGGGATCCTGGAGACCTTGGATCAAGTCCCATGTCAGACTCCCTTCATGGAGCCTGCTTCTCCCTCTGCCTGTGTCTCTGCCTCTCTCTCTGTGTGTGTGTGTGTCTCTATGAATAAATAAATAAATAATCTTTTAAAAAAATAAATAAAAATAAATTTAAAAATCAAGTATATCTTAAATAAACACAGTTTTTGTCGATTATGCCTCAATAAAACTTTAAAAACTGTTACATTGATAGTATGTACCCCTGACATACTAAAATGAAAATGGCACTTTATGAATGTGTCTATCTCAAAAAAAAAAACAAAAAACAAAAAAAAAACCCTAAGCCCAGTCTAAGCATGGGAAAAACAATATATACAAATCCCAAAAAAAAAAAAAAAAAAAAAAAAAACAATCCCAAGTGAAGCACCTGACCATTACTCCACCCTTAGGGTCATCAAAAGCAAGGAAAGTCTGAGAAAATGTCACAGCTAAGAAGTACCTAAGGTGATATGGCAACTAAATGTAATGGTGGTATCCTGGACAGGATCCTAGAACCCTTAGAAATGGTGTATTAAGTAAAAACTAAGGAAATATGAACAAAGTATGAACTCCAGTTAATGTATCAATACTAACTGGTTCATTGTCACAAATGTGCATTAGAAATGTAAGAGGTTAAGAATAGGGAAAAAAAGGGTATGGAATATATGGGAACTCTGTGATATCTCTACAATTCTATAAATCTAAAACTACTGTATCAGAAGTTTTTTTAAAGAAGTCATAAAAATATTGGTAATACAAAAAGTTGGTTCTTTGAAGAAATTAATAAAATTTCAATTATCTACTCAGATAATCAAGAAAAAAGATAGAGATTACTAATATCACAAATGAAATGGGGCTATCACTACTGTCTACACACTAAAAAAAAAGGAAATACTATGAATAACTCTATATTATGAAATCCAACAACTTAAAAGGGAATATGTATCTATTTCTTATCTGATATGAAAATTTGCCAGCAGAATTAAATTTCAGTGGTTTCTTTTCTCTAGTTCCAATTGGTATCTCTTGTTATATGAGTTATGGTTATTTGTAACAGAGTCAACTATACTTTTTTATAAAGTCTCTGTTCTGGATTACTTTAATATTTTTCTGTGCATAAACATTTTAGATACTTCCAGTTGTAAAACTAATAAAAGTTGTGGTTAGAGTAGCAATGGTGCCCTCCTTCCAATGTCATGTTTTTGGGACCAGATAATTTTGCAAGAGTGAGGAAAGGAAAGATTTATAAAATTAACGTGTTGTCTTTCTTGTTGAGCACTGCTGCTACTTGGCTCAACTTAGATTTTATGTGCTTTATTAAAAAAAGCTATATACCATTAAGATAACTCAGACCATTTCAGTAAAATATGTGGCTTTTATGTGATTGGTTATAAACACACAGAAAAACTAAAAACAGAAAACAAAAGAAAGAAAGGTAGAAAGGTAGGTATGGAAAAACTTTATCTGGCACCTTAAACATCTCAAAGCTACATATAAGAAGATTTTACTGTAAGGCAGAGCATCCAGATTGATAAATATTTCATAATCAGTCTGAAAAATTCAAGTGAATGGACACTCATTCCAGATGAAGTTTTCTCTCTCCCTGTTATTTATAAAGATAAGCAATTTTGTAAATGCTGAATGCACAACAGCATATTTGGCTTTTTTTTTGTCCCCAAAAAACTATGGTTATTTTCTGTATCATATGAATAAGAGATTTTTACTTATTATCCACATTAGCTACTTTGTTCGACTGTTTTTGTACCCAGTGATGTGGTCACTGGTTGAAGCTGGTGTGACTAAGAATGGCAAGAATAGATCAGTGACAGGAAGGGGGCTGTCTAAACACAATCCCACTTAAGACGTGGTAGCCATTATTATCACTTCTGTTTGCTGTGTCTTTTGAGAGTGACAAAATCCCAGAATGCCTATTTTGATAAAACAGGAGTTACCACTTTTGTAAGACTTACATGCTTCTTCCCCCAGCTCCAATATGGTTTGAATTGGTTGCTCTCAATTCTCAACCTTAAAGCTCCTTTTTCCTCCTTCCCTCACTCCTTCTTTACCAGCTCTTCCACGCTCTGTCTCTTCAAGCTTTCTGTCCTTCTCAAGATAAAAAGGCAGTACCCTTCTATTTTTTATCCAGAAAGGAAAAAGAGTATTATAAAAAGGACACATTGTTTATAAGTGAATTGATCGGAGTGAATTTTGGCTTTTTTAATGCAAAGTTTTGAAGAGTCTCAGAAAGTAGTATGCTAGAGCTGGCTCATACTACTGCTGGAGAGCCAACTTTCCCCCCAGTCCCCTCCATTAACTTCATCTGAAGTCAGTAGGCAGCTTTATGGAAGCATTTATATCATAGAATGATCAAATGCTACAAATTAGAAACCTTTTTTTTTTTTTTAACCAAGAAGCCAGTTGTTAAAAACATTCACCAACACATCATTAAGCTCAGTTTCCACATTTCTCAAACAGGAATAATAACATCAACCCTGCAAATTTGTTGTAGGAATTTCAAATAATTAAAGCAAAACTCCTAGCAAAATGCCATATACACAGAAGATACTTAATATGTTATAGATACCAATATTGTTATGGTATTACAGATAGAGTCTGGCTATATGAAACCTCTATAAGCCATGAGATCAATAATATAAAAGCATATTAAGGCAACTGAATTTGATTTCAGTAGTTGTTGAGTCCTTTAGAATTTATACGTAGAAAAAATTAGCACAATATTCTCTATAATAGTCTATATAATTGTTAATGAGAACAATTTATTTTGCATTTTTTTCCTATCTTCCATGTTCCCTTTTAATTATGATCACCTCTGTTCAAGTTGTCAGTCACCACTAAACTTCATATAAGTGCAACTTTTTGAATAGTGACATGGAAGGATTCAGATAACCACAGACCTGTGAGGGAAGTACCATAAAGAGTAAAGTTGTAAAAAGAATCAATTTAATAACTTAAATTAAGCATCTAAAGAACCCTTAGGTGACCACCTGTTCACCATTTCTTCTGACAGCTGAATCAATATTTTGGCTTCCATCGGAAAAAAGGAACTCTAGATGGGGTGTGGCAAAACAATCCCAAAAATCATTCTTATGTTCAAGAGCTTTTTCTCTCTCATTGAAAGTACATGGAAAAAAAAAAGAAAGAAAGTACATGAAAACAGGGCAGATCTAGTGGCTCAGCAGTTTAGCGCCACGTTCAGCCCAGGGTGGGATCCTGGAGACCTGGGATCAAGTCCCATGTCGGGTTCCCTGCATGGAGCCTGCTTCTCCCTCTGCGTGTGCCTCTGCCTCTCTCTCTCTCTCTCTCTATGTCTCTTATGAATAAATAAAATCCTTTTTTAAAAAAGTACATGAAAACAGTATATATGTGCATGTATGTATGTATATGTTTGTGTGTGTATATATATATCTATATATATATATAAATAAATGTGACATTATCCTAAATGAGAAGGGCAAGAGAATAGGACTATAATCTCTACTTCTGGGACTTGTGTTTGAAGCTTTCACAAATTCGTTTTACTGAAGGCTTCAGAAATTTGAGCAAAATCACTTGCCTACGTTTTTATGCATAATAAACTGACTTGCAAATAAGGCCTCCAAAGTGTCTTAGAGTAAAAAATGTTTATGAATCGTCTAGAAAACTGCCATTTTCCCTCCCTTTGCTAAATAATGATTTCAATGGTATTTCATTTTAGCTTATGAAGAGATATCAGGTCCTTATTTCCCATTGCAAACATCACACAAATGAAATAATTTTTTTTTTTTTTATTTACGATAGTCATACAGAGAGAGAGAGAGAGAGAGGCAGAGACACAGGCAGAGGGAGAAGCAGGCTCCATGCACCGGGAGCCCGACGTGGGATTCGATCCCGGGTCTCCAGGATCGCGCCCTGGGCCAAAGGCAGGCGCCAAACTGCTGCGCCACCCAGGGATCCCTAAATTATTAAACTAGTTATTTTTACATTCTTTAAGTGATTAGTACCCACTTTCCCACTTAGTCCTATATGCCCTCTGATGTTGATTTATCACCTGTATTGAAGTTAAATTTTTTATTGTAATCTAATTTCTAAATGTTTGCCCTCATGTGTTGAAAAGCCCCCAAATTCATTTCTTACCACTAACACGAGTCTTAAGATCACTAATTCTCTTAAAGCCAAAATTCAATTTAATAAGCAACACTAAACACAAAACTTGAAAACTGTAATCACAAGAGAGATAATAAAACCCTTCAATGTGAAACTCAAGTCTGACTATGAATAATTTGAAACTTTATGGAAATAATGAACATCAAAGCTGGACATGTTTTTCTGGTCTAAAACATAATTGTAGTATATGACATTATTATTAATTCCAGAAATTAATTAATTTAAAATTAATAATGCCCTGTGGTCATTTAAATTAGTTATTTAGACTATAGCTGTAGGCCTGTTCCCTGCCTACCTCTCTGGAATTATTTTACACCACTCCTCCATTTACCCTCCACACCCAACGTTATTTGCTTTCTTTAGTTTTCCTAATACACTATTCTTCTTCAATCCACAGGGCCCTTTCTCATGCTGTTCCCTCAGAATGGAATGTTGTCCCAGTGTCCCCTCCACTTTAAAGCCCAACTCAAATATCCTTTTTTTCAGAGAAGGCTTTCGCCATCTCTCTGAGAAGGTCATGTTCCTTTCCTGGACAGCAATTACCAGTTTATATTTATACATTCATTGTCTGTGTAACTCAACTTCATGCCCCAAGAGCAGGGACCTTGTTTATTCCTGCTCACCATTATAACCTCAACATATAGTACGGTCTCTGGCACACAATAGGTGAATGACTGAGTGAATGGTATACACAAATTACTACAAAAGGAACTTCAAGATATATGTAACATCAGATGTAATTCAAGCTCACAGCATAATTACAGAATCCCAAATAACACTGATCTGGATAAAGTATTATGAAAACTTAAGATCGTATTTTAAAAAAAAGAAATCTCAGGCAGTTTCACACCCTGTATTCATGGCACTGTTCTCTCAACTACACAGATTATTGTTCCTTTAAAAACTGAAGGAAATAGTCAGATGAAGGAGATTCTGGAGATAGCAAATTTTTTTTAAAAAAAAGATTTTATTTATTTATTCATGAGAGACAGAGAGAGAGAGAGAGAGAGAGAGAGAGAGAAGCAGAGACACAGGCAGAGGGAGAAGCAGGCTCCACGCAGGAAATCCAATCCAATGCGGGACTCAATGCAGGGACTCCAGGATCATGCCCTGGGCCAAAGGCAGGCGCCAAACCAACAAGCCACCTGGGCTGCCCAAAGATAGCAAAATTTAGATTGACTTCTCTATAAAGGTCTACACTGACAGAATCTTCTAAATACATCTTTAAAATGGCATTTAATATATATGGTTTAACCATTTTATTATATAGTTACTAACTCTGATGAGTTGGTATTGGCTATCTAAAGCACACATGAAGAAAGATCCTGAAGTTGAATCTAAGCTCAGGGAAAAGAGAGCTATGAAGGAGTATTAATGAAATATCAGCCAGGAGCACAGAAGCCCCAGGGAGTAGTGGCATCTATGTTTTTGCCCATCTTGGTTAAATAGCATGAATATATTTATGAGAGAATTAAAAATTTTAAAGTATTTTGTGAATCATATTAAAATATGTTCATCCAAATGAATAACTGGACTAAATGCCAGTAGGGGAAAATAACATATGTGAAAGGACATTGTGCTGAAAGGTAAAAAGATGGTGTATTGAGAAACTATTAGCTACCTATATTACTGTCTAGACAAAACAATGGATTAAGAAGCAAAGAGACCACGACCACATAACTAGCTCTGACAAGTTTCTTGGACTTAGATTGTTTTTAGATATTAAGAATATCATCTCACTTTCTATGCCATATGAAACAGAAGGTTTTAACACATTTGAACTATGTGGGGGGAAAAAAAACATTATAAAATATAATGTACTGGGGTGCCTAGGTGGCTCAGTTAGTTAAGCGTCTGTTTTCACTCAGGTCACAATCTTGGGGTCCTGGGATCAAGCGCCACATCAGGCTCCCTGCTCAGCTTCTTCCTCTCCTCCTGCTCATGTTCTCTCTCACTATCTATCTCTCTTTCTCCCTAATAACTTTCTTTTAAATCTTTTAAAATCTTTTAAAAAATAAATAAAATTTAATGTGCTATCACCATCATTACGTTGTTTAAAAGTGAAAATTCAGGGCACCCCCGGTGGTGCAGCGGTTTAGTACTGCCTGCAGCCTGGGGTCTGATCCTGGAGACCCAGGATCAAGTCCCGCGTCGGGCTCCCTGCATGGAGCCCGCTTCTCCCTCTGCCTGTGTTTCTGCCTCTCAGTCTCCCTCTCTCTCTGAATTAAAAAATAAATAAATAAATAAATAAATAAATAAATAAATAAATAAATAAATAAATAAATAAATAAATAAATAAATAAATTGAAAATTCAGAAATGATATCACATTGCATTCCTACTGCTACAGAGCATAATTACGTTCTAACAAGGATCAAAGTGTAATAATGGTCTAGCAAAATAAACTGCATTAATTAAATAATTTAGTTATAATTAAACAATTATAGCTATTATTATTCACGTGTAATTTATTTCAAAAGGATGCCAATACTAATGGAACCAGACTGGCTCAGTCGATGGAGCTTACAACTCTTGGTCTCAACGTCATGAGTTCAACCTCCACATTGAGTATAGAGATTACTTTAAAAAAATACTTTTTTAAAGAATGCCAATACTCAATATAAATACAAAATATAATAAATACGGTAAAAATAAATATGTTTAGCTGGTAAAAAGGGGACACACACATACATGCATTTGTGCTCATGTACGCCCACAGAATATTTCTGGATGGCTACAAATGCAATAGTGATAGCTCTGGGAGACAGGCCTAAGAAACTGGGGGTCCAGAGTAGGAAGTTGGTTTCCCTGTTATCACATATCCTTGTACATGTTAAAATGCTTTCCAGACTCATTCATGACTTTTCCTCAAAAAAAGTTAATAAAAATTTTCAAAGTTAAATGGATGGGATTAAATGGGAATAATTATTCATTCCTATAACTTAGCTCGAAGGAAAAAAATACAGGTTAAAATCACAGAAGTTAAAGGGACCAAAGATCATTCTCTTCAATTTTATTAAGAAGAAAACTGAAAAATTAAAATTGTGTTCTCCCAAAGTCAAGTCAGTGACATTAGCTCTAAAATCTTGAACCTCCTTATTCTCAATAACATGCCACATGATTCTCACGGTCTCAGTTATCTTCATTACAGAAGTGTCAAAACCTCCACAGAACAGTAAAATTTTCCTTAAAGCTTCCTGGGACTCGAGGTAAGAGCAATATACAACAATCAGGATTTGACAATAATTTTTACTGATTTGAAAACAGGCAACTCAGAAGCTGAAATCTGGCAAGGATGGTTATTTTTTAAAGCAAGCTCAGGAAGCAGCTGAATTTAGCTCAAGAAGGAACTAGCTGCTGCCTGCAATTGTCCTTGGAAAGTAAATGCCAAAGTCAAAGGGTTCATGCATGAACTCTTTACACTGCTTAAATCTAGAGGCAAGAGCAGGAAACTAATTAGCCTCTCATTTATTATCTGTTTAGGCCTTCTTGACTGACCTAATTATAACTCGTTCCAATGCAATCTAATCATTTAGGGAATTTGGTCTAGAAACAGTTTAGCTTCATCTAACCTATGGAATTCACAACTCAGGTACCACTCTGATAAGAGAAGTCTCTATTAACTCTTCTTTCTCCATGATATTCTCACTTGAAAGCCTATATATATATGGGCATCATTCAGATTATATGTGTTAGGAAAGGATACCATTTGTCTCAGTAAAAACTGATAAATACTTTTGGATTTTTTCAGCTTCATAGAGTGGAAACCGTATTATCAGGTAAACATTAATTTTAGATGGTGAATATGAAGAATACTAGAAGAAAGAATCTTAAAAATAACTCCCAAATAGGGCATAGAAAAATAGAGACAAATAAGAAACAGGAGTAGAACATACTCTATAACCTAAATTAAGCATTTAAAGAGAAGTCAAAAAAATTAAAAATAAAAAATAGTCAAAGAATGTTGCTGACATTTTCCAAGAAGAGAAAAAAATATATATTCACTAATGCTTTTTTCATATCACCCTTGTTTATTAAGGGGCAAAGGTTTTTCTTGAAATTTCCTGAAGTAACAAGCAAAAAGAAGAGGCTGAATTAACTAAGTAATATTTGTCCCAATGCACTGACTCTCTTTCTCTTAAAAGTAATTTCCATAGGCTCTGAGCTACAGTCACCCATATGGAAGTAATTGGAAGGGAAAGTAGAGAGTAAAAGAGTTGTTTTTTAAAATTTCCTTCTTTTAAATGTTAGACTTGATCACAATATAAAATACTAAAAAAAAAAAAAAGTTTCTTTGTCATAACTGATACCCTGGAAAGCTTTACACAATAATTAAAATTCCTCTCCTGGAATGTGGCAGGATTAAGACTCAATGACAATATGTTAGCTTTTCTTCTGAGTTTTAATGCCATAGTTTCAAGAGAGCTAAATTTTCAAAAATGGATTTCCTCAATTATAGCATTTTAATCCATACTTCTGGTCAAAAAGGAAAGAAGTAGTGGTAAGAGTAAAGGTACTATACTCACGGTCAACGTCAGGGAGTTACACTGTGTCCCAAGGTTCACAGTAGTAGAATGGACTCCTTCCACGTTTGTTAGACTCTATCCTGACCTTGGGGATGACCCCAAGGATGACCTTTTTTTTAAAAAAGATTTTATTTATTTATTCATGACACACACACACACAGAGGCGAGACACAGGCAGAGGGAGAAGCAGGGTCCATACAGGGAGCCTGATGTGAGACTGGATCCCGGGTCTCCAGGATCAGGCCCCGGGCTGAAGGTGGCGCTAAACCGCTGAGCCACCCGGACTGCCCCCACAAGGATGACCTTTAAAGATTTACTTAAAACTATGGACCATCTGCCCAAAAAGGAAATGCACACAAATTGTGTAATTTCGGGGAGTACACAAACTCCAGATTAGGACACTACCTAAAAAAGAATAGCAGATTTATATACTTTCAGCCAAGGCAAATGCTATATTTCAAAGTAATGATGGACTTTTCATTTATTCTATGTAACTCATGGTAAAGATAACTATTTCCAGAAACAGGAATATCAAGAACGGACTACAAATGCCTTACTAGAGACATATTAGATTGTTAGAATTCCTTTCCCATTGACCTTACCCTTAGGGCAGTGGTTCAAAAAAGGGGCTATGCACCCAAAGGAGGTACTTTGGAAATCTGTAAGGGTGTTTCGGTTACCACAGTAAGGTTGCCACTGAACTTTACAGTTCTCTTTCCCCCAGTCCTGGGGAGAGAAGGATAAAGAACGAGACATATATTGTTAGACATTCTTAGAATACATGGATATTCCCATGCAGTAAAGGATGTCCTATCACACTCCTTTTAATTCATGTGGGTTAAAACCAATTCATAATTATGTAAGCCTAAAACTTCAATCTGTTCTACGCATAAACAAAAGGTATTTTTGCAAAATTTTAACATACACTGAATTTCTAGGAATGTGATTCTCAAGTAAATAGATAAAGATTGTACTGTTTTGTTTAGAACTTCACCATGGTTGCTTACCTTTCTGAAAAATCATGTTCAATGGCAATACTACTTGTAGTATTTTAACTGCCAATGAAACACATCTTTATCAATCTGCATTTGAGAATGCTGCAATCATGATGATTCTATATACAGATGCAAGCATCAAGTACCTTATCGTGTCTTAAGTGCAGTCACACTTGAGTATTTACATATTGAAGTACATATTATTTTACTCTAAATTATTTTCCTTATTCTTCATTTTTATTGCCTAGGGCATTATAACTACTTTAACTTACATGTGAGATAAATCTATAAATGTATACTATATAAATATATAGATATATTTAATCACTACCTAATAGGTATATGTGTATGTGTGTATAAATTTTGTCTCAAGATAAAGAGAACACCACAAAATATTCTGTAAAAGTGGACCATGTGTCTTATAGGGTTGAAAATCACTAATCTATAAATAGTAATACTACATTTAAATAGAAAACCTGCAAAGGTTTTTTTTTTTAACAGCTTTTAATAATGTTAAATGGTAGCGTGTGGGATTAATCTGTAGAGTTTTTGTTGTTGTTTTTGAGTGGGATAAAGAGAGCATGAGAGGGACAGGAGTGGGGGGCAGAGGGAGAGAGAGAAAAAATCTTAAGGAGGCTACAAATCAAAAAGGAGCTGAGCCCAAGGCAGGGCTTGATCTCATGATTCTGAGCTCAAGGCCTTAAATCAAGAGTCAGATGTTTAACTGACTGAGCCACCCAAGCACTTCTGTAGGGTATATTTTATTTATCTCATTATGATAAAGGCTAGGGTTAGAGTCAGCTTCTCTCTCAGATCCCAACTATTTCTATAAGTTATCTAGGCCATAGTCAGATGTGGCATTCCTTTTACCTTGACCCCTGGGCATGCTCTCACCTTGGTCAATTCATAGGTATAATTGATTTTGTGAAACTGAATGGAAAAATTAGATTAAAATGGCAAAAGGACTTGCAAATACATGAAAGAGACATCTCTTTCATCTACTATCAATTTTTCATTTACAACATCTCCAAACAGGAATGGTCAATAATCGTTTAAAATTCAGTTAAGCCTTACTCAAGTTCAAAGTTTGAAAAAGATTGTTACAAATGAATGGAAGAAAGAGAAGAATAGGAAAGAGAGGAAAAGAAAGGGAAAGGGAAAAAGAAAAAGAATGTGGCTCATGTTGGTAAGGCAAATACGTGTAATAGAATATGACTAAGAGGGATGCATGGGTGGCACAGTGGTTGAGCGTCTGCCTTTGGCTCAGGACCTGATCCCAGGGTCCGGGATCGAGTCCCACCATCAGGCTCCTTGCATCCTTGCAGGGAGCCTGCTTCTTTCTCTGCCTGTGTCTCTGCCTTTCTCTCTGTGTCTCTCATGAATAAATAAATAAATAATCTTAAAAAAAAAAAAAAGAATATGACTAAGACCATGCAGGAACATATAAAATGTATATGCCTACTAACTTCTTAATTATTCAAAACTATGAGGCATAATAAATCCTTTTTAAAAGCACTGAATAATAGTATCAAATAAGACAGCAAAATTATGGACATGGTTATTCATACTCCCTTGAAAACAGAAAGCAATTAACACTCAGGAGTGTTACTGCTCCTAGCACTTCACTCTGAAAACTCCTCCTCTCCATGAGGCCAAAATTTCATAAAGCATCTCCAAAGGGGCCATCTGATTCAAAAAGCTTATGATTTGATTAAAATAGCTTACATTAAACTGGGTAAAGAACTTTTACCACAGAAACTGTTCATAACCTATTCTCTAAGATCTCATCTACAACAAACCCATTCATCCTAACTACACTGGTACAATATTGCATGAGTAGACAATGCAACATTTTCAAATAGTCCTGTTTCCTTCAAACCCAGATTCAAGTCTAAATTTCCCAGGACAATATTTTAGGCAAGCTACTCAGGTATCAACTATTATTTTCATTCCGCAGAGAAAGCTGCTCAAATAATACAAGAGGTTTGCAGGTTTTATTAATGTTTCCTTAGCCTTTATTTTGTGGACAGAAAGTCAGTTACCAATTAAACTGCCTGAGTTCCATGGTAATGATGCCTCTCAACACAAAACCAGTACCAATGTGAAAGTTAAGAGTGAACAGAACAATGTGCTGATAGGTTGGATTACTTTAAAAGGCCTATGTTTCATCCCTCATCTTCTCAACTCATATCTTCAGGATTAAAAATTGGATACTCCACACATATAATACCCAGATAAAAATAACCCCATACTCTCAGAAACTATTGCTGCAGAGTGGTATATAAATTTACTGACTGCTGGGGCAGCTTGGGTGGCTCGGCGGTTTGGCCCTGCCTTCAGACCAGGGCCTGATCCTGGAGACCTGGGATTGAGTCCCACGTCGGGCTCTTTGCATGGAGCCTGCTTCTCCTGCCTGTGTCTCTGCCTCTCTTTCTCTGTATGTCTCTCATGAATAAATACAATCTTAAAAAAAAATTTACTGACTGCTGATTAATAATTAACTGAACATTAACTTATTAAGGATATAAAAAACAAGTAAAATTATGCTAAACAAGAGTATGTGCCAAGAAATTCAGCCAAAATGAATCCACTACCCCAAGCAGCCAAGATAAAGTGTCATAAAAAATTAGAAAAAATAAGCACTTAAATTAACAAAACTAAAAAAAGAGCTGATAATTTTAAACAGAAAAACACTCAGGCTGGTATGTATGTATATACATACGTGCATGCATATAACTATGTGTGTGTTTAATTGTAAACAAATGCTGATGCATGAATAATATCTGAAACCTGAAGGTCTGAAAAAGAACTAAATGTAGATCAGAATTCCTGAATAAATAAGATATATGAAAAGAGCATGAAATATGAATGACTAGTAGCATATCTTTCCAAGAAAACAACCAACAAAATCAGCTTAAAACAGGAACACAGAATGACCAACTGTAAGGAAGAGAACCACCAAAGAACTCCGCTTGAAAAGTATGCTGTAAACCAGGAGAGAAAATTTTAAATAGTTGCACATGTGAATGAATATTAAAAATATTTTAATCCTTCTAAGAAGTGTGTTTCTAATTAGACATTCCCTTTTCTGATTATGTATTTTTTTTGCAATGGCAGAATTAACTATGACTTAGCTCTTCCCACAATAGCAGCTGTTAGATTTAACTTAGGAGCTTCCTCCTTTATGCTCCTACCAAAACATGTGTATACTATATATGTATACTTAACATACTTCTTCTAGGGAAAGACCACAGAATGTCTCTTATCAACTTTGCTAGTTACTGGGGCAATTTACTGTATCTTTTTCTCTTTAAAATAGAGAAAGGAAATCCTTTAGTCTACTTCATAAATGTTTAGTTCTCTGGTCAGCATTTTATTCCCTATAAAATGTAGGCCAAGAATCTACTTTCAAATGTCTTAGAATCTTTCTTAGCAACTAAGCAACACACAGTATTGCCTATTTTCAATTTATTCAGAAATGAGGAACACTTTAAACAAGAAAAGACAAATCTAAAAAAATCAGGTGAGGAGGATGGTAAAGGAAAAGTCATACGTTAAAGATTTTAAGAGTGGAAATAAACATATTCATAATCACTCAGCCAAACTGCTAATCTATTTTAAACCTTCCATTCTTCCATGATGTGTATTTCTTTAAAATATAAAGTGGAATGTTAAGAAGCCAGCACTCTGGCAAGCATAAACCCTCTAGTAATTTTTACAAGTTGCTTTTTGGAAAGGCCCACCCACCTAACTCCATCCCCATTTTTAAAACTGTTCTGTCCCATAATTAAATACTATAGCCCTCATTTTAAAGGTTGAAAGCAGAATTGCAACTGCCTTCTACATTCAGAACTCAGCATATGGCTGCAAACTCTAAAAGGCTATTTCATTTTTTTTTTTTTTTAAAGTTGGGAGGTATGAATCCTCCAACTTTGTTCTCCTTTTTTTTTATTTTTTTTTATTTTTTTTTATTTTTTTTTTAAATTTTTTTATTTATGATAGTCACACACAGAGAGAGAGAGAGGCAGAGACACAGGCAGAGGGAGAAGCAGGCTCCATGCACCGGGAGCCCGACGTGGGATTCGATCCCGGGTCTCCAGGATCGCGCCCTGGGCCAAAGGCAGGCGCCAAACCGCTGCGCCACCCAGGGATCCCTAAAAGGCTATTTCAATAATAAATTGAATGATCGGGAAAAGGCACAAACTTGAGAATTACAGAAAGAAATCTTCAATTAATAGCTGTGACATAAGAAAGGACCAATAAGCCTTCGGCATATCCACTGGAATGTACCTCCTCTAAGGGTAAAAGATAAAGATCAGTTCTTAGACCTATTCAATTGTTAACATCCTCATTAAACACCCAAAAAGGAAGGCAGTTAGTGTCAATAGTAATCATTTAAAGAAACACCTTTTAAAAGTGAAGTCATCCAAGTATATGAACCTGCTTAAAAAAAAAAAAAAAAATCAAGCAAGCCCTTATCTAAAAGATACATAAAAATAAATGAACGCTTCACCAAAAAAAATCTTCTAATAAGAATTGTCACCAAAGCTACCCTTGGGTTTTTCTAAACTATAAACAGAACTTGCCAATCATAAAGGGAAGAAAAAGCAACTACTACAGTTAAAAAGACTAAAAGATATTCAAATATACAGAATAGATACTAGGTTTTTTTTCTCTAGATATTCAATAGCTAAGGGGGAAAAAGTCATAAAAATGTCAAAAAATTGATAAATGGCACATTTTTAAAGGGCAGGTAGGCAACTGTATCAATGTTGCAAATAATTTTAAGGTGAAAGATTATATTTCCTACTGATCTATTACTGGCCTATAAAAAAAGATGAAAACTAAGGATAGCATCATTGATTTTTCTTTGTTGTCTCAGAAATGTTAAATGGAAAATAGTTTTGTAGTTAAAAGAATAAATTTATAGAGCTGAAATTAACTTTGACAATATCATACATATTAAAAAATATACTTAAGGACGTCGGTTTCCATATATAAGCTATACAACACTTGACAAAACTCCACCTATTAGACAGCAGTAATAAAAATTACTAGAAATGACATTAAAAATAAAAGAATGACCATAAAATGTGATCTGCTACCCACTCTCAAGTTATGGTATAGATAGTGCCACTGACTGCTGTGAGGTTGAACTTTCAAGCAAAAATGGCAAAAATACAGGGCCCAACATACATTTCAACTTGCCTCCAGAATTAGCAGTACTATTGTTGAAACCATGCAGGCCACATTAAAGATAAAGCATACCACGATCCTAAATTTTAAAATGAGACATGAAAATCGTAGTGGAGAGTATCATCATACCCAAAACAGAAATGCCCTCTCATATATCAGCTGTGAAAACTTTTTTTCTTAAAAGATTTTATCTGGGATCCCTGGGTGGCTCAGCGTTTGTTTGGCGCCTGCCTTTGGCCCAGGGCGTGATCCTAGAGACCCGGGATGGAGTCCCATGTTGGGCTCCCTGCATGGAGCCTGCTTCTCCCTCTGCCTGTTTCTCTGCCTCTCTCTCTCTCTCTCTCTCTCTCTCTCTGTGTGTGTGTGTGTGTGTGTGCTCTCATGAATAAATAAAATCTTTATTTAAAAAAAAAAGATTTTATCTATATATTTGAGAAAAGAGCAAAAGAGCAAGAGTAGGGGTGAGAGGGAGGGGCAGAGGAAGAAGGACAAGCAGACTCCCAGCTGAGCAGGGAGCCCATCACAGGACTCCAAGATCATGACTTGAGCCAAAGGCAGAGGCTTACCCTGACTGAGCCGCCCAGGTGCCCCCAAAACTTTTGATTACAAGTCTATCTTTAAAAATAGCCTCTAGGGCAGCCCGGTGGCTCAGCGGTTTAGCGTCACCTTCAGCCCAGGGCCTGACCCTGGAGACTCAGGATCGAGTCCCGCATCGGGCTCCCTGCACGGAGCCTGCTTCTCCCTCTGTCTGTGTCTCTGCCTCTCTCTCTCTCTGTCTCTCATGAATGAATAAATAAATAAAATCAATAAAAAATAAAAATAGCCTCTAGAGGGATGCCTGGGTGGCTCAGCACTTGACAGTCAGCCTTTGGCTCAGGGATCCTCAAGGATCGAGTTCCACACCGGGCTCTCTGTATGGACCCTGCTTCTCTCTCTCTGTTTCTGCCTCTCTCTGTGTGTCTCTCATGAATAAATAAATGAAATCTTTAAAAAAAAAAAAGCCTCTAAAAATTAAGCTGAAGGTATGAAAAAAAAAGACTTCTGGTAATGATATTTTTGATCAATTTTCTCATAGATGTAGGATTTTGCCAGTAACAAGACAGTACACACTCTGGTCTGCAGTTAATCAATTTTTGATTTGTCATAGGATCTAAAAGAAGACTAAATCTTAGCTATTTGTGTGCTATCTCTTATTTCCACCTTAGTAAATATCTGTTATCAAGAAACAAGACTCTTGGGGATCCCTGGGTGGCTCAGAGGTTTAGCGCCTGCCTTTGGCCCAGGGCGCGATCCTGGAGTCCCGGGATCAAGTCCCACGTCAGTCTCCCGCATGGAGCCTGCTTCTCCCTCTTCCTGTGTCTCCGCCTCTCTCTCTCTCTCTATGTCTATCATAAATAAATAAATCTTTAAAAAAAAAAAAAAAGGAAGGGAAGGGAAGAAAGAAAAAGAAAAAAGAAAGAAAGAGAAAGAAAGAAAGAAAGAAAGAAAGAAAGAAAGAAAGAAAGAAAGAAAGAAAGAAAGAAAGAAAGAAAGAAAGAAAGAAAGAAAGAAAGACTCCTAATTACAGTGAAGGAACTGACAGTTACCAGAGGGGAGGTGGTAGGGAGATGGGTGAAATAGGCGATGAGGATTAAGGAATGTACTTGTACTTGTCATGATGAGCACCCAGGTGATATATAGAGGTGTTGAATCACTATATTGTACACCTGAAACGAATATAATTCTATATGTTAACTAACTGGAAGTAAAATAAAAATTTTTAATTTAAATTTAAAAAATAAATGTGTTTGTTAAATTTAAAATATAATAAATAAATTTAGAATGTGTTTTAAATTAAAAAAATAAATTTAAAAAAAACTGTAGACAGTATTTAAGTTTAAAAATACACAGGACTGGGGCACCTGGCTGACTCAGTTTGTAGAGCACGTGACTCCTGATCTCTGGGTTATAAGTTTGAGCCCCTGGCGGGGTATAGAGATTACTTAAAAAAATAAAACCTTGGGATGCCTGGGTGGCTCAGCAGTTGAGCTTCTTCTGCCTTTGGCTTGGGGAGTGATCCCGGAGTCCCAGGATCGAGTCCCACATCAGGCTCCCTGCATGGAGCCTGCTTCTCCCTCTGCCTGTGTCTCTGCCTCTCTCTCTGGGTCTCTCATGAATAAATAAAATCTTTGAAAAATAAAATAAAATATTTGAAAAAATTAAAAATAAAAAGTGCACAAGACTTTATGAAAACTATAACATATGCAGGTGGGTGCTTAAGGAATTTTCTGCCCATTTTGCCAGAAGCAGGATGCCATCTGCTTGTGCCATGAATCAAGCTAACCCTCAGCAGTCTCCAAAGTTGACAGAAAATCTGGTTGTTTAGTTAACATTGAAAACACACTGTAAATCCAAGATGAACTGTTATTTTTTAAAGTGATCTTAGACGTAGTTAAAAACTTGTTTTCCCCTCTAAAAGTAGCTGTTTTTATATCCTTCCCTCAGACTACTTTTTTAAAAATTGAATTATGAAAACCACTGATTTCAAGATACTCCCAAGTTACCAAAAATCTATTATCTTGATTCATCCTCTGAAAAATTGGTTCATCCATCTTTTAGACTGGGAGTTATTTCTATCCTTTATCGTACAAGTATCAACAAATAACAAGAAAAAGCAGAGCAAAATCATGTACATTATTATGACATACAACAGTCAAATAGAAAAAATATAAATTCTGATTCTCTCATCCTGTTATTGCTTCATCTATCTAATTTAAATTTCAAGTTTTCTGGGCAGGGATAAAGTCCACTGTTATGATGTCATTGTATTTAAAGACAGCATAAAACACCAATAACTACTGGCTGATGCACATTTTAAATTAGTTATGCAGATTACTAAAAGCTTAAAGAATACACTAAAGTTGGTAAATATCTTGCCAGATATGGGGAAGAAGGGATTCTGGACTGTACTGACCAGGAAAGTTTTTGGTTTGATTGTTTTGAATGACAACTAGAAATGCCTTCCTCTGAACAGAAGCTAAAAAGACCTGTAATAAAACACTGTAAAAATCCATGTAAATGACTAAAACTCTAATTTAAAATAAAAAGTGACCTCCAGGGCAGCCCTGGTGGCCTAGTGGTTTGGCGCCACCTCCAGCCCGGGGTGTGATCCTAGAGACTGGGGATGGAGTCCCAAGTCGGGCTCCCTGCATGGAGCCTGCTTCTCCCTCTGCCTATGTCTCTGCCTCTCTCTCTCTCTGTGTGTGTCTGTCATGAATAAATAAATAAATAAATAAATCTTAAAAGAAAAAAAATCCTTTAAAAAAAAAAGTGACCTCCATACACTGATTTTTTTTAATTTTGTTTCCTCTGTGAATAAATATACTAATAATGGAATAATCTACCTCTATATCTTTTAAGACTATATAAAACTTTTGGAGAAATCTGGATCATATTAGGTACCTACTGATTTTAATTCCATAAGAATACGTCATCTCATGAGAAACTCTCACCTTAAAATCATTGCTATTTGGATAACATACCTAAAATTTGTTGAAGTGCATTAATTTAAAACTCATAATATGATCACATTGGTATTGTCACACAGCTATTATTTTCACACTTTGCAACACTGAAATTGATCACAAGCACATGAGCCATGAAAAAAAAATTCCTCCTAAGTCCTTGTTTCTAGCACCTTCAGGAAACAAGATTTTCTTGTTTTACTTTCAGGAAGCTGAAAACAGATGAATTTGCCTTTGGTGAGATCACGGAATACTTAATGGGAAGTTGGGTCTGTTGGCCCCTGCAATGGAGAGGGTACCATGGGTCTGACAGCCTGTTTGTGAGTCTGCACATATGTGTACACATGTAAAGGGGAGGCAAAGTATGCAGTTCCACTCTCACATTCATTTACAACTAAGCCTTTAAAGTGCATCAGGCCAAGCAGTAAGTTGATGTTTGTTGTGGTTAAGATACTAGGTAAGCAAGGCAGGAGAGGAACTCAGCTTCTTCATTAGGAATGTCTACTTTAGTTTATAAGGTCCCTTTCAGTTCTAAAAAAATCAAATATTCATTGAATATCAATTATTAGGAATATAAAGATGAATATAACATAGTTCTGCCCATAAGGCTAACTTGATGAAAAACTTAATCGCCATGTTTATTATTCCTAAATAATTTTATACATATACACACACACACACACATATATGAAATATTCAAAGAACAAAAGTCTGTGCTCTGAAAAAAATTTAAAACTTTGGTTTCATGAAATAGGAAAAATAACTGAAAATTGACAACATTATTACTCCACCAAAATAAATAATCAACCGCAGGACTGCCAAAGAACAAGCCTTTGGTACCATATTCAATAACCACCAATATATATTTCATTCCCTTTATTTTTTTTCATTCCCTTTAAAAAGAAAAATAAAATCCTGTACTCATAGAGGAAAATGACATCAACAAATTTAATGACAGTTTATTTTTAGGAAACTATTTAGAACAAGTAAGAGGAATATGGTCTAAATACCACACACACATATACCCCCCCATAATGTTTAATATATGAAGAAAACAGAAATAAATCCACACTTCTATTAACAAATGATTCTGACATGAGTGTCAAGACAACTCAATGTGGAAAAAAATAGTCTTTTCAAAAAATGGTGCTAGAAGCAACGTCCACAACAGCCAAACTATGGAAAGAGCCCAGATGTCCATTGACAAATGAATGGATAAAGAAGATGTTTTATATATATATATATATAGATATAGATATAGATATATATATATATATATATAACAAAAAGATGTGGTATATATACACAATGGAATACATTATTAATAATACATTTTTTTCAGAAAAAATGAGATCTTGCCATTTGCAATGACATGGATTATGCTAAGTGAAGTAAGTCAATCAGAGAAAGACAGTTATCATATGATCTCACTCATATGGAATTTAATAAACAAAATAGAGGATCTTAGGAGAAGAGAGGAAAAAATAAAACAAGATGAAATCAGAGAGGGAGACAAATCTATAAGAGATGCTTAATCATAGGAAACAAACAGGGTTGCTGGAGGGGAATATGGTGATAGGGTAACTGGGTGATGGATATTAAGGAGGGCATGTGATATAATAAACACTAGGTATTATATAAAAGACTGATGAAGGGCAGCCCCAGTGGCGCAGTGGTTTAGCGCCGCCTTCAGCCCAGGGCATGATCCTGGAGACCCTGGATCAAGTCCCACGTCAGGCTCTCTGAATGGAGCCTTCTTCTCCCTCTGGCTGTGTCTGTGCCTCTGCCTCTCTCTCTCTCTCTCTCTCTCTCTCTTATGAATAAATAATAAAATCTTAAAAAATAAATAAACCACTTAGTTTATTTTAAAAAAAAAAGTATTTTTGCTTTCTTGATAACTTTTGATACTAAAGCTAGTAAACTTTTAGAAGACAACAGGCATAATTCTGTGTGACACTGGATTAGACAAGTTTCTCTGATATGACACAAAAATAGGAAAAAATAAACATGACTTCATCAAAATCTAAAATTTTTGTGCTTCAAAAGACATCATCAATAAAGTGAAAAGACAACCTGAGAATGGGAGAAAATATTTGCAAATCATATATCTGATAAGATACAGTATTTGGAATATAAAAAAATTCTTACAAATCAACAGTCAACTAAAAATTGGGCAAAGGACTTGAACAGACATTTCTCAAAGAAGTTATACAATGTCTTATAAGCTATAGAAAGATATTCAGTATCATTAGTCACAAAGGAAATATACAAACCAAAACCACAAAAAGATGCCACTTCATACTCACTACAATGGGTATAATTAAGAAGGAAGACAGTAACAATTGTTGACAAGATTGTCATGAATGAATCTTCAGTCACTGCTGGTGAGAATGTAAAATGGTACGTTTTGGCACTTCCCCAAAAAATTAAGCATAAAGTTAGTATATGACCCAAAGACTTCACTCCTAGGCATATATCCAAGAAAACTGAAAACATGTCAACAAAATTGTTCACGAATGTTCATATCAGCATTATTCATAATACTCAAAAAGTATAAACAACCAGATGTCCATCAGCTGATAAAGATGATATATTCATATAATGGAATATTATTCAGTCATAAGATAGAATAAAGTACTGATTCACGCTATATAAATAACATGGAAGAACCCTGAAAGCATTACGTTGAGTAAAATAAGCCAATTACCAACGTCTAAATATATGTTTCCATATTTACGAAATGTACATAAAGACAGAAAGTGAATTAGTGGTTGCTAGAGACTAAGGAAAGGGAAAATGGGCAGTGACTATTAATGCACTGGGGGGTGACGAATATTCTGGAATTAGATAATAGTATTGGTTGCACAAGTTACTATGTAATATGAAAAACCACCTAACTGTACATTTTTAAAAGGTGAATTTTATGGTGTATGAATCATATCTCAACTTTTTAAATTATTTGAGAACAAAAAAATAATGTCTCTGAGACCTTTGTGGATGAAAAGAGAAAGAAAAAAAAAAAAACAAAACAAAACTGCAGAACAGACACTTGAGGCAACTCTCACCTGTGTGAAACAAAAAGGAAAAAGAGGCCAGAGAAGCAATCAGAGTATATAAAATTTATTATATCCAAAAGAACACACAGTCAGCAGTGTCAAATTCTTTTGGGAACTGATTTCAGAGTGGTGAACATGCTTATTAATACAATGAAGTCTCACCCAGTTTAAGTTCTCTCTCTTAAAAAAGAAGCCTGGCTATTACCCTAAACTTTCTTTCTCTAGTTAGGGCCAATTCTGCACATTATCTTCTTTCAAAATGTTCCATAAGTCAGGCTTTTCACTGTCTGACCTTTTCTTCATTAGATGGGATTAGTAAATGTTTATTCAATAAGCATAATATAAATGCGATCCCTTTATTACCATTCTGATCCTGATCGCATTTCATGAATTGTTATTAAAAGAAAATCTATTCTCTGGACTAGTTTAAAAAGTAATAATTACTTTATTGTTTTACGTTATTATGCTTCTTTTTTCCTCTGCAAAAGTTCTACTGTAGTTTTCAATACCACCGAACAATTTTCCCAGAGAATGACTGGAAATTTAAAAGTTCTAATCATTTTGATTTTTGTGGACATACTCATCCAAAACAGCATTTTATGGGGGATTAAGGAGTGTACTTGCAATGAGCACTGGGTGTTGTATGGAAGCACTGAATCACTATATTGTACACCTGAAACTAATATTACACTGTACCTTAACTGGAATTTAAATTTTAAAAAAATCTAAATGGTATTTTATGGGGGCATCTGGGTGGCTCAGTGGTTCAGCATCTATCTGCCTTTGGCTCAAGTCGTGATCCCAGAATCAAGTTCCACATCAGGTTCCCTGCATGGAGCCTGCTTCTCCCTCTGCCTATGTCTCTGCCTCTCTCTGTCCCCCTCACGAATAAATAAAAGCTTTTAAATAAATAAATAATAGAATAAAATAAAATGGTATTTTATGGAATATATGCAGAAGAGCAAAAAAAGGGAAAAGATTTTCTTAATTTTCAATAATTGTCTGATAAGTGAGAACATTTTGGAAAAAAGAGTATATGCATATGTAAATCAGTTTGTTTGGCTTTCCCTGCATCACACTTTAATTTTACTTTCCAGGGTATCTGAAAACTAGTAGGCTATAAGCAGACTGTCTGGTCAGCCAAGACAAAGTCTTGGCACTACTCTGAAATAAGATATGCCAGGTCTACCCTCCTGTATTATGTGACTGGCCTAGTTAGAGGATGTATATACATGATAGAGAGACATCATCAATATGGATGCTATGGTGTCATCATCTCCTGAGTAATGTTTCCTGAAGCAATGATATGTACAGTAAATTAGAAAGACTAAAATATGAATGATAAAGAATTTTTTTAAAAACTCAAGATATCTAGTGTAATACCCATCTGCACAATTTAGTTTGAAACACCAAATAGTGGGATCCCTGGGTGGCGCAGCGGTTTGGCGCCTGCCTTTGGCCCAGGGCGCGATCCTGGAGACCCAGGATCGAATCCCATATCGGGCTCCCAGTGCATGGAGCCTGCTTCTCCATCTGCCTATGTCTCTGCCTCTCTCTCTTTCTCTCTCTGTGACTATCATAAATAAATAAAAATATTAAAAAAAAAAGAAGCACCAAATAGCACAGCCTTAAACTTTCACTCTTTTAAAACTATATTTTAGAGTCAAAGAATAATTTTTAAATTAAGTCTTCTCTTTTTATATTCCAAATTTCAAATTATATTTTATCTTATTGGTTCCAGTATAATTAAGACTTTTTAAAGACTATACTTTGCCAATATAGAGCTCAAAAAAGCTTTGTCCTATAGTCTGAATTTAAGAATCAGAATTTAGAAGTCATCAAGAAACATTTCTATTACTTTTTAACACTTGCATGTTGTCGCATGCCCTATGATCTCAGAAATATTACAATGAAGTTGATACCTATTAAAAGAAGCATCAAGTAAATTTTAAGGGAAAATCCACTTACATATTTACACAAAAAGCAACTTAAGGACTTGAATTATAAGGAGAGAACACATGGAGGATCAAAGTAACAGGTGCTATAAATATTTTGAGAAAGATGCCATGATACTAAGGTCCTTTTGTTGACTCTTACAATAAAAATCACTAACATTTATGAGGGGGATCCCTGGGTGGCGCAGCGGTTTGGCGCCTGCCTTTGGCCCAGGGCGCGATCCTGGAGACCCGGGATCGAATCCCACGTCGGGCTCCCGGTACATGGAGCCTGCTTCTCCCTCTGCCTGTGTCTCTGCCTCTCTCTCTGTATGACTATCGTAAATTAAAAAATAAAAAAATAAACATTTATGGGGTACCTACAATGTGCTATGTGCTAACATTTACGGGGTACCTACTATGTTTTACATGTAAATTATTTAATCCTTAAAAATAATACAATTTTCCCCATTTTACAAATTAGGTAAATAAAACTTGGTAACTCTGTCCAAGGACATACACAAGGTAGGAAACAGAACAGGGTTTTGAATCCAAGTGGGTCTAATTCCAAAATCTACTCCTTCACTAGGCTATAATATCCTACCTTCTGTTCTACAGCCGGGTTGTAAACCCAAATGCCAACAGAAGCCCTGCAATTAAAATGAAGTATACGTAGGGAGTTTAAAAAAAAAAAAAAATAGAGAATAAGGTGGTTTTCCAACCAAGCATATACCTGCCTATCTAACCTGGTACTCATCATGCAAGCTAACAAAGCAGCCAAATAAAATGTTTACTGGCCACTAATCTGCTGGAGAGATAGATAGATATAGATATAGATAGATATAGATATAGATATAGATATAGATATAGATATAGATATATAGATATAGATATAGATAGATACACCACTTGGGAATCTGCAGAAGACAAAAAGCAATCCTAGCAAAAAAGTATTTTTTAAACATCAGTGATCTTCACATTAAATGTGTAGGACTAAAACCAGTCATCATTGAACACCATTCTTTTATGGTGACTCGTTTATTTTTGAACCTTATATAAAATCCTGTACCAAAAAAAAAAAAAAACCCTGTACCAATAATAAACTTTAAATATATTTTATGATGATTCCTTTACTTTTGAACCTTATATATAAACCTGTAGCAATAATAAACTTTGAAGTAAAGCATCACTTAGTATTGGCAATCCTCTTTTTTTTTTTTTTTGGCAATCCTCTTTTATATATGCCTTTCCAGAGATAAATTTGAAGGCTGAAGGTATACAAATCTAAAAATAGACATATATGTTACAATGGTGGATAGGTTCACCGAGTACTAAATGACATAATCAAATCCCTAGTTAAGACTTTGAGGGCACTACCTATTTCTTGAACACCACTCGTACCCCAGACCAGCAACCCAGGGAGCAACAGGCATCTCAACCCTCTGTTCGCCTGAGAATTTGAACCAGGTATTTCTCCTTCCTATAGGCCTACAGTGCCTCCATTAATCAAGCCTCACTCCCCCCGCAAGAACAAAACCTGGGTGGTAAAACGGCAGAAGGGTAACAGAAAGGAATAGGGGAATCCCAGGTAGACAGCCACCACTATAAGCAAACAAATTCCAAACTATGGTAATGCAGTGATCCAGAGAAGCACCTGGATATTTAGGATACCTGGGAGGTTCCCTTCATGAGACAGGACACAGTGAAAATATTTAGAGCACTATCAGCCCAACTGATAAGCTAAAAAAACATTGACAATGATCTGGGGCAAGAAACGCCATAATGCAATCATTCAAAATTATCAAGTCTCAGGAAATGGAATATGAAAGATTCAATCCCACATGTAGGAGTTCAGGAAGTCAATATAATGTTCAAAAATAGGTTTTTATGAAAGTTAAGACCCACCAAATATGTACTATCATTTTATATATACAGAGGAGGCTACCCATATTATAAGAACAGTAGGTATTTATGAATAGACATTTAGGCTAAGTAGAATTGCTGATTTATAGACGAAATACTACACTGGCCTAGATATTCACAAAATGACACTGCCAAGTATCTTACATATATGTAAAATCACATTTTCAACCTGTTCTAACACTACATTTTATTTTACTTAGTATTACCCATCACTGAATCAGGTTTATAACAATGACCTTTTTTTAAGCATCATTTTTATCAGAAAGTCTAATAATGTTTGATCCTTTCAGCTCTTTTTCTCTTCCCTACCCATTCAACAGGCTGTTAAATGCTACCGATTTAAATATCCATCACTTATTCTCCTACACAAAACTGTTGAGCAGCATTAAGGAACACTTAGCTGACACTACTAATTTATAGCCACTCTCATTTCATGTATATTTCTTGCCAAAAAAAAAAAAAAATATGTATCTGAGCACAGCTGACATTATGACAACAAAATACAAAACCTATACATATTCATCCCCTAATCTCACCCACAACTATTATAACCATCAGAATTCCTAACACTCATATATATTCTAAATTTATTGTTTACAAAGAATCCACTAAAGTTAACTTTACTCATATGCGTTCTAGAACTAACTGATATAATGAGAAAGGGAAGAGGGTAGAAATCACAATTAATGCTTACCTAGAGATGAATGACTTTTATAATGTACAAAATGAAAATTAAAGGTAAATGAGGGAAAATTCTCAAAACAAACAATAATTGATATTATTATTTTTCCTAAATCAATAGCCTGATTTCTTTGTATTTATGTAGGTACTTTCAGAAGCAAATGTGAATAATTTGGTGGCACCAGTCCAGCATTTTATCTACCTCAAATAAAACTATTTTTAACTTCTAGCTAAAAATTTGGAGGCTGCAAGTTTCTATTACAAGGTAGTAATTAGGAACTCCCGGCTGTGAAGTAAATATTACCTGAACAGAACTTCTTAAAATGCTCTTTACAATTAAATACCTAGTAATCATTAAACAAGGCAAGAAATATAAGGTTTACAGGGGAGAAAAACAAACACTACTTTACAACAGGTTTCTGGAAACTATGAACTCAACTGGCAGATTACTAATTACCAAAAAGGAAAGGGATGTTGGTTCCAAGAATCTCTGTAACAATTTAGATACAAATGTAACAGGACCTAAATAAATTGCTCCTTGCACAGAACAGGGGTACAATATTCTCAACAAAGTCCTGTAGGTTACACCCACAGTCTGTTGAAAGATAGACATCAGTGGGAAAGCCATTCACGGGGGCTTGAAGTAGAACTGAGAGAGGAAGTCCAATATATTCAGCATTTTCTCTAAAGAATACGGCTGCCAAGATGACAGTGAACCAGCAAGATTTGTCTCCTGTGTTACAAAAGATGTAGGAGGCTGCTTGAGAACGGACTAAAAAAATCCCCTGGAAGACAGTAACAGATTTTTTTTTTTAAGTAACATGTAAATTATAACAATAGGATATCACCACCACATTTCCAATTCTTTCTTTTATTTCTTCTGGTTTATCATGCACTGAATGAGCTTTAGTCTTGGGGGGGGGGCGGTGAACTTCCTCAAAATTTTAAAAATAAGGGGTAAGGTTAGTAGAGGAAATATATATAAATTATAATTAAGAAATTTGTTGGAAGACAAAGCATGTAACCTGATGACCATGACTCAGAATTGTACCGTTAACATCAGAATAGCATGTATGCCTTGAAATAGCCTAACGACCTTTGGAATCGAGGACCTGTTTCCTGATACTATATGGAGATGATTTGTCTAAATCCTTGTTTATAGTTTACAGAACCAGAATTTAGTGTAGAAAACTGAATTAATGACAGAACCAAAGTGAATGACTATTTCTTTTAACCATATAACCACCTAGGCTCAAAATCTGAGAGTTTCTTTTCCTTTCTTTTATGCTTTATACTTATTTAAAATAAGACTTCTCTCAAAATGTTTATCTAATCAGCACAGTCTCAAAACATCCCCCTCAAATACTGATCAATAATGTAGTAGGTTTAACTTGTGTTTGATACAGCTCTTTCCAGGAGCTGGAGCTTGATATGACACAGTGAGAGGAGCTCTCCACACATCTGTAGTATTCTTCTCCAAAATGCCTAAGTCCAGTTTAATCATGAGAAGACATCAACCCAACCCAAACTGCTATTCTATAGAGTATCCAACCAGTACTCTTCAAAAGTATCAAGGTCAGAAAAAAACAAAGCAAGGCTGAGAAAGCATCATAGATTAGGAGACACCAAGGAGGTTATGACAGTGAAATGCAACATGGTTTCCTGGATTGGATCTTGAAAAACAAGATATTCGTGTAAAACTGGTGAAATCTAAATAGTCTGTAGTTCAGTTAATAGAACTGTACTGATGTTAATTTCCTCATTTTGATCTATGGTTATGTAAGATGTTAACACTAGGGGAAGCCGGGAAAAAGAAATATGGGAGCTCAGTGTACTATTTTTACAACTCTTACATAAATCTAAAATTATTTTAATATAAGGGTTATTTTTTTTTCAATTTCTTAACCATATCCTCCCTTACTTTTTAGAGAGCTGCCACTCAAGCTCATAGGCCCTATTACAGAGATTTTCCAGATGCCCATGTCTTTAGGATCTGCCCTGATTTATCTGATATACACTGAAGGATCAATCTTAAGAATTTCTATCATCTCCCTACTCAAAAACCACTGACTTTCCTAATCAAAACTAAATGGTTCTTAAGTACCTCAGTATTATTTACCACTAAGCCTATCATTAAAGGGCATCTGCAAAACAGCCAGTCATTCTTTCACTAACCTTACAGCTCTACTAGAGATACTTTTTTCTTTTTTAAGATTTTATTAATTTATATGAGAGAGAACACAGGAGCAGGGGGAAGGGCAGAGAGAGAGAAGAGGGAAAGAAGCAGACTTTCCGGTGAGCAGGGAGCCTGAAGACATAGGGCTTGATCTAGGACCTGAGTCAAAGTCAGATGCTTAACTGACTAAGCCAACCAGGACCAGAGAAAGTTATTTTTTTATCTTTAATCATATACCAATGGCATTTTAAATTTTTTTATTTTGGCAATAATACTGGGTATTCTGGGCAATAATGAGGGATTTAAAAGAGTAGTATAGTATAGATTTTGCTTTTAGAAGATTTACAATCTTAAGTATATGATGTTTATGTATATTTTTATCTCATTTCCCAACACTTTAGTGAACTTTTTTAGTAATTTTAATAGGTTTCCTTCAATCGATTTTTTGTTTTCTAAATATTTAGTCATATCTTCTATAATAAAACACATATATTTCTCAGTAATTACGTATCTACTCCTGACAATAGTAAGAATCTAAATTAGAAAAAAAAAAAGAATCTAAATTAGTTCTGTTTCCACTTGAAAACACTGATTGATTAATTCAGGCGCTTGGCTAGCTAAATCAGTGGAGCATATGACTCTTGATCTCAGAGTTCAAGCCCCATGTTAGGCATAAAGATTACTTAAAAATAAAATCTTAAATAAAAAAGCTGGTTAATTCTCATTAATTATAAATGATGATATTATAAAATGGCACAGTAAACACACAACTGACCTAGAAGGGAAGAAGTGGTAACAGAATTCCCAAATCTTATCACACCCTATGAAGTTTCCCCGAAAACTTACTCTTCCCTTTGTGAAGAAGCTTTTCTCAGTCCATTTTAGTGGACAAGTAATTTTCTACCTAACTTTAAAAATATTTTAGGAAAAAAAATAAATATAAAAATATTTTAGGGAAGCCTGGGCGGCTCAGTGGTTAAGCATCTACCTTCGGTTCAGGGCACGATCCTGGAGACCCAGAATCAAGTCCAACATCAGGCTCCCTGCATGGAGCCTGCTTCTCCCTCTGCCTATGTCTCTGCCTCTCTCTTTCTCTATGTCTCTCATGAATGAATGAATAAAATTTTTAAAAATAAATATATTTTAAATATATCCAGGAAGTTATTTCATGGGTATCGGTGAACTGATCCTAAATTTAAATAGAAAGGCAAAACACCAGAATGAGTCAACATAATACTGAAGTAGACTAATTCTGCACGACTGATGATACCTGACTTCAAGATTCACTGTAAGCTACAATAATCATGGGAGTGTGGCACTGGAAAAAGAATAGACAAACAGGTCAATAAAATAGAATTAGAAAGCAGGGATCCCTGAGTGGCGCAGTGGTTTGGCGCCTGCCTTTGGCCCAGGGCGCGATCCTGGAGACCGGGGATCGAATCCCACATCGGGCTCCCGGTGCATGGAGCCTGCTTCTCTCTCTGCCTATGTCTCTGCCTCTCTCTCTCTCTCTCTCTCTCTCTGTGACTATCATAAATAAAGAAAAAAAAATAAAAAAGAAATATTTAAAAAAAATAGAATTAGAAAGCAAATAAATAAATAGCCTACAAATAGACCTACATAAATATAGTCAACTGAAAAAAATTTTTATAAATAAATATATATATACTCAACTGATTTTTGACAAAGGAACAAAGGCAATATAATGAAGAAAAAAATAGTCTCTTCAATAAAAGATGCTGGAACAACTAGGCATCCACAAGCAAAAATGAATCCAGACACAGACCTTACATCCTTCACAAAAATTAACTCAAAATAGGTAATAGATTTAAATATAAAACACAAAACTATAAAACTCCGAGGAAATAACATAGAAGAAAATATAGATGACCTTGGAATGGTGATGCCTTTTTAGGCACAACACCAAAGACATAATCTATGAAAGAAAAAATTCACAAGCTAGATTTCATTAAAATTAAAAACATCTGCTTTGTGAAAAACAATTATTAAGAGAATTAGAAGGTAAACCACAGACTGTGAGAAAATATTTGCAAAAGACACATCTGACAAAGGGTTGTTATCTGAAATATACAAAGACCTCTTTAAAACTCAACAATAAAAAAACCTGGGGAGAAAAAAAAGGCTGGGGAGCCTGGGTGGCTCAGTGAGTTAAGCATCCAGCTCTTGATTTCACTCCAGTCATGAGCAAGGTGATGGATGGGATCAGGACCCTGCCTCAGGATCCATGCTCAGCAGGGAGTCTGGTTGAGGATTCTCTCCTCCTCCCTCTGCTCCTCCCCCAGTGCATACACTCTCTCTCAAATAAATAAATCTTTAAAAAAAAAAAAAAAAAAAGGACCAAAGACCTTAAAAGACACCTCACCACATATAGTGGCAAATAAGTATATAGATGGCAAATAAGCGTGTGAAAAGATGCCCCATATCATTTCCCCACATCTGGGAAATACATATTAAAACAAGGAGATACCACTACACACCTATTAGAATAGCCAAAATCTGCAACTCCAACACCACCAAATGCTGGCAAGGATGTGGAGCAAAAGGGACTCTCATATATTGCTGGTGAGAATGTACAATGTACAGCCACTTTGGAAGACAGTTTGGTGCTTTCTTACAAAACTAAGCATACCCTATTAAGCCAGCAACTGCACTCCTTAGCATTTACCCAAAAGAGCTGAAAAGTTATGTTCATGCAAAAACCTTAAGCAGTTTAACTGCCAAAACTTGAGAGTGTCCACGATGTCCTTCTGTGAGTGGAAAAATAAATTGTGGTACATTCAGACAATAGAATATTATTTGTCACTAAAAAGAAACAAACTGGGCAGCCCGGGTGGCTCAGCGGTTTAGCCCCGCCTTCAGCCCAGGGTGTGATCCTGGAGACCCGGGATCAAGTCCCACGTCGGGCTCCCTGCATGGAGCCTGCTTCTCCCTCTGCCTGTGTCTCTGCCTCTCTCTCTCCATGTGTCTCTCATGAATAAATAAATAAATAATTTTTTAAATAATAATAATAAAAAGAAAGAAACTGGGACAGCCTGGGTAGCTCAGCGGTTAAGCATCTGCCTTTGGTCCAGGGCCTGATCCTGGGGACCCGGGATCGAATCCCACGTCAGGCTCCCTGCATGGAGCCTGCTTCTCCCTCTGCTTGTGTCTCTGTCTCTCATGAATAAATAAATAAAATCTTTAAAAAAATAATAATTAAAATAAATAAAAAAATAAAAAGAAACAAACCATCAACCCATGAAAAGACATGGAAGAACCTTAAATGCATATTACTAAGTGAAAGAAGCCAATCTGGAAAGGTTCTATACTATATAAATCCAACTGTGTGACATTCTGGAAAAGGCAAAATTATGGAGACCGTAAAAAGAGCAGTGGTTGTAGTGTAGGAAAGGGATGAATAGACAGATCACAGAATTTTTAGGGCAGTAAAAATATTCTGTATGATATTATAATAAATGATTTATATCATTATACATTCCTCCGAACCCACAGAATGTATACCACCAAAAATGAATCTTAAGGTAGACTGTACATTTGAGCAATTATGAAGTGTCAATGTAGATTTGTCCTTGGTAAAAATGTACCATTCTGGTTGAAGGATGTTGATAATGGGGGAAGCTATGCATGTGTGGGAGTAGGTGGTGTATGAGAGATCTCTACACCTCCCTCTCAATTTTTTGTCAACTTAGAACCGCTCTTTAAAAAAGTCTTTAAAAGGGGCAGCTGAGTGGCTCATTGGTTGAGTGTGTCTGTCTGCGGCTCAGGTCATGATCCTAGGGTTCTAAGATCCAAGTCCTGCATCAGGCTTCCCACAGGGAGCCTGCTTTTCCCTCTGCCTGTGTCTCTGCCTTTCTCTCTGTATCTCTCATGAATAAATAAATAAAATCTTTTTTTAAAGTCTTTAAAAATTATATTTATACACACACTATATATATTCCTATCTTATATCTGATTCTTTATAACTGTTTGAATTACTCACTTTGCTTCCCTTTCTCTCACTTCATTTGACTTTATAAGTCAATTAAACCCAAGCATTCATTTTGTCTTTGCAAGTCATCCTATCTCTCCTTATATCTTATCCTTTGTCTGAGTGCTACAGATGTGGGGACAGGCACTGGATGAGAGTCAAGCAAACTGGGGCATGGATAGAACTCTGCTTATAACAACACAACTTATCCAAGTTTTAGATTCTTTGTCAAATGGCCACTAAGCACATCTAAAGATGCTCAACATCATTACTCATTAAGGGAAATACAAAGTAAAATGAACTATATAGGGGCACCTGGGTGGCTCTGTCAGTTAAGCATCTGCCTTCAGCTCAGATCATGATCTCAGGGTCCTGGGATCAAGCTCCCATATCCAGCTCCTTGTTCAGTGGGGAGTCTGCTTCTCCCTTTCCCCCTCCTCACCCCTGCTTGTGCTCTCTCAAATAAATATATAAAACCTTTATTTTTTTTTATTTTTTTATTGGTGTTCCATTTGCCAACATATAGAAAAACACCCAGTGCTCATCCCGTCAAGTGCGCACCTCAGTGCCCCTCACTCAGTCACCCCCACTCCCCTAAGACCTTTAAAAATAAACAAATACAATAGATAAAATGAGCTTTACAGAGTAAATGATTTCCCAGTTCCTTCTAGCTCTAACTTCTTAAAATCCTCACTAACAGGGACAATTAAAATCAACGTGAAGAGATTCTCGGAAGATTGTAATGAAGGCTGCATACTTCTAAATTTCCTTAAATTCCTCCATAAAAACAGAACAACTAGGGTGCCTAAGTTATAATTTACGAACAATATTTATAACAAAACTAGATAAAGTATTCCTGTGAACCTCAAAATGTATGTAAGCAAACAAGGAAATGACACCAACAGCTACAAGACATTGTATAATCATACAAACCGGCCTTAAAGTATATTGGCACATACTTTCATGAATATGCAAGAACCCAGGGAATACTGTTCCCCTGAGTCCTTTCTGAAAACATACTACAAAATGGCAATGTCGAGTAAAAACTTCTGCAGTGATGGAAATGTTCTCTATGCTGTCCAATATTGTAACCACTAGCCATATGTAACTACTAAGCACTTGAAATGTAGTCAGTATACTAAATAACTAAATTTTTATCTTATTTTCATTAATTTAAATAGCTATGTGGTCAGTTTTTGATGGTATAGTTATAGAATAAGGATTAGACAACTAAAAGAACTGTTGTGCCATAGGGACAGGCAAAGTATTTGAGCTAATAAATGAAGAAGGACAGAATCAAATGAATGAATGAATGATGGATGGATGGATTATGGATCTACAAAATGGCTGATAACATCCCCAAAAGAGAGACCATCTTACAGTATGTTTCCTGATGGAAGCACACAATAACTTAGGAAGTGGTCTTACAACAGTTCTCCAAAGAAGATATACAAATGGCCACTAAGCACAACTAAAGATGCTCAACATCATTAGTCATTAGGGAAATGCAATGTAAAACAATATTGTATCATATCTCACCCACTAGAATAACTATAATCAAAGGTCACATATTAACAAGTACTGCTGAGGATATGGAGAAATTGGAACCTTCATACATTACTGATGGGAATGTAATGGGAAAAAAGTTTGGCAGACTTAAAAAGTTAATTATGGAATAGTAATATTACCAGCAATTCCACTCCTAGGTAGCTATACAAAAGAACTGAAAACATAGGTCTGCACAAAAACTTGTATACAAAAGATCACAGCAATATTATTTTTTTACTCCGATATAATTGGCACAGATGTACAATATAACACTGCTGAATTACCATGGTAACAACAGTAACCTCATACAATTACAAAATTTTTTCTTGTAACGAGAACTTTTAAGATTTACTCTCTTAGCAACTTCCAAACACACGATGTTAACTACAGTCACCATGCTACACATGACATCCCAGAACTTATTTATCTTACAAGTGAAGTTTTTACCTTTTGATTACCCTTCACCCACACCCACCGCCAAACACCCCTCCCTCACCTCACCTCTGGCAACCACCCATCTATTCTCTATCTTCAGTTTATTTTTTACTCCATATAAAAGTGAGATCATACAATACTTGTCTTTCTCTGTCAACTTTTTTTCACTTAGCATAATGCCCCCACAGTCCATTCATTCATATTGTCACAAACATGTTGTCACATGTCACATTCATGTTCTTTTTCATTGCTGAATAATAATTCCACAGTATGTATACTATACATTACACACATATCACTTTAAGAAGTTGTTTCCGTGTCTTGGCTATTGCGAATAATGCTGTTGTGAACGTGAGAGTGTAAGTATCTCTTCATGATCCAAATTTCATTTCCTTTTAATATATATATATATATATTCAGATCTGAGACTGCTGGATCTTATGGTAGTTCCATTTTTTGAGGATCCTCCATACTGTCTTCCACAGTGGCTGGAAGACACCAATTTACATTCCCACCAAGTGTACAAGGATTCTCTTTTCTCTACATCCTTGCCAGTACCCTTTATTTCTTGTCTTTTTGTTAACGGTCATTTAATAAGCATGAGGTGATATCTCATTGCGGTTTTGATTTGCATTTCCCCGATGATGAGCAATGTTAAGCACCTTTTCAAGTACCTATTGGCCATTCGGATGTCTTCTTTAGAAAATGTCTATTTGGTTCCTCTGTACATTTTTTTAATCAGTTTGGTTTTTGCTATTGAGTTATATGAAGCAACATTCTTGGTTTTTTTTCAGATTTTAAATTTTTCAGTTTACTGACCATTTTCTAATTACAAAAAAGGACTGCAAAAAAAAAAAAAAAAAGGACTGCACCCAAACTCAATCCTATGCCAAACTGAGATAGACTGAACAGCTTATAACTGTACCTGCCTTCTTCCTTTTATCGTTAACTCACCAATTTAGGGTGAGGAATATATTCACTCATTGATATTTGATCTCTAACCTTTATTCAAAATTGAATTAACCTGAAGGTACATTGGAGGGAAATGGGATTCTACAAACCAGGAATCAATACTGGCTCTGCTAAGCAGCATTCTTCTTATTAGTCAAAAAAGTATATCAATACTTTGGCTGAAAGGTCAAACAAAAGGTGGTGTATCTGTATAGTGGGATACTATTCGGCAATAAAAAAGAATTACTGATACATGATATAAATGGACAAACCTCAAAAACATGTGCAGTGAAAAACAGACAAAAACACTCATTGTATAACTCTATTTATATGAAATGTCAAAAAAGGCCAATCTATAGAGACAGAAGTAAATCAGTGGTTGCGTAGGCCTCAGGCAGAAATGAGGAATGATTATAAATGGGTACAAGTTTTCTTTTTAGGGTGATGGAAATGTTCTAAAATCAGATTGTTGTACTAGTTGTGTAATGGTAAATACACATTCATTGAATTGTTCACTTAATACTTAATAACATTTTATAGTATCTACATTATGCTTCGACAGAGCTATTTAAAAAAAAAAAGTCTTGCAAAAAATATCTAAATAAGATCAAGCCTACGGTTCTACGTACAAAGATAAAGGAAGAGTAGGGGCAAGATGTTAATAACACAACAGTGATGCAATAAGCAAAACCCAGACTATAGTTAAACTGTAAAGGAAAATCAATGGTTTCTTCAATGAAACCTATGCAAAGGGAAGCATAGGGAGGAAAGAGATATAAGAAGAACCTACCAATTAAAAGAAACATAAACATAACAACTGAAATATATGGAACATATATGGATCCCATTCAAATAAACTAAATGTAAAATGAAATTATAAGATAGGGGAAATGTGAATGCTGATTGGATATTAGAAATTTTTAAGAAATTATTAACTTGGAAGGATATAAATGATATTATAAAGAATGTTTATCTTTTAGAAATACTGAAATATTTACAATGTATAGTATGATGATGATGATGATGATAAAATGTATGGGATTTGCCTCAAAGTAATCTGTAGAGTGGGAAGTCAACAGGTATAAATGAAACAATACTGGCCGTGAGCTGATTACTGTTGAAGCTGATTGATGGTTACATAGGACTTATGATACTATTTTCTCAACTTTTTTATATTTGAAATTTTCTACCAAAATAGTTTTCTCTTTAAAGAGATATGTATCAGTTTCTATGACTGCATAACAAAGTATTTCAAAATTTAAAGGCTTAAAAAAACAATAATCATTTATTAGTCTCACAGCATCTGTGTGTCAAGAATTTGAGAAGGTGTCTCACGTGGTTATAGTCAGATGTCAGCTTAGGGTTTGATAGGATATGAAAGGTCAGTTTCCAAGGTGATCAGTTCACCTAACTGACAAGTTGGTCCGATTGCTGATGTGTGGAGTTTTTATTCCTGACACCAAATGCATGGTTTCTTTTCCCCAACACCAACCAGGTATGCAATTCTTCTTTTTTTTTTCTTTTTTTTTTTAATCTATTCATGAGAGACACAGAGAGAGAGGCCGAAACATAGGCAGAGAGAGAAGCAGGTTCCTCATGGAAAGCCCAATGCAGGACTCAATTCCAGGACGCAGATCATGACCTGAGCCAAAGGCAAACGCTCAACCACTAAGCCACCCATATGCCCCATCCAATTCAATTCTAACACTAACTACTCAGACTTAGCACAGACCCCACAGGTTAAGGACTGAGTTCGACAGGACTGTTTCCATTACAAGTACTAGTCACAAGTCTAGAAGAAGTCATCCATACTTCTGACCAATTGGCTATAAATTAGAAGTTCCTACAACCCCTTCTCACGCTAGAACAACTCACTGAACTCAGGAAACCAACTTTACTTACATTTAATGGTTTATTACAGAGGATACAACTCAGGAATAGTCAAATGGAAGAGACACAAAGGGCAAGGTATTGGAAGTGAGGGAAGTGCTTCTAAGCCCTTCCCAGGAACACCACCCTCCTAGCACCTCCATGGGTTTACCAATCTGGAAGCTCACCCAATCTCACTATTCAAGAACTCCTAAAGTGGGTGAAGCTAAAACTTCCTACTTTCTAATCACTTGGTCTTTCTGGTGGCCAGCCCCATCCTGAAGCCAAAAGGGGCTCCACCCTAAGTCACCTCTGTAAAACCAGAGGTGAGATTAAAAGGGGTTCATTATAACAAAAGACTTTCCTAACTCTCAGGAAACTTCAAGGGTCCAGGAACTCTGTGCCAGGAACTGGGGACAGTGATTCACTCATAAAACAGATAATGTATAAATGGCCTTTTATTCAGCCCCCACAACTCTAAAAAGCAAGCAAACAAAAAAACACTAACTAAAATATAATCTTCAAAAAGCATCATTACAATGGGGCACCTGGATGGCTCCGTTGGTTAAGCCTCAGACTCTTGATTTCACCTCAGGTCATGATCTCAGGGTCGTGAGATCAAGTCCCACATTGGGCTCTTTCTCCCTCTCCGTCTGTACCTTCCTCCACCCCTTCTCACTCTTTAAAAAGAAAAAAAAAAAAAAACATCATCATAAGGCACAGCTTTAAAGCTTTACACATAAACTTCACATATTTTAAAACCTGGATACAAAACCCACATTTAAAAAAAAAATCAGAAAGCTACAGGTCTTTATAAATATTGAGCTCATTCAAAACAGTGTTCATTGCACTACTACAGAAAGAACATTGGAACTGTACTCAGGAGATATGGATCACTGCACTGGTTTTTCTTACACGAACTTTGGACAAGGTATTTATCTTCTCTGGACCTAAATTTCCTTCTTTGAAATATAAAAACTGAACTGTAGTAAGGACCCTGAAAAATCTACAATTTTACATTTACTTCTTCATACATTATATATAAAGAAAGAATCCTCGACCTATAGAGATCTACATTTAATATTATCTCTAAGCCAACTGTGCTTGCAACATCCACAAATGACAATTTCCAATGAAGAAGGTATCTCTCTTCCCTGCTCACAGATTCTTACAAATCATATTTCTCTTTCTCTTCCCCTTTCCCCCATTCCCAAAAGTTCGGGTAAATGTAATACATCTATGAATTGAGAGATCCTAAACCAGAGTTTAAAAAAATGAGGAGGAAGAGTATAGAATTTTGAACTGCACACAATCCCAACAGAAGCAACAAGTTTTAGAAGTATTCAGTGTTTCTATACCACAATATTTGAATGTAATCCCTAATGTCCCATCAATGTAACAACAGGTAATATTTTACCCTTTATGGAGAAGATACCGGTGGATTCTTATTTTGGCTTAAAACACACAACAGTTAAGTCCAATATGCTGTAATTTCTTAATGTAAGCAGACAACAAAACACGGCTTTTAATTTTTACAAAATCCTGAAAAATCTATAGAAGAGGAAGTTTGAGGAGCAAGCTTTAAGGCCCTGATAAGGATCTAATTTATCATTTGTAACTCTCCTAAAATAGGACAATACTTTTAAAAATGGGAAAACTACAAGTTGAACCATCTAAAGCAGAAACCAAAACAAAACATGAACTCACAATGCTTATACTTTTGGGGTTGTGGCAGTTTCCAAATCCAGTCCAGTAACAGCCATTACTAGTCAAATTGTTTCCATTAGCTAATGAGGGAGGATAACCAATGGTCAGGCAAGAGATAATGAAGTATCAGAGTGATCTTATTTGCATGTTAAATGTAATTTATCCTAAGTGCAACAGAAAATCATTCAGACTGCATTATTTGATCAAATCTGCCTTCTATTTAGGAGGGTGGTGGAAGGAAAGATGATGGGAAAAGTATTTAACTAAAATACAGGACAGTTTTGATCCCAAAGAAAAGCATCCTTTTTAGGACTATGTTGGAGTGCCTGGGAGGTTCGTCGGTCAAGTCTGACTTTGGCTCAGGTCATGATCTCAGGGTCTGGAGATAGAGGTCACGGCAGGCTCTGTGCTCAGTGGAGAATCTGCTTCTCCTTCTCTCTCTACCCCTACTGCTAGCCCCTGCTCCTAGGTATGAGTTCTCTCTCTCTCAAATAAATAAAAATCTTTAAAAATAAAGTGACTATGTTGTTCCAATGTGGTTCACAGAGAGAACATGGAATCTCTCTCCAACTGGATCACAAAAAGTTTGACAAAAACAAATTAATAACTAAAGTAAATTATGGGAAAAGGCAAAGGCCACAAACACTATAAAGCAAATAACAGAAAATTAAGAGAGAAGGAAAGGTTGCCGTGGTAGAAGAGGCAATGATGGGAATACTGACATGAAGGGGAAAAAATGAATTAAAATCACAATTTTAGATTTTCTTATATTGACAATGTATACAACAACCAGAAACAAACAAACAAAAAATCTGCCTTACAACACCTTTTACTTAAGCAGATTTTGGCATGCTCTTTAAGAGGTTAAAACTCCTACCAGCACTTAGTATGTTCCCCTGCATACAGCAGATACTCAAAAAATACCTAAGAACATAAATACTTCCTATCTTAGTCTCACAAGGAACCTCTGAAAGGCTTCTTGCGTACCTAACATGTAAATTAATGCATACTTTAGAGACAGCTTAGGTCTTAGAACAATGTAGCTCAATAAGGACATTTCACACTGGTTTAGATCATTCACGTTGGCAGAACCCTCCGTGATGAAACACTTCTAATCATGTATATTTGAAAGAAGGAAGGAAGGGAAGGAAAGGGGAAAAAAGGAGGTGGGTTTGAAACAGAGAGCGAACAAGAACCTGTCACAGTAGCTGAGGGTTGTTTATCCCCCAGATCAGATAAAGAGAATGTAAGTGGAAAATTACAGTAAAAGAAAATATAGTTTGCAGAATTACAAAGGCAAACTCCAAGATTACCTAAATAAATCCACATATTGACACACTGATGTAAGTGTAGGGTAACAGTCTTAGGCGGCTATGAACAACTCCAAATTTCTAAAATCTAAGCTAGTTAGCAGTAAACAATGAAAAACATGGACCCTTTTTTAAAAAATGAGTAAAAAACAACAACAACAACAACTGAACACTAGAGAAATCAGCTGCTTCAGCGTAGATGCTTATGATAAACAACTCAACATTTTGCGGTAGAGCTGAACAATGAAATCCACATCACTTCAGGAATAAGTCACTCAGTAAGGTGAGCTCTCTGGATGTACATAAGCATATAACCTAGTTCTTTTTATTACTGCATCTCAGACCACCAAGGAAAGCCTTGTATAATCTCATTTATTTGTCAAAAACAGTCTGTGCGTTCATTTATATTTTAATGGTTTGTTTACTTCTCATATAAACTAATGTTAAGGAGAGTTGAATGGAAGATAAAGACAATTAAAATATCCAATCATAAAATATAAAGTTCAAAATAAAATAATTTGAGTTAACATAAATATCTACTTTCACATACAAAATTTAAAGGGAGATTTAATTACAGCTGTAATTTGCAACTTTATAAATAATCCAAGTTGTATGAAATCAATGAACCAATCTTAAAACGGTGGAAATAGCCAAAGGCTACTGCAAAAAGGAAGCATTTTATGCTATTAAATAACTTTGGCATTCATACCAAGCCTTTATATAGACATCTCCACCCACAGATTAGCCTGACAGACACCATGCTGAGACTAGGTTGGTGTGGGAAAGGTTACTGCCATCCATCACTGTGAAAATTAATAGCTTTATAATAGTTGAAGAAATAAAGGTATGGCACAGCAACCTTGTAGCAAATATAATTTGCTACCAAAAAAGCGTAGGCAAAATCCATTCATAACATTCCCTTCCCATGGCCACCTACAAGTTAATTCATTATTCAAATGCCAAAGACAGCAGCAGGCACACATACTCAGCCAATAAGTCACCATTATAAAAACTGCATAAACATTTCCAGCTCAATCATCTAAGAATAATAGAATGAGACAGGAACATGTTTCCCAAGTATCTCGGCTATAAAACTTGCAACAGCTTTGAAAACAACATGATTACAAGCAAAAATGGACCCAACTAATATTTTTTTAGTGTCTCGTGGAATAATTTATATATCCCGAGGTTTTTTTTTTTTTCATTTTCTTTTTGAACATCAGAAAACAAAGAATGCAATCTGAAAAGAATTGGTAAGCATTAAAAAGCTAAATAAGCTTACAAGGCTACACCAACATCAATTTGCAAAGGATAATTTCAGAACCCCATGAGGACTGAAGGGCTTGAGTATGAGAAGTAAAATTAGTCTCCTAGTCTCCTCCACAGTGAAAAATCAAAGTATAATCTGTCTTATTTCCCAGAAGTATCTTTTAATCCATGGCAACTGTCCATGTTCTTTCCAATAAGGAATTCATCACACAGGTCTTGCTAATAGATGACTAAAATTAACTGCATATTGGAAATAATGAACTAAATTTTCAGTTACCTATTGTATCTCAGTAGAAACAAAAACTATTCTTTTCCTCAATACAACAGAGTATGCTACTTTCCCACCCAATATGTGCTCTCCCTTCCTTCTTTAATAATGGAGACCCCATAAGCTTGTCAAATGACTATGTTGTACATCTAAAACCAAGTATGTCAACTATACTCAAACAATTTTTTTTTAAATAATTGAACTCTAATTTTATTTGGAGCATCAAAGCACCTAGTTTAGTTTTCTAGTTTCCATTATAGCTAGATGTGGCCACATACCTAAGTTCTGGCTAATGAGACCAAGTGGAAATGTGAGGGACTTCCTGGGAAACATGCTTTTTTGTAATTGACTCAACTTAAAGATGGGTCTTTGGGCCCTTCCCCCTTCCTCTTTGCTGCTACCTGAAATACTGACACAATAACTAAACTGCAATCACAGTGATTAAAAAAAAAAAAAAGTCACCTAAGGATGTTTCCCGGAAGACAAAAAAAAAAAAAAAAAAAGCTATTAAAATAGTTGATGGTCCTCCATTGGGCCACAGCACATAAATAAATGTACATTATATCTGACACTAAAATTTCACAATGGGATCTGAAAGACTTCCTATGATTTTTTTTCCAGGGCAGCCCCAGTGGTGCAGCGGTTTAGTGCGCCATGATCCTGGAGACCTAGGATCGAGTCCCACGTCGGGCTCCCTGTATGGGGCCTGCTTCTCCCTCTGCCTGTGTCTCTGCCTCTGCCTCTGCCTCTCTCTGTGTCTCTATGAATAAATAAAATAAAAAAATCTTAAAAAAAAATATTTTTTTCCAGTCCAACATATGAGAATCTCAGAAATTCATAACTGCCAAAAATTAAATGCAAATAAGATGTCCTGCAATAGGTAAATGTATAAACAAACTGTGCTACATCCACATAGTGGAGCGTTATTCAACAATAAAAAGAAATAAGCTATCAAGCCACTAAAGGACATGGAGGAACTCTAAATGCAATTTGCTAAGTGAAAGCAGCCAGTCTGAAAAGGCTACATATTACATGATTCCAAACAATACTCTGAAAAAGACAAAACTATAGAGACAATTAAAAGACCAATAATTGGGGATCCCTGGGTGGCACAGCGGTTTGGCGCCTGCCTTTGGCCCAGGGCCCGATCCTGGAGACCCGGGATCGAGTCCCACGTCGGGCTCCTGGTGCATGGAGCCTGCTTCTCCCTCTGCTTGTGTCTCTGCCTCTCTCTCTCTGTGTGTGTGACTATCATAAATAAATAAAAAATTAAAAAAAAAAAGACCAATAATTGCCATCAATCAGGGGGAGAGGAGATGGGAGGAGGGATAAAGAGATTGAACACTGCGCATTTTTAGAGGGGTGAAACTATTTTATATAATGGTAAATACATGACATTATACATCTGTCAAAACCCATAAACTGTATAACACAAGGAAACTTAACTTAAACTTGTTAGTAATAATGTATCAATATTGGTTCTTCAATTGTAACAAATGCACCACACTAATGATAGAAGAAATTGTACATGTTTTAGGAGGTGGAGGGTAAATGAGAACTCTGTACTTTCCACACAATTTTTCTATAAACCTAAAAGTGCTCTAAAAAAGTAAAATGTATTTTTAAAAAGGGCAGGGACTAGTGGGTGGGGTTGGCAGGAAGGGGGAAGTTAATGGAGAAAAGGTTAAGCAGCACTGATCTAGCCTGAAGAAAGGCTCTAGCTACTTAAGTTTTAAACTTTAATTAGCTTTCAGAGGTTTTAGAATAATGCAGAACTGGATTCAATCCTGGCATTTACTGATAAGGTGACAAGCTCTTTAACTACTTTGAGCATTGTACAATGGCAGTAAAAATACCAACTTTACATAAGGTATATTTTTTAAAATGTTATGTATAGCAAAGTAAATGCAAGTGCACAAAGTGCTCAGGCTTTGACACAGAGGAGCTCAGTAAAAGGTACTCCTCTACTTTTTTATCATAAATATCAAAATCTATATATTTCATTCCCATAAAAAGTAATAAAGCCTCTAAGACTATTTTACCACTACTTTAATTTACCACAAAGAAAATCACCCTGAAAAAAATACACATTAAAAAAAAAAAAAAAAAAACTGGGAAGCCTGGCTGGTTCAGTCAGAAGAGCATACAACTCATGATCTTGGGTTATGAGTTCAAGCCCCACACTGGGTATAGAGATTACTAAAAAATAAAAATAATAAACTTCAAAAAATAAAAAATTTAAAGAAAAATTTAAAAACTTATGACAACTGGTAGCTTTATATGACAATTATAATATGATGTAGAGCTCAATGATTTAGTGAATAGTACAGTACCATAATAACGTATCTGTATTTTTTTCCTCTATCACAGGCAACAATCCTACTTGGACAAAACTAAAGAGAATTTTGTCTAAAACTCTGTGCCAAACTGATAATTAGAATGAAGAATGGAACAATGGTAAAGAGTTACTTTTAAAAATTCAAAAACTTCTGGGGCACCTGGGTGGCTCAGTCCACTGAGCATTTGACTCTTGGTTTTGGCTCAGGTCATGATCTTGGAGTCTCTAGATCAAGCCCCACATCAAGCTCCAAGCTCAGCAGGGAGTCCGCAGGAGATTCTCTCCCCCTCTCCCTATGTCTGCCTCTCCCCCTGCTCCCATGCTCGCACCCTCTCTAAAATAAATAAATCTTTTAAAAAAAAATTCAAAAGCTCTTGTTATCATTCTGGATTTCTATTTTTTAAGTCAGAAGTAGTACATATATCAGGAAAGAGTCCAGTAAAAAAGCAGACGTAATCAGAAAATGGCTAATAATAACCTATTAGTCTGGTTCATCTAAAAATCACAATTTGAGCAAAAATTCTAAGCTCAATTTTTCACAAACATGGTCCTCTAAAGACAAAGGTTCTCCTATTCCCCTCAGGAAACAAAAGAAATCTAAATAGAAAATGTATACTACTAAAGAATGACAAACTTCCAAAAGTCATGTTCCACTTGATATTTTCTTAAAATCTACTCCCTAATATCAATAGCAGAAAAACAACAGAAACTTCTATTTCTTGTGTTAAGTATGAATCACTGGCTTATTATTACCACTTCTATCACTTTCATTTACCTATTCTACCCAGTAATCTTCTCTCATTTGTATCTACTTTGTATGTGTGTGTATGTGTGTGTATCTATTATATATCTATTAACACTAAGGAACTTCAATTTTCTTTTTCAAAATGTCCAATGGAAAATGCTTGTGTTCCATAGACAAAACTAATCTTAAAATTATAAATAAATCACCCAACCACTGTTGTTATATTTCTTAATAGATATTAAAAATAGCTAACACTTACACAGCATTTGCCAGGTGTCAGGTTCTAAGTACTTTACATATGTTAACTAATTTGGTCCTTGAAAGAACTCTGAGGAAAGTAGTATCATCAAATCTATGAGAGTAGTTGGATGCTATGATCTTACCAGAAGCATCAAGAAAGATTTTCATATAACCTCATCTCCATTATAATATCCAATATAAGTCATCTTCATCCTCTTCTTTCTCCATAGCTAACAGAAAGTAGGAAAACATATCTTCTCCTAAGCGCTTCTAGAAAGTGCAGGGTGGGAGAGAAGTGAGCATCTCTGTTTCCACAATGTCTTTGGCAATCCACATGAGCAGAAATGGTGAATGAAACTGGTACTTACTCTAGACACACTATGTATTTTTATGTAGTTCAAAAAAGTCAGTATTTGGTATTGGCTTAATCAAATCATCCAAGTCACAGTCATCATCTTTGGCCACAAATCATTTCACAAAATCCTTAACTGTGATGTTGATTATTTTGAAAGTCAAAATAATTGAGTATTGAGTATTTTAAAATGTCAGTCAGCATCTAGGGTTGACTCTTCTGAAAAGCTCTTCCTTGTCAATACACGGTTTATTATTATGTGAAACAAAATTCCCATACTTTTAAAGTCATTTAAAAATTAAAAGGTCAATAAATTAATCCCCAATATGATTCCCTACTTTTATCCCAGATGACAGAGGCTGAGCAATAAAACATTATTAGCATGAAGAGAAAAAAGGGGATTGAAGGGTAGGTGCCTTAAAAGTATTTCAGAAAATCTGCTTAGCCAACAGTAAAAACTCCACAGAAAAACAACACAGGGAGAACAGCAGAACTCACATCAAAGGTCAGTTCCTAACTTCCTTTAAAATGCAGTAATTGGAAGAAACAGGAGAGAGGGAAAAAGAACTTTATTTCTTAGAGCAGAAACAGAATGGAGAGGAAGGAAGGTTTTCTCTCCATCCCTATAGTTATTTTAAAATTCTTATGAGAAATGATCATAGATCTACATGGATCTCCTCTACAAAAGTATATTCATTGGATTTTGAAAAAAGAAAAAAAAATCTTGAAACCAAGTAATAAACATTTAATTATCAGGTTCTGAATAATAAAAGAAAAATTAATCCCTTCTCTGGGATTAACTGCAGCCTGCTGTCTCAAAATCTGGGAAATTAAAAAAAAAAATTGGGGAAATTAGTGTTAGGGATCTAGTAGATTTAAACTCCCCAATGGTTTCCACTAAACTCGAAATTAAATACAAAAACATGCTTACCACAACCTCAAAGAGCCTTAAGATCTGGCTCCTACCCACCTCTGTAATTTCATTCCCACTATGTGCAGGCACAAAGCTTTGATTAGTAATTAAAACTGTCAAGCTTGTTTTCACCTATAGCTTTGAGCATTATTTCCACTGCCTGGAGAGAGCTAGATCCCTAGTTTAAATATATCTCCTCAAGGAAACCTTTCCTAACTGCCTTTATCTTTCCATTCTTTAAGGGACAGGAGTAAAATTAAGGTAACTATGATTTACTGAGTATCTAAGAAACGCTGGGCAAGCTTTCACATGATTTCCATTTAATCTTCACAATAAACCTCAGAGATATTATTCTTATATGAGGAAAACAGATGCAGAGATTGAATAGCTAGTCCAAGGTCAAATAGGTAATATATAACAAAGATTCAAGTCCAACATTGTCAAATCCCAAACCCACAATCTTTCCGCGGCACTATATTGCCTGTTTAAAGAGAAACCATTTTACTAGGAGGAAATGCTTAATTAAATACAAAGCTACAAAAAGGACTATAGTCTATATAAAGATCTATAAACTAACAGTATGTATAATTAACTATCTGAATGAACCCTCATTTGGTATCTGTATTTCTTTTATATTACCAATTAGCTAACTAGGATCATTAAAGGAACAACAATTATTTCTCCTAAGACTCAAAGATTTCATAAGATATATTTAAAATGTGGCTATTTTTCTTCTGTACTTTATATATTTGGTATAACAGGTAAATTAAGTAGTTAAATTACAGAATTTCTGAGTTTACTCCAAGGAGATCGGGTAATATGTACCCAAAAATGGCATTTTTTTTTTTAATGAAGAGCCAAGATTTTTAACATTTTCCAATGACGGTTAATAAACTGGAACAATACTGAGGCAAAGTTAATTTGAAAAAGCAATGCCCAAGTACTCTGGAAATATATATTCTATTTTGGCTTCTTGCTGTTTACATACTTGCCTAACTTTCTCAACCAGGATTACAAAATTCCAGAAGACAAGTTCTTTAACTTATATCCATAATACTTGCAACGGAAGGACTCAAAATATTTTTTTAAGATTTATTTATTCATCTTAAAGAGAGAGAATAGCCAAGCAGCCTCCCTGCTGAGCACAGAGCCAAGGGAAGAAGGCAGTGGATGGAGGACCCTGAGATCATGATCTGAGCCAGAAACAGGAGTGGGATGCTTAACCAACTCTGTCACCCAGACAACCTCTCAAAATATTTTTAAATGCCAATTATGAGAAAAAAGAAATCAATTTTCTTTTGTATACCCTGTGTTAGTTTTTAAATATGTCCATAAATTGTTTAGTATTCCTTCCATTAGAACACAAAACCGGGATCCCTGGGTGGCGCAGCGGTTTAGCGCCTGCCTTTGGCCCAGGGCGCGATCCTGGAGACCCGGGATCGAATACCATGTCGGGCTCCTGGTGCATGGAGCCTGCTTCTCCCTCTGCCTGTGTCTCTGCCTCTCTCTCTCTCTCTCTCTCTCTCTCTCTGTGTGTGTGTGTGACTATCATAAATAAATAAAAATTAAAAAAAAAAAAGAACACAAAACCAAAATCCCCTCTCCTTAAGGGTGGGTTGACTTAGTGACTTCCGTCTAAGAAAAAGAACAGGGCATAAGTGACAGTATATGACGTCCAAGACTAGGTCATAAAAGGCACTGCAGTTTCCTCATGGCTCCCCCTCATTTGGATTACTCACTGCAGGATAAACTAGCAGTCATGTACTGAGAACATTCGAAGGGTTTGCACAGAAGTCCACATGGCAAGGGACAAAGGCTTCCTGCCAACAGCCAGTGAGGGTGTAAAGGCTCCTAACAAGTCAGATGAGTGAGGCATCTTCCTGCCCAAACAAGCCTTCATATGACTACAACCTGGCCAACATCTTGACTACAACATTAACACACTGAGCCAAAACAACCCTGCTCACTGGTTCCTGAATTTCTAGCCCACAAAGCCTTGTGAGATAAAAAATGGTCACTGTTGCTTTAAACTACTAAGTTTTGGAGGTGGTTTGTTACATAGCAATAGATAAAGATTTAAGAAATCTCAATTATTAAATTCCTGACATTGTTTCTCATGAACATCTGCCTCAACCTTTTTCCTTCCTCAACACTCATCAGAATCTTAGAGATTAAGGTAGTTTATTTATTTAGAAAAGGCCCTGCCACACGATACTGTCACACCTCACCCTGATTTGATAATCACTGATAAGGAACATAATGAACTGAAAATAAAGTACCCTCTAGATGTTGAGTAAAGTAAGTTAAATAAGAGCTTTTGCCAGACTCAGACAGAACCCAGGCTCTACTTGGACTTCCAACTGGGATGATTTATCTAACCCTCAGGGGGATTTCTCCTACTTTCTCTTTCCCCTGAGTCCTATGAATAGGCTTTCATAGCAGGACAAGAGCCCCACCCAGAATTTTTATAGAAACCCTAACAGATTAAAGTGCCTAATTCTACATAAGACAAGTCTCCAAAGTTGTAAGTTATAGAACTACTTAAATTACTACCCCTCCCACCAATACGCCCCACCCAGTTAAAAAAAAAAAGAAAGAAAAAAGAAAAAACAATAGAAAGCATATTCTGGTGACACTTTTTTAAGGTTAAGAAAAGCAAATAATCTCCTCTCACACATGCCACATTCAAGTCTGTCCTGCTATTAATAAGGTGCCAGGTTTACTCATGAAGTAATCATGGAAAGGCAGACAACAGGTGTGCAGTGTCATGCCATTTAAGATCAACTGGGCTAATTCCTCATGCAAGTTTACTAAGGAGCAAGGAGAGAAGAGAGGGATATAGTAAAGGAAGGATGACAGTAGACAGTGGACTGTGCTCTAATACACACCAAATTGTACTCTTACTTATCTTGTGAATTTCATTTCCCTGCCCCAATCACTTTTGTAAATATATCCATTAAATTTCCAAATTGCAAGGAATGAATGAGAGCAACATAAAAGATGTACAAATCACGTTATACCACTCGTCCTCCAAACCTCAAGCAAAATCTATTCGGCTGTTCAAATTCTATCTCCAAGTTAAGTACCTAAAGAGAGTTCTCCCCCACTTTAAACATGTATGCATCAGTTCATCACTGGCTTCTACTAAAGTATTGAACTATTAAAGTTATTATTTACTTTCTCTTTTTTAAACATTTATATTGTGAAAATAAAATAAGCTTACTGCAAAAATTTCAGAGTACAAAAAGCTATGGTCTCCTACACCCAGACCTTAGATCTATTTGCCACAGCTTATGGTCATCAACAGTTTCTTGTGTATCCATTCAATTAGAAATTACTGACTTTCCAGGGAAGCCTGGGTGGCTCAGCAGTTAAGCATCTGACTTCGGCTCAGGGCGTGATCCTGGGGTCCTGGGATCGAGTCACACATCAGGCTCCCTGCATGGAGCCTACTTCTCCCTCTGCCTATGTCTCTGCCTCTCTCTGTGTCTCTCATGAATAAATAAATAAAATCTTTAAAAAAAAAAAGAGAGATTATTTACTTTTCAAATGCTTGTACTCTACTTCCTTCTGAAGAAAAAAGCCATGCTTTATATTTCTTTGTATCCCACCCAGCACACTGCATATAGTAGAAAATAAATATTTGTGGATTTAACTGTGACTACAAAATACCTGCTGTTCATTTATTTCTGGAATCAACAATTCCAATAAGCAAACTTTGCTTGTTTACACACATTTCATGTAATGTGAAATGAATAAATCTACAAAAATCACGTCATAGCACCAACAAGATAAACAGAAAAAAAAAATACATGTTTAAATACAATAATGAAGTATTTGATCCTTCTGCAAAAAAAAAAAAAACCCTTTTTTTTTTAGATTTTATTTATTTATTCAAGAGACACACAAAGAGAGAAGCAAGACACAAGGAAAGGGAGAAGCAGGCTGCCTGTGAGGACCCCAGGATCACACCCTGAGCCAAAGGCAGACGCTCAACCACTGAGCCACCCAGGCTTCCCTGGAAAAAAAAAATCTTAAGTGTCCTACATGACATCTTACTTCAATAATGATTTGCATATCTGAAGGTAACTTATGTAGTAATTTATATTAACATTCATGATCTAATCACTTTCAGGTTAGAAATATTAACAAGCTTATACATTTGATCTTCAAGCTTACAAATTATAAAGAAATAAGAGGATGAAAACAGATGTGCTAAACTGATAGTAAGTTTTGGGTTTTTTCCATTTTGCATATTTTTATTAAATTGTTTTGACAGGGGATCCCTGGGTGGCTCAGCGGTTCAGTGCCTGCCTTTGGCCCAGGGCGTGATCCTGGAGTCCTGGGATCGAGTCCCACGTCGGGCTCCCTGCATGGAGCCTGCTTCTCCCTCTGCCTGTGTCTCTGCCTGCCTCTCTCTCTCTCTCCCTCTCTCTCTCTCTCTCTCTCTCTCTCTATATATATATATATATATATATATATATATCATGAATAAATAAAATCTTTTTTAAAAATAAATTGTTTTGACAAACATTGAGAGTTTAGATGCAAACATTCATAGGTGACATCCAATTGTTTAAAATGATCCAGTGGGGATCCCTGGGTGGCGCAGCGGTTTGGCGCCTGCCTTTCGCCCAGGACGCAATCCTGGAGACCCGGGATAGAGTCCCACATCGGGCTCCCGGTGCATGGAGCCTGCTTCTCCCTCTGCCTGTGTCTCTGCCTCTCTCTCTCTCTCTCTCTCTATCATAAATATAAATAAATATGAATGAATGAATGAATGAATGTAAAATGATCCAGTGGATTATTCAGTATATTAGGTAGAATATAAATTTGGCTATTGACACAAAGACTCAGGATGGATTAATCGAAATAGAGGTGTGTCTCTCTCACTCCTAACAGTCCTTGTGTAAATGGCAGTGTGGCGGCTCCACGGTGTTGGGAAACAGGTTCCAAGAAGGCTTGTTTCTGAGTCCTTGAAGCCATAAGTAGTGTTTTGTGGGTTTTTTTTAAAGCCTCAAAGTGAGAAAGAATAACTGGAAGAGCAAATATAAAGACTCAAAAAAAGAAGAGCCAAATCAAAATTTTAAAAGAGGGATGAACAATCTTACCATGTCAAAACCAAAAAGGACATTCTAGTAGCATGTAATTGTTGATTTTATAGAGATGTCGAGGTAAAGAAGCATAGTGATTCGGAGTTCAAGCTAGTAGTCAGATTGCCCAGAATTCACAGCAGCATTCTGCTACTCACAATTCATGTGACATCGGGCAAATTTTTTTTTAAGATTTTATTTATTTTATTCATGAGACACACACACACAGAGAGAGAGAGAGAGAGAGAGGCAGAGACACAGGCAGAGGGAGAAGCAGGCTCCATGCAGGGAGCCCGACCCAGTTACTCAATCCCAGGTCCCCAGGATCATGCCCTGGGCTGAAGGGGGCGCTAAATCGCTGAGCCACCCAGGCTGCCCCTGAACTAGACTACTTCTAAAGTCCCTTTCAATTTTGTTCCACAAAATTCAATGTCTTCCAAAGAAAATAGAGGCATTTTCACCACTGATTGTCTATAGCTTTAGCAATATAGCCACTACAGCAAACATTTGCTCCCTCTTAATTTTTTATGTGCTTTGATGAGTAGGGTAGAGGCCCTGCTCTCTATCTGGCCCTCTTTTCCACTAGTCATTCATTGTAAATTTATTTTTTTCTTTCTTTTTTTATTTTATTTTACTTACTGGGGAGCCTGGGTGGCTCAGTCAGTTAAGCATCTGCCTTCGGCTCAGGTCATAATCCCAGGATCCTGGGATCAAGCCCTACATGGGACTCCCTGTTCAGCAGGGAGTCTGCTTCTCCCTCTTCTTCTGCCTGCAGCCCCCCTGCTTGTGAGTGCACTCTGTCAAATAAATAAATACTTATTTGAGAGTGGGGGTAGAGCACAGAGGGAGAAGCAGACTCCTCACTGAGCAGAGAGCACAACATAAGACTCAATCCCAGGACTCCAGGACCATGACCTGAGCTGAAGACAAATGCTTAACCAACTTAAGCTACCCAGGTGCCCTTCTTTGCACATTTCTCTCTCTCTTTTTTTTTTTTTTTAAATAAACTCTACCCCCAACATGGTGCTCAAACTCATGATCCCAAGATCAAGAGCTGGATGCTCTACTGACTGAGCCAACCAGAAGCACTTCAAACTTCTACTCTTTAGAAACAAAGTAATAATGACGGAATCCAATTTAATTTATGTGTAACTGTCCTGGCCGAAGACTGAAGGAGAAATGTATCTATGGACTAGGGGAGTACAGGCATGGAAAGTCTAGATTCTACACTAAGTATTGAGGAAAACAAACACACTAACCGCTTTTTATACAAAGAAAACTACTGTAGGAATGTATCTCCAGCCTAAAAAACACAAAGTTACAAAATATAATGTTCATTCCATTTCCTCTGTTAGAGTTCTTTTCTATCACATATGTATCTCAAGTTCCAGAAAGATGTGTTCTTCCCAAATTTCTATCCTAGAAATTTTAAAAATCAGAGCAGCACTATCAATGACACAAAGGAATGCTAGATCATTTTTACTTACTATTTAGGGGATGGAAGAAGTTAATGCTGTTCTTGCTATTCCCATAGGAAAAGGGAGACTGCCACTTCCTTGTGATTGTAAATGCTTCCATTTCAGAAAAGAAAGCATTTTTTTCATGCTGCATCGTTTGTAAGAGGCTGTATATCTCACTAAAATTTAAGAATAATTCAAAGCCAAGAGAAAATATTGAACTTAAATATACTATCATTAAGTACTGGATAACAGTGATTGTTAGAATAAAACTGCTTTTAAAACATGAATAGCAAAAAAAAAAAAAAAAAAAAAAACATGAATAGCCTTTGGTAAGTCTCTATCTTCAAACCATGTGTCCTATCTTCAGAATGTGTCCTATCCATGACACATTCTGGAAATAATAAAATTAATCAGAGTGGACTTAAAATATAATCTGTGGATCACAATATGACAGAAGGGAAAAGAAGCTATACAATGAAGACCAAAGAATAAGAAACCATCTTAATCTCCTAGCTGCTCCAAGTGGATGTTTGCTTCCCTTGTACTGAAGGTCAGGCCTCCATCAAACCACTGAGTCAGTTTTACTCAGACAGTCATGAGGAGGCAGACTGCACATGACAGCATGCTGTGTAATGCATGACACACCGTTTCTGAGCATAGATCTGAAGCATTCAAACAACATTAACAAAAGTCACTTACGGGATTGAATGAATCCAACTGTTCCCTTCTTTCCCAGCTCCCCATCATCTCCCATGAGTTATAAAGAACAATTTTCAAGTAGAAGTAGAAATCTCTTAAAAGGGCAGCTAAGTTATAAAATATACATACTCTTAAAGCTCTCCTGCATTTTTATTTAAATAAACTAAAAACAGGGATCCCTGGGTGGCGCAGCGGTTTGGCGCCTGCCTTTGGCCCAGGGCGCGATCCTGGAGACCCAGGATCGAATCCCACGTCGGGCTCCCGGTGCATGGAGCCTGCTTCTCCCTCTGCCTGTGTCTCTGCCTCTCTCTCTCTCTCTCTCTCTCTCTCTCTCTCTCTCTCTGTGACTATCATAAATAAAATAAAATAAAAAAAAAATTAAAAATAAATAAATAAATAAATAAATAAACTAAAAACAGGGGTGCCTAGGTAGTTCAGCTGGTTAAGCATCTGACTTCAGCTCAGGTCATGATCTCAGGGTCCTGGGATCGAACCCCATGTCAAGCAGCAAGTTGAGTCGGGCTCTAGTGGGGAGTCAGCCTGTCTCTCTTCCTCTCCCTCTGCTCCTACCCCTACTTATGTTCACTCTCTCTCTCTCAAACGAATAAAGTCTTTTTTAAAATAAATAAATTAAAACAAACCAGAGAATTTTAATAAAGTATTCAACGTAACTATATATACATGACTAAATTCTTTTAAAATGAACAAAAAATACTGGGATGCCTGGTTGGCTCAGTAAGTTAAGCATCTGGCTGTTGTCTCAGGTCAGGTCTAGATCTCAGAGTTGTGCACAGTGCATAGCCCATCCCAGCTGCTTGATATTATTATGCAACAATACTGCTGAAGTCTAGAATTCTGACTCTGTATTGCTATACCCATCTGGTCAACTAAATTATACCCATCTTCCCACTTACAGCATTTATTTACAGTTTACAACCTTGTAATATATAATATACAACCTTGAAATATATAAATATATTTTATTTATTTATTAGTTGAGACTTATCAACCTCGACTAGACTATAGGTTATTTGAGGGCAGGAACCATGTCTTTTACTTTCTAGCATAACAAGTGCAAAAGCATAGGCTCTGGAGTCATATTACCTGGATTCATTTCCAACCTCCACCATTTGCTTTGTGACCCTGACAAAAATATTTACCTTCCCTATGCCTCAGGTTTCTCATCTGCAAAAAAAGATAACAGCAAACAGCTGTTGTAAAACTTATATGAGTTGTAAATTCTAAATGTCTTAAGTGTCTTGTACACAGTATACACTACAAAATATTAGGTTATTATAATTATCTGTATCCCCTACAATACCTAGCACCAAGCCCTGCTCCTTTAGTAGGTGTTCAAGTATCTCCCAACTGGCTACAAAATGTACAACTATATCAGCAATACAATTTCTCTCATCACCACCATATAATTTATGAACAATGAAGTCTCTACTGTTCAAGAACACCTTCTTGGGGCACCTAGCTGGCTCAATTGGTGGAGTGTGTGACTCTTGATCTCAGGGTTGTGGGCTGGAGTCCGACATTAGGTGTAGAGATTATTTAAAACAAATTCTTAAAAAACAAAAAAGAATACCTAAATTGTTCAACATATTTCTCTCAATCAAAAATGTACATCCCTACTTTCCAATCTAGTGCTAGAATACTTTCCTCACATAGCTTTTTTTTTTTTTAAGATTTTATTTATTTCTTCATGAGAGACATAGAAAGAGGCAGAGAGAGACACAGACAGAGGGAGAAGCAGGCCCCCTATGGGGAGCCCGCTGCGTGACTCGATCCTGGGATCATAACCCAAGCCAAAGGCAGACGCTCAACCACGGAGCCACCAAGGTGTCCCTCTCACATAGCTTTTAATAGCAAACTACTATGATAGAAAATGTTAAATATGGTGTAATATTTTTGCTATAGTAGAGAGATTACACTTGACCCAGCCCAATATCTTCGTGACTCCAATTCACAAGACAATATAGTCTCTAAGAACTGAAACTCATGGGATGTTTGAAAAGAATAATTAGTCACAGCAAAATTTTGCACTAGGAGAGATGTGAGAAAAATCATTTGTTTAGTAATAGAACTAGAATTACAGCTTTTGAGTAAGATGATACCCCCAGTGAAGAGGATGCAGATATATGTATGCTGGGAGAGTTTGAGGAGGAGGAATTGGAAAATAACCACTAAAGCACAGAACATACTCTTCAATTATTTGTTCTGCATCTGTTCAACAGTCCCAGCTACTAAGCATGAGTGAGCAGGAAACCTAAGGCAATCCAATTTTAAGCTGGTTAAAATATCACATACATTATCAGAATATGGGAAAGTTCATATATATTCTTGTGAAAAATAGTTGAACTTCTTAATCTCAAAAGCAAAACAAAATGAGATATCTGCAGACATTTTTCATTATGTAATAAAAAAATAAATAAAAATAAAAATAAAAATAAAAAACTTATGGTATTAAAACCACAATGAGATAACACTTCACACCCAATAGGAGGCTATTATCAAAAGAACAGAAATAACAAGTGTTGGCAAGGTTATGGAGAAACCGGAACCCCTGTGCTTTGTTGTAAGAATGTAAAATGGTGGAAAACAGTATGGAGGTTCCTCAAAAAATTAAATACAAAATTAATATATTATCCAACAATTCCACTTCTGGGTAGATACCCAAATGAACTAAATGCAAGGACTCAGATATGTATGCACCAGTGTGCACAGCAGCATTATTCATAATAGTCAAAAAGCAGAAGCAACCCAAGTGTCCACTGACATAAATGGAGAAATAAATGTAGTCTAAATGTATACTGGAATATCATTCCATTTTAAAAAGCAAGGACATTTTGATACATGCTACAATAAGGATGAACCTTGAAGACATTATGCTAAGTGAAATAAGTCAACTGACCATCTAATTTTGTACTAGTTTGTTCATATAGAACAGAGTTTTTAAAAAAATGTTTCTAGTTTTATACTCCAAACTTATGGGTTTTTTCTTTCATTTTTTTTCTTCTTAAGTAGGCTCCACACTGGGTGTGGAGCCCAATGCAGAACTTGAACTCACAACCCTGAGATCAAGGCCTGAACTGAGATTAAGAATTGAATGCTTAATCGAATGAACCACCCAGGTGCCCTACATTTTATTTTTTTCCCCAAAGATTTATTTACTTATATTAGAGAGCGAAAGAGCACATGACCAGGGGAAGAATAGAGGGAGAAAGAATCCTCAAGCAGACTCCCTGCTAAGCATGGAGCCCAACTCAGGGCTTGATTCCAGGACACTTGAGATCATGATCTAAGCCAAAATCAAAAGTCAGATGCTTAACCAACTGAGCTACCCAGGTGCCCTCCACATTTTATTTCTAAAGACAAGGAAGGGATTGAGTTCATCATGGCAATACCCTAGGAATAAATGGTCTATCATAATATAAATAGTTCTTTTGGCAACTTATCTTACAAATCATAGTAACCAGACAGAGGTAGCAGTTTCCATACAGTATGACTTCAAAAGTAATCTCCTATATATACTGAACTAGCAAATATAACATCAAACAGGATGATAATGCATTCTATTGAATGCAAAATTGTTTTTCATGTATCTTCTATTTCTACTTAATAAAATCATTCTCCACCATTTTAAGGCTGAAAACAAATTAGGTAAAACCTGTGTTAACCACTGTAACTGACCATAAAACTGGCTAAAATTATAATACCTAGCTGTTGTTTTCTGCATCCATAGAAAATGTGGAAGTGCTGAATTTTCTATAAGATTTATGAGAAACTCCATGCCTAGTTATTAGATTCCTGATGGAGGTTAATAAGTATATATATTCTACATTGTTTATAAAGAGATATCATCCCTGGGGCGCCTGAGTGGCTCAGTGTGTTAAGCGTCTGCCTTTGGCTCAGGTCATGATCCCAGGGTCCTGGGATCAAGTCCCATATCAGACTCTTCGCATGGAGCCTGCTTCTCCCTCTGCCTGTGTCTCTGCCTCTCTCTCTCTCTCTATCATAAATAAAATAAAATAAATAAAATAAAATAAAATAATAAAATAAATAAAATAAAATAAATAAAATGATGGTGCATGAATAGAAATAAGTTTATATAGAAAGGAGATTCCACAACTAGAAATATTTCCACTTTAAAAAGAGTCAACTCACTTCAATAAAAGTGATTAAAATTTCTTAAAAAGTAAAATCAGCTGATAAAAGCTGGTCATAAAATAAGAGAACCACTCCCAAAGGGGAGAGAGAATTCTTTTTTTTTTTGAAAACATTTTTTAAAGATATATTTATTTATTTGAGAGAGAGAAACAGAAAGTATACACACAAGTGAGCATGGAGAGATGGGCAGAAGGAGAGAGAGAATCTTAAGCAGACTCTGTGCTGAGTGAAAAGCCCTGCACAGGGAGACCACGGCCTGAGCTGAAAACAAGAGTCACTTTAGCAAATGCATCACCCAGGTGCCTGAAGAGGGCAATTCTAAAAGTGAGGCTAGGGGAACTGGTGGCACAGTTAAGCTTCTGACTGATTTCAGCTCTGGTAGGCTCTGGTCATGATCTCAGGGTCATGGGATTGAGCCTCAAGTCATGCTGCCTCAGCGGGGAGTCCGCCTCTCTCCCTCTCTCTCTTCCTCTGCCTCTCCCTGGCGTCCACTTGGTCCTGCTCCCTCTCTCTCTCCAACAAATTAAATCTTTAAAAAAGAGAGACAGGCTATTGTCTTACAGTGCACACATCTAACAGGCTACCATAAATAAAATAGAAATAACCCATTTTCTTTTTAAAGATTTTGCTGAAACTGTTGAAAGAGAACTTTTTTTTAGATTTTATTTATTTATTTATTAATAAGAGACAGAGAGAGGCAGAGACACAGACAGAGGGAGAAGCAGGCTCCATGCAGGGAGCCTGACGTGGGACTCAATCTCAGGTCTCCAGGATCAGGCCCTGGGCCAAAGGTGGTGCTAAACCACTGAGTCACCCAGACCGCCCAGAAAACATGTTTAAACAAAATATCTGCAAAATAAACACCCTAATGAAAGATTCATCTAACCATAATATCATGACAATCTACCCAGGTACTCATTTATAAAAACATTTGCCTCTTGTCCACTGAACTCTTAAGTGGAGAGAATATGCTCTATAAACCAAATCACATTTTAGAAAACTTGTTTCGGGGATCCCTGGGTGGCTCAGCAGTTTGGTGCCTGCCTTTGGCCCAGGTCGCAATCCTGGAGTCCCAGGATCGAGTCCCGCGTGGGGCTCCCTGCATGGAGCCTGCTTCTCCCTCCTCCTGTGTCTCTGCCTCTCTCTCTCTATGTCTATCATAAATAAACAAATCTTTAAAAAAGAAAAAAGAAAACCTGTTTCACTGAGGCAGGGTTTCTCAACCTAGGCACTTACTGACATTTGGAACAGGACAATTCCTTGCTGTAGGGGCCATCTTGGGCGCTGCAGAATGTGTAGCAAGGCTCTGACTTCAACCACTAGACACTAGGCTCCACTCCCTCCACCCCAGATGTGACAATCAAAAAAGTCTCCAGACATAGCCAAATGTCCCCAGGGGATCAAAATGAACCCAGCTTAAGAACCACTGACCTAAAGATTGAACAGCCTTGACAGCACTTCAAACTTTCCTTTCTCTCTACTCATAATTTAATAAATATTAACGACCTCTCCTTTCAGTGACTTGCAAATTTTATATGCAAATTTTATACCCCAAGCCCTTGAGTGCCCAGGAAGTACCTCAAGAGTACCCATGGGGTATAACCTGAGCTGATCCACTTCCATTTTTTCTGGGGTTCTGGGTATTTTCTTTGAGGGAGTGCAGGGAATTTGAAAATCCTGACAGAAACATATAATACCAAATTTCATACAGTATTGAATGAAAAACCTCATATTTTCCCTTTGTCTTCTTATATTTTACATCAAGGCCAATTTTGGAAAAACAGACAGGTGGAAGAACACTGGGAATGAGAGGGTATAGTGAAGAGGGGACCAGAAGGCACGTTGAATGTGCAGCTTATTTGTATTTCTTCAGCCCAATAGGAAACGAAATGTAGTCTTTAGAAGACTTACAGTAGTAGTATGTTCTACTTTGCTTAAGCAAACATCAGATGTTCAAAGGCCTGAATTATAAAAGTTGAAATCCAACTTGCATCCTTAGGAGAAACTGATGAATTAACTTTTTTTTTTTTTATGATAGTGACACACAGAGAGTGAGAGAGGCAGAGACATAGGCAGAGGGAGAAGCAGGTTCCATGCACCGGGAGCCCGAAGTGGGATTCGATCCTGGGTCTCCAGGATCACTCCCTGGGCCAAAGGCAGGCGCCAAACCGCTGCGCCACCCAGGGATCCCCTGATGAATTAACTTAATGCTGAAATTATATGTTTGCTTTGTTTTAAACCTCTTAAAAGCTATTTGATTCTTTTTGCCCCCAGGCGATAAACTTTATTTCCAGATTTATCAAGAAATAATTGACACACATCACTACATAAGATGTACAGCATATTTGGTTCTTAAAATGAAAATAATCTTGTTCTTCCCAGCCTTCAAAGATCTCATTTAACCATTTTATTTTTTTTTAATTTTTTTTAATTTATTTATGATAGTCACAGAGAGAGAGAGAGAGAGGCAGAGACACAGGCAGAGGGAGAGGCAGGCTCCACGCACCTGGAGCCCGACGTGGGATTCGATCCCGGGTCTCCAGGACCGCGCCCTGGGCCAAAGGCAGGCGCCAAACCACTGCACCACCCAGGGATCCCTCATTTAACCATTTTAAACAAAAAAATCAATATATATAGAGAAAGATTATATATATATTATATATATATATATATATATATATATATATATATATATATCACATTGAATCCTCTGTAAAAGAAACCTTCACATTTTAATGTGCAACAAAATTACCTGGGTGCTTGTTAAAATATATACCTTGGCCACAGCTCCTGGAGATTTTGACTGGTGGGAAATGGGGGTAGGAAGGGTCCAGTGATCTGCATTTTAAAAAGCATTCCCAGTGATTCTTATGCATGGTCTAAAAATCTCATTTTTAATAACACTAGTTGACATATTGAATTTGACACCAATATTATACGTTAGAAAACTCTAGCATTCTCTATCCACAGACTATAACCATATTTGGTATTTATTACCACTAGTCTCTGATCAACTCAAATAATATCTAAAAATAAAAATAAATTTTGAATACTGTGTAATCAAATGGTCCAGAGTAATGTGTGAACAAAGAAAAAGAAAATATTATAGATTCATTTTATGATCAATAGCTAGACTATAAAATCCAACAAATCTCTTCATTAACTCTTCCCTCATGTAAAAATTACACTTATCCCAGCTATAATTTTATATAAGATACACCAAAAAATAAATAAAACTTTACTGGTTATAAAAATCCTAGTTCTGGGCAGCCTGGGTGGCTCAGTGGTTTAGTGCCGCCTTCAGCCCAGGGCCTGATCCTGGAGACCCGGGATGGAGTCCCATGTCGGGCTCCCTGGATGGGGCCTGCTTTTCTCCCTCTGCCTGTGTCTCTGCCACGTGCTCTCTTTCTCTCTGTGTCTCTCATGAATAAATAAATAAAATCTTAAAAAAAAAAATCCTAGTTCTCCAATAATGGTTTTTCATGCACCACAAATACACCTGTCTCCAACAAATAGTACAGTCAGTTCATGAATCAGTCATTTTGATTCATTCTGCTCCTGGATACACATTAAGATGACATGCTAGGATGTAAACAGAAAAATGACTTCTCAGGTCACTTTTGACATCCAATCATTTTTACTGCATTCCTTCATTCCCGAGGATCCAAAATATTATTTAAGCAAATGGCCATGTCAATTTTATTTTCTCCATTTTTGACTTAAGCACAGTTAAAGCAGACAGCATCATTTTCTTTTTGACTTAATGTGCCTTCCAAAATACTCAATTTTTTCAACTCTAATGTCAGTTTTAGAAAACTGATGAACAGTCCCATACTGATCTATTTTTTTCTTATACCAGACAAAAATAGGATTGCTGATAAAGCACACTAATGTTTTCACACTTCACCTAACATTTCAATCCCATTCAGTTCAACATTTCATGAGTCTCAGACTGGTGGCACATTTAGTCATTGATTTTTTTTTCAGCAGTAGCAACAGGAATCAGCTACATAGATTCCATGCTCTTTTAGAAGACTCAGGGTGCCCTGGCTGAGTTTTTTGTTTGTTATTATTTGTTTTAAGCTATGTACAGAGAATCATGAACAAAGTGGAGAAAGGTTTAGGGTTTAGGGGGGAAAAAAAGAGTATAATGACAACAAGTAACAATGACAAAGCAAAACTACTTGATTCCTATTAGGAGATAATAAATTCAACCCTAGATTGGGGTCTCTAGCTATGAGCAAAGTCACAATCTGTTTTAAATCCAGTTTCCTTATCTCTATTTATTTCACAAAATTGTTATGAGGAACATGAAGGGAAGTGGATATCACAAATTTCCAATAGCTGCACAATATGTATTTTTAATCCTTTAGTGAACAAAATACATTTTTTCATAAAGGAACATTAAGAAGAAATTGGAAAAAGATTAAAAAATGTATTCACAAAACTTCCGAAGGTGATTTTCTATCAAGAAAATATCATACAGGGGGCAGCCTGGGTGGCTCAGCGGTTTGGCATCGCCTTCGGCCCAGGTCGTGATTCTGGAGATCCAGGATTGAGTCCCCACGTCGGGCTCCCTGCATGGAGCCTGCTACTCCCACTGCCTGTGTCTCTGCCTCTCTCTCTCCCTGTGTCTTTCTTGAATGGATGAATAAAATCTTTAAAAAAGAAAATATCGTACTGATATTCAAAAAGCAGTTAGGGATAGGTCTTAAAAACTAGAGACTAGTAAGTCTAATGACACCCACCTAGAAAAACTTGAAAATGTATTATAAAACAGATGATTTGTAAAAACAAGGGGGGGTGGGAAACACAAGGAAAAGGAGGTTGCTGGGATCCTGCTTTGATTCTCTGTAACACATTAAAAGAATTTGAAAGAATCATATTATCATATTCCAAATCTCAACTGGGCTTTATTTAAAAGATTTTGCTATTTCATTCACTGAAGTTATATTCTATTTTAAATATAAGTAAATCTATTTTAAAATGCAGGTTTACGGGCATCTGGGTGGCTCAGTGGTTCAGCGTCTGCCTCTGGCATAGGTCATGATCCCAGGGTCCTGAGACTGAGTCCCACATCAGGGTCCCCACGGGAGCCTGCTTCTCCATCTGCCTATGTCTCTGCCTCTCTGTGTCTCTCATGAATAAATAAAACCTTTTTTAAAAATTAAATTAAATTAAAAATAAAATAAAATGCAGGTTTACTAGTTACTTGCAAGACAAATTTAAGGCCCTTTTTAACTAACATATGAAAACATCATACAATACTTAATCAGAATGGGTTAGAGTTGAGTTCATCTCAGAAACTGAACTTGATTGAGATATTAGCCCATAAATCTACTCTGGTCAAATCTTCAAAAAGATTATGATTCAAACAGTAACAGTTACTTTATTTCTCAAAGACTTCCAGTTAACTCTATAAGGAAAGTCAAAGGGAATATTTTGATCTTTAAAAACACAAAATAGTCTCATTCCAAGGTCTTCAAAAGTATCCTCCAATATATGGCACAGTTCTGCAAAATGAGAACAATAATACTTATCTTACCGCTAATAGGACTGTTATGAGATCAGATTGAGACATATTATGTGTGAATGTTTTGAACTGTTATTAAGTCCTACACAAATGTTAGGCATTATATTAGCCTATGCTTAGCTCAACTGCAGATTTATGAATTAAATCAGTAATTATAAAAATTAACAACCTGTTTTAAGAAACTTTCAGCCTAAGTATTCATATTTTTCAATAGTATTATTTAACTGAAGTAATTATTTTTAAAAAGTTTAATAATAGTTAATGATCGAAATAATGGAGTAATAAAAGACCTTTCTATCATTATATTACCCTAGTGAATTCTTCCTGTATGTTGATACCCTAATAAACACAAGACTTTTTCCTGAAACAGTATACTCCCTCATGGAATCCACACCTTCATAAGGCCAGAGTATATGTTTATTTAAGAGACAGTTACTGTTATGAAAATATCAAAATGAACAAAACTCCCCTTCAATCAGCAGTTGTCAATAAGGAAACATACACAAATAAATAGAATACAAGTTAGATGAAGAAAAATTCCATAACAGAAATATAAACAAAGTTTAAGAGAAACTCAAAGAAGACAAAAGTTATTCCTAGCTATATAGAGGAAAGTAGATGGAAAGGAAGGAAGGAAATGTCAGGAAAGACTTCAAGAAAGAAATCATATTTATGCTGGGTCCTAAAGGATACTAGGATTTGGAAACATCCCTAAATAAAATACATATTTCTCTGAAAGAAAAAAAATGGTTCCAGGTCACTAGGAAAAAAAAAAAAAAAACAAACATTATCTTAGTAAATACCAACATCCCTCCAATCTTTCTTCACCATTAAACTAGAAGTTACCCTTGACACATCTCCCCATCTCTCCCCATATCAAGTGTCCCACATCTAATCCTTCACCCAATCTTATCCATTTTAATCTCCTAAATATCTCCCAAGTCTGTCTACTTCTCTCTTCTCCACTATCATCTCCCTAGCCTAAATTATCACCATCTCTTGCCCAAAATACAATAACCTGACTGATCTCTCTGGCTACACTATAGCCAGAGTGATTTTTTCCTAAAGCAAATGGACCAGGCATCATCTTCCAGACCCAAATCCTTGACACATAGCTACTTCTCATGTGTCATGGTATAAGCCTCATCTTATACGATGTGCCCTCTCACTAACTGAGATCCAGTCAGTCTGGTCTTTATTCAGTTTCTCAAACTTCCTAAGCTCACTAGGATCAGGACCTTGCACATGCAGTCCTCTCCACCTGGGACTTTCCCCACTCCTTAAACCCTTCACCTAGTTATCTCTCATTCATCCTTTAGGTCTCAGTCACTTCCTCAAGAAAGTCTTCTCTATTCTACCAAACTAAATTAGATTAGTTATACACACTAGAACAGACACTATGTACTTTCACTGTAATTTTATATTTATTCTATGTTTGATTAATAATTACTTCCTTGACTAAACTATAATCCCTATTAGAACAGGGCCCATAAATAATTTTGTCTTCGGGCAGCCCCGGTGCCGCAGCTGTTTGGGGCCGCCTGCAGCCCAGGGCGTGATCCTGGAGACCCGGGATCGAGTCCCACATCAGGCTTCCTGCATGAAGCCTGCTTCTCCCTCTGCCTGTGTCTCTGCCTCTCTCTCTAGCTGTGTCTCTATGAATAAATAAAAATTATTATTATTATTATTATTATTATTATTATTTTGTCTTCGCGGGACACCTGGATGGCTCAGTGGTTAAGCTCTGCTTTCAGCTCAAGGCGTGATCCTGGAGTTCAGGGATCAAGTCCCACATCAGTCTCCCTGAAGGGAGTGTGCTTCTCCCTCTGCCTATGTCTCTGCGTGCCTCTCTCTCTCTCTGTGTCTCTCACAAATAAATAAATAAAATATTAAAAATAATAATAATTTTGTCTTCAGGGTGCCTGGGTAGCACAGTTGGTTAAGCTTCTGACCCTTGGTTTTGGCTCAGGTTGTCGTGAGTTCAAGTCCCAGGTTAGGCTCCACCCTTAGTCTGCTTAAGACTCTCTTCTCCATCTGCCCCTCCCCCTGTGCTTGCTCATGCACATGTTCTATCTCTCTCAGATAAATATTTTAAAAATGGTAATTTTGCCTTAGGTTAGACATGCCAACATACATATTTGTTCCTAAGTCAATTTGTTTTCAGTCTAAACATCTATGGTGAACGTACAAGGATAGACATCATTCCCCAGCCTGCACTACAACATGTAGTCTGGGAGCCAAGTACATCCCCTTCACCAGCTCCCCACATCCCTGCTTACCATTATATACTTAGCAAAACTGGCTGTTTTAAAACCTAATAGTTAGCATGATTTAGTAGCTAATTACTTGCCAATAAGAAGCTTAGGAAGTTTAGTGTAAACCTAGAAAAATTTACTTTGCTTGCCAAAAATCAGCACCTTCAAAGAAAGGAAGAAAATATTTCAGTGATTTATTCAGGTCAAATAAGCATTCCAAACTTCCACTCCACTGTTTACAGGAAGACATGTGCTGTGAAATTTATAGTCAGGGCTTATGCCATTAATAGTTGTGGCACATTTAGAGGAATTTATTTTTTTTATTTTTTTTAAAGATTTTATTTATTTATTCATGAGAGACACACAGAGAGAGAGAGAGATGCATAGACACAGGCAGAGGGAGAAGCAGGCTCCATGCAGGGAGCCCGACGCGGGACTCGATCCCGGGTCTCCAGGATCATACTCCGGGCCGCAGGCGGCACCAAACCACTGCGCCATCGGGGCTGCTCATTTAGAGGAATTTAAAGTAGCATATGAAGATTTTTTGTTGTATTGAGTATGTGAGTGACAGGAAAAAGATGTGTTGACCTTCTTGGAGTACTGACTTTAAATAAATAAAAGGCACTAAAGAAACCCAACTTGTCAGAGCTCAAGATCATACATATCTGAGGATGTACAAACATTAGATTTGAAATTATAGAAAGAGAAGACTATTACTGACTTGCTCTTAGACCCATTTTTATTCAGGCCCAAATCAGATACAGAAGGACATCTGCTATCAGCCAAGATGGATTAACAAGGACTAGATTCACCCTTCTACCTGAAGCAACCAAAATTATTACTTAAATCTCCTTGAGGGGCACCTGGGTGACTCAGTGGTTGAGAGTCTACCTTTAGGGATGCCTGGGTGGCTCAGGGGTTGAGTGCCTGACTTCAACCCAGGGCATAATCCTGGAGTCCTGGGATCAAGTCCCACGTCGGGCTCCCTGCATAGAGCTTGCTTCTTCCTCTGCCTGTGTCTCTGCCTCTCTCTCTCTCTCTCTCTGTGTCTCACGAATAAAAAAATAAAATCTTAAAAAAAAAAAAAAGAAACTAACTAGCAAAGGAATAACAAATGAAACCCAAAGTACACAGAAGAAAAGAAATTTAAAAAGACAATGAAACCAAAAGCGGATTCTGAGATCAATAAAATTGATAAACCTAAACCAGAAGGATAGGGGATAAAATAGGTAAGACACAAATTTAAATTATCAGGAATGCGAGAAGTAACATTGTTAGAGATTCTACAGACATTAAAATGATAAGGAAATACTATGAACAATTTTATGCTGATACAGTTGACAACTGAGACAATGCTAACACAATCCTACAAAAACACAGACAATAAAAAAGAAATAAGTAACATAAATGGCCTTATATCTATTAAAGAAATTAGATTTGAAGTGAATAATCTTCCCACAAAATTTTCTCTGATAAAGTGTACCAAATGTACAAGGAAGAATACCAATTCTATACAAACTTGCAGAAAATTAAAGATAAAAAGAATAACTTACAATGTATCCTATGATTTCAGCACACTCTGAAACCAAAGCCAGAGAGATATCAAAAGAAAATCAAACCTATAAAAAGGATAACAACACATGAGAATTAGAATTTATGCCAGAATGGCAAGCTGGTTTCAAAAACCAATGTAATTTGGGGTGCCTGGGTGGTTCAGATGGTTAAGTATCTGCCTTCAGCTCAGGTCATGATCACAGGGTCCTGGGATTGAGCCCCACATCAGGCTTCGGGCTTCTCCCTCTCCCTCTATGCCACACCCCCCCCCACCAGCTGATAGTCTCTCTCTCTCATGTTATCTCTGACAAATAAAAACAAATTTTTTTTAAATCAATGTAATTGGGACGCCTCGGTGGCTCAGTGGTTGAGTGTCTGCCTTTGGCTCAGGGCATGAACCCAGTTCAGGGATCCAGTCCCACATCATGCTCCCTGTGAGGAGCCTGCTTCTCCCTCTGCCTATGTCTCTGCCTCTCTCTGTGTTTCTCATGAATACATAAATAAAATCCTAAAAAAAAAAAAGTAAAAAATCAATTAATATTAAAAGACTAAAAGAGAAAAAACTTATGATCATCTCAATTGATGCACAAAATGCATTTCACAAAAAAAAAAAAAAAATTTCAACATGCAGGGGCACCTGGGTGGCTCAGTGGTTCAGTGCCTGCCTTCAGCCCAGGCCGTGATCCTAGAGTCCCGGAATCGAGTCCCGCGTCGGGCTCCCTGTATGGAGCCTGCTTCTCCCTCTGCCTGTGTCTCTGCTTCTCTCTGGGTGTCTCTCATGAATGGATTAAAAAAATCTTAAAAAAAAAAAAAAAAAAAAAGATCTGTCTTTGCTTTAAAAAAAAAAATTATTCAACATGCATTCCTGATTTAAAAAAAAAAAAAAAACAGAGGCAGCCCAGGTGGCTCAGCAGTTTAGCACCGCCTTCAGCCCAGGGCCTGATCCTGGAGACCTGGGTTCGAGTCCCACATAGGGCTCCCTGCATGGAGCCTGCTTCTCCCTCTGCCTATGTCTCTCCTCTCTGTGTGTGTGTCTGTCATGAATGAATACATAAAATCTTAAAAAAAAAAACCCTCTCAAGAAACTAGGAATAGAAGAAAATGTCTTCAAATCGATAAAGGGCATCTACAGAAAAATAAAACAAAAACAAAAAAACTAAAGCTAACATCACACTTAAATGGTAAAAAGACTGAAATTTTTCTATTTTTTTTTCTTTTAAGTAAACTCTACACCCATTCTGGGTCTTGAACTACCTGAAGATCAAGAGTTGCATGCTCTACTGACTGACAAGCCAAGGACCCCTGAAAATTTTTCTCCTAAAATAAGAAAGGATGTCTCCTCTTCAATTAACCATCATCCTGGAAGTTCTAGCCAATGAAATCAGGCAAGAAAAAAATAAAAGGCATCCTAATTGGAAAAAAAAGTAAAACTGTCTTTATATGCAAACAATATACAGAAAAGCCAATTTAATCTATAAAAAATTTCACTAGAAATAACAAACGAGTTTATTAGCAAGTCTGTAGAATATAAAATGAAATGCAAAAATCTATTATAGTTCTGTAAACTAGCTACAAATAACTGAATTAAAATTTTTAAATTATACAATCTATATCATCAGTATTATGAAATACTTAGGGGTAAATCTAAGAAAAAATATGCAAGACTATATACTGAAAACTCTGTAGAGAGAAATTAATGACAAAATAGAGAGAGAGATGTACTAAATTGAACGACTTGATAATGCTAAGGTATTTCTCCCAAGTGATCTATAGATTTAACACAACATCAATCAAAATCCCAGCAGGCTGAGCCTAAAATTTATATGGGCATTCAAATGACCTAGTCAGAAACACTTTTTTTTTTTTTAAGATTTTATATCTTCATTTATTTGAGAGAGAGAGAGTGCACCTGCACAAGTGGTAGTAAGGGAGGGGGGAGCCAGCAGAGGAATAGGGAGAAGGATAATAATGCAACCTGAGATCACCACCTAAATAGAATAGACAGATACTTAACTGACTCAGCCACTCAGAAGCCCTGACCAAAATAATTTTTAAAAAGAAAAACAAAGTTAGAGGATTTATATCTGATCTCAAAACTTATTATAAAATTATAGTAATCAAAATAGTATACTCATGAGTCAACATAGACAACAGAATATAATTGAGTTCAGATATAGACCCATACATATATTTGATTTTCAACAAAGATGCAAAGGCATCTGAGTGCAGAAAGAATGCTCTTTCCAAAAAATGGTTCTAGAATAGATGTCCATATTTGTTCACAAATTTCAATATTTTGCACCATATACACACAAAAAATAAAAATAAGTCATAGACCTCAAATTATAAAACCTTTAGAAAGAAACATAGGAGAAAATCTTTGTGATCTTGGGCCACACAAATATTTTTCTTCTTTTTTTTAAGTAACTCTACACTCAATGTGGGGCTCAAACTCATTACCCTGAGATAAAGATTTCTGACATCAAATACCTAAAGCACAACTCATAAAAGGAAAAAACAAAATCAACATCATCAAAATTAAGAACTTGTATTCTTTGATGACACTGTTAAGAGTATGGTAAGACAGTCACAGACCAGGGAAAAACAACTCTAAATCACATACATGATCAATGATTTTATATCCAGAATATATAAAGAATTCATATAACTCAGTAAGACAAGCCCAATTTTAAAATGGACAAAGAGGGATACCTGGGTGGCTCAGTAGTTAAGCATCTGCCTTTGGCTCACAGCATGATCCTGGGGTTCCAGGATTGAGTCCCACATCAGGTTCCCTGCATGGAGCCTGCTTCTGCCTCTACCTATGTCTCTGCCTCTCTCTCTGTGTCTCTCATGAATAAATAAAATCTTTTAAAAAAATAAAAATAAAATGCACAGAAGATTTGACATCTAACTAAAATAATGTCTGATAAACACATGAAAAGATTATTAGTCATCAGAAAAAAATGCAAATTAAAACCACAATTGGTATTACTACATACTTTTTAGAAGGGCTAAAATTTAAGACTGACCATACCAAGTGTTGGTAAGGCAGTGAAATTTGAACTGTCACACTCTGCATACTGTACCTAGTAAAATAGTATAAGTATTTAGGAAAACAGTTTAACAGTTCCTTAAAATGTTAAACATATGTCTACCATATGACCCAGTTGTTCCACTCTTAGGTATCTTCCCAAGAAAAATAAAAGCATACATCTATACAAAGACTTGTACACAAATGTTCACAGAAGCTTTATTTCTCATAGTCAAAAAAATGGCAACAATCCAAATGTTCATCAAAAGGTGAACTGACAGGAGTGCCTGTGTGGCTCAGTCAGTGAAGCATCTGCCTTTGGCTCAGGTCATGATCCCAGAGTCCTGAGATCAAGCACTGCATTGGGCTCCCTGCTCCATGGTGCCTGCTTCTCTCTCTCCCTCTGCTTGCCACTCTGCCTACTTGTGAGCTCTCTGTGTCAAATAAATAAATAAAATCCTTTAAAAAAAAAATTAACTGATCAGAACTTAAGATTATACCTCACTTCCCCTTGCTACATTGTCCATAGCTCAAAAGAATCACAGATTTTGAAAAATTACAATTTATTAGCGGGAAATAAGTTAAATTTCAGAACCAATTCACACATTTTACCGTGTATGAATCATCCTCTAAGTTCTGAGTCGTTGAAATACAAGCCTCAGGATAGGTTTAATTATAAAGCATAGGGTAGCCCAGGTGGCTCAGTGGTTTAACGCCGCCTTCAGCCGAGGGTGTGATCCTGGAGACCTGGGATCCAGTCCCTCAAAAGGCTCCCTGCATGGAACCTGCTTCTCCCTCTGCCTGTGTCTGTTCCTCTACCTCTCTCTCTGTCTCTCATGAATAAATAAATAAAATAAAATCTTTTAATAAGTAATATTATTATAATAATCATAAGCATATATACTACAAGGAAAGCCAGACTGAAGAGGAACTAAGAGGAAAGCAGGTAAGACCTACCAAGAGGCCACGGGTCCTGGGCTTTTACAGAAGAACATGTGAATTCTATAAATATCCTAAAATATATGCTATCTGGCCAAACTCTGATCAATGTTTGGCTTTGCCTGGCTCTATAAAGGTGGATCCTCTTTTTAGAATTAATATTAAATTGGAAAGCCACCTGAAATTTACATCCTGGAATTAATAAGGCTATGTCCCGGATGAATATAACTCGGGGTTCTTTTTTTTTTTTTTTTTTTTTATTCATGAGACAGAGAGAGAGAGAGAGAGAGGAAGAGAGAGAGAGAGACAGGCAGAGACACAGGCAGAGGGAGAAGCAGGCTCCATGCAGGGAGCCCGACATGGGACTTGATCCCGGCTCTCCGGGATCACACCCGCAGGCCGAAGGCAGCACTAAACTGCTGGGCCACTGGGGCTGCCCTAACTCGTGGTTCTTAAGACAATGTGGTCTCTTAAATTTTGGCATTCTCAGTGGCTTGGTTAAACAGACAAGCCTAAAAAGGCATGCTTTTCTTCAAAAAACAAACACGCAATTTTCCTATTTTGTATTACTGCTAAAAATACATAAATTTTAGATAGCTAACAGACTTGTTTAATCTTTTTTTAAAATACAGAAATATCATGGGGTGCCTGGATGGTTCAGTTAAGCATCCAACTCTTGATTTCAGCTCAGGTCATGATCTCAGGGTCATGAAATCAAGCCCCATATTGGACTCTGCGCTTGTTTAGAATTCTCTCTTCCGCCCCCTCCCTCTCCCCCCACCTCGCTCATGTGCTTTCTTCCTGTCTCTAAAAAGAAAAGGAAAAGAAAGAAATATCACACTACTCACCCACACACAGCTTTCTTATGTTATCTACGATTAATAGAACTTGGACAATTCTACAAAAAAATTCAATAACATCCAAAGCACAGCTAGCCAATCAAATGTCACTAGTTTACAGTTATGGTGGTATATAAAACATATAGATAAACTACAGGTTCAAGGTTCAAATTAAAAAACATCACACTTTATGCTCCTTGTAGTAACAGTTTTGAATTTTTATAGATGAGAAGCCAAATTATATAGCAATTAAGAATATAACTCAATAGCAAACTGCCTGGATTCAAATCCTACATCAGGGCAGCCTGGGTGGCTCAGTGGTTTAGCGCCACCTTCAGCTCAGGGCTTGATCCTAGCGACCCAGGATCGAGTACCACAGCGGGCTCCCTGCAAGGAGCCTAATTCTCCCTCTGCCTGTGTCTCTGCCTCTCTGTGTCTATCATGAATGAATAAGTAAATAAAAATCTTTAAAAAAAAAAATCCTACATCAGCCATTTACTTGCTATACACCATGAGCAAGTTCCTTTACATCTTTATGCTTCTGATTCCTCATCTACAAAATAAGGATAATAACAGCATTTATTTCATCGGGTATTCATGAAGATTAAATAAATTCATAGGCATAAAACACCCAGAACTGTGCCTGGCTCATAATAAGCACCCAAGAAGTTTTACTTTGTCACTATTGTTGTTGCTACAATTATAGTCATGATTGGCAGTGTTACTAGAGTTAAGTTTAATACATAGGATAATTAACACTATCACTGACAATTTAAAAAATACAAATATATCTACTAAGAACTAATATAAAACAAGGATTTGAAAAGACAGTTTTCTAAATAAAATATAAAAATGGCCAATAAGCACATGAAAAGATATCTACCACCACTAATCATGAGGAAAATGAAAATCAAAACCATAATGAGACACCACTTCACACCTACTAGGATGGCTATATCAAAAGGAATGGAAAATAACAATAAATAAATGTGAGCAAGAATGTGGAGACATGGGAACCCTTGTGCATTACAGTAGGAAAACAAAAAAAGGTACAGATACTATGGAAGGTTTGGCCATTTCTCAAAAGGTTAAACAGAACTACCACAAGATCCAGCAATTCTACTCCTAGGTATATATCCAAAAGAACTGAAATTAAGTTCTCAATGAGATACTGGTACACCAGAGTTCATAGAAGCATTATTCACAAGAGATGGAATAACCAAGAGATGGAAAATGACTCAGTATCCATCAACAGATGAATGGATAAACAAACAATGAAATGTTATTTGGCCATTAAAAGAATGAAATTTTCATATAAGCTACAAGAAGATGATATATGCCACCTTGAAGACAGGTTTAGTGAAATAAGCCAGACATAGAAGAACAAATATTGTATGAGTCTACTTGTATGAAGTACCCACAATAGGCAAATTCATAGAGACAGGAGGTAGAACAGAAGTTACCATGAACTAGTAGGAGGGGAAAGGGACAGTTATTGTTTACTAGGTACATAGTATTTGTTGGGGGTAATGAAAAAAACTTGAATATAGACAGTGTGAGGATTACACAACATTGTTGACTGCATTTTTTAAAATTTTTTTTACAATACCCAACGTGGGGCTCAAACTAACAACCCCAAGATCAAGAGTCCCTGAACCATCCAGGTGCCCCAGGATTATATTTGAATTGTACACTTACAAATGGTTAAAATGAAATTTAGTATGTATATTTTACCACACACAAAGAAAAAGGATCTATTGGTTATTCCACTCAACATTTTCACTTTTATTGCTGCAGTTCACCACTGAAGAACTTGATATCCATTCTTAACTATATGACTCTGAAAGAGCAGAGATATATTAATTAAGAACTACTGCAAAATCTAAAACAATTTAGAAAAGAGTTAAAATGCTACTTTAAACAGTTTGTGATACATTTTAACACAAATATATTAAACTAGAAACAGTAACTATGAGCTTAGACAAAAGAGATAGGGTAATCTTTCAAAAAAAAAAAAAAAAAGAGGGATCCCTGGGTGGCACAGCGGTTTGGCGCCTGCCTTTGGCCCAGGGCGCGATCCTGGAGGCCCGGAATCGAATCCCACGTCGGGCTCCCGGTGCATGGAGCCTGCTTCTCCCTCTGCCTGTGTCTCTGCCTCTCTCTCTCTCTCTGTGTGTGTGACTATCATAAATAAAAAAAATTAAAAAAAAAATTTTTAAAAAAAAAGGGACTGGATTGGAACTCAGATTCAACCTTACCCAGATTCTAATCCTACTTGACCAAGAATCTTTAAAGTATTAACTTTTTCATGATTTCTTCCCCAAAAAACTACTTACCATGTTTCATAAATTTGTTGAAAGAAAAACAGGATATTTGAGATTACAGGGAAAAAAAGCAACTTTGTAAAAACAGAATTTTATATAATATGCTTATAGGTAAATGGAATAACAGTACCAATTACATAAGAGAAACATCATTGCTAGTTAAGCTTCAGAAAAAGAAAGATTATTGGCCAATAGATATAGTAATACCTCTTCAAGGTGACACTCTGGCCTGACAATCAGGGTATATACCAAAAACACAATCTGAGATGCAAGTAACTAAAAATCTCCTCTTAGGACTTTTTGACTTAAAACAGTAAGAAAAATGGCCATGTCAAATCTTCTGGATTACCTTTCCATATCAATAGGAAATCACCACAGGATGATACTGTTCTTTCTTAACCATGTTATCAAGTTGGATTAATAAATAAGCATATAGGGATCCCTGGGTGGCGCAGCGGTTTGGCGCCTGCCTTTGGCCCAGGGCGCGATCCTGGAGATCTGGGATCGAATCCCACGTCGGGCTCCCGGTGCATGGAGCCTGCTTCTCCCTCTGCCTGTGTCTCTGCCTCTCTCTCTCTCACTGTGTGCCCATCATAAATAAATAAATAAAAATAAAATAAAATAAATAATAAATAAATAAATAAATAAATAAATAAATAAATAAGCAAGCAGCATATAGGGACACCTGGGTGGCTCAGTGGTTGAGCGCCAAGATCCTGGAGTCCTGGGATCGAGTCCTGTATCGGGCTCCCTGCATAGAGCCTGCTTCTCTCTCTGCCTATGTCTCTGCCTCCCTCTATGTCTCTCATGAATAAATGAATAAAATCTTTAAAAAAAATAAATAAGCATGTAAATCTTCATTTCTATAAAAAGGAAAACTATGAAGTCTTTATGAAACCAGAAAATATGAAAGATAGGGTCTTCTCTTAGATACTGAAACATGTATTTTGTTAGTAGCTATTGTCCTGGCTATCTTCTTCAAGGTCTGTTTATTGCTACAAACTAGTCACCAGCCACCTGAGCAAAACAAGCCCATTTCAAACCCATTTCAAAATAGGAACATGCACTAGAAATAGAAAGGCCTTGGGTTCCTCACTCAGAGGCATTCTTGAAATTTACTAAGAATTGTATGTAGTGAAGCCTAAGGGACTCACAGAAGCAAAATAAATATATATTATATCCTGCTCAAATTTAATTCAAATACAATTTCCTAAGAGCCTCCACAATATTAACTGGATACAGATTCCTAGTTTCACTCTCAAATTGTTCTGTATCATTTCAAAATGTAAACTACTTTGTTCCTATTTGCTCTTTTCCGACTTAGTTAGGCAAGCTTATAATTATATAATAATTATATTATTCATTATATATAATTCATGCTAAATGAAACAGCTAGCTGATAAAAGAAAATGTGGATAAAGGGGATCCCTGGTGGGCTCAGTGGTTTGGCACCTGCCTTTGGCCCAGGGCATGATCCTGGAGTCCCAGGATCAAGTCCCACATCGGGCTCCTTGCATGGAGCCTGCTTCTCCTTCTGCCTGTGTCTCTGCCTGTGTGTGTGTGTGTTTCTCATGAATAAACAGATAAAATCTTAAAAAAAATAAAAGTTCATAAAAAAATGTGGATATGAATCCAACTATATAGAATTCTGGAAAAGGCAAAACCAAGGAGGCAGAAATGTAAGTGGTTGGCATGGGTTAGGGGGTAGGGGATATGGAGAGGTGAATAAACAGAGCAGAGGATAAAGGGCAATGAAAATATTCTGTAGGAGGGGCACCTGGCAGCTCAGTGGGTGGAGCATGCAATTCTTGATCTTGTGGTTGAGTTTGAGTCCCATGTTGGTATAGAGATGAATTAAAAAATAAAATTGAAGATGGGCAGCCCGGGTGGCTCAGTGGTTTAGCGCTGCCTTTGGCCCAGGGTGTGATCCTGGAGACCCAAGACTGAGTCCCACGTCGGGCTCCGTGCATGGAACCTGCTTCTCCTTCTGCCGGTGTCTATGCCTCTCTCTCTCTCTCTCTGTATCTCATGAATGAATAAATAAAATATTTTTAAAAAATAAATAATATAAAATTGAAGGAAGGAAGGAAGGAAAGGAGGGAGGGAGGGAATACTCTGTATGATGCTAAAATAGTGGGTACATACCACTCATTTGTCCAAACCCACATGATGTATACACCAAGAGGGAACCCTAATATGAACTACAGACTTTGGGTGATAATGATGCGTTACTATAGGTTCATCAACTGTCAAAAATGTGCCACTCTGGTCAGAGATGTTGATAATAAGGAAGGCTATGCAGATGTGGGGACAAGGAATATAAAGGAAATGTCCATACCTTCCTCTCAATTTTTTTTTAAAGATTTTATTTATTTATTCATAGACACGGAGAGAGAGGCAGATACACAGGCAGAGGGAGAAGGAGGCTCCATGCAGGGAGCCCAACGTGGGACTTGATCCCGGGTCTCCAGGATCACACCCCAGGCTGCAGTAGGCGCCAAACCGCTGCACCACGGGGGCTGCCCCCTTCCTCTCAATTTTACTGTGAATCTAAATCTGCTCTAGAAAAGTCCTCAAAAAAAAAAAGAAAAGAAAAGAAAAAAGAAAATTTGGTTAATGGTTAATTAATGGTCTTTATAAACTATGATTTTGCAGAGACTAATTTTTCTACTTTTTTTTTTCTGAAGAAAAGATTTTCAGTTAATTTTGTCCTTAATGTTAGTTCTTTTTGCCACTCCTTGAATTAGACACTAATTATATAAGCACTATATAAGACATACAAAGTAGTTGTTCATCCAGCTAAGACTAAATGACCCTATATTCAAATCATGTTCAAAAGAAAATTCATGAATGTCACTTCCTTCTTAATACTCTAAGAAACAAAGAGTAGAAGGAGGACACCAACAGCTGAGATGAAAGCCACCAACTACGTTCTTAGGGTTATTTGAACCATTATATATCTATATGTCAGGTTATTTCAGCTGGACTCTAATGTAGTATATAAATAAAGCCATGGTCATGGATTTGACCCTCTAGCAGACCAACTGCTTTGACTCTATCTATACTCATGTCCTTCCCTCCTTCATTTGGAAATACACCATTAATGAAAAGGAATACCATTAGAAAAACAACTCCATTTTTGTTTTTCGTGGGTTTTTTTTTTTTTAAGATTTTATTTATTTATTCATGAGAGACACAGAGAGAGAGAGAGGCAGAGACAGGCAGAGGGAGAAGCAGGCTCCATTGCAGGGAGCCCGACGTGGGACTCGATCCTGGATCTCCAGGATCAGGCCCTGGGCTAAAGGCGGCGCTAAACCACCAAACCACGGGGGGCCGCCCAGCAACTCCATTTTTGAAGGGCAGTGTTGTTAGCATTACTCTGAGGACTTTTAATTCGTGCTAAATAATGCTTAAGGCACTACATGAAATCTATATAAAAATACTTCAATGTGCTGAAAGTAGCAATATATAAAGTAGGATTTAAATTATGAGCCATAATTTCACATATTTGTGGTAGAATTGCTCTCTAGGAAGGTCACACCAATTTGGCACCAAGTCTCAGGCCTTTAAAAAACACACTCTTCTAGGAATTCAGCCTAAGAAAAACAGAAGTTCAATTCAAAGATTTGTGCACAAAAACAATCAGACTATTAATATAAAAATTTAGGAAAATGTTAATGTCTAAAATAGGATAATGGTTAAATAAGTTGTGTTAAATTAGACTCATTAATAAATTATATTTTTATATTATAAAAGCTGAGTAATAAAACAGTGTGATACTGACACATGAGTATAGACAGACCATTAGAACAGAGTAGGAAATCCTGAAAGAAACCAAAATATAAATGGTAGTCTATTAGACGATAGAGAAGTCATCTTGAATCAGTGGAGAAAAGATGGATTATTCAACAAATAGTGTTAGGACAACTGGAAAGCCATCTTTCTAAAAATGAAATTGTATCTATATCTCAAACCTTATAGCAAGATGAATTCCAAATGGATCAAAGATTTAAATGTAAAAAGTGGGGATGCCTGGGTGGCTCAGTGGTGAGCATCTGCCTTTGGCTCAGGTCATGATCCTGGGGTCCTGGAATGTGTCCTGCACTGGGCTCCCTGCAGGGAGCCTGCTTTTCCCTCTGCCTATGTCTCTGCTTCTCTGTGTCTCTCATGAATAAATAAATAAAAATATTTTTTAATTAAATAAATGTAAAAAATGAAAAAAAGTACTTGACAAACCATGGAAGAATTATTTTATAACCTCAGAATAGGAAAGACCATGCTAACTATAGCATAAAGTCCAAAAGCCATAAAAAACAAGACAGATACATTCAACTGTATGAAAAGAATTTCTTGTAGAGAGGCAAAGAAAAGACAAATGAAGATACTGGCAACTCAATACAGGTAAAAGCCTTCTTATTTAATAAGGAGTTCTACAAATCACTAGGAAAAAGATCCAACAACCCAATAAAAATGGGCAAAGATATGTACAATTCACAGACAAGGACATATTTAAATGGCTCTGTAAGGCATTCAATGTAAGAGATATGAAAAATTAAACTATTTTCATCATTTAGATTGTCACATATTCAAAAATTCTTGATAATTCCCTATGTATAGAGACAGGCATCCTGATACACTGCTGGTGAAATATAAACAGTTATAATCTATAACAAGAGCAACTTGTGAATATCTTTCAAAATTATAAGTACATATATCTTTGACCTAGCAATTCTATGACTTTTTCTTACAAAAATATTTATACACAACCAAAATGGCTTATGTTCAAGATTATTCACTGTATTATCACTTATACCAGCAAAACTTGGGGACTGGTTAAATAAATTATGATTCATTCAGGCATTATGCAGTCACAAAAAGAATGAAGAACTGCTTTACAAACTGACAGGAAACTATGTCAAAAATATTTTAATAAGTGTGTATAGAGAGAGGATATGAGGCAGGAATAACACAAGGTGCAGATAAATTCCTATAACGGGTTATCATTTGTGTTAAAAAGGAGAAAAAAGCATACACAGAGTAAAAACTATGATAATATCAATTCAGATATAAAGCAATTAACAACTGGCTCCAGACCCCCAGGACTCCCAGCCAACTTCCTTTGCAGGCCTGCTCCAGTCCATTCATTAACTTCAAAAAAAAAAACATGACCTTGCATTTTTATGAACGAAATTTTTTGGATCCCACTCTTGGTAGAATTTTTATATACCTATCTATTTATCTGTTTTTCTGGGCAGGGAATAGGTATGGAAAGATACACAAGAATTTCAAACATTTATTGATTGTGTGGAGTGAACAATGATTGCGAGCCAGATGCTAAGTAAGTGAGGGGTAAGGAGGAGGGGGTGAGAGAACCTCATGGAATATCCTCTTATATCTTTTGAATATTGAAAGATGCAAATGTCTACCTATTTTTTTACTTAAATTTATAAATAAAAATATATTTGAAAAGTTTTCAACATTTTTAAAAACTAAGAAAACACACTGTTAGAAATAAGGCAGAATTTAGGGACTCCTGGGTGGCTCAGTGGTTGAGCATCTGCCTTAGGCTCAGGGCGTGATCCCAGGGTCCTGGGATCCAGTCCCCCTTCTCCCCCTGCATTGGGCTCCCTGTAGGGAGCCTGCTTCTCCCTCAGCCTATGTCTCTGCTCTCTCTGTCACGAATAAATAAATCTTTTTAAAAAAAAAGAAAAGAAAGAAAGAAAAGAAAAGAAAAGAAAGATTTAAAATATATGCAATATGCTAGCAAATACATACAAAGAAGTACATTTTTACACAGAAAAGACAGGGATAAAAATATAACAAAATATTAAAAGAATAGTTATCTCTCAGAAGTGTAATTACAAGTGACTTTAATTTTCTTTGGATTTTCCTATAATTCAAATTCTTTACATTAAGCACTATTATATTCATAGTAAGAAAAAAGGCATTAATTTATAACGTGAATCAGAGAGGTTAGAAATTAAAAGAGAAGGTAAAAACTTATTAGGTATTATCCAGGTTTCTAAGCATCATAAATGAAACATTTAAATTTCCTTAAAACATTACTTCCAATTACAAAAGAGAGAATTTATGGATAAAAAATTTAGAGATGAAAAATATCTAATCTGTCTTCTACTCTACCTCTTAAGAATCACACTATGAGATTATTTCATCCCCCTACTTTCTGAATGTTTTGTCCATTTTTGTTTTCTGTTACCTAGGTAATGGTACTTCCAGCATTTCCCTTCAAGACTGTGAAACTAACAATCTGGTATTTCTCACTGTCCAGCTTTCCTGACCTTAAGCTTTGAAAGGCCATCTCCCTAAGGGCATGCAGTAAGATCTAGAAGCTAAAACAGGAGGCTGAGGAATCTGAGGTTAGAGTTCTAATCCTGACAAACTGTGGAATTTGTTCTCCAATTTTGGGAATAAGCTAAACTTCCTGATCCAGTTTCCCTAATGAGGTAACTTAAAGGATTGTTCTGAAAATATTTAGGACTATCAACTTTAAAGTTTCTTTGTAATAAAAATAAATAAATAAATAAATAAATAAATAAATAAATAAATAAATAAATAAATAAATAAAGTTTCTTCTAGACTTTCCACAGCATCCTTCTGAATTTTGCTTTCTTGCCTTTTTTTTTTTCTTGCCTTTTGTTAAAATGTTTTCCTTTGTAAATTTTTGCTCTCCCAAACAGTATCTGCAATTATTACCAACCTTTTGGACTCAGGGGTCCAGTAAGGAGTACTTTTAGAAAGCCTACTGAAGATGATACAATGTGAACAGAACTTGAACAATGAAATAGCAATAAACCAACATAATAGAGGATAGAAAAATACTAAGATATGATAAAGGAAATTGTCCATGTCTATAAACACTAACAGAACAGAAAAAAAATTTTTAAGTTTTATTTGAGAGAGAGGAAGAGAAAACAGGGAGAGGAGCAGAGGGGAAAGGACAAGCAGACTAGCCCTTGAGCAGGGAGCCCAATGTGGGGCTTGATCCCATGACTCTGAGATCATGTCCCGAGCCAAAGGCAGATGCTTAACCCACTAAGCCACCCAGGCACAGAACAGAAAATTTAAATGAGATATACAAATTTTCTCTCAAAGGAAAAAAACGGGTGGCTATTGGAAATCAATACAATTTAAAATAAACAGCATATGCCTAGGCATTCTTTTGATAGTTATCTCTTGTTTCAGCGAACAACTGTCTACTCCTAATGTACATAAAATGTATTGGGAAATTAACATTTCAACATTCGAAGGTAATGCCACAATCTAAGTAGTGACAATTTATGGAGGCTTAAGAATGCAATCAGGATCTAAATTGGACTCTTATGAGCAGAGGAGAATCAGGCAACTAACTAATGTAACCAACACTTGGTAAGGGAAGTCAAAACTTAGACTCTAACATCCAAATCTGCTGTAGAGATAAGATGACAACTTCTGTATCACAGTCTAGCAGATGAAGTTTTGTCATGCCTTCAAGGATTCCATTTTTTTTCTATTGTTTACAGTAGACCCACTAACCCTACTTATTACCTGAACCTTGGCATATCTTTTTTTTTTCTACCACTTGCATATCAGGTACTTTTTGATGGCTGCCTTCTCCATTAGAAAATAAGCTACATTAAATCTATAATGGGTTCTCTACCTACAGGTCTTACGAAGCACTTGATAGCTTTTAGGAAGAAAGGTGTTTTTACAAACATCAGAGAGCAATTATCCCTCTGCCAAGACAGAGTGAAGCAATTTCGGTAGTGCCCTCAGTACACTTTAAACTCCTCCTCCTCCTGGTAACAAGACCAAACACCTCTCTTGTTACTTAGAAGTTATTCCAATAGGGAGGGACAAGGGAGCAGACAACTGAATTTTTTCTGGATTAACTCGGGCATTAGTTGAATGCTTTTTTGTGGTTCACCTACTTTAAAAGGTGATCAAATCACTCTGTGCTACTGAAGAGAGCAACTGCAAAGAACAATTACATAAATCCTCTGCTTCAACTTACCTCATCCTTCTTTCTAATGAAAGAAAGCATTAGAAACCACTGCCTTGCCACCGCTTCCTTAGTAATCTTAGTAAAACCTACTTGCTTTGTCATGTGAATTCCTTTTCTTCCTTAGCAAATCCGAGAAATTTATTTCATTCAACATAATGACACACGATTGTACATCATTTTTTAAAGTACAGGCACTGATTTTTACAATGTAGAAAAGATAAAGGCACTCCTGTTAAGTGAACTATTCTCAAACAGGTGTATTCTAGAACTTTGCGTTATTTAGTTCAGAAAATTTGTACATACCCTCAATTTCATACCTGTAATTCCTAAGTCCAAAAAGCTGTGAAAACACTTTCTTCATAACTTCTTTAGCAGTAAAATCTGACCTTCAATGACACAACACTATTTATAGCCTTATACCATACTTTGTGTGGATTTTTACTGAACTGTAGGAATATTAGCATGATTGATTCCTGGATGTTGCTCCAGATCCCACTAAGGGGCTTATGTCACTGTATATATAGCATATTTTCTATAAAAAAAAAAAAAAAAAAAATTGGATTCTGAAACACTCTAGTCCAAATGGTTATGGAAAAGAGACTATGGATGTATAGTTTTATTCTTCAAAAATATTTTCAATCTTTGAAAATGAAATAGCAATAAAGCAACATAATAGAGGATAGAAAAATACTAAGATATGATAAAGGAAATTGTCCATGTCTATAAACACTAAAAGAACAGAAAATTTAAATGAGATATACAAATTTTCTCTCAAAAGAAAAAAAGGGATGGCTATTGGAAATCAACACCACAATTTAAAATAAACAGTATATGCCTAGGCATTCTTTTAATAGTTATCTCTCATTTCAGCGAACAACTGTCTACTAATGTACATAAAATGTATTGGGAAATTAACATTTCAACATTCAAAGGTAATGGCACAATCTAAAGTACTGAACTCAAGCTTAAGATCCCAAGAATTGCTAAAATATAATTTTATATTTTTATAAAATATATATTTATATATTTCATATATAATTGCTAAAATATAATTTAATAATAATTATAATTATTATATAATTATAATTATAAAAGTTCAATTAATAGTATTTGAGGAAATTAAGACACTTAAGCAACGTGAACATGTTTTGGGATATATTGGGTACACATTCACTGATTTTCTTCAAGCAATCAATTAGCTAGAGCACAAAACTTAAAACAACTTCATTCATCCACACATTAATACAAAAAGGGAGTCATGCCTGGGGTACATACTTAAGACATGTAAGAATGAGTGATTCACTGAGAATATGCAAAGTTAATTATGTTAAGAACATTTCGTAGAAGGCCAGTGAATTAGTCACATCTAATTCATACTGGACCAAAATGAAACAATTTCCTGGACTTGTTACTGGTTCCAGTGTTTTAAGCAAATATAGAGGCATATTCTCTAAAAATGCAATGAAATATATCTCATCTTTGTCTTTATTCATGAAACATAAGCAAAACTATTTAATACAAACAGGGGAAACCGCCCCCTATCAATTCATTTCTAGGTTCATGAGAAATTTTTACCAAATTCTCATTATCACATGTCTAGAATTATATGGCATATGATGCAGTATGATTCTCTTTCTGTTCTGCTTGCTGAAATAGTACCAGCCTTTAGAAAATTTCCAGCAGCTCCCTATCAGTCATCAATAAACAGTGAGTTATACACTAGCTTAATGGTAAGCAATAATGTGGATGTTATTTATTTTATTAAGTGAATATTTTAGATAAGTCCTGCTTATACTATTAAAATCAAAACCATATGATTTCTTGGTGAGCACTTTAGTGCGATAACTGTATTTCCCCTCTAGCTATCCAAGAGCACATCTGTGCAAACCCTTGCAGACCTGTTGTGCTGATGGGTGCAAAGCTTCAATGTAGGCCCTACTAGAGACTGGAATCTTCAATTTCTCCCAAACAGTGTCCTGCACTCGCCATCCATTCATGGTAAAGTAGTTAATTTTAATGTTCTCATTGTTTACCAGAAAGCACAGACAGTGAGGCTGGCTTTGCCGCTCCCGTTTCCTTTTGCTAGGCTGCTGCGCTTTTTCAGCCAATTGACTTTGCTTTGAGGCTATAAATATCTGAAAAATGTTCTGCATTTGATGCTCTTGGATTCTGCATCCATATTTAGCTGTTTGTGGCATGCCTTTGTTTAAGCTACTCTGCCACCCATACAATCAGTCAGGTTGAGATCTGGATGGTCAAAGGACACATGTATCAACATTCAACAGACACTGACTATGAGCAAGGTACCAATCTGCTAGACATGGTGACAATGAAGGGGGTGGCAAGATAGGAATACAAAGGCAAACAAGAGAGACTTCCTGGTATCACATATTTTATAGTCTTGACAGGGCACAGGCACAACTTATTATAAAACTGTAATACAACAAATGGAACATTTTACAACTAAAAGAAAATGAAGGATAGGGCAGCATAAATATTTTCTTTTAGCTATGCCTCAAAGAGATGCATTTGTTTTCTAAATATACATCTACCTATTTTAAAGCTCTGACAGATTCCAAAAAAAAGTTTTCTAATCCTGGCAATATACAAAACTCTGAATACAGGTATTATCAACAAAACAGTCGATAGCAAACTCAAAACAGTGCCTAGTCTTCAAATTTCATGAGGCGAACTAACAAAATATTATTTCCAAAAGTTTCTGTTAAGATATTCAGGTTGGGGGGGAGGGGTGTTACTGCCATTTGCTTGTTTGCATGTTGATTTCAAACATATTGTAGAGAATGTGTACCATAGCCAGAAGCCAGGAGCACTTAATACAGCTCTTACTTTGTACCCTTTTAAAGTCCACATGGCTGTTTCAGGTTAGTGCTCAAAATTGAATAAGCTTCACCTAAACAAGATCCCCATTTTCTCCACCTTCCTATCTTGTCAAAACATTCCAAACAAGGGGGATCCCTGGGTGGCTCAGCAGTTTGGCGCCTGCCTTTGCCTCAGGGCGTGATCCTGGAGACCGGGGATCTAGTCCCACATCGGGTTCCCTGCATGGAGCCTGCTTCTCCCTTTGCCTGTGTCCCTGCCTCTCTCTCTGTGTCTGCCATGAATAAATAAATAAAATATTTAAAAAAAAAAAAAAACATTCCAAACAAATATACATCTGCCTTCAACATTCCTGCTTTCACAACTAAGTTCACTGACCTTTTGATAAAAGTGCTCCTCAGAAGCCCCTGATAATCATGATTTAAACTCATTAAGGGCTTTCTTGGGCAGCCGGGGTGGCTCAGCAGTTTAGCGACGCCTTCAACCCAGGGCGTGATCCTGGAGACCCAGGATCGAGTCCCAGGTAGGGCTTCCTGCATGGAGCCTGCTTCTCCCTCTGTCTCTGCCTCTGCCTCTTTCTCTCTCTGTGTCTCTCATGAATAAATAAATAAAAATCTTTAAGAAAAACAAAAGGGGGGAGGGGCTTTCTTGATGCTTGTCCCCAAGAGTCGGACTGGAATTGGTAGGCCAAGTAGTAGGTAAAATAATAGGGCAGGGGGATCCCTGGGTGGCGCAGCGGTTTGGCGCCTGCCTTTGGCCCAGGGTGCGATCCTGGAGACCCGGGATCGAGTCCCACGTCGGGCTCCCGGTGCATGGAGCCTGCTTCTCCCTCTGCCTGTGTCTCTGCCTCTCTCTCTCTCTGTGTATGACTATCATAGATAAATAAAAAATTAAAAAAAATTTAAAAAAAAAAAAATAATAGGGCAGGCCACAGAATCAGACAACTCTAAAGCTAAAATGGACCACAGATGCCAATTAGTCCAGATTTTACATTTTATGTAGAAACCTAGAGCCACAGAGTTAAAATTACTTACCCAAAGTTAGACAACCAATTTGTGGCAAAGAGAGAACGAAAACTCCAGTTCTCAATCCCCAGTTGTATACTCTAGACTAGACTCCCAGTTTCTGAATTTCCTTTAAAAACATTAGCCGACACTCATCAGTCTCCTTAAATTGTGTAGAAGAACCTAAGTGTTCCAAAACAATCAGGATTGTGAACACACAAAATAAACAAGTAAACAAACAAAAAAAACCAAAATGAACTAGTGTTTTCCAAATCGATTTTCCACATTCTATTATTTTTATTTCAAAAGCTTTTCAAAGAGTTATGCAATAGGCAACTTAAAAACTAGCTAAGGACACAGAGAAGCCAAGAATCATTCAGATAGTTTTGGAGCATTTACATTAAACTAAAGACAACAAAGTAGTATCCAGGATGAACTGCCTTAGAGGAAGGAAAGTATAAGTACTAAACAGTAAATTAAAACATCTGGTTAATTGATAGGAAAAGCAAAAAAGTTACAATGCTGTGGAAAGTCTGCAACTTGACACTGACATGCATAGTACATGGGAGTAGAGAATATATGTATGCATATTTATATATACTTAAAAATATACACATATCTGTATGTACATATATGCATACACACCGCACACCACTCACAAATCTACCCCTAAAAATGAGCAACAAAAACATGCACCTATTTTTATGGGTTTCACGCAAAGAACAATGATTTATGCTAGGTCTGGGGGCGGTGGGGGGGGGGAGGGCTGGGTGGCTCAGTGGCTGAGCATCTGCCTTTGGCTCAGATCCCGGGGTCCTGGAATCGAGCCCCACATCAGGCTCCCCTCAGAGCCTGCTTCTCCCTCTGCCTAGTTCTCTGCTTCTCTCTGCATGTCTATCATAAATAAATAAATAAATAAAAATCTTAAAAGAAAAAATTTGCGCAAGGTCTGGAATACCCAGACAGAATACTTTTGGACACTGAAATACCAAATTATCATAAATACATATTCTCACAGTAACACGACCCTATCTCTGACTTTATGTAAAAAGCAATGTGCCAGAAGTGTGTAATGATAAAGAGGAGGATAGGATGGAAAAACATTCTAACTACGATATACTCCAATTCGAGTTCATTTTCAGGTTCTTGTCAACCTTTGTTATAAGCTATCGGATAAATGGGATCAGCAGGTGGATGGGAAATCAGGCACTCAAGTTTTTAATCTGCTGAGAATGAACTGGATGAACTTACATCATCTCCTACTTCTCTGCTTTAATTCTTTCAGTTACTTAGAACAACATCAAAGACCATGTATAAGCACCGAGCAAAATATAAAGTGGTACATACATAAATCCTTAAGAACTGGTTGTGAGAACTACAGGATTTTTACAATCGAAAGGGCCATTAAGAGATTATTTAACCCAATTCATTCGTTTTACAGATGAAGAATCAGAGGTTTAAAAAAAAAAGAGTGACCTGATCTACCCCAAATCACATAGCCACTTACTGGCAGAACCAAGACAAAAACTCAAGTCTCTGGACTCCTCTTTCTGTGATCTTTCTGCTAATGATGGACCTGAAGTCTTGAAATCAACCGAAAACCATCCAGAGAGAGAACTTCTAAGTCTTGGCCCCTCTTGAATAGTAAACACATACCTTCTTCAGAAGGATGAAGGAAAAAGGCATAATGTACTGATCACTATAGGCTTCAATGCACATGACTGGAGGATAACATCTTAACGTCGTCTTTGATCCCAGGTGCTTCAAATTTGCCCTCTTGGAGTCAGCTACATCGCTAATGTCTTGCGCCCACGTGAGCTAAGTGATAAACAACATCTTGACTGTTTCTATATTTTGGAAAGCCACCGCTCCATCCCTGAATTCCAAGCTATAAATCCTTGGGCTCGGAGTTCTGAAAACCAGCACCGGCTTCAAGGCTGCCACAAGGCTCACCCTAAGAGAATCTCATCATTCAGTTTTAATTAAAGAGGTGGTCACTAGGAATGCAGAAAGGGAAAGTTTCAGCGTGTTCATCACTTTTAACTTGCTGAGTCGCAGCCCGGTCGCTTTCGCAAAAAGAGAACCAGAAACCACAGTGCCCTATGACACCACCCCGCGCCCCTTGGACGGACTAACCGGCTGCCTTTGGGAGAGGGGGTCTCAGAAAGAGGTTACGGACCAGTCCGTTCCCACCAAATTAATATTTTTGGCCGTTCTATCTTTATTTTGCCGTCTTACCCACTGCTAAGCTATTCCGCAGTACCTCGGTTTGCAGCCTCGCCTCACTCAAGGAGAAAGACCTGAAAACTCGGCCCGCTTGATCTCACGGGGCGTCCCCCTCCGACCTCCTCGAAGCCGGGTGGCAGCTCCCCCTCCGGCTCCTCGCCTGACTGTGAGGTCTGCGTCGCTGGACCGCACCTTAACACTTCCTGCAGGCGTCCGAAAAGGTCCACAGACCGTCCGGCAGGACGCCCCCGCTCAAGCGCTCCTCTGGAGAAACTTGGCGGACGCGCACGCCGGGGCAGACAGGGACGGGACGCGGGGCCCCGACCCGGACGGACGCGGGCCGAGAGCGGGACGGGGGCCCGGGGTGGGAGCGGCCGGAGCGCCGACGCCAGCCCTCCGAGGGCCTGCGGTCCTTACCGTACACCCGGACCCAGCTCTGCTGCTGGCACACCGACTCCAGAAGGATCCGGTCCAGCATGCCCCCGGCCACGGCCCCGCCGACGGGGAGAACCGCTTCCAGCTCCTCCGGCGGTATCGGCGAGTCGGACTCCAGCGCCGGGAACATGTCCGGCCAGGACAGCGCCTCGGCGGCTCCTCCGGACGACGGGGAGAGCTCCATGGTGCCCCGGAGGGACGCGGCGGCGGGGGCGGGAGCGGCGGCGGGAGCGGCGGCGGGAGCGGCGGCGGGTGCGGCGGCGGGAGCGGCGGGCGCGCGGCTCCGCGCCCTGCCTGCGGGAAGGGGAGGAGGAGCGCGCGGCGGCGGCGGGGCAGCGACCCGAGCGGCTCACCTCCCTCCCCGCCGCCCACTGCCCGCGGCTCGGGCGCCGCAGCCCACCTGCAGCCGGCGGGCGGGACCCGGGCCGGGAGGCGGATCCAGCGTGGCCCGGGCCGGGGGTGGGTCCGGGGCTCAGGTGTGGGTCCCCCCCCCCCGCGACGGGCGGCGCGCCCGCCTGCCCCCCCGCGGAGCCGCCTAGCTCAGCGCCGCCGGCGTCCCCCGCGGCCGGACCGGGCTGGGGCCGGGGATGGAGTGCGGCCGGGCGGGGCAGCGCTGGGGGCGTCGCCGCCAGGGGCCGCCCCCTCCGACCGGCTCCCGCCGCCGCCGCCGCCGCCGCCGCCGCCGCCGCCGCCGCGGCTCCGAGCGTCCGGCTCCCTCAGGGAAGGGGGGCGGTGGCCCCGGGGTCTCGCCCGCCAGTCCCCGGCCCCCACCCCAGGAACGAGCCGGCCCGCCCCCCTAACTCTCGGGACGCGCCGGTCCCGCCGCGGCTCCGGCTCCGGCTCCGGCTCCGGCTCCGGCTCCGCCACCGATCCCACAAGCCCGGCAGCCGCGGCGGTGGCGGCGGCAGGCGGCATCCCAGGGTGATAGGCCGGAGCAATCGAGGGCCGAGGGCCCGGCCGCGTGTGCAGTCGAGTAACGACGCGGAGGAGGAACTGCCACCGAAGGCAGGAGGAATCGGACACCGAACTATTCATCGGGCCAGCCCCGCCCACTTTCCGAAGACCCGAAGACCCTCTAGCCCGCCGCCCCGCCGCGCGCCGTTCGCGGCTCCCGAGCGGCGGCTGGAAGTGGGGACGGCGCGGGGAGGCGGGGACGAGGAGGGGTGCGGGAAATTTAAAAAGAAGAGAGCTTCCCTTCCCCTCCCTCCACCCCTTTCCCCTTCAGGTAGTTATTTATGTATTCACTTATTTATTTGCACCGACATCTCTCTCTTACTGGAGGAAGACCGGAGAGAGGCTGCTTTCTGTTACAGCTGCCCTCGGGGAAACGCCTCCTTCCTGCCCCGAGGCCGGAGTTGGCGGCGGGGTCTGGCCTGCGGGATCCCTGCGCCGCAGCTGGACTTGTCCTCGGTCTAGGATAGCAGGGTTACGAAGTGTGGTGTGGATGGATAGACGGGCCTCGCGAGCGCAAGAAATGCTCAAAAGCCCAGTATTATCCAAACATGTTTCTTTTTTTTTTCTTCTTTTTTCTTTTTTTCTTTTTTTTTTTGCCTTTGATCTTGGTGCAATTTATGTTGGCTTTTTTTCCTCTAATGATGTCACAAGTGTTTGATTTTTGGTCTATTTGGAAACTGTCTCCCTTGACCTTGGCTTTAACTTTTTTGCCCACCCAAGGCGGCATTCGCTAGTTCAGGTTTATAGAGTTCGCTGGCAAAGTGATAATCATTTTTAAACCGAAAAGTAGTCACTTCAACAGGGCCCTGCACATAGTAGGTCTCCACCAACGTTTCTTGAACATGCTGCTTAAAATGCTGCAGTTGTGGCACAAGTATACGGGGCGCTTTTTTGTTACCACATGGGAGGGCATTTCCTCCCTTCCCCTTTTCGTCTTACTTTGCCAAGAGACTGGTCCGCAAGGGGATATTTTTGTTTTCTGGTCTTGTGGTATCCTGGTATGTTGTTTGGGGTTATCAAGAGCTCTAAGGATGCATTTTATAATTTTCCCCAAACTGTTTGGGGAAATAGTATTTCAAAGCAGGTAGTGACCTTCAAGATAACCTCATTCTGCCTTTTTGTTGAATGGTTGAGGACACTGAGGAACAGCCAGGTTACCTGACAAATCAACCATCAGGACAGATAGGTCTGCAATGTCTCAATGGCATTGCCTATTTCAACTTTGTTCCCTCACAAACCTTTTGTGATTAAGCGTGGTGGTGCATGGTTTGGTGATGCATTGGAGCGATCGTTTCTGGTATCTAAAGCCCGGATTTCTGGCTATCTGACTGCATGGTCAGACTTCCAAGTCTAAATCCTCATATTCTTCAGTGCTTGAGTGGACATGGGAAGGTATTGAAGCTAGGAGATACAGGGCCCAGCACTAAACAGAGCTAGAGCATTTTTATTTATACTAAATTACTGCTGAAGTCATGGTAACAGAAGTCAGAGAGCAAGTGGATAATGGGCATCAGGTGTACAAGTTTGAGCATTCTTTATTAGTCAGTATGTAAGGTATTTATTTAGCCAAGCAATTATCTCAAAGCAGCGTGAGGAGTGGTGTATGAAACATTCACAGAGGTTTTTTTTCTCAAGCTTATTGGCTTGATGGCGTCATCCATTGTTAAGCTGAAGAAAAATCTCTCGGTAATCCTACTTTCTTCATCTAGACTCTCCAAATCCCCAGTCCCTGCTTCATCTCCCCATCCTGCCCCCAGACTAGCTGCCTAAGTAATTGCCTAAGTAATAGTATGTCTGGAATTTATATAATGTTTATAACTTAAAGAGAAAATAGTTCACGACCTGAACAATCGCTCTCTGAGATAAGCAGAACCAGTAATTTTTAAATCACCATTGAGCCAATGAAAAAAAAAATGGAAGCATAGAATTCTATTAAGCAACCTACCTAAAGTAAAATAGCTGGTCAGTAGATTAAAACCCTAGTCTAAATTTTTCATTGATGGATATGGATTCCTTAAGGTTTTGGGGTTTTTTTCCCCCCTTGGGTGGATAGAATTGTACTAACAATTGTGGAGACAAAAGCAAATATCCACAGTTTTTGTAAATTATTATCACTTAAGGGGCACCTGGGTGGCTCAGTCAGTTAAGCGCCTGCCTTTGGCTCAGGTCACAACCTTGGGGTCCTGAGATTCAGCCCAATGTCAGGCTTCCCTGCTCAGCCAGGAGTCTGTTTCTCTCTCTCCCTCTGTTCCTCCCTGCTGCTTGTGCTCTCTGTTGCTCCCTCTCGCTCGCTCTCACTCTCAAATACTCTTTTTTTAAAAAAAGCAAATTATTATCACTTAAGAAGAATATTGGAGAACAAACAAACACAAGTGACAAGCCAATTTGCATTGCAGGGAAGCAGTTAATCCTACTTAGATTTCTACCAGTGGTGTCTCCCTGGTGTAATCCCAGATCTTAATGTGAACATAAATCCTTGGCTGATAAAGTCTTAGTTTACATTGTAGTTTGCAAACAGGCCTTTGTGTGTGAACTACAATAGAGCTAAAGTCTCATTTCCCAGCCTGCCCTACCCCCTCCTCTTTTTCCTCCCTCTAGAGTTTCAGACACTGAGCTCTCAGAGGTGATCTACATATTTATTGTCTTTGGAATTCAATTCCAAGAATCAAACCCAAGCCCCAGGACAAAGTGGGAACTAAAAAAATTGGGGAACTATGGAAGAGAAAAAAATTAATAAATGTCCCAAGTAATAAGCTGAAAAACAGAGGCTGAGATTTTCAAAAGAAAGAAAGAGGCGTTGGGTTCTGAGTACATTATTACCAGTACAGGTTTCCTGTCCCTGTCCTAAAGTAGAGCATACCTATGAAACCTTTCATAAACTGAAATGACATAAAGCAAAGAAGCACTTACCACTGATATATTTGGAAAATTTTTTGAGCATTCCCAGACCCAAAAAATAAGCTCTCTTAGACTTTTCTGATGGCTTATTTGGACCCATCTTGGTAACGGATGCATGAAATAAATGAAGATAAGCACAGATGCTCACAGACACAGTTCAAAGCTATGGTGGCTTGATGCTGAGATGCTGAGTGTAGTTCCAGGAGAAGGAGATTGGGAGTGCCACTCTGGTCAGGATGCACACTGCCTGTATATCAAGCGGCTCACTGCAATCGCTGAACATTATTTTTGCTCTTCTCCGTTTTTCATACAGTGAAAATCCTCTTCCGATTTCCTCGAGTTGGTGAAAACAGGTACTAATGTAGGTCTTTCATAAAAGCAAAGTAGCATAATGTGAATTTTCAATAAATTTGAAAGATGCCCATATTAAGGAGAGCGAGGATTTAGAATCTTGGCTATCACAAACTGAGGACCAGGTACATGTCCAATTTTCTCCTCTGTTCACCTGTCAGAAAACACACACACATTAAGAGGTTCCCTCATCACAGATGCTCTTAACTATTTTCTTAAAGGCAATCCCTTTTAGGCTCTCTAGACACCACTTCTAAGCAGCTAATCCCCCAAGCAGTAATGCAACATTTAAAGTATGGTTCACCAGCTGCTCCCCTTCAATATTCTCTTTCCCCTTGGACACAGTGATACAGCACTCTTCTGATTATACTCTATAACACTGACCATGCCCAGTTTGTCGTTAAGGGAAGAATTTAAACATTTCTCAAGATTCTGTTGTCCTGTCTTTATTTTGATCCTCCCTAAGTCTCCACTTCCCTGGTCATCTATTCACTTCTGTGGTTTCAACTCTCACTTGGATAATGTTGACTTTAAGTTCTCCATCCCCAAGCCCATCCACAATACTGAGGTCTAGTCAGGAATCTGTAAATGCTGAACACCTCCACTAAGATACGCTTCCCGTACTTCAGACTCAGTGTATAGAAAGTGCTCTTTCCCCCTGTCCTCTGTCCAAACACCCTTCCTTTCTTGGATTTCCTTTTTATGTCAGTGGAACTAGTAGGTTCTGCCTCAGACTTGCTTAAACATGGAGATACCTCTCAGTCTTCTCCTCCACCCTAGCACAAATCCAAACCCTGCCTTCTGTTCCTAGTGACACCATTCTAGCTCAGGCCTGGCTAGCTTTCACCGTGCTAAAAGCATTAGCTCTTCAGCTGTCCTCCTTCCCCTGAGGCCTTTCCACCTCTAGTTTATCCTACACTCTGCAGTAAATGAATTATCCTAAAGCACAGTGCAGACCAGGTCACATCCAAGCTCAAAAAAGAGCTCCCTGCTACCTATTAAGTAAAATGTATGTTCCACCAAGATTAAAAGGGCCTATCAAATATGGTCCCAAGCCACCATTGCTACCTGCCGCATTGCCTACGTCTAGCCAACACAAATGGCCCACTCTTCCCCAAATACATCCAGCACTTTTCTTGCTCCTTGCCTTTCCTCATTTCTTATATGAGGAATGTCCTTTCCTTCATCTCTGGCTGCTAAAAACTTGCCAACCTTCAAGCTCCCCTTCCCCCACCTCCCCAGTAAATGCCAGTGTCCTCCTCCAGCAAATCATTTCTAGCCTGCAAGCTGGTGATGATCTCCGCGCCCCCCTGAGTTCCCATGGCATTTGTTCTTATCTGTCTGCTGGAACCACTCATGTATATATTATGGTATAGTCCTCCATGTAACTCTAATATCTGCTATTAGGTCATAAGCATCTAGAGGGCAGAGGGCTTGCATTATTCATGTTCATCCCCCACAGTGTCTTTCACATATCAACCCTTCGATTAAGCCAGAAGCCAGGAAGCAAAAAATGAAACAAAAAAGAAAACCTGGCTGGGTTCATAAATGTTTGGGGCTGCAAAAGACACTTAAAAAAAATCAATCATCCCAGACATGCAACCCCCATTCTCCCCTGCCCCCCATTAAAAAAAAAAAAAGATAAAAATACTTAGATCCAGGAAAATGATATGGCTTGCCCAAGGTCACACAACAAGTGACAGAGGAAAGATCGGAATTCAGAGCTCCTGAATCCCAATGCATCAACCCCACCAACAGATTGTTTGCTTCCTGCTCTTTTCTGTCCTTCTCTAAATGGATAATTTTCTTGTTGATAAAGGTTTCCTTGCTAAAGTAATTTTATTCTTTTACATATTATTTAAGCTTAAAGCATTTGTGCCACATTCCTGGCCCCACATATAATTTTAGCAAAATTATACTTTTTTTTTTTTTTAAACCAAAGGACCAAACAGAGACATCAGAGAAACATCTGGTCTGATTCATCAGGGTAACAGCAACATTTCTATTTATATATGAGCACAGCCCTATCTTTGTAGCTCTCAGCTGTTCCTCATTGCTCAGTATGTTCCCCTTTTCAACCTTGTCTGTCCCTCATCAAGAGAGCATCCTGCATCCTGAGTCTTAAACAAAATCTAATGCAATAAAGGAAAATATATTCCCTATTCCCTAGAAGAGGTCTGGATTTGAAAGAAACTATTTCTTTACTTTCTCAGTCTCTTTGTTGAGAAACATAGGACAGCAAGCCTCAAGTGGTTGGGTGGCTGCCATTTGTTTTACTGCATTCTGGGTACAAAGAAGTTGGATGGGAAACTAAGCTAGGGCATGAGTCAAGATTGGAAACAGGTCAGGGAGAAAGAGAGTATTCTAAATGGGGAAACTGAGGTTGATGTAGAGAACATAAGGAGCACTGACTCTCCTCCAGCAACATTTGATAGTGGCATAAATTAGAAGATGTTTGATCTTAGGCATTCAACAGTACAAGAAATGCTTAGGAATCTTCCTGGATTTTGTGAGTGCTTTTTATACCTGACCCCACATCCCCTAGGAGAAATTCACTATTGTACCGACCAATAACAGTATCATTTGATAAAGCAATGGAACAGACCAGAGACAAAAAGACCTCCACCAGTCGTTTCTTCTTGGCAAACACTCCTCCAAAATAATGACCTCACCTCAGCATTCAGCTACAGGAATGCAAAAAGAATAAAAACACTCAGATGGAACCACAAGGGCGCCTGACATCAGTGCCTAATTAAAACCTTTAGAGGTCCTAAGCACTGAAAATAATAAGGTTCCCCTCTCTCCCCATGTAATTAAAAAAAAATTATTTTTGCAAACTGTTAGAGCAGCAAAGTTCTGGGTTTTTTTTCAGTGATGACCAGTACAGAACTTGTTTTAGAAATGGCAAACATCAAACTCTTAAAAATGTTGTATGTGTTTCTTTGTGCTCCTACTTCTTCCAGAGCTCTAAACACCACATCTTTTGAATAATCCAGCTCTGTCTGGAATACACAGCACCAACCATCTATTAAAGAACACAATCTATGAAGGGGATAATCTTTAGCAAATTAATTTCTGTGTTTCTCTGGTAACTATAGAAACACCAACTTACTTTACCCTAGCCAAAGAAAATGATCACTTCCTTAGTTTTGTGGTTCTGAAGAGTCCTCAAAAGATGCAAAAGAAAAAAAAGGCCAAATGAGTCTAGAGGAGAGATTTTGAAAATGATTCCACTGTTCTCATGCTACCCTGAGAGCAAGATTACAATTGGTCAACATGTGGAGGCTATACTGGCCCATTTTCATTTTGCCTCTGGTATAATCAAAGCATCAATTATAATAGCCAAAGTCTATTTAAGACTCCTGTGAGTGGGATGCCTGGGTGGCTCCGCAGTTAAGCGGCTGCCTTCGGCTCAGGGCGTGATCGTGGATTCCTGGGATCAAGTCCCATATCGGGCTCCCTGCATGGAGCCTGCTTCTCCCTCTGCCTCTCTCTCTCTGTGTGTCTCTCATGAATAAATAAATAAAACCTTAAAAAAAAAAAAAAAAGACTCCTGTGAGCAAAGACAAGAAAGATCAAAATATATCCCCAGTTGCCTGTCATCTAAACATGGATGAAAATGACCATATTAGCACCTGAATGTCTCACCATTATTTTTTTAAAGATTTTATTTATTTATTCATGAGAGACAGAGAGAGAGAGGCAGAGACACAGGCAGAGGTAGAAGCAGGCTCCAGGCAGGAAGCCCGATGTGGGACTTGATCCTGGGGCTCCAGGATCATGCCCTGAGTCAAAGGTAGATGCTCAACTGCTGAGCCACCCAGGCATCCCATGTCTCACCATTACTGATCAGGGATGAGTGCTAGTATTAAGAATAACAAATTGGGGCTCGGGCAGCCCCGCAGCGCAGCTGTTTGGGGCCACCTGCAGCCCAGGGCGTGATCCTGGAGACCCTGGATCGAATCCCATGTCAGGCTCTCTGCATGGAGCCTGCTTCTCCCTCTGCCTATGTCTCTGCCTCTCTCTCTCTCCTGTGTCTCTATGAATAAATAAATAAAATCTTAAAAAAAAAAAAAAGAAAGAAATTGAGGCTCCTGGATGTCTCAGGACATCCCAGCTCAGCAGAGCATCTGGTTCTCCCTCTTCCCCTCCACCCACTAATGTTCTCTCTCTCTCTCTCTCAAATAAATAAATAAAATCTTAAAAATAAAAAAAGAATAAGAAATCTGGAAATTTGTTTTGATCATTTCCCCATTGATCTCTAATAGGACATCTTCAGCAGAACAACAAGGGAGGAGCTAGAAGTTTAGAAGCTAGTAGTCAGAAAATGGGCTACTGGAATTTAAGATTGCTGAGGTTCAATGTCTGAGTGATGACACGTAATGGAAGGTGGTCCTGGGAAGTAGATAACTGAAGTAGAGTGGAGGACAAGATCACTAGGGTTAAGGAGTAACAAAAATAAGAAGCTAAGCTATTGCACTCCTAGGATGGTGGTAGGAGATGGTATAAAGAAGATAACTGTGAATTTAGTCTCAAAGACTTTGGAGAATGAAAAGGAGCAATGAGGAGGTTAGAAGGAGGAAAGGGCAGACTTCATCCTTAAGAGAAGGTTGAGCCTTTATAAGAGACTGAAAGAGTGATGTTCTGGAAGTAACATTTGGGGGGTCAGTCAAATGCCAGCCCCTGCTACCCCACTCCCTCTACAGCACAGCAGAAGAAAGGGAATAAACAGCTTCAACCAGGGGAATTTGCAAGGCAAATCCTAGCCTTGAAGAAGGCTCCTTAATTCAAGGTAAGAAGTGGAGAATATACTTCCAAGAAGAAATATTAAGAATGCAGAATGTTTTATTTGCAATGGAGTAATGGTTCCAGATGGCTCAGTGGAAAGGATGATTAACAGTGACAGACACAAGAGGTGAGAAAGAGGGGGTTCATAGTGATAAGCTGAAGAAGTGAGAAAGCACTAAACCGTTAACGGGAGAAGGATAAAAGAGAAGATAGGTGGCTAGAAGCACTTCCCTTTCAACCAGTGACTAAGGATTACGGGGGTGAGAGAGAGATGGGCTTCAAATATTGAATTTTGGCACATGTTTTTGGTGCCCTGATTGGATTCGGTCAAAATAGGGAGATGTGGGGCACTTGACTGGCTTAGTAGGTAGAGCATGTGACTCTTGACCTCGGGATTATGGGTTCAAGCCCCACACTGGATGTGGAGATTACTTAAAAATAAAATCTTAAAAAAAAAAAAAATAGAGATGTGGCGAGGACTGCAACAGGACAGTTCCTAAACCATGTCTTCTGAGCTATGTCTCTGTGTTTGAATCGTAGTAACAAGCCTAGTTAGAACAAAGTTTCTTTCCAAGTTTGTGACTCAGCAAAGGGACCATTTCTCCATTTCATGAGAATTCAGATTTATTGATCTCTGTCTTACTCCTCGACTCAGTTCCAAGCCCTGCCTGGGACAATGATTGCCCATCCAAAACCTTAACACCAGTCTCTTCCATTCCCTTGCACCCTGTCCTCCTGCATCAACTCTGGATCATTCCCACAATCTGCCTTCTGCTCTTCCTTCTCAAACAGCTGAGAAAGTCACATACTTTAGTAGACTCTTATGCTTCTACAGATTCTAGCTCAGCTGGCCACTCAGATACTGTGTCATTCCCTTAGCTGGTCTTTGGTCCTTCCCTCTCTTGTTCTGTTCAGTAAATATACCTAATCTTTGTTTCTCTCCAAAAGACCTAGTCAACTCCCAGTTCTCATTCCTAACAAATGTTTCTCTCTCTCTCTCTTTTTTAAAAGATTTTATTTATTTATTCATGAGAGACACCAAGAGAGAGGCAGAGACACAGGCAGAGGGAGAAGCAGGCTCCCTGCATTCGGAAGCCTTGAGCCAAAGGCAAACGCTCAACTGCTGAGCCACCCAGGCATCCCCCTAACAAATATTTCTGCCTTCTCTTTCAAGGAGAAAAATGGAGGCCACTGAACCTCCTTTAAAATCCCTACCCCATTCGCCATCCTTTCCTACAGTCTCAAGGATCAGCAGTCCCTCACCTTTTTCAAAAGCCAAACTCTCTCACCAATTTCAAGGCTTACAGCAATAATTTTTTCTCTCTCTTTTTTTTCTGACCACAATTTTTCAACACTGGCTCCTCTCCCCAATTTACATGTTAATCTCTCACATCTAATCAGAAAGCTCCCCACTGGGACACCTGAGTGGTTCAGCAGTTGAGTGTCTGCCTTTGGCTCAGGTCCTGATCCCAGGATTCCGGATCAAGTCCCACGTGAGGCTCCTGCAAAGAGCCTACTTCTCCCTCTGCTTGTCTCTGCCTCTCTCTTTCTCTGTATCTCTCAAGAATAAATAAATAAATCTTAAAAAAGAAAGAAAGAAAGAAAGAAAGAAAGAAAGAAAGAAAGAAAGAAAGAAAGAAAGAAAGAAAGAAAGAAAGAAAAAGAAAGCTCCCCACTGATGAAGTACACCAATGTCTGCAACTTTCCACTGAGCCATCTGGAACCATTACTCCATTGCAAATAAAATGCACCCCAAAAATAAGATGGGTTGGTAGATGGATAGATAGATACACAATAAACCAAATATAACAAAATCCTCTTTGTAGAATGTAGGTGGTAAATACATAGATGTTCACTGTACAATTCTTTCAACTTATCTGTATGTTTAAAAATTTGTCATAATAAAGATGTTGGGAAGGGTCTCCCAACTCAGCAGCCTCCTCAAGTTACCATCAAGTCTTTTTCTTTATTTGTCCATGTGAACTTTTTGAAAAAGTAGATATACTCACTGTCTCCACCACCTCTTCACTTCCCAGTTACTATTTTTGATTCAGATCTTTTAAAAAGAGAGAGTGTTGTAAATACAGTTGAAGTCCTCTTTATACCCCATCCAATCCCTTTCTCTCCTGGCTACCAATACTATACTGTGACTGTTCTAATGTTGGTATGTATCTTTCCCATGCATGCGCATGAGTGTAGGCAAATCCTTCGGTGAGTTTCTCTGTGTTTGATTTGTCTTCATGACATTGTCATATACATAATATATCTTGGAATTTCTTTTTGCATTCAGTATTGTATTGTTGTTGTTGTTGTTTAAGATTTTATTTATTTATTCATGACAGACACAGAGAGAGAGAGAGGCAGAGACACAGGCAGAGGGAGAAGCAGGCTCCATACAGGGATCCCAATGTAGGACTCAATCCTTGGTCTCCAGGATCACACCCCAGGCCAAAGGCGGCGCTACACCACTGGGCCACCAAGACTGCCCACAGTATTGTGTTTTTAAGATTTATCTGTTACTGCTCGTGGTCTAGTCCACCTTTTGCATCATATAAATAGTTCAATATTAATTTACACATTCCACTACTGGTGGTTGTTTCCAATATTTTATGACTGCAAACAAAAACAGTGACCATCCTTGAAGCAATTTTCCTGTGCATATGTGTGTTTCTCTAGATACATGTCCAGAAATTGAATTACTGTATAGTAAAGTGCACACTTATTCCATGCTACAAGATATCGGCAAATTGCTTTCCATAATTCTTGTGCCAATCTACTGTTCCATCAGCAGAGCATGAGAGTTTCTTCACATTCTTGGCAATTTTAGCATTATCAGGTTTTTAAATTTTGCCATTTATATATATATGAAACGCAATCCAATTTTACATTTTGCATTTTCCTCTAGAGAGGTTAGGCATCTTTTCATATGCTATTGGCATTTTGGGTTTCACTTCTATAAATTACCTATTCACATTCCTTGATGATTTTTTTCTATTGCATTTTTGTCTTTTTCTTATTGACTTTTTAAAAAGATTGTATTTATTCATATAACAGAGAGAGCATAAGCAGGAAGAGCAGCAGGCAGAGAGAGAGGAAGAAGCAGGCTTCCTACTGAGCAGGAAGCCAGATGTGGGGTTGATCCCAAGACCCAGGGATCATGACCTGAGGCAAAGGCAGCCACTTAACTGACTGAGCCACCCAGGCACCCCTTTTAATGATTTTTTAAAGTTCTCTCTCCATATATGCCATGCCCTAATTTTTTTTCAGTTATTTGAATTGCAAATACTTTCTGTCTTATCTTTCAACATTGTTTATTGCATTCTTTCTGAATGTTTAATTTTAATTTATCATCTTTTTAGTTTATGGTATAAGTTTTTCATGTCTTAAGAAACCCTTCCCTACTTGGAAGTAATGAATATATTCTCCTGTATTATCTTCTGAAAATTTTTCTTACTTTGCCTTTCACATTGAAGTCTTTACTCCACTTATATTTATTTATGTGTATGGTAAGAAAGATCTAATTTTTCCTCATATGGATAGCCAGTTGACCCAACACCATTTATTGAATAGTCCAGCTTGTTCCCTTTGCTTTATACTTTCACTTCTATCATATACCAAGTTCTCTCATATGTGTTGCTTTCTGTCTTATCCAATTGGTCCAATTGGTCCATTTAACTGTTTATGCTCTAGTACTACACTGTGTTAATTCCAATGTTAATCCCTACCTTTTCTTCTTTTTCTTTTTCAAAATTGCCCTCCCTATTCTTGGCATGAAGTCTTTCACATACTTTATTTTATTTTATATATTTTTTATTTTATTTTTTATTTTTTTTAAATATTTTATTTATTTATTCATGAGAGGCACAGAGAGAGGCAGAGACACAGGCAGAGAGAGAAGCAGGCTCCATGCAGGGAGCCTGATGTGGGACCTGATCCCTGGCCTCCAGGATCACGCCCCAGGCTGAAGGCAGGCACTAAACCACTGAGCCATCCAGGGATCCCCTATTTTATATATTTTTTAAGGTTTTATTTTGGGGACCCCTGGGTGGCTCAGTTAAGCATCTGCCTTCAGTTCAGGTCATGATCTCAGGGTCCTGGGATGAAGGCCTGCCCAAGTCTGGCTCCCTGCTCAGTGGGGAGCCTGCTTCTCCCTCTCCCTCTGCCTGCTGCTCCCCTTACTTTGCTCTGGTTTTCTCTCTGTCAAATAAAGAAATAAAATCTTTTTTAAAAAATAAAGATTTTATTTTTAAGTAATCTCTACATTGTAGGTGCACAAACCTACAATGCAAGTTCAAGAGTTGCATGTTCTATAGACTGAGCCAGCCAGGTGCCCCTTCCACGTGCTTCATAAAGTCAATTTGTCAAATTCCACAAAGCATCCTATTGGTATTCTGGCTAAAAATATAACAAAATTCTCCTATGTTAAAGAGAATTGCCTCTGTGTAATATTGAATTTTCATTTCAAGAACATGGTGTATCTCTCCTATTTTATGTCCATCAACAAAGCTTTTATCATTTTTTACATTTAGGTATTACACATTTTTGTTAAATTTATTTCTGAATACATTATGGTTTTTCTTGCAACTATAATTTAGGTATTATTATTATTATATTTTCTAGTTGGCTATTGCTAATGTATAAAAACATTGGTTTTTATTTTCTTCTTTTTATTTTTTAAAGATTTTATTTATTTGATAGAGAGAGTGCATAAGCAGGAGGAGTGATTTAAGCAGAGGGTGGGGGAGAAACAGGCTCCCTATGGAGCAGGGAGCCCAATGAGGGGCTCTGTGCGGGCTGGATCCAGGACTCAATCCCAGGACCCTGGGATCAGGACCTGAGCCAAAGGCAGCCACTTAACTCTCTGAACCACTTAGGGGCCCCACATTATTGGTTTTTAAATGTAGATTTTGTGTCACCCTTGAAGAACTCACTTTTAACTATTGATTACAAGTCAAAAGATTGTCTTGAATGCTCTGTGTCAACAATCACATTATTTTCCTATAATGATTATTTTATTTCTTCCTTTCGGATCCCTATTTTTTTTTCTGGTTTTACTTCCTTGGTTAGGACCTCCAGGACAATGTGGAGTGGATACAATAGCCATGTTTTGTTCCTGACTTTAAAGGCATATCTTCATCATCTCACCATTGAGCATGATGTTTACTGGAGGTTTGGGGTTTTTTTTAATTTATTCATGAGAGACACAGAGAGAAGACAGAGACATAGGCAGAGGGAGAAGCAGGCTCTCTGCAGGGAGCTCAATGCAGGGATGGATCCCAGAACTCCGGATTACGCCCAGAGCCAAAGGCAGACGCTCAACTGCTTAGCCACCTGGGCATCCCTACGGTAGGTTTTATTTATTTATTTGTTTGTTTGTTTGTTTATTTGAGAGCACACAAGACAGGGGAAGAGGGAGACAGAGAGGGAGAATCCTCAAAAACACTCCCCACTGCACGTGAAGCCTAGCATGGGGCTCAATCCTCGGACCCCGAGATCATGACCTGAGCCAAAATTGAGAGTCAGCTGCTTAACCAACTGAGCCACCTGGGCTGCCCTATTTCTAGCTTTCTAAGAAGGATATTTTAAAATCATAAAGTGAGTGTTAAATTTTATTAATTTTTTAAAATTACTGAAGTGATCGTTTAGTTTTCTCCCTTAATTGAATAAGAGACTGAATCACATTAATAGATTTCAAAAAATAAAGTATCATTTGATATCTGAGCTTAGATCCTGTTTGATTATATTGTATTTTCAATGAATTGTAAGTATTTATTTAGTTTTTGTGTATCTATATTCAGAGGTGAGAGTAGCACATAATTTTCCCTTGTGCTGTCCTTATCTGGTTTGAATATCCTCCCTCAATATTTAAGTGGGTTGCCTCTCTACTTACTCTTTAACCCAATACTACCCTATGACAATAGCTCTCAACCTCATATCTAGGTGGATAAATTTAAAGTCTTTCCTCTAGCACTATGTTGCAATGTCTCTGTTACATGTAACACAACTGATCTATTCCTTATTAAAATTTACACTTTATTTTAATAACACCACACTCTCCCTATTCTCATAGATCTCTGAGCACTTCTCTTTCTTTTTTCTTTCTTTCTCTTTCTTTCTTTCTTTCTTTCTTTCTTTCTTTCTTTCTTTCTTTCTTTCTTTCTCTCTTTCAAGATTTTATTTATTTATTCATGAGAGACACAGAAGGAGAGAGGCAGAGACTTAGGCAGAGGGACAAGCAGGCTCCATGCAGGGAGCATGATGTGGGACTCAATCCCGGAACTCCAGGATCATGCCCTGAGCCAAAGGAAGTCACTCAACTACTGAGCCACCCAGGCGTCCCTCCTCTCCTTTCTTTGTGGGCCTGTCTCCTTTCTGGAATCTCCTTTGCCAACCTGTGTCTCACTGTACAGGTGGTCCCTAAGTGATCTGATACACTCTCAGGTTTTCAACTACACCTGTACAGAGATGAATTCCAATGTTGTGCCTCCATCTCAGCTCTGTCCCCTCGGTTTTCAGTTACTCCGGCTCATTCTTGCTCTCTCCCAGGGGCAGCTGGGACTTGGCATGTTTACAACAGAATTCTTCATCTTCTCCATTAAACTAGTTTATCCAGCTGTAGATACCCTCTTAGTTCATGATGTTGTTATCCATATTTGTCATCCAAGAGAGAATCCTTTAATAATCTCTCTCCTTCATTTCTCAAATCCAATCAATTACCATACCTTTACAATTTAACTTCCTAAATGTTGCTTGATCTGTTCCTGCCTCACCATCTTCACTATCCATGCCTCACATAGGGCTCTCTTCATCTTTTACCTAGACTAGAACAGTAATTTGCTAATAAATCTCTTTTTCTTTGTCTGCCTCAAACATAGGTACAACCACAGCTGCCACTACAATCTTTTTCTAAGTCACTGAAGTAATATACTTGACACTCTTGTCATGTCACTGTTCTGCCTAAAATCCTGCTAGTTTCTGTCCATTGCAGACAGGATGGTCTACTCTTTATAACATAGCATTCAGAGCCCACCATTGTCTAGCCCATAGCTTTTTCTCTAACTTCATTTACAGCTTAATCTTGTCTCTAGCAACCCAACACTGCTTGGAGTTCCCTATGTAGCTTATGCATTTTTTCCTTCTGTGCCTTTGCCAATGGTGTCCTTTATAGAAGGTCCATCTTTACTTCCATTCACCTCTTCTACTCCAACCCCAAACCATCTCTACCTGACTAACTCTATATCCTTTGAGATCTAACTCAGCTGTCAGCTCATTCAAAGCACCATCCCTAATCCTGACTCCTCTGGCAGGCTTCATTAGGTGTCTCTCTTCAATGAGCTCATAAATACTGGGATTATTACTATATCTTATGCTTACCACACTGCATTATAATTATTTGTTTATATGTCCCCACAGGACTGTGAACTTATCAAGAGAAGTATTTGGGTTTTAGTCATATTTAAAGTTTAACAACCTAGTAGAGTATCTGGCACATAAATATTTGTTGAGTTCAATGATTAAATGACTTAGTTGAATTGAATAGCCTCTTTATAAAAACTTTTTGGTTTTCTATCTATTATTGCTTAAAATTTAGTTTTCACTAGACTTCTCCCACCACATAGAGTTCATAAATTTAATTTTTTGCTCTGGCTAACCAGTTCTAGGAATAAAAAAAAAAAAGTGACCTATCAGTATGGCTAATACGGTCTAGATTGGAGTATTGGACCATAGGGGAAAATAGAAACAAGTAAAGCAAGATAGGATAATGAAAGGAGAGGATCCAAATTGGAATGTGCAGTACCTATCACCCCTAATGAGGGTTTTCACTAATACCATGGTAAGGAGTGATTAATATTTATGAGCTGAATCACATAGTCAGGAGCTCCTGGATTGTTTGTTAAGTGATATCACCTTGGGATGCCTGGGTGGCTTAGGGGTTAAGTGTCTGCCTTCGGCTCATGGTGTGATCCTGGAGTCCCCGAATTGAGTCCCACATCAGGCTCCCTGCGTGGAGCCTGCTTCTCCTTCTGCCTGTATCTCTGCCTCTCTTTCTGTGTCTCTCATGAATAAATAAATAAATAAAATCTTTAACAAAAGGGATATCACCTTGAGGTTTCTATAAACCTATCTGAAACCCCATCCCACATCTTATGGGAAAACCAATGCTCTCCCGAAACTCCCTGTAGTTTTTCTGAGCTCTCCATTCTCTTGGTAACCCCAGAGTTTGATTTCTGGCTTCTGTAGAATTCCCATTCTGCACTCTGAATCTTGCAGCTGTTCCTTTATGTTCATTTGGCCCTGACCCAAGGATGGGTTACAGCTTCTCTTCCTAAATTTCCCACCTTAAATTCATGAGAGGCAGCTGTGTGTAGCAGACTCTTCCTGGAGATTCAAAGATAATGTGCGCCATATAGGGGAACTACTTGGCAAGTACATAACACTCTTCAGTAGCCAGTTTAAAATTGAAAACGATTTCCTTCCTTTATTTTCACCAACCCAAAGTTAAGCCCCCTGACACTTTGCTCAATCTTTCCCATTCTTCCTCCTCATTTACTTTTTCTCTTTTCCTCTTGTATCTCCCAATTTTTTATGTGGAATGATTTTGTGATCTTTTTGCCGTTTCTTTCCAACCCATACAGAGCCCCTACTTTCATGCCTTAGGCATCTCTTAAGATATTATTCTAAACCAGGACAATTCCTTACTTATCTAAAGAAAACTCTTGGGCCAGTTTGTAAAATAATATTTTCTAATTTCTCAACTACATTTCTATGTATAGTGTACATGTTTTTGTGTCATTTTTGTGTCAAGTAACTAAACATTCAATATTGTTCGTTCTAATCCATGTGATTATTTCTTCCCAACTAAATTTTTTTTTTGTTTTATTTATTTATGATAGGCACACAGTGAGAGAGAGAGAGGCAGAGACACAGGCAGAGGGAGAAGTAGGCTCCATACACCGGGAGCCTGACGTGGGATTCGATCCCGGGTCTCCAGGATCGCGCCCTGGGCCAAAGGCAGGCGCTAAACCGCTGCGCCACCCAGGGATCCCCCCAACTAAATTTTTTATAGAACTTATGAAAAGAACACTTTTAGGGCAGCCCCGGTGGCATAGCGGTTTAGCGCCGCCTGCAGCCCAGGGCATGATCCTGGAGTCCTGGGATCAAGTCCCACGTCAGGCTCTCTGCATGGAGCCTGCTTCTCCCTCTGCCCGTGTCTCTGCCTCTCTCTCTCTCTCTCTCTCTCTCTCTCTGCATCTCTATGAATGAATAAATAAATAAAATCTTTTTTTTTTTTTTTTAGTTTATTCATGATAGTCACAGAGAGAGAGAGAGAGGCAGAGACACAGGCAGAGGGAGAAGCAGGCTCCATGTACCGGGAGCCCGACGTGGGACTCGATCCCGGGTCCCCAGGATCGCGCCCCGGGCCAAAGGCAGGCGCCAAACCGCTGCGCCACCCAGGGATCCCAAATAAATAAAATCTTAAAAAAAAAAAAGAAAAGAACACTTTTAGCTACTGCTAATGATCAGTAACTGAACCAGGTGGTACCAACAAACACAGATAGTCACCATCCTGGTGTTCAGGTTGAGACAAACCAATCCGTAGTTTTACATAATTATTTTGTAACTAGACCTTAAAATAGTCTTAACTTAATGCCTTTAAAATAACATTCCTCATATTTGATACATGTATATGTATTCATTCTGAATGAGATATTTTTGAGCAACAGTAAATATTGATGGTTCCTAAATTTCTGGAACCCCAATGAAATTTTATCTTTTTAAATTTTTTTTTTTTTTTTTTTTTTTTTATGATAGTCACAGAGAGAGAGAGAGGCAGAGACACAGGCAGAGGGAGAAGCAGGCTCCATGCACCGGGAGCCCGACGTGGGATTCAATCCCGGGTCTCCAGGATCGCGCCCTGGGCCAAAGGCAGGCGCCAAACCGCTGCGCCACCCAGGGATCCCTGAAATTTTATCTTTTAAAAAGACTTGGATCCCTGGGTGTGGCAGCGGTTTGGCGCCTGCCTTTGGCCCAGGGCGCGATCCTGGAGACCCGGGATTGAATCCCACGTCGGGCTCCCGGTGCATGGAGCCTGCTTCTCCCTCTGCCTGTGTCTCTGCCTCTCTGTGTGTGTGTGTGTGTGTGTGACTATCATAAATAAATAAAATTAAAAAAAAAAAGACTTGAACTCATTCTTTCAACCAAATATTTGTCAAGAGCCTACTGTGGGTCAGGCACTGTGATAAACCCTGGAAACAGAGTGGAGAAGAAAAAGTTCAACTCCCTGCTCCCATGGAGCTTATATTCTAGCAGGGGACATGGTCAATAGGAAGGAAACAGATAATTATACATTGTTATAAGTTCTACGAAGAAAGTCATCATGGTGAGTTGATGGAGAACAGGGGAAAGAGAGGTACTCCCAATAGGATTGTTTGGGAAGTCCTCTGTGAACCTTGACATGTTATCTGAGACCTAAGAGATGAGAAGGAGCCAGAAAAGGAAGAGAGGGAATAGCTAAGAGGCCATTGCAATAGTCCTGGTGAGAGACGATGGTGGCTTAGATTAGGATTGTGACAGTGGAGGGCAAAGGAAGGCAATATAGTTCAGATATGCTTTGGAGGTGGAATTATAAACTTACCTCTACTTGCAATAGGGTTACATTCCAGTAAACCTATAAGTTGAAAATATCATAAGTAGAAAATGCATTTGATACACCTAACTCACCAAACATCATAGCTTAGCCTAGGCTATCGTAAGTGTGCTCAGAACACTTACATTGTCCAACTATAGGGCAAAACATTTAACACAAAGTCTAGCTTATAATAAAGTGTTGACTATCTTATGTCATTTATTGAATACTGTACTAAAAGTGAAAAACAGAATAGACGTATGGGTACAGAATGGTTGTAAGTGTACTAGTTGTTGACCCTCATGATCCCATGGCTGACTGGGAGCTGTAGCTCACTGCTGCTGCCCAACATCATGAGAGAGTTTAATACCACATATCACTAACCTAGGAAAGATCAAAATTCAAAGTTCAAAGTATGGATCCTACTGAATCCGTGCCACTTTCACACCATTGTAAAGTTGAAAAACCTTAAGTTGAACCATCATAAATTGAGGTCGATCTTTTTAATAGTATTTGCTGATAGGTTTTATATATATATGCTGAGAAAAGGAATCAGGGATAACTTCTGTGTTTGTGGCTCAGGCAGCTATGTAGTTCATTTGACACCAAGATGGAAAAGACTAGAAGAAGAACAGACTTGGGTAGGGAAATCTAGTGTTCCATTTTGGACCTATAAATTGAGATACCTCATACTGGTTTTTTTTTTTCTCATAGACTTTCAAATAAGGATATTGGATATATGAATCTGGAATCCTGGGAAAGGTTAGGGCTGGAAATATATATTTGGAGCAATCAGCACACAGATGCTATTTAAAGTCACAGAATTGAATGAGCTCTCCTAGGGAGAAAGTTATTCTTAGAGAAGAGAGCCCAGGACTGAGCACTGAGGCACTCCAACATTTAGAGGTCAGATAGGGAAATGAAGACAGAAAAAGACTGGGAAGGATCAGTCAGTGAGGCAAGATAAAGCCAAGAGAGTATGATACCTCAAAAGTCAAGGAAGAGGTGAGATGGTTAAGTTAGGGACAGAGCCATGCTCACTCTATATAACAAATCCCGTGCAAGATTCCACCCAATCCAAAAACTTTCTGAGTCTAAAGAGATAGGTCAAGAAAGCTTCTAGTATCAAACCTTCCAGGGGGTGCCTGGCTGGCTCAGTTGGTATGGCATGTGACTCGATCTTGGGGTTGTGAGTTTGAGCCCCACGTTGGGTATAGATATGATTTAAAAAATTAAATCTTGGGGGGATTCCTGGGTGGCGCAGCGGTTTAGCACCTGCCTTTGGCCCAGGGCGCGATCCTGGATACCCGGGATCGAATCCCACGTCAGGCTCCCGGTGCATGGGGCCTGCTTCTCCCTCTGCCTGTGTCTCTGCCTCTCTCTCTCTCTCTCTCTCTCTCTGTGACTATCATAAATAAATAAAAATTTAAAAAAATTAAATCTTGGGGATCCCTGGGTGGTTCAGCAGGTTAGCAGCTGCCTTTGGCCCAGGGCATGATCCTGGAGTCCCAGGATTGAGTCCCACCTCGGGCTCCCGGCATGGAACCTGCTTCTCCCTCTGCCTGTGTCTCTGGCTCCCTTTCTCTCTCTATGTCTATCATGAATGAATGAATAAAATCTTAATAAAATAAAGTAAAATAAAATAAAATCTTGGAGCATCTGGGTGGCTCAGCCAGTTGGGCATCTGCCTTCGGCTCAGGTCATGAACTCAGGGTTCTGTGATGGAGTGCCATGTCAGGCTCCCTGCTCAGCGGGGAGTCTGCTTTTCCCTCCCTCTCTGCCCCCCACCAGCTCTTGCTCTGTCTCTCTCAAATAAATAAATAAATAAATAAAACAATAAAACCTTGAAAACAAATCTTAAAATAATAACAAATGTTCCAGGTAAGGTTTTGTAACTTAATTGGGGGTCAGAAGGAACAAGAGTTCCAGGCATTTGCATGCCTGGTATGGGTCTTCCTGGCTTGTGATTGAACACAGTCGTGGTAGACAGTGAACAAGTGGCTCCAGTCTGCCTTCATTTCACATTGGCATACGTTTTTTGGCTAATTCTTAGTAGATAATTCCAAAAAGATTTTTGTGATGAGAACAAAGTGTAAAGGCATGATTATAAAATTAGTATGGAAGTTTCACAATTTCCATGATGAAAGCAGGATCATCTTTGGGGATTTGTGCCTACTGCTTTTTCACAGAAGGCACTGGTCACTAGGAATAAAGAGTGGTGCCTCTTTGTCTTCCAGTTCCATGTGGTGAAGTCCGGCTCCCAACTGAAAGTGGGAGCATCGATGGAAAGAAACAACTTTTCATCTTATCCTACTATAAACAGCACTGACATTCTAGAAAGCGTTCCTTTGATGGCAAGTCCTGTGCCAATGTAGGATACAGCCATTTTGATACAGGCTGTTTTGTTATAGTCAATTTGCTGACACACAGCTTTGACACAGTCATTTTGATGCCAGGAACATCTTGATGTGGCTGCCTTGAAGTGGCTGTTTTGATATGGGAACATTTTGACTGTGCCTAAAAACAAACCAATAAACTTTTCACTCAGAAAACATTATTACTGAGTAATGTGCATTGACTGATCCCTTCCCCCACTCCCTGAGCTCTGTCTCACTCCCTCCCACCACTGTAGAGACCAGACTGCAGAGATGGACAGTAGGAATCTTGGGAGGAAAAAATTGCTATGAAGGAGGGAGAAGGCTGGGACAGTGGACCCAACTCAATAATATAACCTGAAGAAAGAGAAAAATCATTTTGTTTTTGCACTCTCCTGATTCAGCCCTTCTAAAAAGTCAGTGTTTCTGTACAATACTGGAAGGTGTGGAGAGCACCCCAGCCTGTCCCAAAAGGTTGCAAGAGCTCTGTCTTGACCAGGCATTTTCTTTTCTTTTCTTTTCTTTTCTTTTCTTTTCTTTTCTTTTCTTTTCTTTTCTTTTCTTTTCTTTTCTTTCTTTCTCTTTCTTTTCTTTCTTTCTGAAACAGGAGAAAACCAAACAAATTTAATAACATGTATATGTCCTATATACATGGGATATACCTAGGAAAGCTAAATAATTTTAATCAGGCATTCCTCGGACAGGACACATCATTGAAAGAAGGATAGTAACAGTGAGCCGGAGAGGAGGGGGGTGGGGGTGGGGGGTGGGGTGGGGGTTAAAAAGAACCAGGACCCTGCATACCCAAACAGGAGGCAGCAACCCCAGGCTGCCAAGTGACAGATGTGGGCACAGAAGAATCAGATGGTTGGGTTGATCCAAGGCTGATATTTTGTTATTCAGGTATAACTAGACAATGGAGAAGAGAAAGTAAGATGCCTTGGGCTCCTTGTCCCATTCATATAATCAGCTATCTATTATCAAGCGTCCTTTTAGTTGAATGGAGAATATAAATTGACTTCCTCTAGGCACATTTTTCTCTCTAAGAATTCTCCTTAAGCAATAATAGAACTGAAATACTTACTCTGGGAAACCAGTTAAATCATTAATATGATTAATGCTATAATTTATCCGGTACTAGGTGTTCACATCATTTCAGCTTGTGAAATAAAATATTAAATATTTTCAAAAGATGAATCTCTATTTCTGCCACCATTCTCCCTTTAAAGACTTAAAATGTTATTTAATTGATTTGAAGATGTACATGGAGGATACTGCATGATATATAATATGAAAATCTATACAGAGCACACGAAATGTTTCTGGAAATACAGATTCTTCTCTCCCAAGACCCACCTTTCATTTCAAGCATTTCCTATTTTGTTTTAGTTCCAAGCCCTTCCAAACACTCTGATTTCAATTTAGGTCAGCAGGTATGTATTAAATATTACCATGTGCCAGCCATTTTACTAGGCACGACAGGGGACAGAAATATGAATATGAATAAGAAATAGCCTCTGCTCTCAGGGAATATATTGGGAGAGATCAGGTTTGAGTATAAACAAGACAAAAAACAAATAGAGGTATCACTAGGCACTCTTATGCTTTTAGATATCATCTGATAAATTTTAGATGCCATAAGCTGGCATAATCAAAATGATTTGGGACCACAATGACTAGAGAAATTAAACCCTACTGGGAGAAAGAAAGAGAGAATGGCATTTAACTAAGATAGTCTCCTCTGTGATAAGCACTGTGCTAAGTGTTTCACATATCTTATCTCATTGAATTCTCCCAACAGTCCCATTTTCCAAAGAGGAAACAGCAGCTCAGCAAGGCAAAGTACCTTGCCCAAGGTCACACAGCTCAGATTTGGTGTGGAGGCCAACTTCAAACTCAGAAGACACCCTACTCACTTCAGACCCCTCAAGGAAGGCAGCGGTACTGGCTACAGTTGAGGCAAGAGAATTGGCAGCTCTTGATACTAATGCTTGAAAGAATGACTTGAAAAAAAAAAGGAGAAAGAATGACTTGGGATTATTAAAGCCATATAAACAGAAAGTAAAACAAATGGGAATTAGAGCCACCACTGAAAATTTCAATGGGCACAGGGATCAAAATGGCTATTTGATAAATACAACTTTTTATACCCTTTGTTGGGTTGCCAATGAGTGGAACAAAAAACGTAATAAAACATAACCTTTACCTTTTAAAAGGACTGTACCAGTTCTTCAGGTTCTTTTTTTTTTAAGATTTTATTTATTTATTCATGAGAAACACAGAGAGAGGCAGGCAGAGACACAAGCAGAGGGAGAAGCAGGCTCCATGCAAGAAGCCGGATGTGGGACTCAATCCTAGGACTCTGGGATCATGCCCTGAGCCAAAGGCAGATGCTCAACCGCTGAGCCACCCAGGTGTCCCAATCCTTCAGGTTCTTGAATCGAGAAGATATCTTTTCTTCCCCTGAGAAAAAGTAATAATACTGACCAACATTTATGGAACACTTAGTAATGCTGGGCTCTGTGCTGAATACATAGAATAGAAGACGAGATCATGAATTTAGAACCAGGTTGATAGGTTTCAAATCTTGGTTTTACCACTGATTGTTATTACCTTCACCAAGTCATTTAACTTCTCTAGACCCTAATCTCCTCATCTGAAAGGCAAGTGAGTCACTTCATGGAGGTCTGACAAATACACACCTTTTAAAATTAGCTATCATTATGAAGTTAGAGTGGTTTTTTTTTTCTTAAGATTTATTTATTTATTTGAGAGAGAGAGCATGAATGAGAAGGGCAGAGGGAGAGGAAGGGAGAGTCCCAAGCAGACTTTGTGCTGAACACGAAGCCCCCACTGGGGATCAATCCCATGACACTGAGACCACAACCCAAGCCGAAACCAAGAATTGGATGCTCAACCAACTGCCCTACCCAGGTGCCCCCAAGTTCAAGTATGTTTAACTACAGTCCCAGAGAAGAAGGGAGTTTCTTGAGTATACCTGCTCATGGATAATTCCTTCTTAGGGCTTATTGCAAGGTGGGGGTCATGTAGACAGGGAAAGCAGGAACAAGTGAAATCACAGAGCATCATGGCCATCAGTTCTTTTTTTTTTTTTTTAAGATTTTTATTTATTTATTCATGAGAGACACAGAGAGAGGCAGAGACAGGGGAAGCAGGAGCCATGCAAGGAGCCCGATATGGGCCTCGATCCCAGGACTCTGGGATCACGTCCTGAGCCAAAGGCAGACGCTCAACCACTGAGCCACCCAGGTGTCCCGTGGCCATCACTTCTAATGGAAAGCCCTGTGTTATGGGAAGTCTGATGTTAAAGAGAAGTACTCAAATGATGCCAAGGGGAAGTTGAACTGACAGAGTCATAGATGAGGAACAAAATTCCGGGAAGGTTAGGTGGTCTGCTCCCACTCATGTCTGGCTGCTTCAGCAAAACCCTCACTGTGTCTCTGATAGTCAGACTCCAAAATAATCCCCAGTGATCCTCATCTAGGAGTCATGTTCTTATACAGTCCCCTCCCACGTTGTACCAGGAACATAATACTGTGGAAGAATAGGGAAGAAGTGATGATATTATACATCCAAGATTAAGTAATAAAAGACCCTGTGGCTTCTGTTTTGATTTCTCTCCTCTTCTCTTTCAGATTCCTTACTCTGGGGAAAGCCAGCTGCCATGTCGTGAGCACATGGAGAGGTACACATGCTGAGAAACAGGTTTCCTGCTAACACCCATGTAAGTGAACTTGGAAGTAGATTCTCTAGCTCCGTTCAAGTCTTCAGATGATGGCAGTGAGCCAACTGCAATCTCATGAGAGACTCTGAGCTAAAATCACTCAGCTAAGCCCCTCCAGGTTTCTGGCACTCAGAAACTATGAAATAATAACTGTTTGCTTCATCTGATTGCAAATTTGGGGGGCAAATTGTTACAGAGCATAGATAACTAGTAGACTGTCCTCTTTGCTGAGTTAGCCCTCAGTCCTACAGGATTGGTTCTGATAAGTCTAGACTTCTCTTCAGTGACAATCTTCACCCTTCACATCCTTCTCTCTCAGCTCCTTTTCCTTACTTCCAGGAAAGAGGGAATCTTTTCTACTCCTTGGGAAAAAAAAATCACTTGCCCCAGAGACAATCTCTCTTGCTATTTATTGGCTTCAGAAGTATTGCCTGGAATAATTTTTATTAAGGTTTTATTTATTTATCAGAGAAAGAGAAAATATGCGAATGAGAGAGCATGAGTGGGGAGAAGGGCTGAGGGAGAGGGAAAAGCAGACTCCCCGTTGAGCAGGAAGCCTGATATTGGGCTTCATCCCAGGACCCCAGGATGACACCCTGAGCCAAAGGCAGATGCTTAACCAACTGAGCTTCCCAGGATCCCTGCCTGGAATAATCTTATTAAACGGTTTAGGGATTTTCTTTTTTTAAAGATTTATTTATTCACAGAGAGAGAGAGAGAGAGAGGCAGATTCACAGGCAGAGGAAGAAGCAGGCTCCATGCAGGAAGCCTGATGTGGGACTTGATCCTGGGTCTCCAGGATCACACCCTGGGCTGCATGCGGCACTAAACCACTGCGCCACCGAGGCTGCCCGATTTAGGGATTTTCAAACTAGGAAAACACCCTTTCTCTCCTTTTTCCTCTCTGGTCCTCCTCACTCTCCTGTTCCCAACTCTACTTCATGGATTAGATCACAAGGAACAGTTCCAGGAAGGAAATTTGTTAATAACCCAAAAGTTAATATATCAATATATTATCCCACCAAATACATTATCTCCTCTAACAACTCTAAGAGATAAGTTTTCTTATCATCCTCATTTTATTTTATTTTTTATTTTTTAAAATATTTTTTAAAGATTTTATTTATTTATTCATGAGAGATAGATAGATAGATAGATAGATAGATAGATAGATAGAGGCACAGGCACAGGCAGAGGGAGAAGCAGGTCCCATGCAGGGATCCTGAGGTGGGACTCAATCCTAGGTCTCCAGGATCATGCCCTGGGCTGAAGGCAGCCCTAAACCGCTGAGTCATAGGGGCTGCCCTCATCCTCATTTTACACAGAAGAGATAGTCTTGCTTTAGGGCACATGGCTGGCAGGTAGCCTAATCAGGAACCCCAAGTTTCATGGACTCTCGAGCCTGTGCTCTTAACTATCAGGCAATATCAACTCTTTATATCAGTTATTCCAATGTTACAATGTTAAAATCTAATGAAAAGATGAAATTTGTGGAATCTGCATATCCACTATAAACACAACACTTAAAGTGAATCATTAATGAACAATTAATGAATAGTAATTCTAAGAAATATTTATTTGTTCCAAGACTAGTCAAGTAGCTGACATGTCTACCCATGCTTCAAACTTAATTGCAGAGTAGGATAATGTATTTCCCAGGCAAGCTCCTTGGTCTCCTTCAAAGCAGAAAATCGGGCTAAAAGTGACATCACAATCAGAGAGGCCCTCCGACTTTACTCCCGACCCAGCTGGGACCCTTGTGACATGTTCTCTTCCATTCTCCAAAGCAGCTCTCTCACATGGACTCTGCTCTCCACAAATCTGCCACCATCCCTCCCACCCACACATGTCACTTCTCCTTTACTCCTAACAAATGACTCAAGATCTGCTGATGGGGAAAATACAAGCTACCCAATGATAACCAACTCAACTTCCCACCACCATTTCTAAGCCCTGACCCCTCACCAAGCTTATCCCATCCTCCTGGGTAGAAGTTGGGGTTTGCATTCCAAACCCTCCCACTTTCTCAAGAATCTTGCACTATTGCTTCATTGTCTGCCTTTTCCTCACCTACGGTGAGGAAAATCTACTAAATCCATTCATCAATATTGAAATGCTCAAGTCTCTGTGTAATGAATAAAAACAAAAGAACCCCTGCCCCTTCTCTCTCTTCCCCTTCTCAGCCACAGGTCTTAAGGAATTATATACATTTGGTCTAATGATTTTGTTACCTCCCGCTCCTCACCCCACCACATCTCAGTTTATGCCATCAATACTTCTCTCTGAAGATGCCAAGGACGCCAGTGACCTCCTAACTGCAAAATCCTAGGGACGCTGCTTACTCCATTCATTTTCTCACTTCTTAATGTTTAGCACTATTGTTCACTATCTCTTGAACGGTTCCCTTTGTTCAGCTGGCTTTTCTTTGTTTTTAAAAGATTTTTTTTTAATTTATTCATGAGAGATACAGAGAGAGAGAGAGAAGCAGAGACAGGCAGAGGGAGAAGCAGGCTCCATGCAGGGAGGCCGATGTGGGACTGGATCCCGGGACTCCAGGATCACAACCTGGGCAGAAGGCAGGCGCTAAACTGCTGAGCCACCCAGGGATGCCCCCCCCCCCGATTTTCTTTTTACCTATTTTGCTGTACTTCTTTTTAAGCTCCTCTTCCACTGGCTGTCCTTTTTCCTTGGGATTCTGCCCTGGGGCCTCTATCTTTCTCAATATACACACTTGTCTTAGGTGGCCCCATCCTTTACCTTGGGTTTAGTTACCATCTCTTTGCCTGTGACTCCCAGATTTATAATTCTGTCCTGAATCTCCCTTCTGAGCTTCATATTTAAATAGCATATCAATCTGTCTTCCAAACATTTCCACTTAGATATTCTATAGGCACTTCATGCTCTTCAAACTCAACTGCTCCAAACTCACCTGGTTTTCCCTCCCAACCTGTTCTTCCTGCTGGGTTCCCTGTGCCAGCAAATGGTCCTACCATCCAACCAGTTGCCTAAGGCAGAAATGTGGGTGTCATTCTCAACTTCTTCGCCCTTATTTGTGTCCCATTTCCAATCAAGTCTGACAATTACACCTTTAAATATCTCTGGAATCCATTTACTTATTTCCATTTCCAAGCCCCCGCCTCCTCTGACCAGGATGACTGCAAAAAATCTCCGGATCTGACTGTCTGACTCCAGTCTTGTCTTTCTCTAATCTACTCTCCATCCTGCAGCCAGAGTGATCTCTCTAAAGTGCAAATCCTTCAAGATAAAACCCTAACTTCTTGGCACGGCATGCCTGGCCTCTTGTGACCTGGCCATCTGTCACCAACTCTTCTTGCTTCCATGTCTCCCACACAGTCTTGTATCTGGCCTTGATGAACTGATACTGGATTCTCTGTTAGAACTCTCTGTCCTTGGTCTCAATATAACTCCTCCCCTGGGACATCTGCCCTGCAACAACCTGTATGCCTGCATGTTTCTACCTACTGTGGATTAGGCTGATGTACTTTCCAGGCATGGTTTTTAGACTCTTAACAAAGCTGGGAATTTGGTTGAAAAATGTATGTCATGGTCCTAAGTAGCCTGGATCAACATATCAAATACTTACACTTCTTTCAATCATAGTACATTGTCTGTTTTTTCTCTTTGGACCCAAGGCACTTGAGGCCATGGCAATCAAGTACAATGGTTCAGAATTCAGTCTCTGGAGCAAGACTGCCTGAATTCCAACTTAGACTCTGCAACCTCCTAGTTTTAGGATGTTAGACAACTGGCTAACTTGTGCCTCAGTTTTGCCATCTGACCTGGAGGTCATAATAGAATCTATCTTATGGAACTGTTATAAACAAGACTGAATAAGAAAAGTTACAAAAATATTTCAAACGGTGCCTGGCACACAGCAAGCATTCAAAAAGAAGGCTGTTGTTACTTTTGAAGGCAGGTACGATATCATTTAGTTCTATAGAGCTACTAAACATGTATGAAGTGAATAGATGAAGGAAATGTTTGTATGTAAACTTGTCACCAAAATTCTTAAGGCTAACCCCAAAGTGAATATTAAATACATTACTCTAAGCACTATGCATAAAAAGTACACTGATATGGTCGCTGGTCTCTTGGAGCTTTTTGGAAATGAGGTCATTCTATTTCTACCCAAGCACTCAGGGAATTATACTCCCTTGAGAAGGGATGTTGGAATCGAACAGGACACCTCAAGGTTCCTGAAGGCGGCATGACTGATTCTGAGGTAATGTCTTCTTTACATAAATGTGCCTGTTAAAACAAGGAAACATGAAGGTAACTGTTCTAACTTGTTTTCCAGTAATTTAAGTCTCCTAGGCCCTCCATTCTCAGAGTGTCACAGACACCTGTAATCTCCTTCAAGGAGAGGGCTGTGTTCTGTGGGTGTCTTTCCTTTCAGAGTCATAGAAGTAGGCTTTAGTTCTCAAGCATCACAAGCTTGTGTGATTTTGAAGTCGATTTTTATTTTTATTTATTTAAATATTTTATTTATTTATTTATTTGAGAGAGTGAGAGAGAGAGCACTAGCTGGGGTGGGTGGGGTGGATCAGAGAGGGAGAGGGAGAGGGAGAAGCAGACTCCCCACTGAGCAGGGAGCCCAAGGTGGGGCATGATTTCAGGACCCTGAGATTATGACCTGAGCTGAAGGCAGACGCTTAACCAACTGAGCCACCCAAGTGCCCATAAAAGTCAATTTTTAAAAAGTAGTGCCACCACTACTTTTTTAAAAAGTAGTGCTTAGTTCGGTCAGGGGTGAGACAGAAAGAGAATAAAATTGTTTAATGGGGTAGGTTTGTTTCCCCAAAAAATAGTCTAGCTGAGGGGAGCTGAGGTGACCTATGAGAAGTTTCAGAGTGAGAAAAAGCCGAACCAGATACACGTGTGGCACCAAGCTGCCAAATATACACATACATGCAAATAAATAAATATTCATCCCACTCATAATTGCTTGCCTTCCTCATTGGCCTCCCGCCTCTCCTAGGGATAGACAGACACTGACACAGTATTTCTGTCTTCATAAAGAAAGGCTAGCATCTAGGGAAATGACCTTGATAGACTGAACTATAAATATCCGATTAATCAGAGCAATTTGCTCTTGAATTGTGCCCCCCTTCTCAATATCCCAAAGCAACTCTAGGAGAGAGGCAAAAAAGCACAATCACTAGCCACTTAAGGAGTGTGCAAGTCAAGGTCAAATATTCCAATGCAGTGGGGAAATTACCCGAGTCCTGGATCCAGAGAAAGTTAGTTTCCAGGATCGGCTAAATCTGAACAGATCCCACAGGCAGCGCCCCTTTGCCAAATGGTCTTAGTGCCCTAGAGCAACTATACTATGGAAAACCAGGTTAGGAGTTTCACCCGCACGTGACGGGCACCTCTGCTCTCTGCAGGACCGACCTGCACAGCCCTAACTCCTGGGCCAGCCGTCTTAGCAGCGGCTGGTTGTCCTGCAGACAGTCTGGGGCAGGGGGGCCCGCTAAGCCTAAGGACCAGCCTATCTGCACTGATGGGAAAACAAAGCAGCAACCCGCAATCGCAGCCTCCTGGCGCTAAGAATAGCGAGTTACATTCATTTGTTCTGTACTCTCCTCGGACAGACGTGAGCATTATTTTTCAGGTCAAATGAATGCTCGATTGCACCCAACGATGAGCAGTCCTCCGCAATAAATGTCACCAAACGGACATTCCCCCCAGTGAAAAGAATATTTTCAGTGTGAAAGTTGAATACAGAAAGGGGAGCCCCCTCATTCCTCGTTGCATAAGAAAGCGCCTCTGTGGCCAATTTGGCTGCTGTTTTACAAGTCAAAAGGTGGCCTTTCAACTGCCAGCCCTGGTTGCTCCACGTGAGGCTAAGGACCGAGCTGCTCCCTCTCCGCCTCTAGTGACCTGCTGAGTAATAAAGGTTTGTGGAGTCGCTTTGTTTCTTTCCTTTTGGTTTTTTTTTTTGTTGTTGTTGTTGTTTTTTTTTTTTTTTTTTGTTTTGAAAGCAGAACCGAGCTGACAGTCTTCCTGGGGGAAGGCAAGGGCAAGTTAAAATCCACCTCCAGCTCCGCGGGGAATGAAGACGCTGAGCCTCATTCCTGTCAGCAGGTGTGAGTCAGACACGCTGGGAGCAGCAAAATTGAGTAAGTAGCTGCCGTTTTGTCTCCAGTGTTCCCACCCCCACCGCACGGAAATAAAGAGCTGGAGAAAATGATCCAGGAGGGCTGGGCGCCAGGCTGAATGGAAGGTCCCCGTTGAAGTTGAATGCTGCTTCATTATGCAACTTTTCCTTTCATTGGGGGATTCCAGCTCTTGGTGGAACCGATTATGACGAGGAAAGGCTGACAGCCCTGGGAACCTGCGAAGCTGGCCTTCGATTTGTCGCTTGGAGGCCCGGTTTATCGCTGGATTGTTAGTTAAGTGTAAGCATGTGAACTTGGCCGCCTGAGTCCCAGGTTTTAAATCTAGAAACTGGGATCCGTAACCTTTGCCATTAGTGTTTATAGATAGTGCCTGAGGGGACGGACGATATCAAAATGCCCCTTTATTTTTAAAAAATGTTTTATTTAAATTCAATTTGCCAACATATAGTAGAACACCCAGTGCGCATCTCATCATGTGCCCTCCTCAGTGCCCACCACCCAGTCACCTCATCCCCCCATCCTCCTCCCCTTCTGCAACTCTGTTTCCGAGTTAGGAATCTCTCATGATTTGTCTTCCTCTCCAGTTTTCCCCATTCAGTTTCCCTCCTTTCCCTTATAGTCCCTTTCACTATTTGCTATATTCCTCATATGAGTGAGACCATTGACTTCCCTGATTGACTTATTTCACTCAGCATAATACCCACTAGTTCCATCCATGTTGAAGCAAATGGTGGGTGTTCGTCCTTTCTGATGGCTGAGTAATAGTCCATTGTGTGTGTGTGCGTATCACATCTTCTTTATCCATTCATCTGTCAAAACACATCGTGGCTCCTTCCACAGTTTGGCTATTATGGACGTTGCCGCTATGAACATTGGGGTGCAGGTGTTCCATTGTTTCACTACAACTGTATCTTTGGGGTAGATGCCCAGTAGTGCAATTAAAATGCCCCTATTAATCATCCCTTAAACCTCCCCAGAGATACTTTTTGCCTTCCAGCTTTTTTTTTTTGCCACACTGGAGGCTTACCTTCCTGTGTCTCCTCATGGTCACTGCAGGATGGATGGTGCTTGACTTCCTGTTTATATATCCCCCATGAGGAGAGCATCAGAGGAACAGAGGAACCTACTCAAGACACGACTCTCCCATAACCAATTCTCTAGTGACAGAGATTGGAGCTGGACCTGGTAGCTTCATCCCATATCATTTATCATTTTTCAGTGCTTAAACTTTAACTGTTTCATAAACTCTATGTAGTTCATCCTGAATAGATTTTTTTTTTTTTTTTTTTACAATCCTGAGGTCTTTTATTTTCTTTACAGTTATCGTGCCATGAATTCATAGGGAATGGGTCCCAGCAGTTCAGGCTCCTTTCCATTGGTTCTCACAAAGTGTGCTTCTCTGGGTGGGGCAGGCTGGTGCTTCAGTTGGACCCAAGTACCTTTCTCTTTGGCTTCCTTCTTTTTCTGATCATTTTCCTTCACATGCTTCAGGAAGCTATCTCGGCTCTTTGAGTGTTTAATATGCTCAATGAGGACATTAATTCTCTTGGCAAGAATCTTGCCCATAACTTGTTTGTTTACAACAATGCCAACAGCATGCTGAGTAACATTGTAGACTCTTCCAGTTTTGCCATGGGGCATTCCTTTTTGAGCAGTGCCCATTCCCTTGATGCCCACAATATCACCTTTCCTATAGATTCGCATGTATGTGGCCAAAGGAACAACTCCATGTTTTCTAAAAGGCCTAGAGAACATATAGCGGGTACCTCTCCTCTTTCCCTTTGTGTTGGTCATTTTGGCGAATTACTGGAAGATGGCGGTTCCGGCCGAAAGGAAGTCATCCTGAATAAATTTTAAAAGGACCAACCGACCTGTGGTACCTAGTTCATCCCAGCCAATGAGAAAATGGTCTATGAACCCTTTTACTTGTTTATTCTGAAGTTCCAAATTAAATGCAGAACTGCACCAAATATTATTATTTTTTAAGATTTTATTTATTCATTCATGAGAGACACAGAGAGAGAGAGGTAGAGACACAGGCAGAGGGAGAAGCAGGCTCCATGCAGGGAGCCTGACGCGGGACTCTGATTCCGGGGTCTCCAGGATCAGGCCCTGGGCTGAAGGCAGGCACCCAACCATTGAGCCACCCGGGCATCCTGGCACCAAATACTACTTTACAATTCTGTGATTCTCAAAGCGTACATCAAATATAGACTCTTGGACCTCACTCCAAATCTACTAAGGTAGAATCTTTGGGGCTTGGGGCAAGTATAATTGGCGAAGTTGCCACCATATGATTGTGATGAGCACGCTTGGAGAAGAACCACAGAAAATGTTATTTACATCAAATGGGCCCCCGGTAACCCTGGTAAAGCCTTTCCTTTCTCAGGTAATGCTTAGTTCCTTCTGCCAGCTGCTTAGGCCACAGCCCTTGGCGTCATCCTTGACTTAACCTTTATTCTCATACCCCATGTCCCATCTATCAGCAAATCTTGTTGTCTCTACTTTCAAAATATATTCAGAGAAAAAAAAATATTTCTATACTTAGGGCTCATCACTTTTGCTGATACTCTAATATAGTCTTTTTCTAAAAAAAAGATTATTTATTTATTTATTTGAGAGAGAGAGAGAGAGAACATGAAGGGGGTGGGGTCAGAGGAAGAGGGAGAAGCAGACTCCCCATTGAGCAGGGAGCAGGTTCTATCCCAGGCCGGGGTGGGGTGGGGGGTGGGGGTGGGGGGGGTGGGGGGGATGGGGTGGGGGGGGTGCGGAGCAGGGAATCATGACCTGAGCCGAAGGCAGATGTTTAACCAACTAACTGAGCCATCCAGGGGTCCCACTAATATAGTCTTTTTTTTTTTTTAAGATTTTTATTTATTTATTTATGAGAGACACAGAAGAGGGAGAAGCAGGCTCCTCCAGGGGAGCCTGATGCTGAACTTGATCCCTGGACTCTGGGACCACACCCTGAGCCTAAGGCAGACACTCAACCACGGAGCCACCCAGACATCCCTCTGATATAGTCTTTTATTCCTATATAGCACCAGGGTGATTCCGTTAAAATGTTAAGCCTAACATTTCATTCCTTGCCTCAAAAACTTCCTGTGGTTTACTCCTCCTTTCATTCAGAGTAAAAGGCAAAATCAATTTAGCATGGCATTTGGGGCTCTTTGGACATAGAACCTGCCACTTGTCTGCCCTCTCCTCCTATACTGTCCTACTTTAGCCACGGTGGCCTCTGCTGTTCTAGGCATGGTCTCACTTCAGGTCCTTTGCACTGGCTCTCCTCTCTTCCATAGACATCCACAGGGCTAACTCTATCACCTCCTCTGAGTTGTCCAACAATCACCTTCTCAATGGCCAGCTTCTGACTACCGTGGCCACCCTATCACAGCCCCTCACCGCAACTCTCCCCAGTGCTCTTTACTCTGATCCAGTTTTTTTCTCCCAAAGCACTTATCACCTTTCAATATATCACATAATCTATTTATTGTATTTTGTTTATTACCTTCTCTAGGGAGAATATCAATAAGCCCCACAAGGGCAGGAATCTGTTTGTTTCCTAGTATAGCCCAAGCACTCAAAACACTACTTCGTACATAGTAAATGCTTAATAAATATTTGTAGCACTTAATGTATGAAGATTCTCAAATCCTGAGAGAGCAAACCAGGAATGTGATCTACCTTGCAGAATGCTGCCTCCACAGAGTTTGATCCTAATTGTATTTGCCACTGTGAGGACAATCAGAGCTTATATGATATTTTAAGAACTTTGCAGTGCAGGGTAGGATACCATAAAATATGCTACTCCCGGTTTTCAAATCAAGAACTCAGAGTTGTTGAACTACTTCTATGCTGACAACCAACAGCTAAATCAAAAATAGTTGCTGGAGTTAACTATATTTCAATTAAAACTTTTTTTTAAAATAGCTGCTAGAAATTTCACTTTAGCTGCAGGCCTGTGTGTTATTACATGAGATATGGGGGTGAAACAGAATATGTCATTAGTCCTGTGACCTCCAGCTCCTATGAGGTGGGTGGGGGTCAAAAGCCAAACTGTTGGAGAGTCCTTCTCTGAAATGAGTTAGGAATAGAATCTCCATTTACCACAGAGAAAATGTTAAGAAAAAAGAGAGAGATCGCACTTCACAGATCTATTTTTATTTTATTGGGCTGTGTCACAATCTCCCCTCAGAACGGTTAGCCCCGCAGCCGGGCAGAAAGATCAAGAACATCCCAACAGTGGTCAGAGAGAGCAGAGCAGCACTCACCCCCGGTTGGAAGCAGTCTCTAGAACCTCCCCCATCCTGGGACAATGCTCTTAATTAGCGGCACCACATTTCCCAGAGAACAAAAGCTCCCCACCCCTCACCGGAAAAGCTTTTCCAGGAGATATCTCATTGGGGAAGCGCCAGGCACACAACAGAGAGAGGAGAACATACAGGCTGTTCTGAGCTCTGCAAAGAGACACAAACTGTGGATTCTCTAGGGAGCCGCAGAGGTTAGCGGCACATTTTATATCCACGTGACAGGCATGTGCTCCACATACCCTGAGGTGACCAACTTCAGAGGGCCCCTTCCCTCCTCCCTCTCCCTCAGCCACTAGCTGGGGTTAGGAGCCTCGAGGGTGGCCAAATAAACGGGACTGATCTTTAGAACTGAGCATCTGCAGGAGCAGTAGGGAAGGAACAGGGAGTTTATTTCAGGTGACAGACATTGAGCAGGCCCCTATTTTTTTCCTGAGACTATAATAATATTTCTGGAATGGGGATGCTTGAATCATATGTCTCTTGATATCATTGTGTGGGAAGTCTCAGTTATGAGCCCAACAACCGAAGTGAGGGGGTGCTTATAGGACTTAGTGGGGGGCCGTGCAAAGAGTCTGGAAGCTGGGGGGCGGGAGAGGAAGCGGGTGGCAGCAGAGAAGGCAGTGAAGGGGGAAGGTCCACCTCACTCACCTGACCCTGTCTGGGGAAGAAAAAGGATAAGGCTGACAAGTCTTCTCTCCACAACTTTGCTCCTTCCCATTGAATGTGTTTTTTGAAAAACACAGAGAAAAAAACAATCTCGTTGAAGTGCCTCTTCCTGAGCGTGTCCACTGTCAGGAAAGGAAAATCCAAACGCTCAAATATTCTATTTTTGTGCCCAAGGCTCCAGGCGCCGCACATAGACCCTTCCTTGCTCTGAAGCAAAGGAAACTGGGCATGAGGCCTGCTGTCTCCACAGAGGCCGGAATTGAGGAACTGTGTTACTCGAAGGCCTGTTCTCCACAAGGCCTCCATTTTAGGACATGAGGAGAGGGCTCAGGGTGCCTAGGCCCTGCCGAGGGTGGAGCTCGTAGGAAAGAAAAGGAGTGCCTCTCTGATGAAGCTCTAGGCAAACAGTTGTGGAGCTCGGCTTTAATTGGAAGGTTCAATCAGCTGTATTAGTATTCTGCTTCTTTTGGGCCTGTGGGTTTATTGCCTTCACCTGCCTCTCGGCTACCAGGTAGATAAGGATGGGAGGCCTGATTCAGAAGCCTGCGGTTTGATGTGTGGGCCAAGTGAAAGTAAGTCAGTAATAAGAGCAATAAAACAGCAGTTACCCGGCTAGATAAGGCCTCTCTTTGGACTGTTCCTGTCAGTTTTGTGCATCAGTTCACAGGTCTGTAGCTTCCCCTCTGGATTGCCTTGAACTGGTTTGGTGGTGGTGCTGAGGGCCTCCAACCTAGGGGCAAGGGGTTCAGGTGGCTCCTCCTCTCCATCCAGGGGTGGCCCTGCCCCCTCCCCTCTTTGCCAGAAATTGCCTTTTGTGAGGATCCTAGTGCACGCCAGAGGGACCGTTGGGTTTGTGACAGCCACATCTCTGGGGCTTTTCTGTCTCCTTTGTCAGCTGGCATGTGAGGCCCACTTAAAAAGAGACCTCTGTGTTTAAAGCGTTTCCTGGGAAGCTGGTGATTGAGGATGGAGGAAGGAAACGAGAAAGTTCCAATTGAAGAAAGAGGCGGATACCTCGGCTTTGCTGGCTTATTAATATACTGAGGTAGCCCTGACCCTGGCTGGTGGAGGCAGAGCTGGTCACAGCACTAAGCCTGCTCACAACCTTTCAATTGCTCCCCAGAGTCCTTAGGGTAACCCTGCGCGATGTCCCAAGAGGATTTACAAGGCTCTACGGGAGCTGGCCCTGCTTGCCCTGTGCCCTACCTCACCCCGCCCCTTTACCCTACCACTCCAGCAGTTCCACTGAATTTCTTTCAGTTCCTCAAATGTGGTCTGCTTCCTCTCTTCCCCAACTTCCAAACATGCCTCTTCTTGCTGCTCCTAACTCATCGGCAAGTTTTTGCAAACTTGTATTGAACATTTCTACCCCAGGGGAGCCGTCCTTCACCCCCCCCCACCCCCCAGCTCTGGATGAGGTTTCTCTATGAGCTTCCACAGACCTCCTACTTAACTGAATACTTACACACTACTTTGTAATTACGCGTTTGTCTGTCTCTCCTAACTGGATTGTAAACACCCGAAGGCAGCACGAAGTCATCTGTCTTGCCCACCGTTGTTTTCCCAGGGCACGGCCAGTGCCTGGCACACGGTAGTGCTCTACAAGTGTTTGTTGAACACATGGGCATTATGCCAGTATGACAACAGAAGGTCCAGTGGTCCTTCCCATGTTTGCATTTACCATGTTTATTTGAGTTAAGTCCCTGCTGAGACACAAGGAAAGGCCCTGAATTAGACAGACATGGTGCAGTTGAGCTGGCCTGCCCTCCCTTCTTCCTTCTTGGTCTTCCCCAGTTATCCCAGTCAGCTTAGGGCCCCTCATGGAGCAATTTGTTTGTGTCTAGACTGACACCTGTCTCAGAGTTAGTTATTGGTTATATATTTTTTAATTTGAAAATTAGTTAATAAATTAATTTTTAAAAAAGATTTTATTTATTTATTCATGAGAGATGGAGAGAGAGGAAGAGACACAGGCAGAGAGAGAAGCAGGCTCCATGCAGGGAGCCTGATATGGGACTCGATTCCGGGACTCTGGGATCACACCCTGAGCCAAAGGCAGATGCTCAACCGCTGAGCCACACAGGCGTCCCTGAAAATTAAATATTAGTTATATCTTAAGTGATTTCATATGTATGCCTTATCTTTCCCACATTTTTCTCGAGAGTAGAAAGAATGTCTTCTTTTATCAATCCTTTCTTTAGTACCCAGTGTGGTACACAATTTTAAATATTTATTTATTTTTATACTTTATTTATTTATTCATGAGAGACAGAGAGAGGCAGAGACACAGGCAGAGGTAGAAGCAGGCTCCATGCAGGGAGTCCGACGTGGGATTCGACCCGGGTCTCCAGGATCACGCCGCCCTGGGCTGAAAGCGGTGCTAAACTGATGAGCTTCCTCCCCCCACCCGCTCCTGCCCCGGGCTGCCCAATTTTAAATATTTAATGAGTAAACATAGGATGACTTGAAGTTGCATTTTTCTTTACATGTTGTGTTTGTTACGGTCCCGCTGTGGAAATGTATGGTCAATGTATTTGGTGATGTGGCAATTGGGAAAAGTTTCTTAAAGGAAACCGGGCTTCCAGGATGGGCTTGGAAATTGTAACCCAGAACTATGTGCAGCCCTGGTCGGTTGGCAGGAGCTGAGAGCCCACAGCCTGGGAAAAATGTTGTTCCAGGGTGCCCTCTAGCGATCCAAGGCACCACTAGGTCAGGAGCCAGGGCCAGAGGCTCTTGAACTTCAGCAGGAAGCAGAATCATGGTGGGAGCTGATAACACTAGAGACACCAGGATGCCAAGCCATCGGGGAGACCGATCCTCTTAATCAGCATTTTTAAGGATCTGATGCACAGTCTTCAGATCACACTGCGAAATATCAACTAGGTGATGCCCATTAGAGAAAATGTTCCAGATATGCAGTCTGAGGACACCCAATGTCATTCTTTTGCTTATAGGGATGGATCACGGACTCCTTGCTCACAGGTCAAGTGTGGACCTCAGTGAGAAAGAGAGAGACTCAGAGGTGGCCTAGGTCTGGTATAAAGTACGGTCTGGGACACACAAGAGCAGCAAGCAGCATTTTTAGCTGGACCATTGAGTAAATGTTTTAAAAAGGACTGTTACTTTCTCTTGATGTCTATTCTCCAATCAAGAGAAAGGATGCCCCTCTTTTCTTCTTGTGCCTTTGCTGGCCATGGGCACCTGGTTTCTATTGAGCACATGTTCCAGGGCCAACTCTATGTTTGACTGTTCCCGTATATTTGTGAAAGTCCCTGGAATCAACACAAGTGAGGTATTCCTTATGCCATATAAGCAGAGAGAAGGATTGCTGGACAACTGGTTCAAGCATAGGCAACTGCTAGAATTTGCTTTTGTGTGTTCTGTCCTGTTAAGCCAATATGCTAGAAAGATAAAGCAACAACCTCATCCTTTTCTCTATTGTAAAAAGAGCTAATTGATGCTCAGAAATCCAGTAGACAATTTTTTATAAAGATTTTATTGATTAAAAAAAAGATTTTATTAATTTGAGAGAGAGAGAAAGTGCATAAGCCAGCACAAGCAGGGGAGGAGTAGGGGGAGAGGGAGAAGCAGGCTCTCTGCTGAGCAGGGAGCTGGACTCAGACCTTGGTCCCAGGACCCTGGGATCATGACCTGGGCCGAAGAAAACATTTCACTGATTGAACCACCCAGGCGCCCCCCAGATTATTTTTTGAAAAATTGTATCTGAGTCCCCATCAGTACTTCCTCCTGCTTGATAATTTCCCAATTAAAGGCTGCTGCTTTAATTAGGGATTGTTAGCACATTAAAATGTTTGTTGAACTTTGAAAGGTGATAAATCACTCTGATGATTTGCAATCTAATACTCAACTCATTATTTTATGTGCTTTTTCATGTACTAATAGCACCTAATGAATTCAGTTAAATGGTAAAACCACATTTATTGAGTGTCTCCTATGTGTCTGGACACTGTGTTGGACTGTGGAAATATAAAGGAAGCTAGGAAAGCCTGAGTGCTGACCCCACCAGGGTCGGGGCTTAGAGGGGACATTACCTCTGATGCAGTGTAATGAGTAAGTACCTCGCCAGAAACATGAACCCAGGGCTAGGATAGCACAGGACAATTACGACTCTCCATGGGAACCAGTTGATAGAGAAATGCTATCACGGATCCACTCTAATATTCTAATAATTGATGAACATTAGTATTTTTCATGAGGAATTGCATAAAACCATGTCATTCATTTTCAAATGATCTTGGGCACAAGAGTTCTCAAATCTCTCTTCTCCAAAATAACAATGTTGTCTTTCACACCCCCACCCCCATTATTAGATCTTTAAAACAAAACATTAGGTGTTGGCCTGACACCATCTGATTTCTCTCCTGTTCATTTGCTTGTCTGGAAAACTTTAAGCATAGGCTCGCAGAGCCCTTAATGAGGAAGCTCATTAGAAAGCCGTCTGAAATGGGGAAACAAATTACATGCACAACACAGTCCCCTCTTTCCTCTCCATTTCCTTCTCCCCCTCCCAGGGTTAGAAATGACAAGGCGAAGTGACTCATCGGGTCAAAACAAAGCACTGCCGAATGGGTCTGTCTTTACCTTGTTGCTTTGATGACATTTATCTTGCTTCACTGCAGCACTAAAATGTTGCCCAAACAGCAGGAGGGCCTCGTGCTTGTAATGATGGCCTTATAAAGCCTTTGATTGTGTGTATTTGGGTGGAACTTGAGCTTGTAATTGGCCATGCACACATTGTCTGATTTCAGAGCCTCTCCCTAGAAAGCTTGTTTATTCCTGGTGCAGAGGGGCGTTTCCTTCCTTCCAGGTGTATCTGTGGCTACCTTATGAAAGTTTCCTCTGGAGGATTATTTCAGGATGGTAGTGGTCCTATTCAGAGCCGGCCCAGCTGCAAAGTCCTTCTCTAACCCCTCCAATCAGGAGTCTCATGAGCCAGGGTAGACTTCCTGCCTCCTGGCTCAAAAGGAAGTGATGGCAGGGACTGTCCACTGGGAGGAAGAAATGGGAGGTGGTTTTCTTTTTTTTTTTCTTCCTTCTTCTCTTATCCTGGAGTTTGCAAAAGGAAAGCTACAAACACCAAACAATCCTTCCACACCTGGTAGCAAGGCACTGTTTGTGGGGAAGAAGGAAATCCTTCCTGCCATCTTGCCTATTGATTTCTATAATTTGCTGGGGTTGAAGCACTTAGGATTAAATACTTGCAATGGGGTTCTTTTTTCTGCTGAGGGAGAGAGACTGACTCCTTTAAAGTAAGAAGACGAGGGTCTATCACATAGTTGGCTCTTTTCCATTTTTTAAAATTATTTTTGTTTTTTTAGAGTAGGCTCCATGCCCAACATGGGGCTTGAACTCATGACCCTGAAATCAAGAGTGGCATGCTTTACCAGCTGAGCCAGCCAGGAGCTCCCTAGCTGTTTGACTCTTGAGAATTTGCAAAACACCTCCAAACCCAAGTATGTCTCATGTGCCAGGCCCGGAGCCAGGCACCAAGAATGTAAACATGGAGAAGTCACTGAATCCATCCTGAACTTGTTCCTAATCTGGGGAACATGGACACACAAATAGCCCCAACACAACATGATCCGTGCTTTCCTGAAGCCATGGAAGAGTGGCCAAGAAGGCAAGAAGAGGGGGAGAAGAGCAAGAAAAAGGTGAGAGGTGGGGACACTGTGGTTAGGGAGGTCCCATGGATTGGAAGCTCCAGCAGGATTTTTTAAAAAAATATTTTATTTATTCATTCATGAGAGACACAGAAAGAGAGAGGCAGAGACACAGGCAGAGGGAGAAGCAGGCTCCATGCGGGGAGCCCGATGTGGGACTCAATCCCATGACTTCAGGATCATGCCCTGCGCTGAAGCTCAACCGCTGAGCCACCCAGGCGTCCCTCCAGCAGGATTTTGTTTAAATTTTTTTTTTATTATTTATTTATGATAGTCACAGAGAGAGAGAGAGGCAGAGACACAGGCAGAGGGAGAAGCAGGCTCCATGCACCGGGAGCCTGATGTGGGATTCGATCCCGGGTCTCCAGGATCGTGCCCTGGGCCAAAGGCAAGCGCCAAACTGCTGCGCCACCCAGGGATCCCCTTCCAGCAGGATTTTGAAGATGAAAAGTGAGTTCATGTAGAGAGAGAGAGGGGTGGTAGAAAAAAAAACATTGGTAGCAAGGGCAAGGCTGAGAAGGAGTGGGCTCAATAGGGGGAAACTGGCAGAGACTGGCTCCAAATGCTGCTGGAGGCTCGTGATGGTGTGGACGGACTGGCATCCATTGGACTGACTGGACTGGGCAGATGGACATCGGTAGTGATGGTACCGAGAACAGCTTCAGGGCACTTAGGGGAAGATCCCAGGGGAGAGTGAACGGAAGAAGAGCAATGGGGCTGGGGGTGGGGGGCGTGGAGATGAATAGGGTGTTAGCTGGAGAGGGAAGAGGGATGAAGGAAAGTCTTCCTTGTTTCGGTCTCTAACTGAAACTTGGTATGGTTCTATACCCCAGGGCGGGAGGCGGGTGGCGAGGGAAGAGTTAATTTAAAGCAGCCAGATGGGATCAAATAGGGTTAATTCCTACCTTGTAGTCCTTCTGAGGATTAAATGAGATCCACCCCCAGGCCAACCCTTTCTGTAAAGAGATACACACATGTGAAATATGATTATCCTGCTATTGAAATAAAACCTCCAGGCAGCGCAAGGCTGCTGAGTTGGGCAAATCTCCCTTATCTCCCTTATCACTTGGCAGCTCTCAGAGGCCAGTCTCCCTCTCGGTAGCCTTTTTGTGTGCGTGCTGCTTTCCTATTTCCTCTTGCCACCACTTTAGACTGAGAACCCAAGAATGAACTGAGCCCTTCTCGACATTTCTTCCTGCCAACAACACAACTCACCAGTTCCTCTGGATCACGGCAGGAAGTTGGGGGCTGATAAGTGAGCAGCATTAAGGGAAGGGCGCAAGTCTTCTAATTGTTAAGAGGTGGGGCTCACATCCAGACCTCTAGGAAACTTGCTTTGTCAGTTGATCGGCTTTTCATCGGATAGATAACCCCGGAGCTACCTGGGTCATCAGGACTCTGAAGTAGACTGGCCCATCACAGACACAAGTGGCATCCTTTTCCTTCTTCATGGATGAACTGGGAGTCCCACCAGGGTGGAGATTTTTTGTCTGTTATGCTCACTGCTGTATCCCCAGTGACCAGAACAGTGTCTGGCACATGGATGGTATCTATTAAATATGTGTAAAGTGAATGAATTCACCCAATCATTCATCCTTTCATCGATTCAATCAAAACAAGTGTGTCCTATGGGTCAACCAACAAAGCCCATCCTAGATAAACAGAGATAAGTAATACTTGCTACTTTTTTTAAAAGATTGATTAATTAATTAATTTACTCATTTATTTATGATAGACATAGAGAGGCAGAGGAGACACAGGAGGAGGGAGAAGCAGGCTCCATGCCAGGAGCCCGACCCGGGACTCGATCCTGGGACTCTAGGATCGCGCCCTGGGCCAAAGGCAGGTGCTAAACCACTGAGCCACCCAGGGATCCCTACTTGCTACTTTTTAAAAAATGTAGGGGCACCTGGGGGGCTCAGTGGTTGAGCGTCTGCCTTTGGCTCAGATAATGATTCCAGGGTCCTGGGATTGGTCCCACATCCGGCTCCCCACAGGGAGCCTGCTTCTTCCTCTGCCTGTTTCTGCCTCTCCTTAGATGTCTCTCTTGAATAAATAAATAAAATCTTTTTAAAAATGTATATTCTGTGCCAGGCACTTTACATAGAATAGTAATCACAATCACTTTACAAATGGAGAAACTGAGACTCAGAAAGAAGATGCTTGGAGGAGGATATACGGCTGAGAAGTGGTGAAGCTGGAAACCTATATGCCCTTGTTACATACTACCTGCTTCTCCAGCCTGGTCTCTCCACATTCTCTAGCTCAAGCCATGATTTTAGTCATAGCTGACCATTTACAGTGTCTTGAACATGCCACATTCTCTCTCCTGTGCTCTTTTGCTTGGGACTTGTTTAGCTGTGCCTTCTGTCTGCTGACTTCTTCCTCTTCTTTCCTCTGGGAGGCTCTCTTGAAATGATGCTCTCCAGCTGGGGTAGGTTGACCTTCCCCTGTGCTGCCCCAGCCCCTTTGCAGCCCACTGTCACAGGACATATCACAGGCATCTTTGATGCCTAATTAAATGTGCCTCGCTCCATTAGATGGTGAGAGGTTCAAGGGCTGGGACTGTCTTCGTAGTGGGAGCTGCCATTTACTGAGTGCTGCCATGTACTCCCTTCCCTTGCTTAATTCTCAACCACCACCTGAGGTGGGGATTACTGTGCTTGCCTCCCATATGAGGATATGGAAGCCCAGAGAGGATAAATAACTTTCCCAAGGTCATCATAAGTAAGCAGCTAAGTCGGAATCACACATAAGTACGTGTGATTTCAAGGCCCCAATTCTTTTTGCTTTGCTATGCTAGCATCAGACCTATCCATGATGCTCACAGCTCAGCTGCTGGGATAGAAAGACAGATAAATAGTACCTGAACAAAGAAATTAGCAAGCTAATACAGGTTTATATGACATTCTCTGGGAAAACACACGGAAGGGAAGAATTTGTTCTCCCTAGGGGAGGAGGGGTTGGAAAAGCTTCATAAAGTTGCCAGAATGCTTGGGAACTTATAAACTGGTTCCATAATTATAGTTTAAGATGGAAAATAGATCCCTGCATCAAATACTGGTGATTAGTTTTGGGGACCATGGCAGCTATTTGTTCGGGCCACCACTGCTTCCAAATTGGCCCGTCAGGGTGCCAGGAATTTTGCCCAAATGCCTGCTGGTATCTGCTGAAGTGATGGCTGGTAACCAGGCAACCCGGTCAGCATATTGTTTCATTAAAATTGTGTGTGTGTGTGTGTGTGTGTGTGTGTGTGTGTGAAAACTACTTCACATAATCACAGTCTTAATATCACATATGATATTTTAAATCTAAATGAAAACCATCCATTTTCAAGCTTATGGCTACCTGGAATAGGGTAGTAACTCCTAATCATGTGTTCCTTGCCTGCTCCTGTCTCTCAACTGCACACATCCCTGGAGGCTGCTGTTTCTATATTCTCTCCTTCAGGGAGTTCCTGTCTTTTCTAGGCTAGAACTACCGTAAAATTCCTATAAAATTAAGCTTAAAACCACAAGCAAAGCATGGCTTTAAAACATACGCTACAAAAGCTTCTTTGTTTGCTCTAGAGGGGGATGTGTGGGGAGGTACAGTGGGCGGCTGGTACCCAGATACCGATGTCGTGGCTCGGGCATCGGGCAATCCGGAGGCTTCCCTAACTGGCTCCATTTCCTAACTGTGGCCTTGGGCAAGTTACTGACTTCACCTCCTTAAGCCTACATTCCTGATCCATGAAAGAGTGAAAATAATAGTATACCGGTAGCAGGATGATTGCAGGACTAATGAAATCATGCAAAAGCACTTATTGACTGGTTTGTAATGTTACCAATAAGTGCTAGTTGTAATGATAATTATTATTACATTTAACAATGGCAGGATGAACTAATCTGGGTGACAGTGATTTGCAACCTATGAAGCTCTGTGAAAATGTGAAATAGTATTATTATGGTGTCTAGTGTTGAGTGAATGCCAAAGAGCTGGTAGAAAGAGAAACAAGCAGGAAATCAGGAAAGCTGGATCCCTTTTTTCTCTTTCTAAAGGTTTTATTTATTTATTTGAGAGAGAGAAAGAGAGTGCACAGGAGCAGAGGAGAGGGCATAGAGGGAGAGGGAGAAGCAGACTCCCCACTGAGCAGGGAGCCCAATTCCAGGACTCTGAGATCATGACCTGAGCGGAAGGCAGGTGCTTAACTGACTGAGTCACCCAGACACCCCAGGAAAGCCAGATCTTAATGCTACTCTTGCCATTAACCCTGCACTGTGACCTCGGGCCAGTCTCTTTCTGAGCCTCAGCTTTCTGGCTTGTAAGTAAAGCAGTTTGGTTAGATTATCTTGAGATCAATCCCAGCTCTGAAATTCTATGATTCCATGAATATTGGAGCAAATAAGTGACATAGCACAGCTTACACAGTTTTTGGAATAGAGTGGAAGGTCAATACATACTATGTGGTTCATGCCTGAGGTTGATAAAAGTTAACCCCAACTGCAGCAATCAGAAAGAGCAATCTGGGGGAATTCAGTGAAAAGGCAAACTAATCTGCCACACCTCGGGAATCTTGGAGGACATTACTGTGGCAGAAAGTAATAATTTCTATCATCTATAATGGCAATACTAAACTCAAAAGTAATAATTTCTATCTATAATGGCAATACTAAACTGAGACACAGTCTCTATTCCCGAGGAGCTGACAAACTATTGGATAAAGCATTATAATGGTGGGGATACCTTTACACTTTTGGCATAATCCTGTATAGTGCTAATATTGCTCATATATTATTTGTCCATTGTTCTGTAAAAATATAGCTGCTTGTGTATTCACCTCTGACTTTGCTTCTCCACCCTCAGCCCTCCAGCAGCTTCTGGATGTTAAATATTATCTCTTCATGTGAGTGGTACCAGAAGGAAGAGTCATATATTACTCTTTTACTTTCTAGGAGCCCCTTGCACTGGTTTGCAGGGCAGCTCTGGATTCTTTCTTATTCTTTTCAGAGGACAGATCAGTTGAGATATGGCTGCTTGGCCTGAGTCTTCCCCAGGGCTCCAATTTTATTTTTCCTGTCCACTCTGCCCCTTGGCCCTCAATTAAGACAAAATAACCAGAAATGATAACAATAACTAGACAGTGCAGTGTGGTGGCAGCACTTCGATCAATCCATGGATAGGCTAAATATTTCTTTTGCTACTATAGCAACTACTATTGAATGCCTTGTCACTTACCTTAGAAACTCTTTGGAAATGTGGAAGTGGTTTTGCATGTAAATGCTTAAATCACCTCATTTAGTGAAGACACTTTCATCTCCCTCCAAGATTCTTCTTAAAGAGACTTTTACTATTTTTTTTCAGATATCATTAGAAATGTAGAATGCCGTATTGATAGATTTCCCCCAAACTCACTGATTTTCATACTCCCTGAGAGTGACAAGGATATTATGAAAACCACAATAGAAAAAATTTCCATAAAAATACTTAATCAAAAATAAAAGACCTGATGCTTAAAGATACTTCCAATTATCTGGAAAATTGATGAGATAATTGAGTGCTCATTTAACAATTCATTAGATAAACATGTATTAAATGCCTAAAAGTATTGTATGTGCAGAGCCCTTCAAACATAAAAGAGATTAAGAAATGGTTGCTACTTTCAAGGAGTTCAATTAAAAATTGCTTGCTTTATATCTTGTACAAATACCTAATATTTTATAAAATATTTTCCATATGTAGCAACTCATTTCATCCTCAGAACAATCAATCCTTGTTTCACACTTCATAAACTTGAGGTTTATTGTTGCTCACTGTTATTTGGCAACCAGAATGTTCATTTTGATTCCTGGTTTGATTTTATGTGCCTCATGACTAAGAGTTCACAAAGCATTCATTGGAAATAAAGTTTTTTCATCTTCTTGCTCTCTAGTCCTTGTTCCTCTTAGGTCTGAGTTCCCTCCTGAAAGTGTCAAGGACTAAAATGACTTTTCAAATTCTCTGGCAGGGACCTCTACTGCACACCTGTGGTGGGGACCTGGTTCTTGAATTCCTCTCCCTTTTTATTTTTTAATTTTTAAAAGATTTATTTATTTATTTATTCATGAGAAACATAGACGAGATTGGGCGCATTCAGGGTGGTATGGCCGTAGACCATGAGAGACAGAGAGAGACAGAGAGAGAGAGAGAGAGAGAGAGAGAGAGAGGCAGAGACATATAGGCAGAGGGAGAAGCAGGCTCTTTGCAGGAGCCGGATGCAGACTTGATCCTGGGATCACAACCTGAGTGGAAGGCAGCCACCCAACTGCTGAGCCACCCAGGCATCCCTTATTTTTTAATTTCTTAAAAAATATTTTATTTATTTATTTGACACAGAGAGAGCATAAGCAGGAGGAGGTGCAAGCAGAGGCAGAGAAGCAGGCTCCTCGTAGAGCAGGGTGCCCGATATAGGGCTCAGTCCCAGGACTCCGGGATCATGACCTGAGCTGAAAGAAGGCAGACACTTAACCGACTGAGCCAACCAGTTGCCCTTTGGATTCCTCTCTTACCCAAACTTCTAGACCAGAATTCAGGAGTACATTGCTACTTCATTTTTGCTTTCTAATTTCCCTTTATTCCACTCCTGATCATTCCTTCCAGGTCATTTGCCATCTTGGACTATTTTCTACCAAAAGGTTGAAAGAATTGGGCAATTCTGGATTTATCCTGTCCCATGTTTTCATGTAGAGAGGAGGAAACTGGGGCCCACAGCCATCAGTTGTAATGCCAAAGCCACACAGATAGGTGGTAGAGCTGGACTTGAACCTGAGAGGCTATGTTTTTTGACCAGATGTCTTTTAAAGGCATCAAGGTGTGTTTAAAAGCCATCTATCAAATGATATACTACTCTTCCTCCTCGGATTAAGAGCTTCTTTTACCTTGCTAATATGTAAACATTTGGTTACTGTTACAACAGAAATCTACCCAGTTTTATAATGTTTCACAGATCACATGGTTGTGTTTTTCCAGAGTATACCTGTTCACCAAGGAATTAAGTAGTGACTGAGTCCATTACTGAGCATCTACTATGTACCAGGCATAACAGAGGCATCAGGAATATAAAAACCACCAGCTTTGGGCCTGCCTTTAACTAAAAGTATTCTTTGGATCTGTGTAAGATCATTCAACCGTGGATTACTAGTAACCAAATAATTTTAGTGTAAATAGTCCTGTAAATGTGAGAAAAATTAGTAACAAGAAGAACTGAGCTCCAGTAAGGTGTTGATGCAGTCCTTGTGGCCTTTAACCCGAACATTTAGGATTTCGCAGCGCAGAGGACCCAAGAAGTGCTATTCGAATGTCACCAACCGTGGTTTTATTTTATTTATTTATTTATTTATTTATTTATTTATTTATTTATTTATTTATTTATTTAAAATTTTATTTATTTATTCATGAGAGACATACAGAGAGAGAGGCAGGCTCCGTGCAGGGAGCCCGACGTGGGACTCGATCCTCGGTCTCCAGGATCACACCGCGGGCTGAAGGCAGGCGCCAAACCGCTGAGCCACCCAGACATCCCCACCAACCGTGGTTTTAACAGTCTCCTGGGGGATCCCTGGGTGGCTCAGCGGTTTAGCACCTGCCTTCGGCCCAGGGCGTGATCCTAGGGTCCCGGGATCGAGTCCCACATGGGGCTCCCTGCATGGAGCCTGCTTCTCCCTCTGCCTGTGTCTCTGCCTCTCTCTCATGAATAAATAAATAAAATATTAAAAAAAAAAGTCTCCTAAATTGCTAGTAAGCTGTCAAGAGCGCTCCATCCCGGCCGGTCTACTCCTTTGATTTGCCTTCTTTCCCCTGCAGCGGGCTCCACCACCCGCCCCCGCGCGCCCCGCCCCGCGCTCTTGCACGCTCTTCCCCGGTCCCCGGGGGCCGGGCCACCTCGGGCCACCCGTCGCGTGACTCCCTGCTCCGGACCATGGCGGCGGCGGCTTGGGGCCGGTGCCTCCCTCGGGCGTGGCTCCGCAGGTGGGGCCCCGACTGCCCCCGAGCCCCAAGGGCGGCCGGGGCTCCCCCACTGACGCGCCGCCCCTCGCTGTGGTGCAGGAGCGCGGGCCCGGGCCGCGGCCGTCACTACCGCGCCGCACTCTGCGTGGAGCCCAAGCAGCCCCTGGCCGTCGAGGAGGTGGGCCCCCGGCCTGTCCGGCCTCACGAGGTAGGGGGGGCGGCCCCCCGGGGCCCCCGGGGCTCGCGGTCACCCTGCCCGCGGCCGCCACGCACACCCCACCCGGCAGGCCGCGTCCCGCTCGGAGTTCCCGAGTGCTCGGCTAGGGGGCGCCCGGGAGCCCCGAGCGCAGCGGCCTCCTTTGCCACCCCCCCCCACCCAAACGTGGGCCTCTTGCCCAAGGCCCCAGAGCTGTTGCCTTAGAAACAGACAATTCTGAGTCGCACACGACTTTGCATAAGCACTTGCAGGGTATTGCTTCAATACACATAAGTGGACCCCATCCTTGGCTTCCGCTTCGGTGTCAGCATTTAATGATCTGTCCTCCCTCCTCTCCCAGACCAGTCTGGTCACGTCTGTCCTGTAATTCTGAGTATGTGCCTGGTGCCCTCCTTTGGTGTAGTGCAGGGATTTGGGGTGGGGGTATTTAGGATCGTGGCCATTTCCAGTGAAATGTGGAGGTCACTTTGGCCCTGCTGGGTAACCCCTCTGGTGACACAGTGTCACCTCGAATGGAGAATGAGAACCTCTGACAAGGTCAAGCAAGCAGTGAGCCTCAGTGTCAGGGATCCCTGGTGAGAGGGAGCCATGCAGCTTCAGTCCTGAAGTGTCACACTTTGCTAGCAGGGACCCTGTTGTGAAATGGATTATTTGAGCGGGCATATGATGGCAGCCGGTCTGCTTCCTGGGATTCGTGTGCTGAAGGAGGGTCATTCTTGAATTATCCTTGAATCGAGGTGGAACGGCTTGAGGACCTGTGTGCGCCACACATGTCAGCAACCGATGTGTCATGCACACACGGTGCTGCGCAGGTTGAAGGCTGGGCTTCTTGGTTCTGGTATTTGCCCAGGCACTGCCTCGTAGGAATTAGCTCAGGAGAGTTGGGTCTCTGTGAGTTTACTCACCATCAAATCCTCATGCTCTGGAATGGTGCCTGGCACATGGCAGACACTCAAAACATCGCTGAATGGATGCATTTTGTCCATAGAAGTATCTTCTCACCAACATGGCTTCCTCTGTACTAAATTGGGAATGTGAGCAAACAAATAAATGAATGTCAGTGATTCTCTCTCTCAGCCTTCGTTTTCTCCTGTTTCTCGGCCCTGTTCTCCCTCTTCAGCCTGTATCACAATCACCTGGGGCTCGTTAGAACAGATTGCTGAGTTTTGTCCCCAGAGTGATTCCATAGATTGGGGTGACGTCTGAGAATCTGAATGGCTAGGGAAACTCCCAGGTGACACTGAAGCCAGTGGTCTGGGAACCAGACTTTGAGAACCACTGGCTTCCAGGGTCTAGAACAAGTGCTGGCTACACTGTGCAAGGCTGCCTGTGCTCTGGCATGGGCATGAAACACAGAAGCTTGAGACCTAGAACTGGCCTCCAGGATGGTAGCTGATCCCTAGAAAATAGCTGGTCACGTTACCCCTCTGCTTAAAACCCTTTAAATTTTTTTTTATTTATTTAAGATAGTCACAGAGAGAGAGAGAGAGAGAGAGAGAGAGAGAGAGAGAGGCAGAGACACAGGCAGAGGGAGAAGCAGGCTCCATGCACCGGGAGCCCGATGTGGGATTGATCCCGATCCTGGGTCTCCAGGATCGCACCCTGGGCCAAAGGCAGGCGCCAAACCACTGCGCCACCCAGGGATCCCTGCTTAAAACCCTTTAATGGCTTCCCACTGTTCCTACTGTGAAGACGCAGAGCCTCAGTAAAGACTACACCCCACTGGATGGTGTCGTCTCTGCTCTGTAGCCCTATCTCTTTCACCTCTTTGTGCTCTAAGCTCGCTGGTTTTTCTTTTGTGCCTATCACAGGACTTTTGCACATGCCATCATAACAAAAGGCCAGATGACCCTATTATGCACTTTTATAGCACCATGTATTTCTCTCTAACATTTTGTGTAGGAGTTGTAATTTAACACACAAAGCATCACAGTTATTTGGCTGATGTCTGACTAATCCCATCCAAGTACTAACCAGGCCTACCCATGCTTAGCTTTCGAGATTGGATGAGATCGGGTGTGTTCAGGTGGTACAGCCGTAATCTGATGTCTGTCTCTCCCATAGTCTTAGCTCCATGAAGGCAAGAACCTTGTCCATTTTGCTTCATGATTACACACTGGCACTTAATTCAGTGTTTGGCATATAGTAGACATTCAGGAAATATTTTGGTGCAGTTGAATGAACTTCGTCCCCACAGACATGAACTCTGCTTTGTTGCTGTTTCCTTTTTTTTTTTTTTTAATTAAGGATTTTATTTATTTATTTGAGAGAGAGCAGAGCAGAGCTGCAGAGGGAGAGGAAGAAGCAGGTTCTCCACTCAATAGGGAGCTCAATGTGGCACTTGATCCTAGCACCCTGGGATGACCACCTGAGCTGAAGGCTGAAGTAAAAGAGAAAGCACCCAGGCACTTTCTGCTCTTATGTTTCCTTTGCAGGTCAGGGTTGATGTCCATTTCTGTGGAGTTAATTTTGCTGATGTTTTGGTCTGTCGTGGTCAGTATCAGGAAAAACCCCAACTTCCTTTCACACCTGGTGAGTATGAAGGGGCCAAATGACTGGTTGGGAAAGAAGCTACAGAGTTTTCAGAACCGTGTGCTTCATCACTGGTGATGCTTGCCTGCTGGCAGTGATGCTTTGGCTTTGTCAGCCTGGCCGCTAATTAGAAGCACTAGATTGTGAGCCCCCTGAGGGAAGGTTCTATGACTGTCTCGCCCCTGGTTTTATCCCCTATCTTAGCATTGTGCCTGGCTCCTAGTAGATGCTCAACAAAAACTTTATTTTATTTTTTAAAAATATTTTATTTATTTATTCATGACACACACACACACACACACACACACACACACACAGGCAGAGACACAGGCAGAGGGAGAAGCAAGCTCCATGCAGGGAGCCTGATGTGGGATCACGCCCTGGGCTGAAGGCGGCGCTAAACCGCTGAGCCACCCGAGCTGCCTTCCACAAAAACTTTAATGATGCATAAATGAACAAATGAATTTTTACATATTGTGTTCAGCAGAATTCTGATCAGATTCCTCGGCCCTCGTCATTCCCTTTCATACCTTGTTAGTGCCTCAGTTTTGTTTTTTCACTGAAGGGTCATAAACATCTGTTTGCAGCTAAAACTCTCAGTCCTCTCAAACACATTCCTAAAGAAACCGAATATCAAAAGATCAGAAAGAAGAAAAAGAGTTTATACATTTCTAGCAGTCCACTGTCTGATTTTAATTATGCCCAATCTGATTACATTTAGATCTCAAGTATGCGGACAAATGACTGCTTTTTGTTGCTGGAATTTAGTTAAAGAGATATAAGTATAGCCTGTTGTGTATATAGTACATGTATATTTTATACAGACATATACTATTAAGGATACAGTGATTGCAAAATAGTTTCTGTGTTTTGGCCTCAGGATGTTTGGTTGTGTCTCAACATTTGGAACCATTTCCCTCTGTATTTGCTGACATGCTGGATGGGGGGAAATGTCATACTCAATTGAGTTATTCCTCTGGCAGCTCAAGTGGGAAATGTATGATCGTTAAATTCAGAAATTTTGGAGGTGAATAGTAAAGAGCGGACATCAGTTCATCCAAATAGAAACAAGAACTTTATGGATAAATATAGTTCATCCCCTTGAGGGCCTCATAGTCCACAAGAGGAGACACAGAAACAGATAAATGTAATATGATGAATGTTGTAATTGGGGTACTGTAAAGAGCCCAAGGCCCCAGTGAGCAGGATCAAACTTACTTGTGTATCTGTGATTCTGTTTTTGCCCATTCTTGAAATTTTCAGTTGTGTCTTGGTAAGAATGGGGACTGCCATAGCTTTTCAGGTTGTGATCATTAAATCTTAAGTTCCGGGCAGCACCCATGGTCCAGCGGTTTAGCGCTGCCTTCAGCCCGGGGCGTGATCCTGGAGACCCGGGATTGAGTCCCACGTTAGGCTCCCTGCATGGAGCCTGCTTCTCCCTCTGCCTGTGTCTCTTGTCTCTCTCTCTCTCTCTCTCATTGTGTGTCATGAATAAATAAATAAAATCTTAAAGAAAAATAAATCTTAAGTTCCCTTTCCTGTGTTTTAGGTAGGATGTTCTTCCTTCAGGGGTGGGGGGACACTAAAACTGTCTCAGCTCTAGAAAACGGATAGAACGGCTTGTTGATCAGGCTTTTTTTGTCTCTGTGGAGCTGGGCTTTCTAGATAACCTAGTGTTTAAACCATTTGTTTTAGGAATGGAGTTTTCTGGGATTGTATTGGAGACAGGCGCAGATGTCAGCACAGTGAAAGAGGTAAATGAGTTGAAATCTAAGGAATTGATGTGTGTGTAGCTATGAGACATGTGCTAACCTCATCTACAGCCAAAGGATCTTACTTCTCTTGGCCTTTGCCAACAGACACCAGAGGGGAAACCGAGATGAAGGGGGAAGAAATGAATTCTGAATTGGAGGAAGGAAGCCAGTGGAAGTTCCTGGCTTCGTAAAACCTTTTATTACTAAAGAAGGCAGTACCTTAATCTTCAGTCACTGAGAGGATAGAAAATTCTCAAATTTCAGCCTCTTGTGAAAAAAATTCTGGGATTCTAATTTACTTCAACCTTTTCCATTCTCTGTCCTGTCCAGAATGTGCTCATAACATCTTGGCATCCCGGTGGGGGTATTGAGAAAATGGTTGAATTATTTACCAAACATTAACTCTGAATAAGTGATTACGGCAAACCTATGTCTTATGGGGTCAGAGAGAAAGATTTTCTTTCTTTCTTTTCTTTTTTTTTTTTTTTTTGATTAATTTGGGAAGAGGTAAATGGCAAGGCCATGCATTTGAACAAGCCCTTAATGGTATTTTCTCTTCAGGGAGATCGAGTTATTGGCGTGAGTGGCTTTAATGGTATGGCTGAAGAATGCATCATTGACCAAAAGGTATCCCTAGCTCTCAATATTGATGCTTGGAGATTTTTTTTTTCCTCATTTCTTTTCTTTAATCTCCACCTAGCTCTCATTCCTTGTTACCCTTCTCTCCCCCTTCTTTGTATTTGTTGTCTTTGTATTTGTTCCTCAGCCAAAACTTCTTTCAAATGCTAAACCCTTTTCTGTATCCCTGTGACAACCCTGCACAGAGCTTTGTTTGTGTGGAGCGGTGTGACGAAGAAGGGCATTTTGTTTTCTGAGTCCTGGAGCAACTGACTGGCTGTCCCATTGGATTATAGGTAGTTTTGGTAGAAAAACTGGTTTGGGGCATTGAGCTGGATATAATAGGTTTCTCCCGGACGTGCAGCTTGTGAAAGAGATAGTCCTGGGAATGGAGCCAGCCAGGGTGGTGGGCTAGGGTTGCGCAGGATGTGAATGGCGGCCTCTAGTGGTGAAGAGTACACAGCTTTTTCCACAGTTTTATTGAGGTAAAGTGTCCATAGAACCATCTCTGAATGGGTTCCATTCTCTGAAACTTGATTCCTTCCTGAGCCAGATACTAGCCTTGGGATTTGTGAAGACCCACACACCCAAGTTTTGAACTCTGTCACAGCTTGCTTGGTTTTGACTTCCGGTGGCTTTTGGTTCCTGACAGGTTTGGTTCATTGGCGTATCACTCAATCAGATCGTAATATTTACTGAGCAGCTTTTTTCTTTTCTTTCCTTTTCTTTTAAAGATTTTATTTACTTCTTCAGGATCACAACCTGAGCCAAAGGCAGATGCTCAATCACTGAGCCACCCAGGTGCCCCTACTGAGCAGCTTTTATGAACAGGTTACATGTGCTTAATCTCTAAATTACTCTTATCTCATTTTATAGACACTGTGGCAGATTCCAGAAGGAGTCTCCCTCCGAGAAGCCTCTACCCTGCCTGTATCCTATGGCACTGCTCTTTTGGCTCTGGAGCATCGGGCATGCACTCAGCCTGGGTAAGAGGCTGTGTAGACAAGCCAGAGCTAGATGGTATCTCTTTCTGATATCAGAAGTGCCCAGCAAGACCTTGCTCCTACCTTTCCCCTCCCTGACCTTTATTTTTTAACTTTTTTAACGATTTTATTTATTTGAGAGAGAGAGAAAATATGAACGTGGAGGGATGGGGCTTGGGAAAGGAAGAAGAGACTCCCGCTGAGCAGGGAGCCTGATACAGCACTCCATCCTGGGACCTGAGATCATAACCTGAGCCGAAGGCAGATGCTTAACCTATTGAGCCACACAGGTGCCCCTCCCCTCCCTGACCTTTAGCTCTTGTTCAGCTTGGGTGAGGAAAGGCCAAAGGAAGGTAATGACCAGACGGGTCTGGTGACAGCGGGGTTATCTTTTTGTCTGAGATGGAATGGTGGACTATGAAATTGGCCAATATGAATTTGGAGAAATACCTCTTCAAACCTGGCCACTCTGGAGATCACCTCCTAGAAACTCTTACATGTGAGAGAGTTGGTTTATGTAAACTTGTTTCCATCTGGTTTTAATGGAATCCTATGGTATTTGTTCTTGTGAGGCGTGACTGGGTGTGCCTACGGTGGTATTTCAAACTCAAAGGTGCAGTGGTTTCCTACTTCACCTGAAATATATGCCTTTTGCCCTTTTCAGAGAGACTCAGGATTGCTCCAGAGAAGTGACTTTAGTTGAACTGTGGCCATTCCTTGATCATCACCATCAAAGATGCAGCAATGTTTAGTATGAGAATGATTTTAAGACGGAATTTCTGAAGCAGACATTGGAGTGGTAGCTCAAAGGAAGGGTTGCTCCTGGCATGATGAAGAGGTTCCCTAGAGGGATTAAGGAATATTTTTCCTAGGAAGTCTTCAACCCAACCAAATTCTCACCAATCAAGCAGTCACAGATATAACCTAGCCCTAACGTCTAGAGACTGGGTCTCCATGAAATGTTGAATGAAATGGCCTTTAAGTTCTCTTCTTGCTTTAAAGTGGTCATGAAATCATACGATTGGATGATTTTTGAAGGTTTCTGAAGTAATGCCCACCTTTCTCTGGCAGAGAAACTGTTTTAGTGACGGCAGCTGCTGGAGCCACCGGCCTTGCAGTGATTGATGTGGCAACGAATATTCTTCAGGCTAAGGTATTTGCATGGTAGGGTGTCCATTAAAAAAAAACCACAAAGCACCACACCTCCAGTTTTCAAACACAGAATATATTCATTTGTTCATTCATAAATATCATAGGTAAGGCACTGGGATATAAAGTAATCCAGAGTAGGGTCTTGCCATCTTATTTGCTTGCGGACTGGTGAGGGGACCTGGGAGTAGATCACTCATCCTTCCAGTTACTAGAACCTGGTGAGAGCTGACTTGCTTCATGGCCTCTGTAGATTCTGTTCCCTTTCCCTGTAATGCTCTTCTGAACTGTCTCCCCCTGCACTTCAAAAAAAATTTTTTTTTTTAAAGATTTTATTTATTTATTCATGAAGACACAGAGAGAAGCAGGCTTCCTGTGGAGAGCCTGCTGCAGGACTTAATCCCAGGACCCCAGGATCACTCCCTGAGCTCAAGGCTGACTCTCAGCCACTGAGCCACCCAGCAACCCCTGCTGGACTTCAAACTTAAATTCAGATGTCATTTCTTCAGGGAATTATTCTTTATCCTATAGGAGATGTTAATCTCTCCTCCATCCCCCTGCTCCCCCACTTCCCCAGCTGTTTGTAGGTGGTCTCCTAGCATGCTGTACATCTCTCTTTCGTGGTACGAACCTCAGTGTGTGGTTTATCTTTTACCTGTGTCATGATTGGATTAATGTCTCCCTCCTACTCAACTGTAATCCCACTGAAGGCAAGGACAGTGTCTGCATGGCACATTACGGTAGTCCCAGCAGCTGGCATGGTACCTAGACCATAGTAGGCTCTCAATAACTATTTCTTTTCTTTTTTTTTTTTAAAGATTTATTTATTCATGATAGACACAGAGAGGGGGGGGCAGAGACACAGGCAGAGGGAGAAGCAGGCTCCATGCGGGGAGCCTGATGCGGGACTCGATCCCGGGACTCCAGGATCGTGCCCTGGGCCAAAGGCAGGCACCAAACCGCTTAGCCACCCAGGGATCCCCTTTTTAAAAAGATTTTATTTACTTATTAGGAGAGACACAGAGAGACAGAGGCAGAGGGAGAAACAGGCTCCACACAGGGAGCCTGATGTGGGACTCGATCCCGGGACTGCAGGATCATGCCCCAAGCTGAAGGTAGATGTCCAACTGCTGAGCCACCCAGGCACCCTGGAGAAATAGTTATTGAGGCATGATCAGCTTGGGGCATGATCCTGCAGTCCCGGGATTGAGTCCCGCATCAGCACTGGGTGTTATGCTATATGTTGGCAAATCGAACTCCAATAAAAAAATATACAAAAAAAAAAAAACCCAAACTATTTCTTGAGTGAAAGAATAAATAAAGAAAGACCGAAGTCTCTGCAAGGGCATCATTCTGAGGCGGTAGGTGTCAGATAAGGAGGATTTCTTAGAGACAGCAGACATTTAGGCTGACTTCTGAAGGACTGGTAGCAGTTGAATAAAGGAAGGAAGGAAGGGAAGGCCATTTCAGTGGTGGGAGGGGATATTATCAGAAACACGGGATCTCACATGATGCATTCCCTGGAATTGCGAAGTAGCGTCTATGGAGCAAAGGGTCTGTGGGAGAATGGTGGAAGATGACTCTAGGGAGGTGAGCAGAGACAAGATCAGGAGGTACTGAAGAATTTGAACCCTTAGTGGAAGCTATCAGGAGGTATGAAGGACTTTAACCAAGGAGGTACCATGGTCATGTTTGCATTTTGCCAAGTTCATTCTGGTAGCAGTGGGGATGCAGGATAGGGCAAAGTCAGGGGTAGTCTGGAGGCAGTAGGGCAGCCTCTTGGAGCAATCCAAGCCAGTCCAGTGGTGATGATACTTGACCCAAAGCACTGGAAGCAATGAATTGAGAGATACTGAAGTAGAAGAAAATAGAGAGTTTGATCCTAATACAGTTGAAGGAACAAGGAATTTGAAGCTAGTCTGACCTAGGTTCAGATTCCAACACTGCCTCTAGCTTAATTGCTTCGCTTTCCTCTTTGGTACAATAAACCTTTCCTCATATGGGGTCGTGGGAATATTGAAATTACACGTGCAATATGCCTGTTAGAGGGCATGGCATGTTGGTAAGAATCTCTTAAAAAGGATTCCTATTATTATTAGACATTGAGTGGGAAGGAGCAAACTAGGTTAACTTGTGGATTTGCCATTTATTGCAGTTGAGAACACAGGAGGAAATGGTGAGCTCAGTTTTGGAAGTATTAAGTGTGAGGTTTCTGTGGAACATGTAGTTGGGATATCCAGAAGGCACCGAGATACCCAGGTTTGGAGATAATTGGATTGCTCTGGAATTTCTTCAGGTGGCGTCTCTCCTGTTTTGCATTAAGTTCTTTTTGGGAAGGGCATATGAGTTCTGAAAGCAATTTTAGATACCAAGAAGCTCTCCATGGAATATTAACACATTTCATGTCAAAGTAAGGGCTTTTAGCACCTCTTAGTGGGGAGACCAAAATTAGTCTCATTGTCTAGAACTGCTGACTACCATTCCTAGGAAGATAAAATTGCACCATTTGTTTTGAATAGTGATAGTAGGTTAAGTAGAGAGAAAAATTGACTTCAATTCAGATATTAAAATTAATCCAAGCTGTATTTTCTTGAGTAGCCATAATGGTGTGTGTGTGTGTGTGTGTGTGTGTGTGTGTTTTAAGATTTTATTCATTCACTTGACAGAGAGAGAGAGCAAAAGAGAGCGAGCAGAAGCAGGGGGGAGCAGCAGGCAGAGGGAGAGGGAGAAGCAGACTTCCTGCTGAGCTGAGAGCCCAATGCAGAGCTCCATCCCAGGACCCCGGTATCATGACCCTAGCCGGAGGCAGATGCTCAACTGACTGAGCCACCCACGCACCCCAACCATAGTGGTTTTAAGCAAAAGCAAACAACAACAAAATAATAAAAATAACTTTAAAAGTGTCATCATGCCGCCCACTTGGAACAGGTTATTTTGAGAACAACCTCTATTCACAGCGTTTCATATTGCTTTCAAAGTGCCTCCACACCAATTACCCCTGATCCTGACAAACCCCTGGGAGAGGGGTAATGTGTTTATTATCCCTATTTCACAGATAAAGAAAGTGAGGCACCAGGGGATACAATGGTTTGTGGCAGGTCTCAATGGCGCCCTTGTGAGAATCAAGATTGGTGTCAAGTCCCTGACCCTAGCCTGGTGTCTGCCCTCTGTGGTGCTGTGTGAAGCTACTTGAGGGTTCCTCTGGGGAGTACTTGAGGGTGGCTTTTGGTTTCAAATAGTTATGGGTGAGTTTGCAATCTTCTAAGGGCACTGATGGTGCTGTGTGTTTGAATGCAAGTTCTCGATGTCACCTTGGGGCCAAACTGCTCGGGCTGGTGGTTGCTATCCAGTAACAAGGTACCTCTAGGCAGTGCTTACATGTTTGAAGCTTTTCTGGAGGCTTCCGAACCCCACACAGCCTCACAGTCTGGCCCATGGTCATCCTTGCCCGGCGTTAAGCATGGTTTTCTCCCAGGGTGATGGAATGGAAAAGCATGGGCTTTGGAGTCCGGCAGCACCACTGGGTTTGAATGGTTTTCTACCACCTACTTCCTGACTAATCCTGAGTTAATTACTTAACCTCTAGGTCTGTGTCTCCATCTATAGAATGGGAGTAATTATACCTCCCTACCCCCCATAATGTTCTATGAGGCTTAAATAGAATAAATGATTGTGTATGTGCAGCAATAGATTCAATTTATCTAACACTTTGTTTTCCAAGTGCTTTACGGACAGTATTGCATTTGCTTTTTTAAAATAAATCTTGCTTTACGGACGAGGTAACTGGAGCTTAGGGAAGCTGGTGGACAGCATAGAGGTTAAAAGTATGAAGTCTGGAGATGGACAACCTGGGGTTGGGTCCCAGTTCTGTTTCTCATTAGTTGTGTGATGTTGGGCCTCCCATTAGTTATGTGACCTTGGGCAGGTTCCTTAACTTCTTTTGCTTTAGTTTCTTCATCTCTAAAATGGGGGATGCTAATAGTGTGTGTATCATTGGGCTACTAAGACTAAGAGAGTTATTAATATATGCAAAGCATTTACAATAGTACCTGGCACATAGTAAGCTTTATGTAAATTAGTTCCTATTAAGTAATTTGTTGTAGGTGACACTGCTAGTTATTAGCAGAGCCAGAATTTTAACTCAGGTCTTTCTAACTTCAAGATCTTTCCACTGAATTGTGTTTTACCCTCTGGGAAGCCTTCTGAGATCTCAAACTAGGTTGGATACCTCTCGTTTGAACTTCTGCCACCATCTGTACTTCCCCACCATCACACTGCTGTATCTTGCTATCTTGACTCATAGCAGGTACTCAATAAATGATGGTTTAATCTATTTTTGGGAAAGACTTTCTGATTATCTCCTGAACCATCTCCTAGCTAGACTCATTGGGTTTCCAGGATTCCTGGAAATGTGGATCCCATGGCCAGTGGGTGTGGAGGGCCAAGTGTGATGGTGCTGTGTGTTGGCCCTGATGTGTAGGATTGGGGCTTGTCCTAGGGCAGCAAGGTCACACTGTTTTTTTTTTTTTTTTTGGTCACACTGGTTTTGTTGGTTATTCCCTTTGGTTGAAAGCTGGGTGGGTAGGATGAGCCTCTCTTGGTACATATCCTGGATCACCAGAAGCTTTGTGTTCTCTATGCAGGTGATAGCTGCTGTCGGAAGTGACGAGAAGTGCCAGCTTGTGATGCAGAAGGGCGCGCAATCCGTCGTGAACTATAGTCAGGGTGGCCTGAAGGAGGCTGTGAGGAAGCTGGTGGGCAGTGTTGGGGTGAATGTGGTCATCGACACAGTGGGAGGAGATGTCTTCCTGGAGGCACTCCGCAGGTGCATGTGATGGTCTTTCCAGAGGGGGCTGGACCTGGGGGTCTGCTAAAGCCTTTTCAGACCTGTCTTCCTTCTAGTCTTACTTCTCTTCCATTTTAGCTGCTCACTTTTCTTGTAGGCATTGGCTTCAACGAGAACAGCTGAGTGGGAGGGTGAAAAGGAATAGAAGCAGAGGGAAAATCAGGAAATGCTTAAATATAGAAAAACAAGATATCCAGCTGGAAAATATCCAAAAAATGACTGCAGACTCTCTGGCAATATTGAATGCTTTAGAAATTATGCACGTGTTAAATTCAGCTATGCCGGCTCCCATTTACTTTATATATATATATATATATATAGTGTGGGTAATTATCGGGATCACTGTTCAGATGTTAGAATGACCTGAGTGGCAGGCCCTGGTTCACTATGCACCAAAGTACAGACTTTCTTTCCTTTCCTTTCCTTTCCTTTCCTTTCCTTTCCTTTCCTTTCCTTTCCTTTCCTTTCCTTTCCTTTCTTTCTTTCTTTCTTTCTTTCTTTCTTTCTTTCTTTCTCTCTCTCTCTCTCTCTTTCTCTCTTTCCCTCTTTTCTTTCTTTCTTTCACAGACTCTTGATCTCACTGCTTTCAGAGGCAGCCAGCAGTTTAGGTATCTCCTTGATTTGGTTTATTTAAAAAAAATCATTAGAGTTTTAGTGGATCTGTTGTATCCACACCAATTCTCATTCTGTCTTTTTTTTTTTTTTTAAGATTTTATTTATTTATTTGAGACAGAGAGAGCACAAGTGGGGGGCAGAGGCAGAGAGAGAGGTATAAGCAGATTCCATGCTGAACGGGGAGCCCAATGTGGGGCTAGATCCCAGAACCCTGAGATCATGACCCTAGCCGACGACAGACACCCAACTGACTGAGCCCCTCTCATTCTGCTTTTAACCAGGGACTCCAGCGTGTTCTGATAATACTAGTTTCATTTCTCATGTCATCCTGGCAAGCACAATTTTGTGGTTTATTTCAGTTTAAAGTGGAAGAAACAGAAGCAGAGAGAACAGCTTTCCTACGGAAGGGACCCACTTGGCTCTAGGGCCACTGAGCATCACTGTACTGTGCTGAGTGGTACTGTGGAATTGTGGTACTGTGCTCAGAGAAGCAAAGGAAGGAGTGTGTTGACTCAGTGGGGAGCCAGGCCAGAGAACTGCTCTCATGCTCTTCTTGCCTTCTGGGTAACGGGTAATAGTGTTATCACAAAGGCTTCTTGTTTTTCTCTAAAGAAGAAAAGCAAAAGGCAAAAGCCAAACAAAGATACACATATTCTTTATCAAAGATGTTTACAAAATTATTTTATTTTTTTAAAAGATTTTATTTATTTATTTATTCATGAGACACACAGAGCAAGAGTCAGAGACACAGGCAGAGGCAGAAGCAGGGAGCCCGATGTGGGACTTGATCCTGGGATTCCGGGAATCACACCCTGGGCCAAAGGCAGGTGCTAAACCGCTGAGCCACCCAGGAGTCCCTACAAAATTTATTTTTATAACTTCTTACTTAGTGTGAACTGTATAGTGCTTTTCATGGTAGGTTGCAGAAAACTTTCATGAATTTCTACAGATTCTTCAAAATTCTTTAGAGCAGCACATAACTTAAGGAGTCCTAAAGTAAATCTTTGTGTGAAGCACATAATGCTTCATGAAAGTGTCTGTCTTCATTCCTGCTTCTGAAGTTCGAAATCTTACAGTGTTTGTAACTTGCTTATTTCATTTAGCACAATGTCCCCAAAGTTTATCCATGTCATAGCATGAGACAGGATGTCCTTCTTTTTTAAGGCTGAACAATATTCTATTGTATGTATATAACACATTCTGTTTATTCATCTATCAGTTGGTGGACGTTTGGGTTGCTTCTCCCTCTTGGCTATGGTAGATAATGCTGCTGAGAATGCGGGAGTGCAACTATGTCTTCAGGGCCTTGTTTTCAGTCATTTTGGATCTAGACCCAGAATGGTATTGCTGGATTATGTGGTAGTTCTATTTTTTTTTAAGATTTTATTTATTTATTTTAGAGAGAGAAAGAGAGAGGGTACACTTAGGCAAGCAGGAGGAGGAGCAAAGGGAAAGGGAACAAGAATCTGGAGCAGTCTCTGGGCTGAGCAGGGAGCCTGATCCCATATAGGGCTCTGTCTCAATACCATGAAATCATGACCTGAGCTGAAACCAAGAGTCAGATGCTTAATCTATTGAGCCACCCAGGTGCCCCTGGTAGCTCTCTTTAATTTTCTTTCTTTTTTTTTTTTTTAAAGATTTTATTTATTTATTCATAAGACAGACAGAGAGAGAGAGAGAGAGAGAGAGAGACAGGCAGAGGGAGAAGCAGGCTCCCTGCAGGAAACCCGACGTGGGATTCGATCCTGTGGCCCCAGGATCAGGCCCTGGACTGAAGGCGGCGCTAAACTGCTGAGCCACCCGGGCTGCCCTCTCTTTAATTTTCTGAGGAACCTCTATACTAACACTTGGTATTTTCTGTTGTTGTTGTTTTTATGGTAGCCATTCTGATCAGTGTGACTATACATTGCTAATTTTTAAAATAATTTCTATTCCTTGTACTTTCTTGCCCTAGCCTGGCGTGGGAGGGCAGGATCGTGGTGGTGGGTTTTGCTGGAGGAACCATTGCTTCTGTGCCCGCCAACCTTCTGCTCCTGAAGAATGTCTCAGCCATGGGGCTGTACTGGAGCCGATACAAAGAGCAGAACTTTCCCATCTTCTCCAGAACCCTGTCCTCGGCTCTTCAGTACTGCCAGCAAGGGCGCATCCAGCCACACATCGGAGCAGTTTTTAAGCTGGAGAAGGTGAGATACTCTGAAGGGATATGATGTGGCTAACGCCAGGACATCTCTGGTGTCAAGCTACTGGATAGTTTCTCTCTGGATTCCATAGATCCTCCTTTTATGGATTGAAAAGGTACAAACACGGTGCAGAATTATGGGGTCTCACAGGCTGCAGGGTGACAGGATTTCTCCTTGTCTTCAGGGTTGTGTGGCTGTTGCCTCAGGCCTCATGAGCCACCTGGGAAACTGAATTTGCACCAGCCATAAAGGAGCTAGATTTCAAGGGCTCTACCTCTGTCATTGGTTTCTTAAACAGAAGGACGTGATGGAACTTTAGAAAATAATTTACCCGTGTTTGTATGAACTCTGAACTCCATAACATACAAGTCTTAGAAGGAAGCATTTAACTTGACCTTTGATTTTAGAAAACAGATGCTTTAAAGTACAGCCAGATGATCTAAGCTGAGGTTCTGTGAACAAAACACTAAATCATGCCCCGCGTCATAGGACTGTAATTCATCCATTAGTCACCGCAGTTAATTTTGTTGGCTATGCACTCCCTTTCTTCATTCCCTCTCAGCCCCATTAATGTGGCTTAAACTTCCTCCAAAGTGTAATTGCATATGCAATATAGTTGTAAATGTGAATCTGTTAGGCATTCACTGTGAAGTCCTTTTTTTTCTTTTCGGTTTCATTTGTTTAATGCTCAAAAAACTGTTTTGGTAACTCCAGTCAGCTATCCTTGGGCGCGATGTTTTATTCATATGCAGATTTGTGGGGCCTGGAGCTGAGCTGGCAGTGCCAGACTTCCTTGCTCACCATGCCTTCCATTTTTATGTTTTTCTCTAGGATGGGGCATATTCTCAAATCTGGTTTACTTTCTTCCTCCTCCTCCTCCTCTTCTTCTTCTTCTTTTTTAAAGATTTTATTTATTTAAAAAAAAAAGATTTTTTTTATTTATTCATGAGAGACACACAGAGAGAGGCAAGACACAGGCAGAAGGAGAAGCAGGCTTCCTGCGGAAAGCCCAATGTAGGACTCGATCCTAGGACCCTGGGATCACACCCTGAGCCAAAGGCAGATGCTCCATCACTGAGCCGCCCAGGCGCCCCTGGATTATTGTTCTAATCACTCACGTTGAAGTTCTCTCTTCTCTTAAACATGAATTAGCTATTTAATTACTGACTCCCTGTCAGCTTCTGTTTGCCCTGCTCCTTTCCATTGACTGCTCAGAATGTAGGGTTTTTCTGGTCTTTCCCAGCCTGCTGACCTTCCTGCTGTCACCGGGCCCTCTGAAACCATTCTCCCTAACGATTTCATCTCATTCACACACCCTCTGTTGACTATTTCTTCTCTCTCTCTCTCTTTTTCCAGTTTGTAAACTACTTAGAGGAAGGTAGTAGAAGTGGCAGCTCCTATATATTTAGGTGCATACTGAGGGTCAAGCACTCTGACATCTATTTTCTCATTTCATCTTCATAATGCTCCCTTGAGGTACGAACCATTTTTATCATGTTTTATAGAGGAAGAAATCAAGACTCGTGGAGGCTAAGAAACCCGCTTGGTATTATGTAGTAAGTGACAGACCTGGAATCCAGGCCAGGTGGGTTCGACACCAGATTGGGTGCCTTATGGCTATATCGGACTCTCCTCAAACAAGCCAGGAAGTTGCTTCTTACAAACCTTATTCTAGAGTATAAAGTTTGTCCATCTATCAGAGAATTGTCTATGTGAAAGAGCTATCTTACAGTTAAAACAACCAAAAACCTTGAACTTTCCAAGCACTACCAGAATTTATATATTTTGTTCTTTTACACTGAAGATGACTAAGGGCACCTGGGTGGCTCAGTCTGTTAAATGTCTGCCTTCAGCTTAGATCATAATCTCAGGGTTCTGGAATCAAGCCCCAGGTTGGGCTCTCTGATCAGTGGGGAGCCTGCTTCTCTCTCTGCCCATTCTCCCAGTTGGCTCTCTCTCTCTCTCTCTCTCTCAAGTAAGTAAAATCTTTAAAAAAAATAAAATGAAGATGATTAAATGAATGTAAATAGTTAATTTCACTTAACCTGGGTAATATTTTTCATGTAAATCAGTTAACGTATTAGAAAAAACTATCAGAACCTGCCTAGACTCAGAAAATGACCACTGTATATATGTAAACAAGTATATACGTATAATGACCAGAGATACCAGTGCTTTCTAGCTTGATTTTCTCCTTAATCTATGGGCTTATAGATTTGACCTTGATAGTTGATATTATCAGTAGTATAGTATGACTACATACTTTGTACCATAACCTACCTAATAGACATGAGGTATGAACTTCCATAGCACTCAGTGCTTTTTCTTTGCCTACTTGTCATTGTTCAATGCTTGTCATTCCCATAGACCATAAACTCCATGTGGGCAGGGGCCATGCATCTCCTTGTCTCCAGATGCTGGCAGGTACTCATGTATCTGTTGAATGACTGATTAAGAGTAAGGGGGCTATCAGGTCAGACCACCTGAGTTCAGATCCTGACCCTAACACTTGACTGGCTATGGACAAATTGCTCACATCTATGTGCCTTAGTTTCCTCATCTGTAATGGGGGCAGTGATACACTCTGTCTACTGAGGTCTTTGTGAAGATCAAATAAGATAACACATATAAAAGTACATAGCAAACAATATATTGTTTAAAGCAAAACACCTGGCCATGATAAAATACAGAGTTGAGCTTTTTCAGTTCGCATGAAATGTAACACATTTACGTTAACATTTCATGGGTAGGAGTAGAGAGACAGTCTTTGGATTTTGAATTTTAACTAGAATTTATTGTTTTCTGAAGTGTTGCATCTGTGCCATGATGGGTAGGCCAGGAATGAGCCCTGTGATCTGTCCAGGAGATGGCCTTATTCAGATGTGCCAAGTCTGCTTTCTGTAGGGAGATGCTCACACACGTCTCAACTAGACATACTACTTACTTCTCAGAGATCTGAACTTGTTTATCATGTAAAGGTCAGGTGAGGTCACTACGTGAATAGATTTGATAGATAGAAATTGTTTACTTAAGTTTTGTGAGTGTATCTGTGGAATATTCTTTTTTTTTTTTAAATATTTATTTATTTATTCATGAGAGCGGCAGAGACACAGGCAGAGAGAGAAGCAGGCTCCCCGCGGGGAGACCAATGCTGGACTCAATCCCAGGACCCCAGGATCACACCCTGAACTGAAGGCAGACATTCAACCACCGAGTCACCCAGGCATCCCATTCTGTGGAATATTCTTAAAAATTAAGTTACTCTTTAAGTTTAGGTAATGTATTAATTTGAATCCACTATTCCATACCTATTTTCTGGGGTTCTCCATACTTGCCAGCGACACCTGCCCCACGCCTTGGCCACTTGTCACACTTTTCTACAGATGGCTCACATCACTTACCCTGTTGTCATATAGTCAGACCCTTTCCCTAAGACTCATCTCCTAACACTTGGTGGTTGCGTGCTTTCTCTGGCAGGAGGTCCGATCCTAGGCAGGGCCTCCACTGTGCCTTTCAGCGGGTGGGAGCTGCTGCAGACCTGGTGCACAGTTCTGGTCTTAAGGAAGCGCTGGCTTCCCCAGAAATTGGATGTGGAGGTCTGGGTAATGCAACTGGGAAGTTGTAGATAGAGTTTACTGCATGGGACAGGATTTGACAAATGAAAGACAGGAGACAAATTGCTGCCTTTGTTTCTTCTAATAGAGTATGTTGACATGCAGTAGGTTCTATATGGCCTCTCTGGAGAGGTCCTCTAGCTGTATGTCCCCCCGGAGCTGTGACCAGTTCAGGATCAGTAACACACACCTCCTTCCTTGATTCACTTCACCTTTTCCCTCACCCTTGTTTCCCTGGGATTCCAGTGAAGCATTAGGGCATAGATTTTTTTTTCTTTTTTAAAATTTTATTTATTTTTTATTTATTTTTTTATTTATTTATGATAGTCACACACACAGAGAGAGAGAGGCAGAGACATAGGCAGAGGGAGAAGCAGGCTCCATGCACCGGGAGCCCGACATGGGATTTGATCCCTGGTCTCCAGGATCGTGCCCTGGGCCAAAGGCAGGCGCCAAACCGCTGCGCCACCCAGGGATCCCAGATTTTTTTTTTTTCCTAAAGATTTATTTATTTGAGAGAGCGAGCAGGGAGAGGGCCAGAGGGAGACAGAGAATCCCAAGGAGACTCCCCACTGAGCACAGAGCCTGACCTGGGCTCCATCCCACAACCCTGAGATCATGATCTGAGCCAAAATCAAGAGTGGGACTTAACCTACTGAGCCTAACCAAGTGCCCCTAGGGCATACATTTTGACTAAGCTCTATTTTCTTTTCTTTTCTTTCTTTTTTTTCTTTTTTTTTTAAGATTTTATTTATTTATTTGACAGAGAGAGCACAAGTAGGGGGAGTGGCAGACTCCCTGCTGAGCAAGGAGCTCCACTTGAGACTTGATCCCAGGACTCTGAGATTGTGACCTGAGCTGAAGGCAGATGCTTAACTGACTGAGCCACCCAGGTGCCCCTAGGCTCTATTTTATTTATTTTTATTTTTTTAAAAGATTTTACTTATTTATTCATGAGAGAGAGAGAGAGAGGCAGAGACACAGGCAGAGGGAGAAGCAGGCTCCATGCAGGGAGCCTGATGTGGGACTCGATCCAGGACTTCAGGATCACGCCCTGCCCCGAAGGCAGGCGCCAAACCGCTGAGCCACCCAGGGATCCCCTAGGCTCTATTTTCTAAGGAACCAAGACTGACAGTTCTGAAGATTTGTTTACATTTGTGTTTAATAACACATGGCTTGAGATTTCTTTTTTTAAATGTTAGGTTTATTGAGATATCATCTACATTTGGTAAAATTCACTCTGAGCTTTGACAAATACATGTATTCATGTAACTACCCCACTGCAGTCGAGATATAGAACATTGCCATCACTCTGAAAAGTGCCCTGTGCCCCTTTGTCATCAATCCCCTTCTCCTATCCCACAGCCCCTGGCAACCATGGGTCTGTTTTCTCTCCTTGTATTTTACCTTTTCAGAATGTCCTATAAATGGAGTCATATAAGAGGTAGTCTTTTCAACCTGGCTTCTTTAAAACCTGGCATCATACTTCCGAGGCTCACCCATGTTTGTGCATATCAATAATTTGTTCATTTTTTTTTTTCCTGTACTGCTGAAGAGTGTTTCATTGTGAGGGTGTTCCACAACTTATTTTTTCATTTATCAATTAATAGTTGCTTGATTATTTTTAGTTTCTGGTGATTATTAATAAGTCTTCTATAAACCTTCATGTGCAAGTTTTGTATAGACTTTTTTGTGTGTGTGTGATTTTAGGACTGGAGTTTGTGTGTCATGTACTAAGCATAGGTTTAACTTTTATAAATTCGCATACATTTAGTTGGCTTTATTTACAGAGCGGTTTCATTCCTCCCAGTCTCTGATGGTGTCTAGTTAATGTCATTAGGTAGAAATGTCCATTTAAAAGAAATCTATGCAGAATCCTACAAATAACAGATATCTATGCTCAAGAAGAGACTTGACTGTATCCACAGCTTTCTCTTCTTGCCTTGTTACAAGTGCTTCTGGCGCTGTCTCTACTGTCCAGGTTTTGAAGACACAGCCACTACTATTGCATTCCTACCAAAGCCGTACATAACATGTGGGGTTTCTATTTTTCAGTGTATTCTGAATGAAAAACTGATACTCCAGTGTACATTGTTTATTTGTACACTTAAGGATTTTATTTGTACTGATTTGCTACTATAGATTTAACTTTTTTTAAAAAAGATATTTATTTATTCATGAGAGACACACACAGAGAGAGAGAGAGAGAGAGAGAGGCAGAGACACAAACAGAGGGAGAAGCAGGCTCCATGCAGGGAGCCTGACTGGGACTCGATCCTGGGACTCCAGGGTCACTCCCGGGGCCGAAGGGAGGTGCTCAACCGCTGAGCCACCCAGGCATCCCTACATTTAACTTTTAATAAACTACCAACTGCATATCAGAGAGGTGGTATTACTTTGCATTTCCACCAACAATATTAGAGTCTAGTTGTTGGGCATCTGTCAGAACTTCATACTGACAGATTCTTTTCCTTAATTTTTGCCATTCCAATAGGTATCTAGGGGTATCTGATTGTGGGTTTAATTTGCATTTCTATTGAATAATGATCTTGAGCATCTTTTCATATGCTTATTTGTCATCTGTATCTCTTTTTTGGTAAACTGCCTTGACTGACTTTTAAAAGAAGATTCAGATTCAAGCAGTGACATGATGAATATAATTCAACTGTGACTGTGTATCAGTAACAAAACATTTTTACCTTTTAAAAACAATCCCACTCAGTCCCAGGTATATTCATTCATTCATGAGTTTGTTTTATTTTATTTTTATTTATTTATTTTTTCTTTCTGAATAACTTTATTTTGGGAGAGTTCCATAAGCATTAGGAACATACATAAAATGACACACCACTGTTGACAATGAAAAAAAAACAGCATTTGATCATTTCCAGCTTTATGAATTTTTAAAAAATGATTCAGTTACAAACAAAAAAAGTTTAGATATTTTAGCAAGTATCACCTTGCAGGACCATAATCATATTTAAGCCACTGACTGTTAATGGAAAAAATTCACACTGAGTTTGTTTTATTTATCAACATTCACTGGGTACATTCTGGATGTCAGTCAATAAAAACTAAGACTTAAGGAATTCCTTTGTTTTGTCGCTCTCAGGACAGGGTGTTATGATAGGGGGAAGAGCTGGTTTCTAAGGAGGCGTGAATGAGCACGATATATTTAGGGAGCCATAGCTTACTCTGATTATTCCTGCTTGATAAGGTAATTAAAAATTCCAGCAGCGGCACCTAAAACAAAAGCAATATCCTCACCCGTCCTCACATTCCGGGTTGCATATCTCCAGAGACAAATTTAATTATAGCTTCACCCATTGCGAGGGAGGGTTCTGGGAACCAGTCTCTGGATGCCTCTGGGGAGCAGTATGGAGCAGCTTCCCTATCCGTGGCACAGCCTGTAGAAAACAGAAGGAGCAAAATGTCCCCAGGCATCTGAATTAGCTTTCAAAAGACTCTGGTCTAATGCCCTGCACTTTCCTTCTCAGTTTCTCACTCAGAGCCTTATCACACTTATTAAACATCCAGTCCTTAAGGCCACTGGTTGTTTTCCCACCCCAGATAGAAACCACAAGGTAGAAAGGGGACAGAGTTGGGTTATTTTTAGATGCATCTACAGTCACAGTGGAAGTGGCAAATGGACATAGAAATAACAGAACAAAAAAAAAAAAAGAAAAAAAAAAGAAAAAAAATAACAACACCTGAAAAGCAGGAGGGAGAATCACGGATGTTCAAAATTATGAGATTCCGGGGATCCCTGGGTGGCGCAGCGGTTTGGCACCTGCCTTTGGCCCAGGGCGTGATTCTGGAGACCCGGGATCGAATCCCATGTTGGGCTCCCAGTGCATGGAGCCTGCTTCTCTCTCTGCCCCTCTCTCTCTCTCTCTCTGTGTTACTATCCTAAAAAAAAATATTAAAAAAAAGAAAACATTTAAAAAAAAATTATGAGATTCCCAAATCATGGAACAAAAAGTTTATGCTTCCCACCAATGTTACCCTCCAAAGAAGTTAGGTAAATGTGTGCTACATTTTTATAAATATTTACATGCAAAATGTTTAAAAAGTAAGCTCTAGCATTTAAAGGGACAACTTTTTTTAATGTGAAGATTTACATCTAGGAGATTCCTTATTTCTCTAGGATGCCGGGTAAAAGAAGTGTCACTATCTTGAATCATGCTTGCTTTCCTTTTTTTTTTTTTAAATTATATTAATTAATTATATTTATTTATTTATTTATTTACGATAGTCATACAGAGAGAGAGAGAGGCAGAGACACAGGCAGAGGGAGAAGCAGGCTCCATGCACCGGGAGCCTGACGTGGGATTCGATCCCGGGTCTCCAGGATCGCGCCCTGGGCCAAAGGCAGGCGCCAAACCGCTGCGCCACCCAGGGATCCCCATGCTTGCTTTCCAAGTGTTTTCTGTCTTTGGGCTGTGACAGATCTCTGGGAACAAGTGGCTTCTACCTGACAGGGAAAGATGCGGCTGTGAGTCACCTGGAGCTGTGCCTCCGAGTGATTGTGATCGACAGGACAGGGATGTGTGTTTCAAACCGTGTGTCTTAGACCTCTTTCACCTCCTTGGAGTGTGTCTAATTTACATGGATTGGAAAGGTCTCTGTAAGGTACAAAGACCTGCAAGATAGATGTTTTTGAAACCAGAGATTTCATGCTGCAGAGAATTGATTTCTTTGATTGACTTATTGGTTTCTCTGTTTATTTTTATTTGGTTACCTTTTTCTATGCTTTTCTGGGGAAGGATTTCAAGTGGGGAGGGTTGGTTATTCATATTCCTCATTTCAAAGCACATTTGCATTGCTGGACCTTTGTTTTTATGCGTGTCTATTTCTGGAGGTCTGTACTGACTTCTTCCCTTTATCCTCACTGCCCACTACCACCCTCTGCACTTCTTCCTCCCCTCCAACTTGTTCTCTATGATGTGTTTGGTAAATACCCTTGGATTTATATTTCCTTGTAAAACATAATGTTTTTGTGTGCTAATTGATTTTCAAGCTACACAAATGATTTAACACCATAGGGTTGTGCTGTAGGCCTTATTCTGTTTCTTCATTTCTCACTCAGTGCTGTCTTTTTTTAAGATCCACCTGTGCTGCTGGTGCTGTATCCAGTTCATTGGTCTCACTGCTGCATTGGAGACTGGGGTGTGCACCTGCCATAGTTTACAGATCTGCTTCCTAGTGATGTACTCTGGGGTTGACCTGATTCCCTGCCGCCATAATCAGCACTCTAATTCACAGGCTCACAGTCAGGACTTGTGCGAAGTTGCTTTGGGAGTATTTTCCCAGGAGTAGGGTTGTTGGGTCACAGGATGTATGCATACTTAATTTGACAGCAAACTGCTCTCCAGGCTGACTTGACCAGTTTATGCCCATGCCAGCAGTGCACGTGGATTCTTTTTTTGCCACCCTGTTGCTATGTAACATTGTCCTACTTTCTAATTTTTTCCAAACTAATAAGCATAAAGTGGCATCTTGTGATTTTAATTCGCATTTCCCTGATTTCTAATCAATGTAAGATTTGGTAAACATTCAGGTTTAGCAACTTAAGCCTTAAGCCCTTCATGCAGTTTTCTACAGGGCTTCCTGTCCCTTTCTAGTTTGCAGAAGTTCCTTTATAATCTGTAATTCTCAAATTTTACTGGGCATATGAATCACCTGGGGATCATGTTAAGATGCAGATTATGATTCGGTAAAGGTGGGTGGGGACTCCAGATTGTGCATTTCTAATAAGCTCCTAGATGACGCAGAAGCCTACGGTCCTTGAACTGCCCAAGAGTAGCAAGGTTCTAGATGTTAGTTTGTGACTTTGCAAAAGTCTGTCCTTCCAAATTTGTCATTTCTCTGTCACCTTTGTCTATATTTAATGTAATCAAACACATCGATATTTTGTCTTGTGGGTTAGTGCTATTTGGGACATGTTTAAAAAGTCCTGTCATATCTGGGTGCAGAGTGATCTTCATCTCTATTTTAAATATTGCTTTATTTTAGAGAGAGAGAGAGTGAGTGCATGAGTGGAGGGAGGGATAGAGGGAGAGGGAGAGGGAGAGAGAATCATAAGCAGGCTCCCTGCTGAGCATGGAGCCCAACGCAGGGCTTGATCCCAGGACCCTGAGATCATGACCTGAGCTGAAATCAAGAGTCTACCTAACAGACTGAGCCACCCAGGCACCCCTCTCTACTAACTTTATACTTTTATTTCACACGTAAGGATTTAATCCATCTGAAGTCACCTCTGTATTGGATATAAATCAGGTAACCAAGTTTTATTTTTCTCCTTGTAGTGAGTGAGTTTTCCTGGACCAGTAGTTCATTGTTTCTCCATTGATTCATGTGGTGCTACCTCCATCTTATTTCAGGTTCCCAGATACACTCTGCTTTCTTTTCTATTTCCTTGGTTCAGATTTCTGTTCCTATAATAGTATCATGCTGTTTTTATCTTTGTAGCTTTGAAGTATATTTTAATATCTGGAAGGGTCACTCTTCTACCACAGTTGTTTTTTAAATTTGATTTAGCTCTTTGGGAATCTTTATCCTTTTAGATAAATTTTGGAATAGATTTATTTAGTTCCTAAAAAATATCTGGCTGAAATTTAGAATGGAATTGCATTGACTTTATAGATTAATTTGGGGAGGGATATTGATATTTTTGCAATGTTAGGTTGTTTCATTTGTGAACAGGGATATATTGCTATTTATTCAGATCTTTTCAAGTTTTTAAATCTTAAAGTTTTTCTCCATAAAGTCTTGTGGATCATTCTTAGTTATATTAATTATAAGTACTTTACTGTTTTTGTTGCCTTGGAGAGCACTATTTTATTTCTGTTATATTTCCTGGTTGATTATATTCGATACAGAGAAATGTCAGTAATTTTTGTTAGTTGATCTCATCCCTCACAATCTTGCTGACTTTTCTTATTTGCTTGTCTGTGCTTTGACTAGTTTTTCTATGTAGATTATTATGTTGTATGCAAATAATGACACTTCTATTTTCCTCCATTCTTTTCTTTTTCCAATTTTAATTTTTTGCATTTATTACTTATTAAGAATCGGGAGATTTGGGGCACTTGGTTGGCTCAGTGGTTGAGCATCTGCCTTTGGCTAAGGGTGTGATCTTGGGGTCCTGGGATCAAGTCCCACATGGGGCTCCTCATAGGGAGCCTGCTTCTCCCTCTGTTTATGGCTCTGCCTCTCTCTCTGTATCTCTCATGAATAAATACAATCTTAAAAAAAAAAGAATCAAGAGACTTTACTTTTTCAGCAGTTTTAGGTTTATAGAAAAATTCAACAGAAAGTAAAGAGCATTCTCATGTATTTCTTCTCCTACCACCCAGTTTCCACTAGTGTTAACATCTTGCACTAGTGTGGTACATTTGCTATAATTAACAAACCAATAGTGATAATAATTATTAACTCTAAGTCCACAGTTTACATTAGGGTTCCCTCTTTGTGCTGTATAGTGGTATAGGTTTTACCAAAACAAATGTATGTCATGTATCCATCATTACAGAATCATACGGAATAGCTTCAGTGCTCTAAAGGATCCCTTGGGCACCACGTTTTCACCCCTGCTCTCTACCCTGATCCTTGAAGGCCCCTGATCTTACGGTCTCTATAGCTTTGGCTTTTCCAGAATGTCATATGGTTGGAATCATATAGTATGTATCCTTTTCTGACCGGCTTCTTTTACTTAACAGTATGCACTTAAGGTTCTCCCATGTTTTTTCGTGGCTTGATAGCTCATTTCTTCTTATCATGGAATAATATCCCATTGCCTGGATGTACCATAGTTTGTTTACTCATTCTCATTCATCTTAGTTGCTCCTGAGCTTTGACAATCTTGAATAAAGGTGCTGTAAACATTTGTGTGCAGGTTTTTGTGTGGACATAAGTTTTCAGTCTATTACCTAGGAATGTGATTGCTGGATCCCATGGTAAGATTATGTTTAGCCTTGTAAGAAGCTACCAACCTGTCCTTCAGAGTGGTTGTACCATGTTGTATTCCCACCAGCAATGAATGAAAAGTTCCTATTGTTCCACATCCTTGCCAGCATCTTGTGCTGTCAGTGCTCTGGATTTTAGCTCTTCTGATAGGTGTGTGGTGGTATCTTGTTCTACTTGTGCATTGCTCTAATGACCTACAATGTTTAACATCTTTTCATGTGCTTTTTACCATCTGTCTTTAATTGATGAGCTGTCTGTTCAGATTTTTTGCTGCTTTTTAATTGGGTTGTTTTTTTTTTTTTTGTTGTTGAGGGTTTTTTTTTTTTAATATTTTATTTTGAAGTCATTCCCACACCCAACGTGGGGCTCGAACTTACAACTCTGAGATCAAGAGCTGCACATTCCATTGACTGAACCAGCTAGGGAACCCATCTTATTGTTGAGTTTGAAGAATTCTTTGTATATTTTAGATACAAGTTCTTGATTAGACATGCATTTTACAAAGATTTTTTCTCCCAGGCTGTAGCTGGTCTTCTCATTTTCCCAAGTGTGTTTCGCAGACAGAAGTTTGTAATTTTATGATATCCAACTTAAACAATTTTTCTTTTATGGTTCATGCTTTGGTGCTCAGTGCCAGATCCAAGGTGCCTTGAACTTTTTTCCCCTGTTTTCCTCTGGAAGTTTTATAGATTTGCCTTTTACATTTAGGTGTAGGATTAATTTTAAGTTAACTTTTGTGAAAGATGTATAGTGTCTTGATTCTTCGTCTTCTTCTTTATTTATTTATTTTTTTTACATATGGAGGTCCGGTAGTTCTAGCAACATTTCTTGAGAAGGCTTTCTTTTCTCCATTGAATTCCCTTTGCTCTTTTGTTAAGGATCAGTTGCCTATATTTGTGTGGGTCTATTTTTGGACTCTAATCTGTTCCATTGATCTGTTTATCTATTCTTTTGCCAGTATCACACTGTCTTGATTACTGCGGCTGTTTCTTAATTTATGTTTTATAACATTATTCTTCTAAAAAATAGGATTTGAGATAGATTGCAACTTCAGTTACATTGGAAACAGGACAATTTTAATAAAAAGATAAAAGTTGTAAAATATTAAACTATTGATTTTTCTGGCAGTGGCTGCATTCTTTCAAAAACTAGAAGACAATGAAATATTGCAAAAGATTATGGACAGGCCTGGAGGCTTTTTACCTGCTGTCATTTATCTGACATCATTGAAAATTATACTTTAGACCGAAAAATTCTGAGGTTGGGTTATTCGTAAATATTATTGTTTTCCTTTGAGTTTGTGGTGATTATTTAGTTAGTATTGCATAGTTAGCTGTATATAGTTCATTGGAGACACATCTTAATATTTAACTATTAAGATTCAGACTACCAGCAAATGTTTATTGCAATATGCGAGTGTGACCACTTTTTTTTTTTTTTTAATTTTTTAGGTCAATGATGCCTTCCTTCATGTGATACAGCGCAAATCCACGGGCAAGGTGCTTATCTCCCTTAAATGAATCCTCGCCTCAGCAGCAAACTCAGCATGTCCAAATCCAAATTCATCATCTTTCCAAAAAACCTCATTTCCCTCCTGTGTTTCTTTCTTTTTTTTTTCCCTCCTGTGTTTCTAAAGGTGTTACCACTTTCCTTATTAATCCAGGTTCAAAGTCTTTTAGAGTCACCTTTGATTCTGTTTTCTTATTCCTCGTAATTAGTGTGACATATCCTTTATTGTCCTAACTTGGATGTCTGAATGTGAAAGGATGCTATTTGTAATTAAACCAGGGAAACCAGGGTCCCAGGCAAAGCAGGCTGTATGGTCATCCTGTTCATAATGCATCAATGGCCAGGTTCTGTCATCCCAACCTCTAAGAGAATCTCTCACATCCATATCCTCTTTCCCATTCTGCCTAATTATGTCTCATTTGCTAATTCCAGTAGCTTCCTAACTGGCTTTAAACTACCGCCCCACTCCTCCATCTTTGTTATACATTGTTGCCATGGTGACCTTCCCAAAGGACAGCTGTGACTGTTTTTTGACTCAAAACCTGCAATGGCTTCCCATTGCCTACATGGTGGAGTTCAGACTCTTCGAACTAGCCTTTCTTTATGCCCTTGATTGTGCCTGCTCTGCCTCGCAGCCTTATGTCACACAACACCTCGGCCTCTCTGTACACACTTACAGAAATTCCTGCCAATCTTCCTTTGCTCTGCTCAGGCGGTTTCCTCTACTTCCGTATCTTTGTCAAACATAAGCCCTCCTGACCTCCAAGGCTGGCCTGTCGCCTCAGGAGGGTGCTCAATTCTTCCCTTCCACCTTCCTGTAGCTTTTCTCTCAGGATTTGTCACATTCTGTCTTGCACCAAAAGGAGCAGCTGGTCTAATAGAATGAACACAGGATTCTGTATCTAAGATGTGGGTTTGAATCCCAGTCTCACCACTTCAGAGGTGGTTACCGAAGCTCCACGAGCCTTCATTTTCTCACTGGAAAGTAGATATTATAGTATCTACCTCATAATGTTGCCATGAGCCATACATGCAGTGATTGGGCAAAGTACCTGGTGTGTGGTAATCTATTAGCAAATGCTAGTCACTTTTCCTTCTTTTTCTCCTCTCCCAATGTAGCGTTAAGTTCCTTGAGAGTAGGTACTATGTCTGATTCACCTTTGTATCTCCCACAATACCTAGCACAGTGAGTTACCCTTATTAAACACTCAATAAATTGAATTAATTTTAAATTATATACAAGTCTAAATTGTGGGAATAAGTTAAGAATACATTACCTTGGTAACAAGCCAAATGTCCATCCCAGAGGAATGGGTATACCGAATGTGGAATAGCTAAACAATGGAATATTATCTGGTCTTTAAAAGAAAGGACATTCTGGCCCATGCTACAACATGGATGAACGTTGAAGACACTATGCTAAGTGACATAAGCCAGTCACAAAAGGATGAATATGGTTTGATTACACTTACAGGAAGTACTGAGAAAAGTCAAATTTCTAGAGATAGAAAGTAGAATAGTGGTTGCTAGAGCCTGGGGGTAGGGTGGGCGACAAAATGGGGAGTCATTATTTAGTGAGTACAGAGTTTCAGTTTGGGAAAACAAAAGTTTTTGAGATGGATGGTGGTGATGGTTGCATGACAATGCAAATGTACTTAATGTCATTGAACTATACATTGAAAAATGGTTAAAATGGTCATTTAAAAAATCTTATGTATGTTTTACCACAATAAAAATGTAAAAAAAAAAACAAACCCCACAACATATTACTGTCACACCTAAATGAATACATTCAGGGAAGAGAACAGAGAGTGTGAATAGAGTGTCCAGCTTAGGCTGAAATAAGCTCCAGTCTCTGCTCACAGTCTCTGGTCTGTGGGGTGAAGCCCTCTACATTTGTTGATGCCAAACTTTGTTCTCTACTACTCCTACTCTGTGAGTGATATTCCCAAAAAACAAGAGTGGTGGGATGGTGATAAAAGAGATACCTGACACCACTACAGGGATAAGATACTTTTACTTATTCTTCATGACGTTTTATTCCAATAAATGTGGTAAGAGGCTTTGTTTTCTGAGAAGTATCTCAGGCCATTTGGAAACACCTGTCTTCTCAGGATCTCACCAAAAAAGCTTCTGGAAGAATTGAATTGTAAAATAAGGAGTGAACATTTGGGGAAAGAATTTGAAACTCAGAAAGTAGCAGAAGGAGGGAGAGGGGAAAACCCCCTTGGGTCTCTTGTGGGCCATGTGGTACTTCTGTGAGGGTCAGAGCCCATGCTGCGCCTCTTCCACACCTTCTGGGAGCTGTGTGCCCTGAGGTTCCATTTAATGGTAAGCCTCTCCTTATGCTTCCCCCCAACCTTACTTCTTCTTAAAATGAGCTATTTTGTATTTAAATGAAAGTTGTGTTTCAAAAATATCGAGACACCAACTCTGAGGCCAATTCTAAAATTTCCTGACGTCCTTTGGGATAATTGAAGACATGCTGGACAGACCCCAGGAGAAAAGGGAGACAAATCAGGATTGGGACAAGTGCACAAGCACAGCCAGGAGCTACCTTTCCCTCTGTTCAGAGCTGATCAGTTGGTGTCACTAGCAATAAAGATCGATTGTCCTCAGCCCACTAATGTCAAAATGACTTAGATTGAAAGAGGCAGTCATTAAGGTGAGTGAATTTCATCGGGTTTAACAAGTATTGGTTAGAACCTCTAATGACCTGCTCTCTGCTTGCCATATTCCTGCTTCATTGGAATGATTTGATTTGAAAGCATTTGACTCATATTTTAGTCATCGTTTGGTTTTTCCACCATCTGAGCCATTAGTCTGAAAAAAGAATCAATGCGGCTCCAAGTGACAGCACTTATTCTATATTCACAGACTCCCCAGCTCTTCCTTGCAGGCTGGCTGCTGGAGAAATCACTCCCACGCACCTACCTCTTCTTTTTCACTAACTGTGGGTTTGTCCACCTGCAAGCACTTCTCTCAACAACCCGAGTGAGGTTTTGTGCTATTAGCCATGGATTCATCTTGTCTATACATTGCCAGTATATTTGCTCTTGCTCCTAACGCCACATAGGTTGTTGCTTTAGGAAGCTATCTTGTCTTTGGAGCTATGGCAAAGACCAAAAAGATTTGTTATTTAGCAAGTGAAGAGAAATAAAGGTGTCCTCACATAACCACTTGTATTCAACCAAAAAATTAAACTCAGGAAAATGTACACTCTTATTTCTTTCACTTACTTTGTTTCTCAGATTGTTTAAGTGAACCACTAAGCAGTGATTTTTCAAAATATTTATTGTTTATGAAAGTCATGTGAAGGGAAGCAAATTAAGCAAACAAATGCTGGCATGTCTCATTATTCTCTTCCTTTGGCATCTTTGCCACAGCTTATTGCTGGATTGAAGCTCTGTTCTGCAAGTATGCTGGCTTCTGGAACTTTGCTATTATTGAGGAATCCCATACAAAGTGATTATTATTGTTTTTATTATTATTTTTTGCTGTAACTAGAAACCATTTCCTAAACTTTAGTGAATTGTCTCATTTTTAAAAGTGGTATTGTTAAAATCATGACATGAAAAATGTCAAAGCAGCAAGCAGTTTATGAATAGAAATTATTCTGTTTTTCTCTAGCTTGTCTTATTCTCACTCTCTTATAGCAGTTTCCCACTGGTCTTGCAGGCCCTTTAAACACATACACACCTATGCATACATACAGAGGTAGTTTTTTTCTTTTTAGAATTTATTTATCTATTTATTTGAGAGAGCGAGAGCTCAAGTGTGGGATAGGGAGGGGCAGCATGAGAAGGAGAGAGAATACCAAATAGACTTCACACTGAATGTGGAGCCTGATGTGGGGCTCGATTTCATGACCCTGAAATCATGACCTGAGTCGAAACTAAGAGGCAGATGCTCTTAGTTGACTAAGTGCCACCTAGGTGCGCCCAGAGGTTTCTTGTTTTAATTAATTAATTAATTGGAAAGAGAGAGAGTATGAGCAGGGAGGAGGGGCAGAGGGAAAGGGAGAAACAGGCCCCCGCTGAGCAGGGAGACCAATGTGGGACTCGATCCCAGGACCCTGGGATCATGACCTGAGCTGAAGGCAGATGCTCAACTGGCTGAGCCACGCAGATGCCCCTGTTGTTTTTAAAATAAAGGCATACATAGATTTAAAAATTAACTGATCATAGTATGCACAGTGTTGTGTAATGTACTGCTTTTAGTCAGTAATATGTCATGAACGTCATTCCATATTAGTAAATATAGATGTCTCATTCCTTTTTTTTTTTAAGATTTTATTTATTTATTAGAGACACAGAGAGAGAGAGATAGAGAGAGAGAGAGAGGCAGAGACACAGGCAAAGGGAGAAGCAGGCTCCATGCAGGGAGATTGATGTGGGACTCGATCTCAGGTCTCAGGCTCACACCCTGGACTGCAGGTGGCACTGAACCACTGTACTACCGGGGCTGCCCAGATGTCTCATTCTTTTTAACAGCTGCTTAGTGTTCCATAATGAGGATGTATATTTATGCAACCATTTCCTTAGTGGTCTTATTCATTTACTCACCTTGATGTAATAAACATGGTTGTGCCTCTTTGTGCCAAGCTTAGCACAGCACAGGGCATATATGATGGTGAACAGAAGTTTACAAATCTAGTAGAGGAGACAGACATTAATTAAAACCACAAAGTCATGTCAAATTAGTGCCCTATAAAGTATAATGAGGGAATGTAACTCAAGGAGGTCAAGAAAGGTTTCTCTGAGGAAAAACCCTTGAGACTGTTTGAAGATGGAGGCTTCTAGAACATTTAATTCTAGGAATTTAGGTAGGCAGGGAAGAATCTTGTAGGGCCAGCCATGTGGCAAATGAAAGCCTGTGAGTGAGAGGGGCAGACAGAAGGGGAGTGGGGCTGGAATGGGAGAAAAGGAAGCTGGTGTTATGAGATGAGGCTGCCGGCAGGCCCAGATAGGGCAGAGACCTGTGAGCCAGTTATGGGTTTGTGCCCTGACCTTAAAAAAATGTGATGCCATGAAGTGCTCTAAGCAGGGGTGGGGTAGGAGTGTCATGACCAACACAGCATTTTGGAAGAATCCTCCTGGCTATGGTGGGGAGAGAGTATTGGAGAGGAACAGACCAGCTAGGAATCCATAAAAGTCCAAATGGAAGAGGAGGCTATCTGGGACTAAGGTGCTGGTGAGGGGAAGGAAAGAAATGGAAGGATAGAGAGCTCTGCAGAAGGTAAAAGTGGAAGAACTTGGTATTAGATTGGATATAGACAGGATTGGTGGAGGACAGAGAGAGGAAATGTCAAGATGATTCCTAGCTTCCCAGATAGGTATTTGAGAGGAAAAACATCAGAAGAGAATTGGGTTTTGGCAGTGGCAGGGGATGTGATAAGGTCAGAAGATGAGGTTTTGTACATACTGACACATCCAGATGTCAACTATGCAATTTTATGTACCTGCTCAGTGCTCGGAAGAGAGGTGTGGCCTCTCAGATACAAATTTGGGTGTCATTTGCATGGAGGTACTATTGGTGCCTGTGATTAGATTGTAGAGGCAGCATGCAGAGAGAAGGGAAGAGGGTCCAGACCAACCGCAAACATCATTCCTCTCAGTAGGACCGTAGAGTTTTTTTTTTTAATTTTTATTTATTTATGATAGTCACACACACAGAGAGAGAGAGAGAGAGAGAGAGAGAGAGAGAGAGAGAGGCAGAGACACAAGGCAGAGGGAGAAGCAGGCTCCATGCACCGGGAGGCTGACGTGGGATTCGATCCCGGGTCTCCAGGATCATGCCCTGGGCCAAAGGCAGGCACCAAACCGCTGCACCACCCAGGGATCCCAGGACTGTAGAGTATTTTGTGACTGCATGGTGGACCACTGAAAGAGAGTTAGTTTGAGAGGGATAGTTTGGTGATTTAACATAAATCACAAGAGGTTATCAGGAAGGCTGTCTTGCACAGTGGATAAAGCATCATTCTCTCAATGGAGGACCAGTGACTTAGGCTCTAATTCCAGCGGTTTGACTTTGTGCTAGACTCATCTTTACAATCTTATCATGTCAAAAATGAAGATCATGATATGTTTTTTCTACCTTGCATGGTTCATGTGATGGTCAAATAAGATCATGTATGCGAAAGCACTTTGTGAATTGTCGTTCTCCTAACAGATTGGGAGGTTGTCTGATACCTGTGTGTTCAAATTCATTTCAGAATTGAAGCAAAATGTATCTTTTTTCAGCATTTGTTGGGCTGACATGGAGCAAAGGAATGGTTTGATTTTTTAAAAGCATCTCTCAAATATTTCTACACTCTATTTTAGCTGAAGTCATTGTGCTCTTTTATATAGAATAATGGACGAAGTGATGCACGCCCGATGATCTGATGTACCTCAAAGACATACAGAAGCAGACAAGGTCTAGAGAAGGACACCTAAATTGATCCAGAGGGTAGAAAGTGTTCTTTTGTGAGGGATGATAAAAGAATTAGGGCTCTTCATTCTGGAAAGACACAGGCTGAGAGGGGAAGATGATTGAAAATTTTAAAATAATGAAAATCATAGTATAAAAATATGAACTTATTAAACCCCAGAGCTAGGGACAACTTTATCATTTTAAAGAAATAGTTTTAGGGCAAAGTAAAAATAGCACTTTGTTACATAGGAATAGTACACATATGAACTTACTACTCTTAAAGATTGCTAGGATCAAAATCAAACATAAGAGAAAGATGTGTATTGGAAGATGGATTCATAGGAGATTATAAAATGAAATTAAAACAATTTGGGCGGCGCCTGGGTGGCTCAGTTGGTTAAGCATCTTCCTTCAGCTCAGGTCATGGTCTCAGGATGGAATCCTGAGTTGGTTTCTCTGCTCAGTGGGGAGCCTGCTTCTCCCTCTCCCTCTGCTCCTGCCCTCTCTCTCAAATAAATAAATGAAATCTTAAAAAAAAAAAAAAAACAACTGGGTAAATCTCCCTGATCTTGGAGGATGGCACCATAGAGCATGGCCATGAAGTTTTCCTGTACCCATCTAGCGTCCTTGTCCAGATCAAGATTCCTGAGTGGATGTGCCAGAGAGGATAGAGCATAGAATTGGAGCTCAGCTGGCCTGGCTGCAAGTCTTACCTCTCTGACCCTAGGGAGTCACTTCTTCTTCTTCTTCTTCTTCTTTTTTTTTTGTACCTCAGTTTCCTAATCTGCAAAAAGAAAAAAAAAAGGTAATATCAACATTGAAACCTGCCTAACTATTGTGAGAGATTCAGCTGAAGGGATGTCTGTGAAAGTGTTTTATAGTTGGTAAACATATTCATATGGGCATGAGAATTTCCACTTTTATTGTTGCATTGCCAATTCCATTTCCTTTAGGTGGGTTGCCCTTCACCTTGTCCTTCCTGAATCGGGCCTCATTAGGGAGCAGTGTTTCCCAGCTCAGAAAGGAAGAACTCAGAGGGCAGGGACAATCCCTCGTCCTTGAGGGAAGGGGACAGTGGGCAGATTGCTCTTCTTTCACCCCCTTTTCCTCTCTGAAGGTGGAGAAGTAACGACAAATAATAGGTAAGGAGAACTTTAAGCGTCTTTCTCCTTTGGATGTTTTGGGTAGTAAGATGCCACCTAAAAACTGGGGTGTTCCTGCCTGGCTCAGTTGGTAGAGTATGTGACTCTTGGTCTCGGGGTTGTGAGTTTGAGCCCCATGTTGGGTGTAGAGATTAAACAATGAAATCTTAAAAAAGAATTGAGAACAAACAAAAACCCTGGGGTGTTCCAGTCTCTGGGTGACTTCGAGGGTTCTTGCAGATCTTAGGAAAACTAAAAAAGATGAGTACAGGGCCGAGTGAGAAAAACCATGAGGACTGTTTTTTAAATAGCATCTATAGGTTTAGAATTTAAGGGAGAGAGAAAAGTAACGATTCTGAAATTTCCTTTCAAGACGGCCATTGCAGTTGGCTCTGCCGGAAAGCCAATGGAGAGCTGGAGGGAGAGTGTGTCTTGCCTGGAGGGTCCTCTGGATCTCATGTGTATCCCTAGGGAATCTGACTTTGGCAGAGGAGATCCAGGAACAGCAGGAAGAGAGAACTGATAACAAATAACCTTCTTTTTTAAAAAAGATTTTATTTATTTATTTGAGAGAGAGAGAGAGAGAGAGACAGAGAGAGCACACAAGCAAGGGGAGCAGCAGAAGGAGGGGACAGAAGCAGAGAGAGAGGGGGGAGCAGACTCCCTGCTAGGCAGGGAGCCCGATGTGGGGCTTGATCCCAGGACCCTGGGACTGTGACCTGAGCCAAAGGCAGACGCTTTAGGCATCTGAGCCATCCAGGCGCCCCATCAAATAACTTCTCGGCAAATATGAACTACTTTGCCTGGCTTCCAAGCACTCCACCATACAACCTCTCCTGACCTCATTTCCTGTAAGTCCTAGTGGAAGGAGAAAGGCCCACAGCCAAGACAGCCCTGGATTTGAATTTTGGCCTCAGCACTAATTAGCTGTGCGGGCTCAGCTTCCAGTCCACAAAATGATGGTAATGGTAACCCCTCTATCCTTGAGTTGCAGTGAGGTCAAATGAGGTTATATTTGTGAAGCACTTAGTCAAGAGCCTGGCACATCATGGGCCCTAAATAAACAGCGGCCTTTGTCATGATCTATCAGTCCTCTCCTCTAAGGAGATGGACTGTTAGATGATGAGCTCCGTGAATGTGGGGACCAGGATGGGCTTTGCTCATGTGTGTCTGGTGCACGTACACAGCACCCAAAGAAATGAATTTCTTTGCACCAAGCTCCCGTCATTCCCTTTCCATGCAAGTTATATCCATTCAGGACCCCCACTGAAGGCTCATTTACTCTGTGAAACCAGCTCATTTTCATCTTGTTCTCATAGAAACTCCCATAGCACGCAATGTAGCCTTAGAGAGCCGTGGATTTGCATCGTTGTCTCATTGCATGGTATCTGTTAGTCTTAGCCTCCAACGATGTTCAGCATTTAGTGAACATTTGCTATGATCAGGGTCTTGGTTTATACATAGATGCAACTAGCAAATAAGTTCCTTAGTCTCAGGACCTTTATCTGACACTTTCCTCCCTGCCTGGGACCCCGGGTAGGAAAGTGCCCTTCTCAGTACTCTTACATGCTGCTTTGGGCACGTGACACAGTGGGATGCTTTGCAGGAACCTCTCACTTTGAGGTCCTGGGAGACATATTTGCTGGCACTTAGGGTTTCTTCATTCCTTGTGTCTTTGAGTCGATGTGAAAGCTGTGCAGGGGGTTTATATTATGGCTCATTTGTCTCAAAAAACATAAAGCAATACCCAGAATATTTTTATTTCTCATAAGAGCATCATTCACATGTCAATCGGTGCCACTTTCACATTACAGAGGATAATTGCTTTCCTTTTGTCCTGAAATATGCAAAAACTTGTGGTAGAAGCTGGACGAGGTGCATTGAATCTCTTTCTCCACTACTTCTTTGAAAAAGAATCAAGGGCAAAGTCTTTTTTGAAGGCAGGTCTGGGGAAGTAGCACCAGCACCTGTACATCTTCTGCCTTCAGTCTTTGCTCCTGTCTCGGGTTTACTTTCTGATGTAGATTCCAGGCCACCGTTCTCACCGTTCCACCCACCAGGGACGCCTCCCTGCAGCTTCGAAGTCAGGGGCTATAACCTAGCTGTTCCCATTGAACAGCTCCCTTTTGACTTCAGCTTGTAAAATTTCTGATACTTTTTTTTTTCATTTTTATCCTCTCCTTTTCTTTAAAGGTTATTTTTAAGTTAAAAATAACCATAAGGAGACCTTGTGATCCTCTTCTCACTGCCCCAGATATTTTAAGAGCTGGAGGAATGACAGCAGCTCATCATCTGGGGATACAGGCTGGCTCTCAGGAGCCAATTAGCCAAATGTAATAATAAAATATTCATCCTATTTCCCACACATAAAACGCTCTCCTTGTTTTTCCTTGCCAATCCAAACTCTACTCACCTTTCAATGCATTGTACACAAAGCCATGGACTTGAGGATAAAAGATTGGGTTCAGTCCCTAACTTGGCACAAGCTGTCTGACCTTGTGCAAGTCGCTTTACGTGTGAGGACCTTGGTTTCTTCCCTGGAAAACTGAGATGCTGACTGCCTCAGAGAGTGAGGATTGAAGACTTTGGGTCCAGCCCAGTGCCTGGGGTACACAAAACAAATTCCAAGGAAATACTTATCAAACTCCAGAAAGCCCGATTTGAGTAACCCTGGAATCATTAATTTCTCCTATTTGGAGATTTCTGTATTACTGAGCCTATCTATGCCATACAATTTAACAGTTAACTGGAACTTGTCTTTAATATGTGGCTCTAGTGTTTTCACATCCTTAACTGGTGGATAGGTTCTTTGCAGGATGGTGCCACATGTTTTATTTTTCTTGTGTCAATGTTGCAATAATAGGTACTTAGTCCTTGATCATTGATTGATATACATCATCCATCTTACTAAATTTGGGTTCTGTAGCATACCAGAGGTTATTTCCTTTGTCTTTATCTCTCCAATTTCACTGCCTAATGCTAATAGTGAGATGGTGGGAAATCTTTTAGGCTTTCATTATCTTGTCAATTTTAGCTTCTCATCAAATGTGTGCTATTCATTTGTTCAGGATACTGCTGACCTGCCATAAACACAGTTTTTTTGAATTGCTTATCCACTATAAGGATGGGTTTCCACTGAATCAGCTTTGTTTTCTCACTCAGACAGAGTTGAGGACAGCCCACCAAGCTACATGTGTGCCTGGTGAGACTTCCCTTTTTCTGCCCTGGAATTGAGGTCTCTAAAGCAGGCCTATAGCTTGCCCTCTTTTGTGGTGACAGGCTCTCAGTGCATTTAAAGAGTTATTTATTTGGTAGAGAGAGCGAGTGAGCAGGGGGAGGGGCAGAGGGAGAGAGAATCTTGAAGCAGACATCCCACTTGAGTGTGGAGCCTGATACAGGGCTCGATCTCATGACCCTGAGACCATGGCTTGTGCAGAAATCAAGAGTTGCCTACTTAACCAATTGAGTCACCCAGGTGCCAGTGGCTTTAATAGCAGCCCCAAGAGCACGTATTCTTTGGGTAAGGACACTGCCTCAACTGTCACATCACCTCCATGAAAGGTTGTGGTTCAGTTGTGTACCCCCAACAAAAAGGTGTGTTGAAATCCTAGCCCTCAGTACCCATGACTATGACCCTTTAAAAAATATTTTATTTATTTATTCATGAGAGACACACACACAGAGAGAGAGAGAGAGAGAGACAGACAGACAGACAGACATAGGCAGAGGGAGAAGCAGGCTCCATGCAGGGAGCCTGATGTGGGACTTGATCCTGGATCTCCAGGATCACACCCTGGGCTGGAGGCAATGCTAACTGCTGAGCCACCCAGGCTGCCACCCATGACTATGACCTTATTTGGAGATAGGGTCTCTGTAAATGTAATCAAGTTAAGAAGAAGTCACACTGGATTAGAATGGCCCTAACCCAATGATTGCTATTCTTATAAGCAGAGAGAGACTTGGACACAGAAGAGGATGCCCATTTGAAGACAGGCACAGAAGTTGGGGTGATGCAGCCATGAGTCAAAGGCTGCCAGGGGTTTATGGGGGCCACCAGAACCTAGGAAAAGGCAAGGACAGATTCTCCCCTAGAGTCTTCAGAGGGAGCATGGCCCTGATGATACTTTGATTTCAGACTTCAGAACTATGAAAAAATAAATTCCTATTATTTTAAACCACCAAGTTTGGTATAATTTGTTACAGCAGCCTTAGGAAACTAATACACTACCTAAGAGTCTAAATATAATACAAAAGGGAGGCTTTAATTAAAGACAATTACCCATCTTCCCCTACAAGGCCTTGCTACCAATCCCATCATATCTTGTGATTACCCTTGTGATTCCCTCAATCCAACACTCCTGGGCCTCCTTCCCCACATGGCTCTGTACAGATCCTTATTTGGCTTTATCTCCCACACTCTGACCCCCACACCCTCCCACTATGTCCTCAACCTCTTCTCTGAATGTCCCTCTCACCATTCTGCTCAGACTGATACCCGGCTCACTCCTCAGGATGTGGACATACCCCTCAAAAGTCCCAGGGCCTGATGGTAGGGCAGATGTTGCTTCTCCTTGTGCCCACTCCTGAACCATTGTTCATCCCTGAAACCTCCCCACCAGCTCTGAAGGACAGGCCATCCATTTTCCATAAGCCCCTCATGTTGGGGCAGCCAGCAGTGTGAGGTCACTCCTCCAGTGCAGCCTGGACCCTGCTGCCTCATGTCCATGCTGGTCACCACTCCTCTGTCCTCACTCGTAATGGTTGGCCTGCTCAAATCAGTGAGCCCCAGCCCTGGCTGCCCTTTAAAATAATTTGGGAAACTTTTAAAAAACCTCAGGCACTGCCACCCCCACCTCCCAACCAGTGGAGGAAGAATTAGAGGATCAGATGTCTGTGTGTATTTTAGGAGCTCCCTAGGTTGTTCTAGGACATGGCCAGGTTTGAGACCACTGGTACAAGTGATCAACAATGCCCTTTCCCATCTCTGCCAACTAGTCTTTCAGTAATGCTCTGTGTTCCTCATAAGTGTACTTGTCCTAATACTAGTACTAGTACTTGTCGATTTCTGGCACCCCTCTCTGGCCGCAGCCTTCTGACTTGCAGCTGGCTCCCTCTGGAACCCCACTCCAGCCATTGTTAGGTCTCACTAGGTCCACCAGGCCATCATCCCCATACCTTGTCACTGTGCATCGTGGCTCTCAGGCCTTGCCTTCCACCTCAGCCGCCTGAGTCCATGGAGTAAGCACAACTCCGTTTCCTCTTTCCCCTCTCTGCCTTTACTTGGCAGCCCCCCAGGTCTGCTAACACACTACTCACCTACTCGTGTTTGCATCTAAGCACCAAATCTCCAATGTGGCTGGAGAAAAATGCACAGCAGGCTTACTGGTCTTAATTTTATGAGCTCACAGCTCAAGTGGATTCACAGTGCTGCCGGGCAACGCTGTCTCATTTCTCCAGTTAATTCTCTTCTCTACTCTTTGAGAGGCTCTTTCACACTTTTCCTCTCCAAATCAGCTCCCTCCAGCATCCAACTTTCGCACTCCTCTGTTAGGCCAACCTCATTGCTATCTCAAGACATTTGCACTTACTGTCTCTCTGCCTTCCACACTTTTCCCCAGATCTTGTCCTAGAACACCCCTCACTGGATTTATCTCACCTTCTCAGAGAAGTACCCCTGCCTCTTCTATTTAAAATAAGCCTCCCACTTTGACCCTGACATTCCATCCTCTGCTCATTCTTATTTTCTTCATAGCACTTACCATCTTTTGATATTACATGATAGATTTATTTTTGTTTGCTTTTCTGTCTCCCTCACAAGCATACAGGCTTTATGAAGGCAGTTCCCTTCTTTGTTTATTGTTTGTTTGTTTTAAGATTTTATTTATTTACTTATTTGAGAGAGAGAGTGAGGGAGAGCACGAGTGGGGAGTAGAGGGAGAAACAGACTCCTCAGTGAGCAGGGAGCCCCATGAGGGGCTCGATCCCAGAATCCTGGGATCATGACCAGAGCTGAAGGCAGATACCTAATAGGCACCTCTGTTTTTTTGTTTTTAAGATTTTGTTTTTAAGTAATCTCTACACCCAACATGGGGCTCGAACTCATGACCCCAAGATAACGAGTTGCACACTCTACCGACTGAGCCAGCCAGGGGCCCCTGAAAGCAATTCCCTTCTGATCTGCTGAGTTCATGTCTAGATCCCCAACACGAGGTACGGTGCCTGGCACACAGTAAGCTCTCAATGAATGAATGAGTGAATGAATAAACAAGAGAGTGGGTCTATGTCATATAAATTTGAATACTGACTTGGAAGGGTGTGGAAAGAGTCTGGTTTGATCAGTGCTAGCTGTGGGACACAGAGTGCATTATTCACTCTCTCTAAGCTTCCATTTTCTTATTTGTAAAGAGGGGAGCATCTCTCAGTTGGTGAACAAGTGGAGATACAGGGAGAGTGGCATGCAGGGAGAGTGCATGGAATAAATAATAATAGTAATAATTAAATAATAATAATAATTAATATTATTATAAACCATAGACTGCAGCACTTTTCTAAGTGCTTTACCTGTAATGATTCAATTGCAGTTGACCCTTGAACAACATGAGTTTGAAATCCACTTATCTGTAGATTTTTTTGGATAAATACAGGTCAGTGCTATAAATGTATTTTCTTTATGATTTTCTTAATAACATTTTCTTTCTCTAGCTGACTTTATTGTAAGAATATGTATAGTAATACATATACAAAATATGTGTTAATTGACTGTTGTTGGTAAGGCTTCTGGTCAGTGGTGGGCTATTAGTAGTTAAGTTTTTGAGGGGTCAAAAGTCATACGTGGACTTTCAACTGCACAGGGGGCTGAGGAGTGGGCACCCTAACCCCTGTGTTCCTCAAAGTTCAACTGTATTCTTCACAACAACCCCTGAGGTACTTACTACTAACCTCATTTTACAGATACAGAAACTGAGGTCCAGGGAAGGGAGATTCAGTGATTCCCCTGACATCAATGGATCTAGAGAGTGGCAAAGCCAGGACCCCAGCTTGATGGTGTGGCTTTGGAGCCCATGCACATAACTGTTGTGACATACTACCTCTGCTCGAAATCTCTTTTGCATAATCTCTCCTGGGGAGTTCAAGATGTTTTCCTATCACTTCGCTCAGTCTTGTGGTGGGTAAACATAAGATTTTTGGTCTGCTGTATATAAGTAATTTAATTTAAGGGACAGAGCTTACAGTTCTTTCAAGCAGAAACATTTGTACTGGTTTTCTGCCATGAATTTTGGTTTAGCAAAGTCAGAGCCAATACCTCCAATCTGCTGTTGATATTTGAAAGAATGTGCCTAGGAGACCCAAAAGGTATGTATTTGGGACATAATAGTCATTGCATTTTTCCACCTTTTATTCTGTTGTTTACTTACATACAGATAGGTCTATATAACTTCCCCAATTTACCCAAGATGTCTGAGCCAAGGAAACCACAAGTTTATGAATATATGGATGTATGCTTTTTGCACATTTTCAAAATGTGTATTTTTTAAGTTGGGGAAAATGAGACTGTAGGATTGCCTTCAGATCAGGGTCATGAGTCCTGTGTCACTTAAGGCCCAATATGGCAATAATAGCCTGAACACTAGAAGTATTCTCAAGTAAGAAAGCTCATATTTTGAATATTCTCATCTATCTCTTTTAGCACTGATCCCCCACCCCCCCCTCCTTGAAATTACCTTACATTTCTCTCCCTCTCCTGATCTCTTACAACATTTACTACTGACATTCCACATTTGGCTTATATTTACATTCTGCTTTTTATGGATATCTATATGTATCCTTCATTTCATATAGTTGAAAGATTACTATCAAGATAAAAGATAGTAAACAAATTGTGAGACAAGATGGCAAATGCAGTTGGTATTTAACTATCCTTTGCATAAATCTAAGGAGGTGCTGTTTGCATACGAAGCAAGAATATGGTAATTAGGAGTGTCTTCTCTAGTGACAAGTCATGTTAGGCAGGCTCTATTCTTAATATTTATGGCATAATGTTGTGGAATGATCTCTGAGAATCAGAGACCTAATTTCTATTTGACCTTGGGCAAGTTATTTAACCTTTCTGACTCTTTTCCTGTCTAAAATGATGGGTGGAATTAAAAATCCTTCTAGGATCAAAAAAATTTGGACTCTACTGTGGATTTTTGTATTTGAAAGTGAAAGAACATTTCTTTTTAAAAAGTTGTTTTTGGGCAGGCCCGGTGGTGCAGCGGTTTAGCATGATCTGGAGACCCTGGATCGAGTCCCACGTCAGGCTCTCTGCATGGAGCCTGCTTCTCCCTCTGCCTGTGTCTCTGCCTCTCTCTCTCTGCATCTCTATGAATAAATAAATAAAATCTTAAAAATAAATAAAAAGTTGTTTTTGGGGCAGCCCTGGTGGCTCAGAGGTTTAGTGCCACCTTTAGCCCAGGGAGTGATCCTGGAGTCCGGGGATTGAGTCCCATGTCAGGCTCCCTGCATGGAGCCTGCTTCTCCCTCTGCCTGTGTCTCTGCCTCTCTCTCTCTCTGTGTCTCTCATGAATAAATAAATAAAATCTTAAAAAAATTAAAAAATAAAAACTTCTAAATTATAAAAAAAGTTTTTAAGACAATTCTATAATTCAGCAATTTTACATAAATCGCTTGCTTTCCTCATTTAAGTTTGAAATCAGGAGATTCCCCAGTTCCAGGGTAATAAATAAACACAAACAATATATGCCTTCTGATTCATCCATATATCTACTTGCTACACAGCCCTTGTGGTGATGGGACATCTTGAATTTTCTATGATTTCTCCAGTTAAAAAAAGCTCTGTGTTATTTTTTACATAATTAAGATAATTTAATATCTAAATATATTCATATATTCTAATTTCATTTTAATTCAGAAAAGGTGGACAGTGAATGCATCACAACCTTTTCCATGTTTTAATTATGTAAAATATGTTGGTTTCTTGGTCACTGATCAATAAATGCTCCTTTCCCACTTTCTGGCTCTGTTACTGAAATGTGGGGATTGGTTGGTCAATTCCAGCTTCTTTCTTTTTCTCTACTGGCATGTTCCTAAGTGATTTCTGGCCACCCCTATGCACATCACCTGAGAGTATGGATCACAGCACTCTCGGCAATATCTCTGTGCGTGCGCTCTGGAAATTCCCTCTGCACTACACATCACAGAAGGGTCAGGAAGTGAGCCACCACCTCTGACATCAACCTCAAAGAGAGGAGGGCTGTGTGAGGTCTGGGTTAGAAAGGTGTTTTATATTTCTGTTTGGCATGGCTTGTCTGTTCCAGAGAAGCACAAGAATATCTTTAGAATTCTTGAGTGTTTGGGGGACACACAGAGAAAAAAAAAAGTCTATTTAAGATTCAGCACAGGGGCTGAATAGTTCAGCCTCATAATAGTTCAGGCAAGATACTATTTGTTTTTATACAACAGAAACAGCTTTATTGTTTCTTCTGATTATAAAAATGAAAAGTTTTTCCTTGAAAAAAATTGAAGCATTGGGCACCTGGGTGACTTAGTGGGTTAAGCGTCTGCTTTTGGCTCAGGTCATGATCCTGGAGTCCTGGGATTCAGCCTCGAGTCAGGCTCCTTGCTCATCGGGGAGCCTGCTTCTCCCTCCACTCCTCCTCCCGCTTTGTGTGCTCTCTCTCTCTCTCTGTCTCAAATAAATAAATAAATAAAATCTTTAAAAAATTGAAGTATACATAAAATGATGAAGACTGAAATTAAAGTCAGAGGGCATTCCAGCACCTGAAGACATCTAATGAACACTTTTTAAACTTAACATGTACTTCTCCTTAAGCACACACATCATTCACATACAGATAGTTTTATAGGAGTGACATAAGCAAGGCTGCTTATCATGAAGTCTTTAAAAAAGTTACTTGTGGCCCTTATCCATTGCCCTTACCCATTCTCTCCCTCAATCAGAGGAAGTATTTTAACTGCCTGATATGTATCTTTCGTACTTTTGTCTATGTAGATACATACTCATATAATTATATATATGCATATATAACATGGGATAATATATTCCCTTTCATCAAAGAGAATTTGTAATAACCCCAAATGGGATAATATTTTATATATATATATATATATTTTTTTTTTTTGGCTTGGTTAGTATGCCATAGAAACCCCTTCAAGTGAACTGCTTCAACTCTTAATGTATTATTTGTTACTAGATATTCAAATATTCCAAGACATAAATGTCTCCTAATCTAGTAAACCAGTTTCCTATTCGTGAGCATTCACTTTCTCATTTTTTTGGAAATGAGATTTACTTTTTTTTTTTTTTGAAATTTACTTTTTTGAAATGAAACTCATCTCACTCCAAGCTCATGATTTCTTAATGAACTAAGATCTATCATACGGATTCAAAGTCTCTAAATCTCACCCTTTCACTTTCTAACCCTGACTTCTTTGGTCAGTTGTTAACTTGCTGTCATGATTGTTTATAAAGTCAACCTGATAATCAGACACACAAAGGAGTATGTGTGGTGGTTTCTCTCTCTCTCTAATCTGAAGTAGTGGCTTCTTTTATTAAGACCTTCTCATTATGGTGGTCAGATCATGTTTCCAGCCTCAGGATCCACACAGAGAATCATTCCGTTGGGAAACTGCTGCTCAGGCAGAATGGTTCTGGGCGGCTGACGTGGCATCACGGTTTACAGTGTCTGGCAGCTGTGAGTAACAGCAGTCATGATGGGATATAGCAGCAGCAGCAGAAGCAGCAGCAGCTCCTGAGTTAGGGGCAAGAGATGTAAGTACTTATTTTCACCATTAACCAAACCAAAGTCAAACTGAAGAATGCTAAAGGGGAATACAATTCCCACCAGAGACTCTTCTAGCAGATTCGGTGAGAAACATTTGGTCTCAACCAGAGTAGAAAGGCACCAAACTGGCACATGGTTTTTCAGCAAAATGAAGAATCTCACAGGGTCTTGTTTTACAAAACAAACTTCAGTTGTGGCTGATGCCACGTTCCCACCCCTTAAAGTGCCTGCATACTGCCGTGGGGGCTGTCCCCTGTGGGATGGCATGTGTTGCTAATGTGCAAAAAGAACCATGGGATTTCAACTTACATAACAATTTTAGGCAGGTTTGATTATGGGAAGATGAAAAGAGCCTCAGCAGTTACAGTGTCTGGGGGAGAGGAGAGAACCTCTTAAATATTTTAAGGAGGATTCAGGTTAGTTAAAGCCGATGTGGAGGCAATGTGGAAACTTCTGTGTTCTCAAGCTCTGACTTGGGGTGTGGTGTCTGCCAACCTAATGACAAATGAAACCCTGGCATGGATCCTTTAGCCAGAGGTGGCTCTACAGCCCCTGTTCCCAAGGCTTCCACCCTGGAAGGCATGTCCAGAGTCTCTGGTGTTTCCGAGTTCATAAACCATGTGTTTATGGGTTGGTGATTTCTCTTTCTGTTAAGACCTTTTACTCTGATGTTTAGCTCTGTGTGACACCTCATGAATGACCAGTAGTGATCCACCCTGAGTGTGGTTAACTGACCAACAGATATTTTTGCTTGTCACCTCTATGCTGGGCTACCTAAGTGAATAATATGGAAGAGGTTCCTGGCCCTGTGGAGTTTGCTGCCCAGCAGGAGAAGCAGATATTATGAAAGGATGAATGAACAGTAGGTGGGGAGTCAGGAGACCTGGAATCGGGTCCTGGCCTTGATCCCAATGAACCAGACGGCACTCTGGGCACTTTGGTTTACGTGCTAGAAAATGAATGGGTTGGAAAGGATAGCCACTTCAGTAATTGATTCCTCACCCAGTGTGAGTTTTTCCCTTACTGAACAGATTTTCACACGGCCTTGAATTTGTTCCATATCCCATTTGGGAATGGGGCAGTATGGCAGGGGCAGAGGGGAGTTACTTTCTTTATGAAACATACCTCACATATCACCAACCAGGCTTCATCAGATTGTGATTTTCTTTTTTCTTTTTTTTTTAAATATTATCTTTTTTAAATTTTTGTTTATTTATGATAGTCACACACACACAGAGAGAGAGAGAGAGAGAGAGAGAGAGAGAGGCAGAGACATAGGCAGAGGGAGAAGCAGGCTCCATGCACCGGGAGCCCGACGTGGGATTCGATCCTGGGCCTCCAGGATTGCGCCCTGGGCCAAAAGGCAGGCGCTAAACCACTGCGCCACCCAGGGATCCCAGATTGTGATTTTCTGTAACAGAAACTTGAAGGACAGTATGATGTTGGTAGGAGAAAAGGTTGCTTCCAAGACAGAAGTCCTAAAGGTAGCAATTGCATACAGACTCATCTTAAATATCTTGAGTTTCTATTTTCAAATGGTTATTGATTAGAACAAGTACCTTTCCAACTGCTGCTAAGTTTTCAAGGGACAAGATACAGAAGTCGGACTCTAAGGAAAATGAAAATTGCTTGAGATAGGTGTGACTCTCAGTCTGCAGCTTGAAGGAAATTAAACTGAGTAAAAAATAAGCCAGGCTGTGGCTTCAAATAGAATAGAAAATAACCATTAAAAAGAAGAAGAAAGAGAAAATAGAAATACCCATCATTTGTGACTGAGTGCTGCATCCTCTCATCCTAGTGTGTGCAAGAAACTTATCATGCTTATTAATTTTTGGCTTTGAAAATTGTGGGAGTTTCAGTGACATACTTTTTAATAGAATGATGGATAAAATCAATTCCTTTTGTATAATTAGTATGCATTTTTTTCCATCAGCCTTGCTTAGCCTAGCTCACAAAATTATCCACATGGACACTCAAGCATCCCTTGCTGCCCTCTCCCTTCTGAATGGCATAAATGTACTTCCTGACCCCTCAGTAATCCCTTCTCTTAGGCTATGAGCTCCATACCCCTTGTCCTGGGGGACCATGTCCATTAGTCATTCATTCCCTTTTTTACCCCATCTCTTCTGTCTCTCCTCTAACTGGATTTCCACTGTAGTGTCTCCCATTTATATCAGTCAACCAACCAATCAATCGACCAACCAACCAACGAACCAACCAACCAACCAATCAGCCAATGAAAACCCTTCATGGATTCTCCTTATGTCCTATCCCTTTTCAGACCCATTTCACCAACTCTATGGAATCCAGGGGATGCTTTCAAGTACTTATATAACTTGATCTCTTACTATATTTTTTCTCTTTACCTCTTCCTCTTTCTTGACACACTCTCCTTTCTTGACTTTCTTTTATTTTTTTCTTCCAAGATTTCATTTAAATTCAAGTTCGTTAACATATCTTGTAGTATTAGTTTCAGGAGTAGAATTTAGTGATTCATCACTTACCTATAACACCCAGTGCTCATCATAACATATGCCCTTAATGCCCATCCACCATTTAGCCTTTCACCTCCCTGCCTCCCCTCCAGTGACCCTCAGTTTATTCTCTATGGTTAAGAGTCTCTCATGGTTTGCCTCTCTCTCTGTTTTGTTTTGTTTTTTAAAATGATTTTATTTATTTATTCATGAGAGACACAGAGAGAGGCAGAGACATAGGCAGAGGGAGACGTATGGGAAGCCTGATGCGGAATTCAATCCCAGGACCTGGGTATCATGACGTGAGCCAAACGTAGATGCTTGACCACTAAGCCATACAGGCGCCTCTCCTCTCTGTTTTTATCTTATTTTATTTTTCCTACTCTTCCCCTATGTTTACTTGTTCTGGTTCTTAAATTCCTCTTTTCTTGACATTCTTGATGCTGTTCTAACTTACCTCTTCTCAATCCTCATGAACTTGTCTTTCTCTGACTTTTGCCTTAAGCTATTATTATTTTTAAAAAATTTTAAAGTCTGTGCTCTTCTTTGACAATCTCAGTCACATCCATAATTTTAATTATGACTTGTGTGCTGATAACACCTCAATCAAAGCACATAGAAATCTTCAGGAAAGAAGCAACACATAAACAAATAAATCCCACCCGCCACCAATTTGAGTTCCTGCAGGCTTCCCTCAAGAGCTCCCGACTAATTCACTGCCTGAGACATCTCTGGTACATCGTCCTGCTGGCAACTCAACTTACTGTGGCCACCTGAACTTTCCTTTCCACACAACACCTGCTTCTTCCAGTCAAATACAGTTCAGTCTTGATCAGGGACATGACCAGGCCAGAGCTGTGTAAATCCAATTACCCTCTAAATCTCCTTTATTTTGCTTCCTTGTTCTCTCTTGAATCTGATGCCTATTGCCTGCTCACATCTGCCTTTCCGCCAGCACTTTAGTTTGGCTTGCATTGACCTTAAGGAGGAAGGTGTTGGCAACTGCTTTTGAAGGCTCACCCTGCCTTCAGTCTGACACTCCCCAGAGTGTTCTTTACATGGCAACTTGTGGGATTAAAAAAAAATGCTCCTCATGGTATTCAGCAAAAATTCCAGATCTTCATGATTCATTCCCAGCTTGGCCATATGGACTCTTCTCTCCCATTCCCCTGAATGGGTGTTAATTACCCTCTAGTCTGATTGAATATGGTGGGCCACCAGAGCTTGCCCAGCTGAACATTCCCTCTGTGCCTTTGTACTTGCGAATTCCTCTTCTGGAACCATCCCCATGTCCCAGTTCACCCTGTCAAGTGCTGATTATCCAACAAGGTTCAGTGAGCATCTCTACCTTGGGAAGCCTTATCTGGCTGTCCTCAGATTATATATTAATATTTGTAACATTTATCACATTTTATTAAAGTGGTTAATTTACTTTATTTGCCTTTCCGGTTGGTGGTGAAAATCTAAGAAACAGAATTACGTCTTATTTCTGTATCCCAAATGCCTACAACAGCATGAGGCACATAATTGTTATTCAATAACTGTTGTTGAATGAACGAATTGTGGACAGATGGCTGCCTGCAGCTCCAGGTTGGTATTCTATTATCTCAGTCAACTCAATGGGAAACACACTTCTTTCTCAGTCATCCAAGCGTCAGTTCGAAGAGGATGCTTCTTGGACATGTCCCTGGACACATGCTAACTGCCAAATGAATCACTGTGGCCAGGGAGCTGTGAGACTGTTACCGTCCAGGTATGAATTCTGTGTTGATTCTTAGAACGAGGGAGGGGGTTAGTCCCATACATGCTATAGAAACAGAGAAGGCAGGGAAGCTCATCAAAGAAAAACTGATGATTTATTACCAGAAGCCAGGGGATAGGATGCTGGGTGGGCAGAAATAGCAATGTTCACCCTAGTGTGTGCAAACAATCCAGGTGTTGGGGAGAGCTGGGGCAACAGTCTGCTCTGTGAGGCTGGCTGAGGCAGCTGGGACATCCCTTCAGTCTCAGCTCTTATCACAGCTGTCTGAGGCTGCCCGAGCTGCTCTGACGTAATTCCATAGACTGGCTGGATTATAAACAATGGAAAATTATTCCTCAGTGTAGGAGGCTGGGAAGTGTAAGATCAAGGTGCTGGCAGATTTGGTAAAGGTCTGCTTCCTGGTTCATAGATAACCTGTGTCCTTGTGTCTGTGTCCTCACATGGCAAAAGGGGTGAGGGAGCTCTCTGGGGCTTCTTTCATAAGAGTATTAATCCCGGGGCGCCTGGGTGGCTCAGTCAGTGAAGTGTCTGCCTTCGGCTCAGGTCATGATCCCAGGGTCCTAGGATTGAGCCTTGAGTGGGGCTCTCTGCTAAGCGGAGAGTCTGCTTTTCCCTTTCCCTCTGCTTGTAGCTCCTCCTGTTTGTGCTCTCTCCCTCTCCTTCAATCAAAAAAATAAAATCTTAAAAAAGAAAAAGTGTTCTAATCCCATTCAAGAGAGCTCCATCCTGCGACCTATCTCCAATAGGCTCTATCTCCAAATACTACCACAGTGGGGATTAGATTTCAACATGTGAACATGTGAATTGTGGGGGGACACAGGCATAGTCTTCAGCAACTTCTCTTTGTATTCTAACCTCTGGCCACCCTGCACATAAACCCCACTGATGATATGCTGAATACACAGGCCCTCCTTCACCCCCGAGCCCTTATCCTATCCATCCTTCTGTGGGGAACACATTCTCTCTTACTCTCCTTCCCTTCCTTCTAGGCTAATATAGTCAGTTTCTCACTCATTTCTTGGTTATTAAGTAGGAGTAAGGACTTTTTTGGGGGGTTCTTTCTGTGTAGTCTTTCTGCCTTTTTTTTTAAGATTTAATTTTTTATTTGAGAGAGGGAGAGAGAGGGAGAGTGAGCAAGAGTGCAAGAGCAGAGGGAGGAGGAAGCAGATGCCCCCCTGAGTGGGGAGCCTGACCACACAGGGCTTGATCCCAGGATGCTGGGATCATAACCTGAGCCAAAGGCAGATGCTTAACCCACTGAGCCACCCAGGTGCCCCTAGTCTTTCTGCTTTATTAGAGAAACTATGTAGAGTTAGCTTACATAGGAAAAAAATTTATTACAACAGATACTGGATTAATATTTATCTAACATATCATTTGTTGAATGATGGGAATAATTTTTTTTTTTACTCTGGGGTAACGCTATATACCCCAGTTTCACTTAATGACGTCATTCATTCAATAAAGGACATTTGGACCAGTACCAGGTAATGGTGGCATAATGTCAATGTCATGGGGCATAAAAAGTATTGCATCTTTAGTGAGAAAGGAAATGTTCTCAGGAAGCTTGTACAGAAACAACATCACAGAAGCAATGTTGGGAAAGGCATTTAAGTATTTACTCAGCATGCCGAAAGTCTCCAACATTTGTTTATGGGATCCTCCCAGAAAATAATGAACTTTGGGCCATTTCCCTTGTGATACCTGCAGACATCTCTGCTTAGAAAAGAAACTTCTCCATCATGTTGACATACCCTTCAATGTCCTCCAGAAACTGAAGTTCAAACTTTGTTTTTTGGCATCGTAAGTGGCTTCTATGGAAATTGCCCTGATGTGCTAAATTCAGCATTAGAACAGCACTCCTGGGGATCTTTGCTATATCTGCAGTCACTTATTCCAAACTGAGAGAACAGGGATATGAGTGCCACTAAAATATGCATGTGTTTACTGACGCTCTGCATAAGCATAGGCTATTTCTGTCCACAGAACAGTGGGCAGAGGAGGAGAACCAGCAAAATGTTGTGCACCTTTATTGACTAACAAATGGGACAAGGAGAAAATACAGAAATTAATCTTTGAGTTCTTATTTTTTATGAATATATATATACACACACATATATATCGGATTGAATGACCCTATTTGACTGATTGCGTTGAAGATTATAACCATTGTATTCTCATGGAATAGATTTTTAAATAACTGCATTTTTGCCTTAAATGTGCCACAGGGCTCTTCCTAACCAGTGTGCTTTTCTGAACAAAGCTTTGACCAGAAGTCCTGTGGTTGATTTTCCTCCACTTGATGACATAATGACACTGTGTGAGTTTGCTGAAACCTCTTACCCTTTCTGGTTTGCTTTTTATTGTCTCCAAAGGGACAAACTCTTTACTGATGCCACTGGGTAGTGAAGACCATGAGCCAAGGATGGGCATCTCTGGGGAAGACAAGCTATGAATGTAATGGATAACCATGATGAAAGAGATGGCAAAATAAATGGAAACCAATAACCTCAGATTAGATTCTAAGCCAATAATAAGGAGCAGCTAGGATTAAACACTAGATAGGAACTGCAATGATGAACACTCAGCTCAGTAAGAACATATGCCCTGAACAGCCCAGAAGCTAAGTCTACTGTTATGCTCTCTTAAACAACAATGTCAGCAATAAGCATTTGTCAAACACTTGCTATGTGTAGGTGCTGTGCTAAGTGATTTTCCTAGGTATGCATGCATTTACTCATCAAATATTAATCGAGCACCTATGACATACCATGAACAGTACATTATCTCATTTATCCTACAACAACCTTGTGAGGATATCCATTATTATACAGTCATTTAACAAATAAGAACCCTCTTCCTGAGAGGTTAAGCAACTGGCTTGAAGTCTCCCGGCTAGTCATGGAGGTACTGGGGCTCAGATCCAATTCTGACCGCCAAGCCTGAACTCTCTTTTTTTTTTTTTTTCAAGCCTGAACTCTTCACTGCTGTTCTGTACCATACTCATGAGTTTGGCTTGTCACACCTTTAACAGAATGTAAGGAACCAAAAAGAGGAAAGGCAAAGTGTGTTTTTTAAAAACCCACTTCCCCATTTAACAGGCACTTTGGTGTCTGGTGTCTGTCTGTGTATCATTTTATTTCACCCACATTACAGCCCTGTGAGGTAATTTCTAGACTTCATTTAAAGATGAGGAGGTCTTCTAGATATTAAATGATTCATATATACTACCCCCCCACCCCGCCAAGGCACATGGCATGGGAAATGGCATAATTAAAACTAAATACAAATTTCAGTTCCTATTTTCTTTTCCCTGGGCCTTTGCTGCTCAAAATGATTGAGGGGAGGAAATTTTATAAGGAAGTATCAACAGGACTGGGGCTATGTAATCTGGGGAGGAGAAGGCTGCTGAACGCCATGATGACTGCTTTCCCCTATTCAAAGAGTTCGAGAGTTTGAGTCACACATGTGTGTTATACATCAGGGTTTTTTGTTGGCTCTAAAATATTGGGATGTCTTTTTGTAAGGAGCCTGAGGATCCACCTTCACTGGACAGCCAACACTTCCTGCCCCAGGTAAACAGAGAGAGAGTTGCTGAGCTCCTGGGTCCCTACAGAGTCTTATGTAATAGAGAATCTGAAGCCAGCAGGAGAGTTTGGAATGGCACAGGTCTGTAAATGCAAAGAGCTGAATGCAAGCAAGGACTTGGCCTAAGTCTCCTTGGCTTAGATACTGCTTCACCTGCAGGGATCGATGCTTTCTAGAGATTTCTTTCCAGCTCATCAGTTACGTGTCTGAACGTCTGCTCTTGTTCAGAATGAGTCTCTTCAACATTTCCAGCAAATGGTAGGGGTGACCTGGGGGGTGCAGGGTACATGCGTGTGACTATGTGAGTGTGTGTGTGTCTATTTGTCCCATTGCAAGTATGAAATTTCTTTGAAGTCTCATACTTCATAGTAAAAATTAATACAAATTTGAATTTTAGTCCTTAATATTCAGTCATACAATATTAGTGTCTAAAATTAAAATACATTTTAAGATTGCATATACAAAAGAATTGGTGCTTATCCTGTGGCATCCTCCATTGTCCCTGGGGCTGCAAGTACTTTGGTGTGACAAGCACAGGGCTGTACTTTATCAAAGTTTCTAATTCTGATGATCTCACCTCAATCCATTCTTTTTGTCCTATGTGGCATTTGACATAATTTCTCTATTTTCCCCTGATCTCCTGGCTCAGTGGGCAGCCCTGGATGAAGAACCTGTGGATTTCCCAGCAGTAATGGATACTCAGTTAATCCCTTACTGATGAGTTGTGCAGAACCGTTCTTAGGCACTGTATTAGCGTTTCCAGGGAAATGACAGTTAACATTTATTAAGCATTTACTATATGCCAAACACTTTGGAAGTACTTATCTAATTATATACCCTTATATTAACTCTGTGAGGTCACTTCTATTATCATCTCCATCTTACAGATGATGAAAAGAAGACATAGAATAGAACATAGAACTTGCCGAGTTCATGCAGCCAGCAGATAGTGAAGCTGGAGCTGAGATTCACTCCCAGGTAGACTTATTTTGGGGCCAAATAAGTTGTCCTGCTCCTCTAGGGAATTTATGTCCTATTAGGCTTGCTGGCTCAGAGGATGCTCTGAGGATATTACAGCCCTTTGTTTTGTTTAGTGGCGTGTGAGTCACATCTGCCTGTTGGCACTTGATGTGAGGTCAGAAGTCACAGCAGCATCCATCTGCCACCCATTCATCCTGGTTTGGGGGCATTGATAAAATGCAGGGGGGTAAGGTGAGGGGAAGCTGGGTTACCTCTGCCAGCCCAGGGCTGATAGGGAAGAATGGAGTCTTTTTTTTTTCTTGAGTGATGTACTTCTTAGCTCTTGGCAGCAGAGGCGGATGCAGGACGGGCAGGTTTGCCTGCAGCCAGGTGGGTGGCATTTCAAAGTGTTCATACACAGTGTTCTTTGGCCCTGTAGGAAATCTGCTTTGTGCCCTAACCTTCACTTCTAAGGCTGTGGTGAGAGCAACAGTCCCCGGATTGGCAGGGTGGCTTCTGGTGTCTGTGCCAGTCTAATTGTCTCTGGGCCTCAGACCATGTTTTCCTGGCACACAAACTTCCTGATAACTGGTACTTCTGACTGGCACATGCTGCTCCGCATCTTGCCCGATGCCCGGCTTACCTGAAGGAAGGGGTCACAGCCTTGGCAGCCAGCGACTGGCCGAGGCCACGAGCCCCGTATCTCCAAGGCTGACTCCAAGTGGTGGCTTTGCTGGAGTCCAGAGGCTGCTCTGCACTAAACCTTCACCCTCTGACTTATTCTCAGAAACAAAGACAGGAGATTCTTTATTTTTTATTATTTTTTTTATTGGAGTTCAATTTGCCAACATATAGCAAAACACCCAGTGCTCATCCCATCAAGTGCCCCCCCTTAGTGCCCGTCACCCAGTCATCCCCCCCCCCCCCCCCGCCACCTCCCCTTCCACCACCCCTTGTTCGTTTCCCAGAGTTAGGAGTCTCTCATGTTCTGAGAAAGGAGATTCTTGCTGAAGAAAAGAGGCTCAATGTCTCAGAGTCTCAGATATGTTTGGAAATGCAGGTGTTGGGTGTCATCCGTTCATTCCCACTGTGACTAGGAGGTGTTTTTTTTTTTTAATTGTGATTTAATATTCTTTTTTTCCCCATCATCCCATTGGAGCGTGTCTCTTAAGTATATGCAGAGACCTCAGCTTAACAAGGTGAGCAGATAATTTGCACCTGTTTCTGTCTCATCTATGTCCCACATGCCCTTTAACCATTCTCTGGCCAGTCCCTTGAACTTACTGCTCCAACATTCTCTTTTCCTTTCTCTAGAAACTCCACTTCAATGCTTGGTTCTATGCTCAGGATGTGAAAACTACTGGTTAGAATCGAACGCTGTCGACTTAAGGTATCCACTCATCTGTAAGAAAAATGTTTACCGAGCCTGTGTCATGTGTCAGGCACGGTGCTGGGCACTGCAAATGCCCCATGGAAGAAAGTACAGCTGGTCAGGGCACGTACGGAGCTTCAAGCTCATCTAGGTGTCCAGGAACAGCTGCATTTCCAGCCTGCTTTTTCCTCTGAGCACCCATGCCTGTGAAAGCCCACTCCCACCTTCCACATAGGAGTCAAGACTCTTACCAAATGCTCCCTGCTCTCTAGCCAGTGGAACGTGGCAGTCTGTTCAACAGAGGATTCTCCATAGCTGGTGCCTTTATGCATAAGTGTGTCCCCATCTGTGCCTATCTCCCCCTCCCTACCCCTTTCTCAAGGAAGAGGGGTTCCTCCTCTTAGCTAGGTTCACTTTGTGCTCCTATACTCCAGATCCCATTTAACCAGGCTCTTTGGAGATCTGTGCCTTCAGGAACTGTGCTTCTTTTCTGTATCTCCACGGGAATCAGCATGTAACTCTCTTTTGTCTTGTCTGCACTGACCCGGTTCTTCCAAGCCGAGGGCCCTGTGGCAGCCCCAGCGATTGCCCCTGTTCTTCACATCTGGGCTTCTAGCTGGAGGGATTCTCCCGGCAGGCTCCTTTTCCTTTCCATTCTCTGCATAAGTGACTTCTGTGTCGAAATTCTCACTCCCTTGGCCATAGTTCTACTGAAACTGTTCGTGTTATGATCACCAAATTTCCTGGTTGTTAACTTCACTAATGTGGAGAACATTTCCACTTGTTGGCTTTCTCAACATTTCCCTGAAGTTTGGCATTGTTGACAACTCTCCTGTATTTGAAGCCATCACCTCACCTGGCTCCTATGACACCATCCAGCCCTGGCTCTCCGCCTACCTTTCCAGTGCCTCCTTATTCTCCTTCATGGCCTCCTCTTCTGTATCCAGCTTTAAGATGTTGGAAAGCCTCAGAGCTCCTTCCAAGGACCTGTCTTCTAATTCCCAGCATTTTTAAGGCAATACTACCCATGCCTGTGGCTTCAATCACCCTGCCTCCCTCCTCAGACTCCTGTCTTGAGCTCTAGACTCTCAATGTCTACTACTTCCTGATCTTCTTACCTTTGCCGACAGGCCCCTTAGTTAGCAAGTCAAACACAGAAGACATTGTCTCCCCACCAAACTGGCTCCTCTTCCAAGATCATTATTTCCTCAAAAAAGGCAGAGTGGTCCCCTCTCTACAGCCTGGAAGCTTGGAATGTCCTCCACTTCTCTTTCTTCATTTTCTACATTTAACAGAGTATCATTTCATATCGATTCTATTTTATAAACATAAATACATATATGTGTACATATGATACACACACACACACAGAGTCTCTGTATGTATATTTTATTTCTCCCCTCTCCTCCATGTTTGAATGTCTACTGCTCCACTGGAATGAAAGATTCTATACAGCATGATTATATGTTATTTATCTTTATCTCCCATGCATGTGACAACACTGGGCATATAGTAGATGTTTATTTATTTTTTGAAGATTTTATTTATTTACTTGACAGAGAGAGAGCACAAGCAGGTTGAGCAGCAGGCAGAGAGAGAGAGAGAGAGAGGAAGAAGCAGGCTCCCCACTGAGCAGGGAGCCTAATTTGGGGGATCTCAGGACCCCAGGATTATGACCTGAGCTGAAGGCAGATGTTTAACAGACTAAGCCGCCCAAGGTGCCCCTATAGTGAATGTTTAATAAACATTTGTTTAGTGAATGAATGACTTCTGTAATCTTCTTTCCAGAAGAGCAGACTGAGCATGGTTAACCAATCTTGGACACTTTAGGGAGTTACTATCCCATTTTAGCATAATTGTTGCATATGGGTACATAATTTTTGCTGACATGACAATGACACATTTGGATAGAGTATTGGTTAAAAATAATGTTAGTTGATTTTTTTCTTTAAAAATAACATGTTAATGGTAGGAAAGTTAGGAAATATGGACAAGGAAGAAAAGAGAAATAAAATATCCATAATCCTGTGATCTTGACAAATAATTACTATTAACATATTGACATAGGGCCTCTCAGTCTGTTTTCTAAATTTTTACTTTTAGTAAAGGAATGGGGTCAAGCCTGGGGTATGTCTCAGCCACTGGGCTGTCCCTTGCAAGAGTAAGCAGTCACTAAATCATAGTGCTCACAGCTTCACAGCAAATCTGACCTGGATCTAGGTGGTTGTTCATATCCTTCAGCATTAGTCCGGTGGGGAGAAATTGACTACATTATTAGCACTGATGATACTTACATTACACAGATGTCAAACCAGGGTGGGTACTTATACCCATGTGAAGCAGGAATTCTATCAGTGGCCTGGCATTTGGATGGGGAACAGAGATTAGGAAAGGAAATTCACATAAATTAGCAAGTAGCCCAGGCTCCAATTCCAGTGGATAGTTGGAAGGAAGAGCAGGAATCAGGCACGAGGACAGGACACCTGGGGAAGGGGGTAATGTGAAGACTGTAGCCGTTCCAGCATGAGAAAGCCTATGGGATCATGCGAGGGTATTGCCACCAGGACTTGGGGTGACAGGACTAATTTTATCTCACTTCCTGGTGGGGATGAGTTGCTAATGTATACTGTCAAGTTGGACAGATTTGGCTAGAAAAACCAGGAGGAATTGAGCTGCTAGGTTGAAAGATTTAGTAACTTTAGGTATGTGGGGCCGGGAAAGGCAGAGATCGATAAATCCCAAACCTTTGCATCAGTGAGATCCCACCACGATCTATTTCATTCCGTGACCCATATAACTGTTGTATGCCATATGTTGATAGAAAATAATTAAAGCTAATTAAAATTAATTTTGGTTGGTGAGCATTTGAAGAGTTTCATAATAACTCTTGAGATAATTAGAGATACTTGGGGATGTCACAAAAGGAGCATTTGGAATAACTGGGCTAGATGTTTAAACCAGAAATGTGCAATGAAAGCTAGGAACAGAATGGTAATTCTGTAGTTGAAAGCACACTGAATCAGGAAGGAGGACTTTGGGGTTGTCCTCAGTATGCTGCTAAGATGGCCCTTTGAAATCAACCACCACCTCCTTGCTTTGTAGCATTTGAGAGTCTCTGTGTAAATCCTCCCACCATGGTGGACTCCAGATTACTGATGGTTTAACTACTGGATCACACAGTTCCTGAATGTCTAAGAACCAGCTCTTGAGAGCTCGGTGCAAGGTAACTCCAGCATACCACTGTAATCCTGACGGAGCTTCCAGTTAGTTTTGTGGTCTTAGGTAAATCAGTTCATTCCTTGGGATATTAGTTTTATGATTAGTTAAGTGAAGTCACTAAAATAACTCTGGTCCCTTCCAGAGTTAACATTCCAGTAATGTAGCTAGCTCGTGTTTAGGCAAGACTGGCATCATGTCATAAGCCACAAGAGTTACGTCAGGTTTTCACGAATGTTATTGTGATCCACTGGGTCTGTCATAATCAACCCTCTTCTGATTCCTGCTGTAATGTGTGTCTCCTTTTCTACTGCCTCTTCTCAAGAGGATTAAAAATGGCAGTGCAGCCAATGGCTTACCACAAGGGGGAAGAAACCATAACCTCGGTCAGAGAATTCTACACCCAGCTGTCAGGCCCTAGGAGTCTGTTGAGGGTCTGAGACAAAATCTTATAGTTTAAGGTACATTACCTTCTCTGACCATTAGACCCACCTAATGCAGTCTTCTCTGGAACAAGTAGTAACAACATGAGAGGTTAATTTGCTCCAGCTCTTTGAAGTCAAGGACTGTGTCTTTCATAGTTATATGTCTCAAGCCCTGACACTTAAGGGGCCCTCATAAATGTTTGTTGAAAGAAATAAGTGATTTGCGCCTTTTTAGAGCAAACTCTGAATTTTATCCCCCCAACTCCAGAACTTTATTGAGCTATAGTTGAAATATAATGCTATATAAACTTAAGGTATATAACATGATGATTTGCTGAATTTTAAAACAGTAATTCAAAAGTGGACATAAGCTTCTCTCTGTTTGCCTGAAGAAATATATTTCTTAAATGTGAACAATGATTTTCTTTTTGTAATAGAAAACTTCTCAGTGCCTTCAGTTCAATATTGGCCATTAAATTTGCCTTCCGTCTGTTGCTACAATTGATCCACAACTAGAACCCCAGCAAAGAGAAATATGAATGAGAAAACCCCAAACCAGACAAACCAGGTGTTTACTACCCACCAGTGAGTGCTTGCCTGCTTCCACCAGTGGAATTAGCTCATCTTTTTTGAAAGGGAAGGATCATACTTATTTATAGAGCATATATATTTCTAGATCATGTGCCACTTTACCAACATCTAATCCTCATAGTGACTCTCAGAAGATAAGTATTAGTCTTCCTCTTTTATTTATTTATTTATTTTAAAGATGTTATTTATTTATTCATAGAGACACACACACAGAGAGAGGCAGAGGCACAGGCAGAGGGAGAAGCAGGCTCCATGCAGGGAGCCCGATGTGGGACTCGATCCAGGGTCCCCAGGATCAAACCCCGGGCTGCAGGCAGTGCTAAACTGCTGCACCACCAGGGCTGCCCCTTCTTTTATTTTTTTTAAAGATTTTATTTTTTTTGAGAGAGAGAGAGAGAGAGAGAGAGAGAGAGAGAGAGATCATGTGGGGGAGGGGAAGAGAGAGGGACAGGGAGAAGCCGACTCCCAAAGGAGCGGGAAGCCTGATGTGGGGCTCGATCCCAGGACTGTTGAGATTATGACCTGAGCCGAAGGCAGACATTTAACTGACTGAGCCACCTAGGCACCCCTCTTATTCCTCCTTTAGAGGGTGAGCATTAGAGCCAGCAGTGACAGAGCCCTGAGTCAACACCCCAGAGGTGGTGCACCTTTCCCTGGGCCAGGCCGCCTCAGGCTTTCTGGATTTCCTCCTCTTGCTGTCTCTGTTCCTTGTTTGCTCTGGGATTTGGATACAAGCAAACCGGGCTCAGTCAGTGACCAGGCAAATAGAAGCACAAGCCTCCAGCAGGTTCTGAGCAAATTCGCTAAGTCAGGCCTGTCCCAGACGGAGGTAGTTGGGCTGGACTTTGCCCTAGTGAATCAGCTCCATGGAGGCTGGGCAGTTGAACAGGTAACTAACTGGCTGTAGGTCTGAAGGCCAGGTAGGTCTTGGTAGATGTGGCACATGGACTTTGACATTCTCCAAAGAGGAGAGAGACAGTCTCGGAAGGAAGCTGTGCTGAAAGAAGGTGGGAAGCCACCGAGCAGGTGTGGGGGGACGCTATTTCCCTTGCTTTCTTTCTCTTGGCTGTGCTGTACTGTCACATTAGGAAAGGCAATTTCACCCTTGCTGGGGCTGGGGAGGGTCACTTAGGTGAATGCGAAAGTGTGGTTTGTTGCTGTAGATGTGATGCCTCCACTTTGAGAATCTTGGGTGCTTTTCATTTGGTGTCCTTAATTATAACCTGAGGTCTAACCTATGGGAGTTGATATGTGAGCGACAGAATAATGTGATTTCAGTGGAGAGATAGGGTATTGTGTCTCTGTGGTTGAAGGAGGGCTGTCTAGTGAAAACATCTGGGGACAAGGCAAAAGAGGCTTTCTTCTTGTTGAACTTTCTTGCATCTGAAAGGTAGGAGTTTTGTGGACCTTCAGGAAAGACCGATGTCCCCCTTCACTGTGTTGGAGCATTTGGCTTTTGCTGGGATTTGCTGGAAAAGGCTTTCATTGTACCTGACTGTTTTCAAGGGAGGGGGCTGACACAGGAAGGAAGGTACGAATTTTTCTGAGCTGTAATTGATCTTGAGGTGGAAGGTACGTCTGTGCCTTGCTCTTCTCGTATGTTCTGCTTACAGCTCTTGGCTCATAGCTGTGGACCCTGGATCCATGGCATTCAAGCAGAGTGGTATCTTGATTTCAACATATACCCTTTGACCTTTTGTTCTGATACAATTTTGTTTTTTTTTATATTAGGCTGGGAGTTTCTGGAGTGGGAGCAAGTTAACTGTATTTTATCAAAATCTTTCAACCTAAAACAGTTCCCAAGGGAGAAAAAACATGAGGTCTGACTGAGCTAATGTATTTCTCCTGACATTAGAGAATCCCCAAGTCACCAGTAAAGTCTGATGTGTGCTTTCTCTTTGGAGGCAGCTGGATGCAGGTGCTCCTCTGTGATACAGGGCAGAGGAACTTGGAGGGCATCATGTCTTCAGAGGCATTTCTCATGTTGAAGAATAAGAGGGGAAAATGAATTTGACACTGGGAGAGACTTCCAGATTTTAAAATTTCTAGCCAGGAAGATTACTGAGGCATGGCTGTCTAGTTTGCCGTGAGAACAATCCCAAACTTGATCCCCTTGGAGGATGGGCAGGCATAGCCATATAATAGGGCCTCATTCTTCTAAGAGGATAATTTAAGGATTCAGAAAAGATGTCTCTCAAGGTCAATTTAAACTTCTTTTTGTTTAGGAAATGTCTTCATCCATTCATACTGCCCTGATCTTGTCTCTGATAATACTAACTGCCATTAAATTGAGCAATTACTATATACCAGGCAGTGTATTGGGCACTTTTTTTTGCAAGTTATCACTGACTCTGACTGTAATCCTGCAAACTTGTCCTTATCATCCCTGTTCTGTTTCTCAGGGAAATTTAGGCTTGAAAAAATTAACTAGCTAAGTTAGGATTTAAACTCTGGCATAGCTCTAAGTTCACCTATTTCTCTGACAGCAGAGCGCCTCCACAGTAATTGTTGAGTGAATAATTGCTGGTGGGATAAATGAACGAACACGTATTTAATTGCAATTCTTTGATAGTGTTTTGGAGCTTTATATCTGATTGTTCTGTGTCTCCCCTGCCTCTCACATCTATTGTTGCTCCAAATATACTTTTTAATTTTTAAAGCAACATCAATATAATTGTCTAGCCTGTTATTTACTTCATGTGTCTGCTTGACATTTTCCCCCCAGATATCTCTATTAACAGTGCCTGTGTGTTTTGTTTTAGATAAAAGATTTTGAGGACCGTAGGTGCTTTTTTTCACAAGAACTAATCAATCATCATGTTTGGAGATAGGCCTAAAATGGTGATTTTTTTTTTTTTTTTGTCTGCAGGAAGATAAAATAGCTACACAACTCACTAAAAACACGAGAGAAATTCTGAGGGTCAGGGATGGAATTCTGGGCTCCCCAGTGGCCACCTCAGCCACAGGGGAGGCCCACGGCTCCAGCAAAGGATCCAGACCGTGGGCTTCGGAGAGACAGAATTCATCGGCCCATTCCTCACTCTTGGTACAATGGAGAGAGGTATCACCAGTGGCAAGATCCCCACAGGAGCCCCCCGCCACAGCAGGACCCCAGGACAGACCGCCAGCAGCCCCGTTATGCGTCCAGGCCTGGAGAAAGGCATCAGCCTGTGTCCGGGGCTGACTATTACAAAAGTGGTTATTCCAGCCAGTTGTATTCAAGGTATGGTTCTAGAAGCTGGAATTCACCCAACTCACCTCACCCAAGTGCTTCTGTAGCTTGTTCCTTTCCTTCTTCCTTTTCCTTTTATTCCTGCTCTTTTTCTTCTAGTTCCTTCTCTACCCTAGTACATTGACTTAGTTATAAACCCTTTCCTCTCCCAAATTGGATTGAGGTGACCAACAATAGTATTTCCCTCCTCTCTGTCCCCTTGTGGGGCTTCTTAAAGAGGCTATGACTGGGTGTTGGGGCCAGGGCAGCGGGCAGAAAGAATGGTGGATTCAAGGCAGTAGATGAGCCCTTCTTACTCTGGGATGGCAAAAAGGTAATATTTATAGATTACGGAAAGGTTTGTCCTGGGAATTCCTCTAGAAAGTTCTTTTTTTTTTTTTTAAGATTTTATTTATTTATTCATGAGAGACACACACAGAGAGGCAGAGACACAGGCAGAGGGAGAAGCAGGCTCCATGCAGGGAGCCCGACATGGGACTCGATCCCGGGTCCCCAGGATCACACCCCAGGCTTTAGGCAGCACTAAACCACTGCACCACCAGGGCTGCCCTCCTCTAAAAAATTCTGAGTGTTGTGAGCATAGACACCACCAGTTGGTGGTGGTGCAACAGTGCTTAGGGTGTGCAACAGTGCTTAGGGTATAATAGACACACAGAAAAAATATGGGTTGGATGAATACATGGGAACATTTTAAAAAATGAAATCAACCACAGAGAAAGCAGATAGAACGTTGCAGTCTCTAAGTACAGAACAAAGAGGTCTCTGAGGTAATTCTAGGGGAATCTGGAATTCCTGTTCCTGAATTCTAATTGTTAGCAGAAGATTTAATATTTTATGAAATATTGGAAGTCATCTACGTTCCACTTCAGCTTTTCCAGGTGGGGTGATAATTTGCCTGCCTACAGATTTAGGGTTGAAATTAGGACAGTTATGGTAAAGCATCGGTTCCTATGAGATGCTAAAGAATTACTAATTGATAAAGAGACTAATATGACGTTCCTCTCCCCAATCTTTTTGTATTGTTGAATTCTCGAAGTAAGGTATGTTAAGGACAGAGGCAATAAAGGCAATCAGATGCAAGAGAGTCCAACGTGACTTCTTTATCTCACTTCCATCTGTACATAATATGCATGGGAATTACAATGGCATATTTGGTACCTACACATCATTTCAGGAGAGGGTATTCTAGGATAATATTAGGGTAGGGGCGCCAGGGTGGCTCATTTGGTTGAACATCCGACTCTTGATTTTATCTCAGGTCATGGTCTCAGGGTGGTGAGATCAAGCCCAGCATTGGGCTCCACATTCAGCTCAGAGTCTGCTTGTCCCTCTCCTTCTTCTCTTCCCTCTACTCTCTCTCTTGCTTTCTCAAACAAATAAAAATATAAAAAAAATATTTTTTAAAAAATCAGGGCAGGGTTTTCTAAGGTAACATCATGTATTGTTGGATGTATTGGAGGAGTAGGGGAATCACAGGGAAGGGGAATGAGACACTGGTTATGGTGTTGCTATCAACAGCCCAGGGCTTGTTCTGAAACAAAGGCCCTGTGCTCGCTTCAGCAGCACATATACTGAAACAATGGCCCTACCGGTGCTCTGATTCTGGATCTTCTGTTTATAGGATCTAGAATGAAACTGTAGTTTTAAAATTTTTTTTTTTTAAATTTATGATAGTCACAGAGAGAGAGAGAGAGAGAGAGGCAGAGACACAGGCGGAGGGAGAAGCAGGCTCCATGCACCGGGAGCCCGACGTGGGATTCGATCCCGGGTCTCCAGGATCGCGCCCTGGGCCAAAGGCAGGCGCCAAACCGCTGCGCCACCCAGGGATCCCGAAACTGTAGTTTTAAAGCGGGTTCTGGACGGAGGTGACAGTTGTGTCTTATGAAGGTGTCAAGTCCTCCACTGGTTTCTCACCTTACCACACCCATCCTTGACTGGCTGGCTTTCTTTTTGGTATTTTAGGGCGGGCATTGAGGATCCATATCAAAGCTATCATTCTTCAACCCTAAGGGAAGAACATGCTTATGGACATTATTACTACCATAGACACCCGCAGCAGCTACAGGAAGAAAGAGGTACGGAATAATCTCTGAAGAGCTTTTGGGATGGTGCTCAGAGCCTCACCCTGGCTGTCATGCTTGGCTGACATAGAGCCCCTCACTTGCTTCTTTCTTGGCCATGTGAGGCCACAGCAAAGATACTACTGCTAGATGTCTTGAGGAGAAGAGATAGAAAGGAATCATTTTTCTTCGTACATGTCAGTGATAGTGCTGTATCTACCATTAAGTTTTCAGTTTTATGGACAGTTTGCACTTCAATCACAGTTTTTTCTTCCACTCCTCCTTATAGCCAAGATTATAGTCTCTGTCCAAGGAACAGTGAAGGCAATTCTTGCCAATGAAGTTGTCTAGGGTGTGATTGGGTGTGATGAGTCTGACCATCATCGACCGTGACAGTGGCAGATATGCACTCACAGGAATTTATACCCTTTACCAATAGTAGGGCTTTAGGGATATGCTACTGGTGCTTCTGACCTGCCAGCCAAGGGAAATCTGTTTCAACACAGAAAACACACACACACGATCCCGATGGTTGTACAATTGTTCTGAGCCATGCTACTTGGATCAGGGAGGACTGAGGGGCATCCTGTTCACTTCCATCATTAGCTCTCACTTCTTCATTTTATCCAATTTGGCAAATATGTTTTTATACCTACGGTGCTCCAGTAACTCATCTTCACAGCTGGCGGCTGTCTTTCTAAACTTTTAGGAATAGGAAGTGACTGTCTTCATTTTGTTTTCTCTGAGGGTGCAGTGCCAAGGCGAGAGAGTCCTTATATCTGGCAGGAAGATCACCGAGATCAAAAGTACCTCAGTGAGCATCAGCATGAAAACCAGAATAGTCTGTAAGTGTGAAAGGAAAGGCCAGCTCAACATGGCTCGGCCAAACTCAGATTAAGTTGGGCAAGTCTTGTGGCATCCCAGTGCTTGTCTCTATCTCTAGAATGCTGTCTGCTGGTTGTGGAGTAGCCCAGAGTGGCCCAAGCCAGCTTTAAGTGGAGTCTTAACATTGACAGGAGACTCCCAGACTTGGGATCACCTGAGTTCCTGTTGAGGTTGTATAAAGTCCACCCTACAGGAAGGCCTTAATTCTAGGTTGGCCTCAGAGCAAACGTGGTCTTGCAGAAGTATTCAGTTTGGTCCTGGCTGAGGCTGGGGAGTCTCTCCTCCCCCCCAGCCCCTGGGATAAGGAGAGCAGAAAAGAGCCTTTTGCACAAACACTGTCCTGGTGCCCTTAGGCCTGGTGCCTTTACCTTGTACAACCAACTGGCCAACCCAATTGCTCTGATGTCAAGTCAGTTCAGGCTGTAAGGCTGCAGGGACCATCTCTTCTCTGTGGGCTTTGGAGTTACTTCTAGTGACTGTGCTAGGGGACCCAGGAGCTCCTGTTTTTCTGGAATCAATAGATTGGGGGAGAAAAGGGAGGATAATGCTTTTCCCTGTGGCACACAGGCCAACCCTACACTGCCCATGCTTCGCAGCTGAACAGCCTCCAGGAGAGAGCAGCTCAGTTTTGCTGGCTCGCCCAGGACCCCCTTTATCTGCTCCTGTCATTTTGCTTCAGATCCAAGAGTCAGAACCCTTATAAAGACAGCCCTGCTTCTAACACTGGACAGGAGAGGCCTGGGGACATGATTCTGGAGAGTCTGCTAACTGGAACCCAGAAGAATGAGGTAATCTGAAGTGACATGGGGGCTGGTGGGCTGTGACAGTACATCACAACTGACACCGAAGCCGTGGCAGGGCAGGGGGCCCTTGGGAGGGGGGTTTCCGGTGACCAGCAGTCTGAGGGGTTCCATCTGCCCCTCTCTGCAGAGCCTCCTCCTTTTCCTGCCTTCCTGTTTCAATCTACAGGTCTGGGGCCCCGATCTGTCCCTTTTGCATTTTTGTCAAATTGGCTGGACCAGGAAGTGTCACCCAAGTCACTCCGAGGTGCTGAGCAAAAGGAGAGGCTGTCACTAGTACCCCAGGGGACTGGCAATTTAGCTTATTCAGGGAGTGAGGAATTGCTGGAATCTTTCAATTCGGGTCTGAAAAGCAGAGTTGAAACCTTTCTTGACTCTTCCAACTCTCTCCTCTGAAATCTTACTGGGTATACCAGCCAGGTCACAAAATGGAGTTCTTAAATTTTTTAAAATAAATTTTTAATTTGAGAATAATTTCAGGTTTATGGAAAAGTGGTAAAAATACTGCTGAGACAAGTTCTTGATTTTCGACAGTCTTATATTAATTTTGTTTCCATGATGAGATCTGTCTGCTTTTTGAGAACATTTTCTTCTGTATACCTAACACTTAACAGGGCAGGGCACATGCTTTGTAACATATGTCCATAGGAACAGCAGCCAGACATGAGAACAGCCCTTTACAGCTTTGCATCTATTGTTTCATCCTCCTGGGATATAAGTTCCATGAATTTCTTGTACACCTGTGTCCCCAGGGAAAGCACAGTGCCTGGAGCATAGTAGGTGCTCATTAAATAACGGTGAACGGCTTTTACATGAGTAAGTACTTGAAATCTATAGGACAAATATGATTATTTTTTCAAAGATTTTATTTATTTATTCATGACAGACACAAAGAGAGAGAGGCAGAAACATAGGCAGAGGGAGAGGGAGAAGCAGGCTCCTCTCAGGGAGCCTGATGTGGAACTTGATCCCTGAACTGCAAGATCACGCCCTGAGTTGAAAGTAGAGCTTAACCGCTCAGCCATCCAGGAGTCCCGACGAATATGATTATATTACAGATGGGAGTCCTGAGCTCAGACAGATTAAATCATTTTTCCAAGGTCACAGCAGGTATTGACAGAGCTGGGATTTGAAGATTTATTTTATTTTTAAGTCATCCCTACACCTAGAGTGATGCTTGAACTCATAACCCCAAGATCAAGAGTCACATGCTCTACTCACTGAGCCAGCTGGGTATCCCAACAAAGCTGGTATTTGAATTCAGGTCCCCTGTCCTCTGTGCCTACACCCTTTTCTTTCTTTCTTTCTTTTTTTTTTTTAAATGATTTTATTTCTTTATTCATGAGAGACACAGAGAAAGAGAGAGAGAGGCAGAGACACAGGCAGAGGGAGAAGCAGGCTCCATGCAGGGAGCCCGACGTGGGACTCAATTCTGGGTCTCCAGGATCACATCCTGGGCCACAGGCAGGCACTAAACCACTGAGCCACCCAGGGATCCCCTACACCCTTTTCACTAGGCCATCATCCGTTGATTAAATGCGCACTTCTGTTCCCTGCAACACATCCACATTAGATGTATTTATTTGAAAGTTTTGATTTTGTTGCTTTGAAGGAACACATGGGAGGTCCATCTGTCTGAAAGTGCTTCTGATTCTTTCCATGTGTTTTCATTATCTTTAACTTCCAGCCACCACTGGCCGACGAGTCCAACCTTCTCCAGCAGCATGAGTCTGGCCTCACCTCCAGCGCCTACGAGCTCAGTCAGTATATAGGAGATGCCTCTGAGCTGTACAACCCCATGGCACCAGCAGCTTTGAGTCCAGTTCAGGCTGGTGGGTACTGAAGTGATCTGAGCAACTGGTTAAGTCTGGTGAGAAGAGGGCTAGTTGGCAACCTCTTGGAAAGTCACCCTTCCTCTGTACTTCTAAGAGTGGATCATTGCCTGCCTCATTTATTTATGCAAGTTTCCTGGGCAGAGAAGCCATTTTGGCTCTATTTTTACCTTTTCTCTTGTACTAGAGATTGCATCATAGGCGATTCTTAGAAGGGAACACTGCTTCTAGCCATCAGGGTCAGGCTGGGAGAGGAGACACCCAGAAATACTTGAATGTAACAGGTGAAGAAAGTGAAGACCAGAGTCAGTTTGGTAAAGCAAAGGCAGGCCACAAAGCAAGGTTGTTTTGTTTGGATGTAGGACACATGTCATGAGTACTGGGGTTATGAGAGCCAGAGTCCCCAGTCTCTTGCCATCATGGGGGAGTCTGGGCCTGGTGCCTTACCATTTGGACCAAACCATTGAATCCTTACCTTATATTTTAACATATTCTGAGAGGCTTAACTCTGACTTGGAGCATAGGCTTCTTTTAATTACCCCACCCACCCAGAGTCTTATCTTTGCCCAGGTGGAATTTGGGTAGAAACATGTCTGTGGTGTACTTCTAAAGATAAGTAGTAGCAGTAATGCTAACAGGTCCCCCTGTGTCTATTGGTCAGAGAATGTCTCGGCAGCAGGTCCTAAGGAGCCCATGAAATTCTACATCCCTCATGTGCCTGTGAGTTTTGGGCCAGGAGGTCAGCTGGTGTATGTGAGTCCCAGCTCCCCCAGAGATGGACAGACGGCCCTAGTTGAACTGCACAGCATGGAGGTAAACAAGATTCTGTGTTGCAGAGCGCTGGCACTTGGCTTTCTTTCGCTTTGCTTGAGCCTGGGCATCTCCGGGAATGGGATGCTCTTGTGGGGAACTGGGCCATGCCCTCCGTGGATTGGGGCATGTATTGTGAAGGAAAGGGTAGGAGTCTTCTCTCAAAGAAGTGATACTAGATTTAAGTTTCTTCTGAGATGCTATTGGCTCACTTTCAGCAACCGGAGAACTCACTTTAAACCTCCTGTGTTCTCCACAAAGCACTGAACCACATCCCAGGACCACAGCCATGGGTTCTGATATTGGGCTTCACTGACAGGGGCATTGGGTGGACGTGGTCTCGAACGCCAAATCTGATTTTTCGTTCCAGATTATTCTTAATTATTCTGAGGAGCAAGAAGAGCTGAGGACTTTCTCAGGACCCCTGATCAGGTAAATTATCTTAAGAGCTGCCAAGTGAGGGCTTTTGAATCTACAAAATCTGCCTGCCCAGATCAGCATTTTGGGGATCTGCTCTTGGCTTCCTTGAAAGAAAATATCTCTCCCCTGTGGAGCAGTATACTCTGTGCAACAAGATAGAGACAAATGTGGCCTGATCTCTTTTGACAAGCAACTGGAGAGTCGAGGGGCAGAAAGAAAAATTAAGATTAAAAATCTGAAAACAGTTCTATTTTGCAGGAGCTACAGAGTAGGAGGTTTTTGCATTCTGAGTACTGAATAGATACTGGTAGAAAGGTGGTGCACAGCCTGGGAAATTATAGACAAGCTGATCAGAGTGGGAAAACGATTCTTGCCATTTTCTGGACAAATAGCGCGGTGTGTGTTCCTGGATGGTGTGCAAGTCTGCCCTCTGCAGGATTGAGCTAGTATTGCTTTTAATTTCCTAGTCCCATTTCTTTTTCTTTTTAGCAAACAGTATTGTTTAATTGGTAAGAATGGAAGAGAACAATAAATGACATTATTATAATAAACATCAATACATATTTGTTATATATATGTGTGTGTGTATACATACATGCATACATACAAGTTGAGTGATTCAATATTCTAAGTCATAAAAATGTCCTAGTCCCATTTCTGATTGATATTCAGGACATGCTACCCTGGAGAGAGTCCTGGTGGGAGTCAGAGGACCTGGGTCCTTGGCCGGAGCATCCTACTAAGTAGAGGTCCCATGGTGGACAGATCAGTTAGTCCTCCCTCAGCCTTAGGGCTCTCTTTATGTAACACCTCTCCATCTGCTTTAAGTGTAGGAAAGCTGTATGTATATCATCGCTACTCTACAAACTTATTCTTATCCTGAAACTTTCCCCTCCAAGAGAAACCCATAGTATTATGACAGTTTCTTCAAGTAAGAGCGTTGAATCTCTTTCATGCTGGCATTCGGATGTGGGGTAGAGCACCAAGCTGGGGGTGTGGACACTAGGGGGCTGATCTAATTTATTGCATGACCTGGAGCAAACAATATTACCCATTTATTGAGCACTTTAGTATACACTATAACATTTGCTAATTCCTTTTATATGGTGGTGGGGTCTTTTTTTCTTTCATTATCCCTATTTTAGGGGGAAAAGCAGAGGTTCAGATGGGATAAGAACCTTATATAAGCTGAGAAGTGGCAGGCTGGATTTAAACCCATGGTCGTCTGACTCCAAAGTCTCTGGCGTGCTGCCCTATGCCATCCCTGGGCCTCAGTTTCTTCATCTATAAAAGGGAGAGGGAGAACGAGAGACTCTCTGAGGTCCCTTCCTGTTCTACAAGGAAACTACAGACTCAGGCTTCTCTCTCAGCCCGCCCCCGCCCCTCCCCCCACTTCTGCTAGCACCCTCACAATGCAGGAGCCTGTGGTCCTGTGCAGGTAGAGTCTGCCCTTCACTCTTTGCTCCCTGAAATCTCTCCTTAGGGAGGATGTACACAAGGTGGACATCATGACATTTTGCCAGCAGAAAGCAGCTCAGAGCCAAAAATCAGAGACACAAAGGAGCAGAGATTCAGCTCTACTGTGGCAATTGCTGGTTCTCCTGTGTCGGCAGAATGGGGTAAAGTATTACGGCTCTGACAGGTGGGCAGGTGCAGGCTGCATTGAAATTGAAGTCTTCCCTGGATAGAGAAGATTCGGCTTACGGCATGATTGTAAAAGATAACGTCAAAGAAGCAACAGATGTCCCTAAGGGAAAAAGTTGCTCAGATGTTAACCCCATTTGCTATTGATAACCTTTTCCCTGTCCTTCTCCATTGGCCTGGGGTTATTGTGCAGTTTTGGGGTTACTGTATGAACCACATGATACACCTACAAAGGTATGTGTATTTCTGGCCATCTCTGTGGCTCCCAGAAGGCAGAACATATCACGAGAGTGAAGCCGAAGTTTGAAGTAACAACAATTCAAGAAAGGACGGTCTTGTGTTTGCATGTTGGCCTCCTCACGGAGAAGGCAGGTGCATCGGCGCCTGGGCTGCCACCATGAGGGCAATAGGATTCTCCCTCAGGATGACCCTCTTTGCCTTTCAGTCCATGGTGGGGTCTGACATCGCTGAACTGCTGATGCAAGACTGCAAGAAGCTGGAGAAGTATAAGAGGCAGCCGCCGGTGGCTAACCTCATCAACCTGACCGATGAGGATTGGCCTGTGCTGAGCTCAGGGACCCCAAACCTGCTCACCGGGGAGGTTCCCCCCAGCGTGGAGACACCTGCACAGATCGTAGAGAAATTCACTAAACTGCTCTACTACGGAAGGAAGAAGGCAAGTGTGGCCCCTCCAGGCTTGTTTTTAAGAAGTAACCAGGCCCCCACCCCCAATTATAATGAGTAATATTCATCCATTTTATAGCACTTCAGACGTTCAGAAAGGTACAAAGAAAAAAATTATATCGTTTTACCATTTAAAGATAACACCTGTTAGGGACGCCTGGGAGGCTCAGTCAGTTAAGTATCTGCCTTCAGCTCAGGTCATGATCTCAGGATCCTGGGATTGAGCCCTGCATCCGGCTCCCTGCTCAGTGGAAAGTCTGCTTCTCCTTCTGCCCCTCCTCCCACTCGTGCTCTGTCTCTCAAATAAATAGATCCTTAAAAAAGATAACATCTGTTAACATCTTGATATATTTACTTTTGGCATTTTTCCATGCATATATATTACAAATAAAATTAAATTACATATAAAATTATTTCTATTTGTTCACTTAAGATTATATGATGTAATACTCCCATGGCATTAAAACGTACCATTTAAAAAATGTTTCACTATATGAATTATAATATTTTATTTATCTAATTCACTGTTTTTGAATATATAGGCTATCTACAATGCTGTCACCCATTATAAATTATACATTTTGAACATCTTGTTATATAAATCTTTGACTTATCTTCTTAATTTTTAGGATAAATACCTAGAATGGAACTATGGGTTAAACTTGTAAAAGTACTTTACATATGCACTAAATTAGCTACCAGAAAGTTTGTTTCCAATAGTGTCCCCACCAGCTATAGCTAATGTATGCCTACCAATATTGAATACTTCAATTCAACAGATGAAGTGATGCCTTGTTTATTTTTTGATATGTAAATTAGACAATAATAATCTTTATATTATTTATTCAAAAAATTTATTTGAGATGTATTTGAAAAAATTCTGGGATATTTAGTGTGTATGATGTGATGATTTGATATACAAATATCATTGGGTATCATTTTAAGTAGTCTCTACACCCAATGATATATATAATATACATAGTATATGTAATATACTATGTATATTATATATTATATTTTATATATTACATATTATATTATATTAATATATTATATATTTTATATATAAAATTATAAAATTATATATTATATTATATATAGATTTTTAAATTTTATTGATTTAAATAATCTCTACATCCAATGTGGGGCTTGAGCTCACAACCCTGAGATCAAGAGTCAGATGTCCTTCAGACTGAGCCAGACAGGTGCCCAGACAGTAAATGTATTTGGTTTTGTAGGTCAGAGAGTCTCTGTTGCAACAGCTTAATTCTGCTATTGTTGAGTAAAAGCAGCCACAGATGATATGTAAATGAATGGATATGGCTGTGTTTTATTTATGGACATAGATTTTGAATTACATATAATTTTCGTGTATAATGAAATATTCTTTTTTAAAATTTTTTTCCCCAATCCTTTAAAAACAGGAAAAGTTATCCTTAGTTGGTGGGCTATACTAAAATAGGCAGTGGGCTGAATTTGGTCTTCAGGCTATATTTTCCTGACCCCTGCTCCTTATAACATGTAAATACTACCTTCATTATTTTTTACAGCTCCATAGATTCCTAAAGATAAATGTGATTAATTTAACTAAGCCTTGATAGATTGACATATAGATGATTTACAGTCTTTTGCAATTACAAGTAACACTGTAGTAACAACCAATGTCATTTTGCTGTATAAGAGAATATACCTATGATTTCTAGAATAGTTTCTGGAAGTGGAAGTGTTGAGTCAAAGGGTATATGGCTTGGAATTTTGAGAAATAGTGACAAATTACCTTTTTAGAGGTTGTGCCAATTACTCTACCAGCAATATTTGAGAGTGCCTATTTCTCCACTCTCACTAACTTAGTGTTTCCAAGCTTTTAATATGTGCCAATCTGAGAGGTTAAAAAATATAATTTAGTGTAGTTATTTTCATTTCTCTTATTATAAGTGAAATCTAATATCTTATAGTCTGTGAATTTTTTTGTCATGGATTTTCTACATTTTTCTGTTGGATTTTTGATCTCCAATTTATTGATTTGTAGGAGCTCTTTACTTTTTAAGGACTTTCTCTATAAAACTACTTTTTTGGGGTGATATTTAGAAAGGCTTTCCTACTTCAAAATTAAATTTTGAAAATAAAGTTCAAGTACTTTTGTAGCTTCACCTTTACATTTGAATCTTTAATCTTAGTTTATTTGTATGTGATGCTATATTTTATTTATTTTTAAAACATTTTATCTATTTATTTTAGGGAGTACGAGTGGGGAAGGGACAGAGGGAGAGGGACAAGCAGACTCCTCACTGAGTGGAGAGCCCAATGTGGGGCTTGATCCCAGGACCTTGAGATTATGATCAGAGTTGAAGTCAAGCACTTGACCTACTGAGCCACTCAGGAACCTCAGTGATGTTATATTTTGAATGAGTACAAGACATGAAACTCAGTGAAGATCAATGGGATCATATGATAGCCATCTTCTGTTCACTAAATAGTAGGGACCTACAATTTCAGCAATGATTTATTTGTTCAGTAAACATTTATTGTGCAGCCACTACTTCTAAGGCATTGGATCCAGTGGGGGACACAGAGATAAATCAGTAATAATCTCTTTCCTTAAGAAAGATTAACTAATAACATAACAATAACAAAAGCAAATATTTAAAAAATAATTTCTATGTATCAGGCACTTCCTTACCATCTTACATGTATCATCTCATTTATCTTCATAGAGGCCCTGTAGGTTAAGTTCTTTTTTTTTTTTTTTAAGATTTTTATTTATTTATTCATGAGAGACAGAGACATAGGCAGAGGGAGAAGCAGGCTCCATGCAGGGAGCCTTACATGGGACCTGATCCTGAGTCTTCAGGATCACACCCTGGGCTGAAGGCAGCAGCTAAACCACCAAGCCACCCAGGCTGCCCTGTCTTGTTTTATGTACTTGCAAATGAGGAAAGTTACTGAGTAATAAAGCAGCCTGATGTCTGAGCTCGGGCTCCAATCATCCCCTACACCGCTTGTTTCCTTGGACCCAAAGGTGAGCAGGGGATAGAAAGAGTATTCTGGGAGTTGAGAGTGGCTCATGAGCTGGAGACCAAAATATCTCTCATATCTTTATCAATATTTGATTGGTGCCTTGTTTCTGGCACTGTGTGAGATTAATATCAATGTAATTTCTCAATTTCTTCACTTATTCTTAAATTATATTTTTGGAGATGCAAATTTTTGAACAAAGTCATGAATCCCAACCAATTATTAGTAATTCCCTTTAAAAATACTGTTGTGAAATATGAAACATATGAAAAGAGTAACTCAATGTCATTTTTCCTTGTAGCAGATGTGAGGCTGAACTTCCTAATGGTGGTTGTTTAAATTTGTTCTCTCTCTTGAAATAAGATAGTGTGGGAGATATTGAGATGATCAAAGAAATTTGCACCTGGAGGTGGAGTTACCTCATTAGTGACTTCCTGTCCAGAAATCACATTATTTTTGAGGACTAAGGAAATTATTAATACCAGGTCAAAACCTCAAATATAAATTAAGCTCTTATTAAATAATTCTGAAAATTGAATGAAAAGATGAGTGTGAGTGTGTCTGGTATGTCTGTGTTAAAATTTGCAGCTTCTAACTGATCTCACCAAGTTAATGGTGTTATTAATTTGGCATATGAATTTGGTAGTTAACAAACACTTGATAGTTAACAAGCAATTAGTTATACTATTAGGTGGAGCAGGTTAACCACTATGCATACTGTCCTAAACACAGTAGCAGCTTCTTTCTATTCACATGGGAGTCCTGGGCAGGTGAATGGAACAGGGGGGCATCTCTCCTCCATGGAGTAGTTCAAGCAATCAGCATGGAGGAGGCTGTACCATCTGAGCATCTTCAATCCAACCATCCAGATGGGGAAAAGGGTGTGGAGGACTAGGCGAGGGGTTTCTACGAGCCAGACTGTGGAAGTGGCACACATCACTTCCATTCCTGTTCCACAGCCTGGAACTCAGCCACTTGCAGGTGCAAGGGAGGCGGCAAAATGCAGGTCAAGAAGGGGAGCACGTTTTGGTGGGGAACTAGCAATATCTGCCACAGTTGCAAAAAAGAAACTGTGCCCCCACAAATATCATCTTACTGCCTGTATTTTGAGGCTCAGTCCTTGGGGTGAGGTGTTTAGGTTCATAAAAGCAGCGTGTGATATCCGCTAAAGAGATAAGGCTAACTGGAAACTGTTTGAGGGGCAGCTAATAGCATAATGGGTTTGATTAAGTGAGGGCTGGAGAAGGGACATCTCAGAAATATGTGCCAGTTGGAGCCCATTTACCCCCTGCTTTTTGTTCCACTCACAGATGAGGCTCTGGGTCTCCCTGGGAGCCTAGCCTCTGTGGCTCAGGGGTAGCAGTACCCAAACACCGTTGTATTGAATGTGACATGTTTTTGTTTTCAGGAAGCCTTGGAGTGGGCCATGAAGAACCACTTGTGGGGCCACGCTTTGTTCCTTGCCAGCAAGATGGACCCAAGGACCTACAGCTGGGTTATGAGTGGGTGAGTGAGCTGGGCGCTGACAAAGGAGACCATTGGAGCAGAGACTTCTCCCCCAACCCCCACGGGAGGGGGTGGTGGGGAGAAATGCAGGATGCTCTGGGAAACCCCTACACCAAGCATCTTTCCAATTTCTCTTTTCTGACCCAGATGTAGGATATCCCTCCTCTAGGTTCTTATAACCTAGACATAGACACATTCTTTCTACCTGCCTGCTAAATAAACATTTTAATAATATTTCTCAGAGTGTGAGTTTCCAAAAATTCCATAGGTTTCTACAATCTGGCAGTTCTCTTTGGGAGAGGCTATTCTAGATAGTTCCATAGGTGAGGGAATAGGTGACCCCTTCTGGTGAACTGACAGGGGCTTAGTTAGGAGCTGTCTACTGTTTAGTCTTGCAGTGGGGAATGTGGGTACTGAGAGGAAGGTAAGGATATGGGGAAACAGGAGCTGTGCTAGGAACAGGTTTCATAGGACTGGGAATTGGAGGCAGCAGCCTTCATCTAGGGCAGAGGGACATGATGAGATTGAAGGGATGTTTGGTCAGAGATGCCGGCATACCGAGACCGGGACGACACAGGATGGGAGGTTGACTACATGGCCAGAGGTTTGGAACAAGAAGGATTACGTGGAGAAGCTGGGTGTAGGGGCGCTGGAGAAGGGTTTCTGAGTAAGCCCGTTGGACTTTAGCCAGATCCATGGGAGAGCAGGGACAGATGTAGGGGGGAGGTGAGGAGGGCTGGGGGACCCTCCTGTAAGGGGCAGGCTTGGATCAGACAGTGAGAAGGACAGTCCCTCAAAATGTTCATCTTCCTGTGTTGGTTGAAGCTGTGAAGCTGTGAAGCTCTCAGCTTTAACTCAAGTTTAAATTGGCCATAAATTGGCTGTCGGGCAGTTGGCTGGGAAGATCACACCTCCCTTCAAGGCTGTCACACTCCCCTTCTGCACCCTGGCGTCCATGGATTCTCTTTTCTACCCCAGTCCTCAGTCTTCGCAGGACTAGGAGCGCCTCTGCGCATTTCATTATGCTCAGCCTGGTGAGGAGCACTGGAGTTTTATTATGAAAGGCACTCCGAGCTCCCAAGGCAAGGGTGCTATTAAATAAAAGACCGTGTTCTGAGGGATGATTTTCCTTTGGGTTTTGGAAATGAACATCCCACAACCCCACGTTAGAGCATACATCTCTGCTATAGTTTTTTGCCTTGGGCCATTGATTTTTGATGGGGCCCAGTGAATTGTGAAAAATCTCTCTTACTGAGTGTGCTTAAATCTCAAATCAGCGATAGAGCTTATTATATCCTTGTTAAGCATATCCCACGGTTTGTCATCAGCAGGATCATTTCTGGTCCCTGTTCTACGCCTCTTTGGTTACTGGAAATGGCTATTTAGTGCTTGTGAGGAAAAGCACTGCAGAACCAGGCTCGTCTTGAGCCAGAGCAACCAGCTCTGAGAGTTGTGGGCAGGGCACGAGGGGGCTGCTTCAAAGGAGTAGAAATCAGAGTGGGTGATCTGCTGGGCAGGGGGCCCCACAGAGGGGAGGTTTGGGTTAACTGCTGGGGTTCTCCAGGGATCTATGAAATGTTGGGGTATCATTTCCATGACAAAGAAAGCCTAGAGAAATGGTTACTCCAGAGTTAGGGTGTCAGTGCCAAAGATCAGGAAATAACCCCCAACAGTGAGCTCAATGTGGGGTGTATGGTGGAATGAAGATCTTGCCAAGCCCCCCAGAAATGGGATGTAGCAGAGGCACAACTGACAAGCAAAGAGAAATCCATGTTCCAAAAGAAGCTGCTGAAATCAAATAGAAATGTATGGGAGTTTTGCCCCACTGGCAAGAGGTAAAAGGCTCTCTTGGCTTGGCCACCATTAACGGTCACCTCTCTCTCTGCAGCTTCACCAGCACGCTGGCTTCCAACGACCCCCTGCAGACCCTCTTCCAGTTCATGTCGGGGAGGATCCCCCAAGCAGCCACGGTACTCCTTCAATACCCCAGCATCCTAGGGCATTAGAGGGTGGGGAGCACTTGGGAATGAGGTGATGACTTTAGCGATTTTTATTTTAAACTTTTTTTGGGGGGTGGGTGGGGGAGAGAGAGAGAGAGAATCTTAAGCAGACTCCCCCTGAGTGCAGAGCCTGATGCAGGGCTCGATCTCACCACCCTGAGATCACGACCTGCCCGAAATCAGGAGTCAGACTCTCAACCAACTGAGCCACCCAGGTGTCCCAAAGGGTGATGACTTCAAACTAAAAATAAATAATAATTGTTTGTTAATCACTTATCGTGCACTTGGCCCTGTGCTGAGCACTTTGCTTCATATCGTTTCGGTTAATGCACAGAGGTAGGAATTCTTATCACCATTTTGCAGATGTGGAAACAGGTGCAAAGGTGTAAAATGACCTGAGATCACAGAGCTTGGAGAAGCGGAGCCAGGACTGGCTCAGGTCTGTCTGATTCCAAAGCACGGCTGCCTGCTTTGCATGCATGGATAGCGAGAGAGCCCAGGCTTCCCGGAGCTAGGTTGCCCTTCTTTCCCACCACTGTGCACTGAGCAGGCAAAGCTGGACATATTTGATTTTACATGTTGTCTAGAGTTGGATAGAACTCAGAAGTCTCAGACCAGTTTGATGGTTTTCCTATGAAAACAGACTTGATCTTTTTGCCCCAAAGAATCCTTCTTTATCCTTGAAGTCAATAACTTTACTGGGATGTCTCTTAGTGTTGACTGTCTGGGACAGTCATTTTTCTTGGCACAAAGCATGCTCTTTTAATATCTACATTCATATTGTGCAGTTCAGGAAAGTTTTCTTGAATTATATCTATCTTCAATATTTGTTTTGTTCCATGTTCTGGTTTTCTTTCAGGAATTCCATGTATGTACACTTTCATATATCTATGAATATGTACACATACAAATGCAGATTATATGTCTTTTTCTCTTTAATTAAAAACACTTTTTTGTTTTCTTTCCTTCCTCCTTCCCTCCCTCTCTTTCTTCTTGTCCTTCTTTTCTTATTTCCATCCTGTGTATCGCTTACTGTTTTGTCATCAATGTCTCTTCATTTTTGTGCTGTTGCCATTTTCATCTTGATTTCTTTGACTTTTCTTCCACTTCTTCCCTGAGTTCTGAAGGTCACATTTACCTCTTCCTGTTGTCCACAGTCTCTTTCTTGGGCTCTTATAACTCAGCTTTAGGTCCTTGCTTCATAAGAAATTATTTCATTATTTTACTTAAATTCATGATGAAATGTTTGGTGATACTTCTTTATTCGTTTTGTGGTAACAGTTTTCCAGTGAGTATTCTTTCTACCTTCCATTTATTTTTTCATGTTACTGCCCTTCTTTTATCTGTATAGTGAATTTGTACAGATTTTGTGCATATTACTTGACAGGAGTCAAGTCTTCCCTGGGCCAGCTGTTTGTGGTAGGTTTGTGATGGGGAGGGGCCAGGGCCATGCTGCAGGCTACCTGGCATTTTCTGCATGATAAAGAGTGTTTAATGGGTATCTGTGTAGGCTTTGAGTCTTCCCAGGCCAGCGGAGATGACTGTGGGATCTTCTCCTTCTGGAGTTCTCTCTCTGCTTCCTCCTGAACTCACCTCTTTTCAATCTCTACTACTTTTGGCAGCTTTTTCTTATATTTCGAGGTTGAGTTTTTGCTGACACCTAGTTTTAATGAAAATGGACTCCACATTTTTGCTTTTTTTGTTCTTCTTGCTTGGGGACAATTCTTAGAAAAGAAAAGAGAAATGATGAGTTTCATGCCCCATCGTCAAGCCCACTGGCTATATGGGAACAAAGAGTGCTCACAATTCAGCTGAATGGCTGTGCACAGTTATGAAATTGCATCATGTCATGAAGCAGGAAATGATGTAATCAATTTATGGTCCATTGGGTCTCCCTGCGATGGTAGAGTTAGCTAAATGCTCCCTGCTTTTAGGTGAGAAAACTGAGAAGTCAGAGGTGATATGCCAATGCACATCTTAGTGCAAACACTAAGTATTTGATCTTAGTGTTTGAGTTTCCTCACATCGTGGCATCCAGTAAAAGGCCAGTCTTTAGTTACTTGGAATGAGTGGGAAAAGCATGGCAACCAGAAAACACAGATGTGAGCTTCTATCACGGGTTAAACCAGAGTCTGCTCCTTACTGCTCTGTGGACTTGGCCTTCTTAATCTCAGAATGTCAGGTTTTCCTATCTCAGAATGTCAGGTTTTCCTCTTTGTGGGCATTTTGATGCCTCACCAATAGAGTTATTGTGAAAATTACAGGAGGGAGACTATCTGAACACATATCAACCACCATGCTTGACCCACTGAAGTTAGTTAGGTATTTGCTGTCTCTCGAACACTTTTTCTCTCCATAGATCTGTTTTACAGTGAGTTTTTTCAGATCACCTGGGGGAAGAGACAGAAGAATGACTTCTAAGTGTTTGTTCTTTTCAGCAAGGATTTTTCTTTTGCTCATTCTTTTCGCTCCAGCAAGAAAGGGCCTGCTTACATGGGGATGATAATAGTACCCAATGCATGTGATTGTTCACAGGAGAAACATTTAATTTAGCACCAGGTATGGTTCGTGGTCAGAGTGCAGTGAGTGAGAACTGCTCTTCTTGCGATTGACTATCATCATCCCCCTCATTCATGTTGCATCACCCAGATAAACAAAGAGTAACCACTAAGTGGAGTTGGTTAAAGCATCTTTTGTTCCTTGGGATAATTACAAAGACCAAATAGTTATGAATTGTTCTGACTTCCAAAACTTAGTGATTACTGTCAATCTCTTGCTCTACCCATTCTATGTAACAAACTGGAAGATGGACTGGCTGGTCTGCAAATCACCTCTTTCCTTTGGCTGGGTTTTCATCTGTGTGTGTGTGTGTGTGTGTGTGTGTGTGTGTGTGTGTGTGTGTATTTGCACCTATGTGTCATTTATAAAGAGCAAACTAAGTGCGAAGCACTATGCTATGTGCTTTTACCTAGCTATCTTATTTTATTGTCAGTACTAACCCTGTTAGGTTGAAATGATGATCTCTACTTAAGACATGAGGAAAAAATGTTTGAGAAACTTGCTCAAGGTCACACAGCTAGTGAGAAGCAGGACTCCAAGGGGTGCCTGGGTGGCTCAGTCAGTTGAGTTGCCCATTCTTGATTTCGGCTCAGGTCATGCTCTTGGGGTCATGAGATCCAGCCCCACTTGGGGCTCTGCGTTCAGCAGGGAGTCTGCTTGAGATTCTCCTTCTCCCTCTGCCCCCCACCCACAATGCCTCACCCCTGCGCACACCTGCTCTCTTTCTCTCAAATAAATAATAAATCTTAAAATTAAAGAGAGGCAGGACTCCAGTTGCATCCAGGGCCTGTTTGTTTCTGTGATGTTATATTGTTTTTTTATTGATATTTTCTGTCCTGAAATCCCCCTATATTCAAGAGAAGGGAGGCCCGGGAGGCCCAAGCCCCACCCTTTGTGTGGAGTATTTTTGGCTCGGTATGCACCCTACTGCCCCCTTGTGGAGCTCTGCTGCCGCTGCATTGTCACCAGAGGGAGGAGGCATAGTCCTCAGCCGGGAACAAGATGAATGGGGTCTGGGTGCTGGGCTGGGCCACCTGGCCTGTCTCATTCTTCAGGTGGCAATTGGAACTCGACTTCTAGGGTTGTTGTGAAAGTTAACTAAGGTGATGTGTGTGAAAGGCCTTTGTAAAACCAGAAAACACAAGCCATTTGGAAAGTTATTAAGGGGCTTAGGGCTCCCCTGACTCCTAACGGGCTAATGTGGATTCTTCCTAGGAGTCAAGGATGTCTTGTCTCCCTTCTCCCACCGAAACATCAGGGTTTGTTGTGTTTTTCTGGGTTTTGTCCCTCGCTGTTGGGACGGGGTGGGGCAACCAGGAAGAAATGTGAAAATCAGGAAGTGATCAACAGTGTCATTTTATTTACCTGTTTCCCGATATTCCTGTGGATGTCCCTATGAGCACGTGTCTGTGTCCCTACCCATCCTGTCAGGAGTCTGACCCTTTAAAAGGAGATCTTGAAATCAATGAAGGGCAGCACTGCGGGCAGTGCACGGGCACATCCCCAGAACTCCAATCTGGGAGACCAACCACTTTTCTTCACCTACATCCTGGCCAGTGCTATCGTGATCATTTGTCTCCCATTTTGCCTGTTGTCTTTCAGTGCTGTGGAGACAAGCAGTGGGGAGACTGGAGGCCTCACCTGGCTGTGATTCTGTCCAATCAGGGTGGGGACGCAGAGCTGCACCAGCGTGCGATTATCACCATGGGGGACACCCTGGGTAAGCAGAAGCCAGCCCAGCCGCCCTCGTCTCCTCTCGGGCATCTCCAGGCCAGCTTTAAACATCTATCCCGAAGCTTTAAGGCGCTATGCAGGGCCTGCCTGGGTCTGTGCCCTCCGTGTTTGGGGAACTCCAGGGAAAGGAGCATCTTTCTTGCCTCTCCATTTCCCAACATTTTTGCTGCAGGCCAATGCAGGCCAGACCCCTGAGATTCGAGATTCAGGTTGTGCTGCCGTAGGAAGCAACTCTCAGCAGCTGGCTTTCTATCCCTGGTCAGATCGCCCTGAAGATGGAGTTAACACACGGGGAACCTCGCCGCCTATTATGGCTGGTTGCACAGTGACCCAGCACAGACAGATAGGAAACCCTATTTTTGCCCGAACTACCCGGGGGAATTGTGTGGTTTGTGTTCTCTCTCAGTGAACGTGGCTTTATAAACACTTAGGGGCTATTGGATGTTCCAGATCAGCGGTTCTCAAATTTGGTCCAGGGGAAGAACATCCAGAAATCATGACAGTCTTTATAAACTTTGCGACATATTGCTCTGTTAAACCTGAAGTAGCAGTACGTAGGCTTGTGGGCCAAGTCGGCTGACAGGATGCTTGACACCATTGGAAAGGGGGGTAGGTTTTGTTTAGTCCTTCTTAGGTGCCAGGCACTATGCTGGGTAACGTAACCAGTACTTAATTCAATTTTGAGGTCATGGGAAATGTATGGGAGAACATTCTGGAAATGGGAACCAGTGGGTAATTATCATGATTTTTGTGAGCTCTGGGAAAAGTTTCCTATGTTTGATTTCTGCAGGAGAAGCATTAGTGCCCCAAGAAGCTGAATTTAAAAACTGCTACTCCCCCACGGCCCACTTCTTTGCTCAGGTGTATGCACCTGTTCCTTTTCACTCCCAGGAAGGGACTAACATGTTTAGTAAATTCCTCATCACAAATACATGAGGGGAACAGGAATTAGTGACCTATTCTGGCCAAAGAGAACCGAAATGGAATGTCTGAAGCCAAGAATGTGGGTGGGAGGGGGGTTGTGGTTTACGGCCTCTGACTCCTGAGCCCTCCACTCCTTGACTCCCATGAGGACTTTCCCCTGGGCACCCCCTACCCCCAGCCTGCCGTGCCATCTCTCTCTCATCCTGCCCAGAGAGGGTCCCCACACGGCATGCTCCATGACTGGGGCTGGCTCTCCTCCTCCTGCAGCTGGGAAGGGACTGGTGGAGGCAGCTCACTTCTGCTACCTCGTGGCTCACGTGCCCTTCGGTCACTACACCGTGAAGACTGACCATCTGGCCTTGCTTGGCAGCAGTCACAGGTACGTGGTCTTCTGGGGATGGGAGTGGGAAGCATGTTTTCCAGGGGACTGGTTTAGCCCTTGCTGGGTTTCACGTTTTCCATTTTCCTGTGTGAATTTCAGCTAAAGCTTCTCCCCTCTTCTGGGTCTTTTCTGCAGGGGTCTGGGCAGGGAGGTGTCCAGTGGGTGCTGCATCACACCAGCAGGGGGCCCAGTCCTGCTCCCCAGAACTGTGCTCCTGTGCCTTTGGGGTGTATTGTGCCCCTCTGACCACTGGGTGGCACCCTGGCTCCATGACCAGAGGTCACCTCTTCTGACTTGTCTGAGCAGTCAGGGCGGCTTGCCTCTGTGTTACGCAGCCCTGGGCCTGTCTCAGAGTCGGCCCGGGCAGAACAAGGAAATTGGAAGAAGTTTATGTTTACTCCTTACACCCCTACACTGGCTTAGTGCACAAGCTACTCCAAGTCCCACCTGTTACTTATTCTTTGCTGGCCATCACATTAGGCTTTTCACGCAGAAGGATCTTAATAATCCCATAGGCAGTAAATAATATGGACAAAAAGACCAGCTTGCTTCCTAGCAGTCCTCCATGTTTTGGATCTCTCTTCTCCACACCCTGGTCATAGTTAAGATTTCCTAGGCTCTCTTACATGGTGCCAGTCATTTTATTTGCACGATTTCCTTTAATCAATACAAAGTTACCCTATCAATAAGGTATGTTTTAAATCTTCTCTTTGTATAGGAGGGAAACCAAGACACAGAGAGGTTAAATAATTTACCTAAGATAGCACAGCTAGCGTGAGGTCACACTGGACTTGGAACCCAGACCGTCAGGCTGAGAAGCCCTTACATTCATTCATTCATTCATTCGTTTATTTTTAGTTTAAATTCCACTAGCCAACATACAGTACATCATCAGTCTCAGAGGCAGATTTCAGTGATTCATCAGTTGCATATAACAGCCAGTACCCTTCACCCAGTTACCCCATCGCCCACCCACCGAAGCCTGTTAACTGTTGTGCCAAGCTGCCTACCTCTGGGGAACGTACAGTCTTACCGCCAGCTCTCTCCGATCGAGGCCTTTGATGGCATATAGTTGGCTTGTCACATCCCATCTGTGCCAAATGCGGCAGTAAATGTGTATGGGTTAATCCGTCTCCCTCTTATACTTGTATCGACCAAGGGCATTTCTGGAGGTAGCCAGGGGTGACCCTGATTTCAAAGACGGAGCTTTTTATTGGGGCATGTGGAGGGGTCTGGCAGCCCCTTGGATCACAGTTGCTCAGCCCGCTTCCTCCTTGGCTGAATGGACAGCCAGCACAGGGACTGTCATTTGATTTTTGGCCCCATGCCCGGCCACGCCTTCCTTTATCGGGGCTCTTGGGGTGCCGCATCACTCCCTCTTCTCTTTTGTTCAGGCCAGGTGTGGCCTCGTGCAGGTGCGCGGTCTAGGCCTTCAGGGCACTAGGTTAGCTCTCAGCATCTTTAAGAGGAGCACCCAGTGCCCCGCCGAGGTGGGAGGGGGAGCAGCTTGCCTTAGGGGACCCTCCCGCAAGAAGGTGGAGGAACCCGCCTTCCTGCCATCCCTGCTCCCCAGCCCGGGTGGTGCAGGACACCGTCCGTCCCATCCCCAGCCTCAAGGAGGTGGAGCGAGAGGAGGCAAAGCATTCACTCCGGAGGAGGCCCGAGTGTCTCTCCAGGCGGCGGCCCCCGGACCAGCCCAGGGCAGAAGCCCCACCGTGGATGGGGCAGCTGGAGTCGCCGCCAGGATGTCCCCGCCCCCCTCCTCAATTTCTTTTATTATTATTCCCTGGTTGTAGTCAAGAGTTTTTGAAATTTGCAACCACCGAGGCTATCCAGAGGACGGAAATCTTCGAGTACTGTCAGATGCTGGGCCGCCCCCAATCCTTCATCCCTTCTTTCCAGGTAACGGAACCCAGGGGAGGCCCGCAGCCGCCGCGTTTCCAGCTGTGCTCCTTGGCACGGAGGGCGGGGCCGGGTCCCCTGCGCTCGGAGCCCCCGCAGCTCAGGCGCAGGGTGCGGGGCGTGCTAGAGCCTGGAGGGCTGCCTGTAGGCGGCCGCCCTGCTGGAGGCCCGGAAAGCGCGCGCCCTGGGGCCCCGCTCTGCTCCCCTTGCCCCGGGCCGGGCGGGCGCCTGCTCGCTGCTGCCTCCCCTCGGCACCGCGGGGGCTCCCCGAGACGCCCCGGCCCTCGCCCTGCTTCCCGCCCCGCAGGGCTTTCGGCCGGCAGGGGGCGCGCGGGGCCCCAGTCTCTGCTCTGCGTCCTCGTCCTCGGGGGCGGCCCTCGGGCTTCTCCAGGGCCTGCTCCGGAGTGCGCGGCAACACACACGCTCACACCACACAGCACGCAGTCACACACCCTCACACCCCACAACACACACACACACCCACAACACATACACTCACATACATAATCACACCCCACAACACACACACTCACACCCCACACCCCACATACACACTCACACCTCACACTTATAGTCACACACACTCACACCCCACAACACACACACACACCCCACAACACATAGTCGCACTCACACCCCCCAACACACACACATACCCACAACACACACACACACTCACACCCCACACACCACATACACACTCACACCTCACAACACAGTCACACACACTCACACCCCACAACACACACACACACACCTCACAACACATACACTCACTCACACCCTACACCCCACATACACACTCATACCCCACAACACACACAGCCCACAACACATACACTCACTCACACCCTACACCCCACATACACACTCATACCCCACAACACACACGTACAGCCCACAACACATACACTCACTCACACCCCACACACCACATACACACTCACACTTCACAACACTTATAGTCACACACACTTACACCCCACAACACATAGTCACACACTCACACCCCATAACACACACACTCACCCCATTACATACACATTCACACCTCACAACATACACACTCACATCCCATATACACACTCACATCTCACAACACAGTCACACACACTCACACCCCACAACACACATAGCCCACAACACATACACTCACTCACACCCTACACCCCACATACACACTCACACCCCACAACATATACAGTCACACACACTCACACCCCACAACACAAGGCACAAAACCAAACCTTGAAAATGACTGAATTAGTTATGATAAGGGAAGTGACCCCATTAGTATCTTCTTCCAGTGTCTTACCGAAGACTGTCCTTCCCCGGCAAAGCCGTGCCAGAGCAGCTCCTTCCAGAATAGTCTTCTCATCTCTCCCTCATCTCTTTGGTCATCCCACCTTTCAGTCACCTCTGGGCTGAGGGTAAGGAGATTAGCGAGTTTTAGTAAGTGTGCTTTAGGTGCAGGCATTGTGCTCTTGTGTTTTTAGGGGATTGTTTCTCATCCCGTGAGGTGGGCACCATTACCCCCATTGTGCAAACGAACGGCAGCTCAGAGGAATTCCATGGTATTGGCTCACATCTCTTGCGTACCATTTGTTCTAAGACCTTTATGTGGTTTATCTAATTTAATCTTTACAACAACCCAGGGGTAAATCGTATTATTAGCCCCATATTATAGTGAGGAAATTGAGGCATGGGCAGGTGGGGTGACCAGGCCAATGTGGCACACCAGCGTGGAGCTGGGATTTGACCTTGGACCTGTCTGATTCCCAGAGCCTCATGCTCCGTCTTGCTCTGCCACGCACGCTTCTGCGAATACTTGCCGGCCCTGCGCCTGAGTCCTTTCTTCTTGAATATGTCCCCCCCGCTGGTGCCTGGTCCTAGGGTCCGCACCCACCAGGGTTTCCAGATGGGTGGGCTTCCTGGGAAGAAGTAAGTTGTCTGCGCATTTCCATGGCGACCGGGTCTCCTACGGAGACTGCGCTGATGTGACTCATCCCTTTCTCAACAATGCAGGACCTGCAGGCTGGATTTGAAATTGTGCCCATAGCCAGATAGAATGCCCCAGATAGGATGGCACGAGGCCCTCCTTGATATTTGGATGGCAGAGTTAGCGGAAGCCGGCAGTCAGCTGACTTCCAGGAAGTCTTATCTACATTTCTCTCCTTCTGTCCCGGCCTGGGTGGACGAGTCACTGGCCCTGTTCCTCTTCACAGGTGTATAAGCTCCTTTATGCTTCCCGTCTGGCAGATTATGGCCTCGTGTCCCAGGCCTTGCATTACTGCGAAGCCATTGGCACGGCCCTCCTTAGCCAGGAAGAGAGCGATCACCCTGTGCTATTAGTGGAACTCATCAAGGTGAGTTTCTCAAAGGGTTCTCTGCAGGTGTTTTATCTTCGGTGTTCAGAGAAAGCTATTGTAAAGCAGCTTAGACTCTGCATCCCATCTCTTTTGAACATGCTAGAAAATTGGAGCCCATGGCTGTCTTTGACCACATATGCATGCCCAGGTGTGATAAGCAGAGTCCTGACACCACACAAAGAAGCAGGCAATGGGCGGAGGGTGGTGGGATCGGGAGCCTGGAAACCAGGCGTGTGCTCTGCCAGAGACTTGTTCTTGCAACTGCTTTTCTGGGACAGTAAAACTGCACGTTATGGAGAACCGCTCTAATTATAAACTCTGGACTTAGAAAATATAGTTTAGTGATTAAAACAGGAAATGATCCTTATTAAAATGCTTTTAAATGCATGGAATATTTTATCACATGTGGGATACGTTTTAAAAAGAAAACAAAAACAAATCAACTTTTAGTTCCTGGGGAAGAAAACAATCAGGCAAATAGTTGTTCCAATTAACTAAAGAAAAATCCATTAGCTGGAGAGTAAAACAGCAGCCTACTGTCAATTTTTGCTTTGCTTTAGATGACTGTTGGATTCTGTAGCCAACCAATGTGTAGTGCTGGGCCCCCTGGCCCTGGAGTGTCCGCCCGCAGGCCGGCGGTTGCAGCGAGCTCAGGGACCCAGAATAGGGGGCCTGGGAATTTTGGGACTTAATGATGGAGTAGAATCTTGCAAGACAAAGTAGTCCCTCGACCATCCCTTGGAAGCTGGTTTGAAATGCAGACTTACCCCAAAGATACAGATGCAGTGAAATGCTGGGACACACTGCATAGCAGCAATGTCCACAATAGCCAAACTGTGGAAGGATCCTCGGTGCCCATCGAAAGATGAATGGATAAAGAAGATGTGGTTTATGTAGACAATGGAATATCACTCAGCCATTAGAAACGACAAATACCCACCCTTTGCTTCGATGTGGATGGAACTGGAGGGTATTATGCTGAGTGAAGTAAGTCAGTTGGAGAAGGACAAACATTATATGGTCTCATTCATTTGGGGAATATAAAAAACAGTGAAAGGGAAAAAAGGGGAAAGGAGAGAAAATGAGTGGGAAAAATCAGAGAGGGAGACAGAACATGAGAGACTCCTAACTCTGGGAAACGAACAAGGGGTGGTGGAAAGGGAGGTGGGCGGGGGTTGGGGGTGACTGGGTGACTGGGTGGCACTTGATGGGATGAGCACTGGGTGTTATGCTATATGTTGGCAAATTGAACTCCAATAAAAAAACAAAACAAAACAAAATAAAAATGAAATGCAAAAAAAAAAAAAAAAAAAAAAAAGAAAGAAAGAAAGAAATGCAGACTCTTTGGCCCTACTCAGAATTCTGGGATCAGAATTAGCATTTTAACAATAGCCCAGGCGGTTCCTGGGAGCACCAAAGTTCGGGAAGCACTGTTAGAGCAGACAGTTGCAGGGACGTAAAGCTGGGTAACGACAGTTTCTTCTTATATATCTTATTGACCATCTAACACCAAGATGGATTAATTGCTTATTTATGTTGCAATTTTGGGAAGGTAACTGCTGAATTGGCTACCCGTCAATTAATTATCCTTTGTAATCTAATTTGCAAAGGAGTTAACACTGTCCTTCTCTTATTCCCTTATTGCCTCTTTCCCCATGTCTCTTTCTCCTTGTCTCCTTTCTTACCTTCGCCCCTGACCCGGCTGGAAACCTGGCACAGCTAGCAGAGAAACTGAAGCTGTCAGACCCCTTGGTTGTAGAGAGACGCCGTGGAGACAGGGACCTGGAGCCAGACTGGCTGGTGAAGCTGCGCAGGCGGTGCAAGGAGCTAGCGGTGAGTGGGCTGGATCCGGGCCAGGGGCTGAGACCTTTGTTTCTCTCTTTGCTTCCCCTAGGACCCGGTAGCCAGGCACTGACCTTGGCAAATCCCCAACCCTGTGGTGGGCCGTGAAGTCCCCCTGCACCCACGAGGCACAGGTTGACCTGGGAAGGGATGGCACTCAGCCTCCCAGCCACTGCTCCCCTGACCCTGGTGGAAATGGTTTCCTGTGTCTGCCTGTGAGGCCCTGGGGCCCACTTGCCGATCTCCCTTGCCACCCTTCTCTGTGGTCCTAGAAGATGCATTTTATGACCATTAAAGCTTTCATCTCTCTGTTAGGAACAATGGATCACAGTGGACCTGTGTCACTTTCATGTAATGTAGGGCAATTGCTTAAAAGATTTCCAGGCCTTTCGTTTTTGTTCTGACAAGTGCAAAAGCTGCTGGCAGTAATTGTAACATAATTGGAACAGGGCTACCTCCATTCTCTTTCTGCCACCGTCTCTAAAGACAGGACAGGGTGGGGTTTCCAAGGCACCGGTGGCCTTACTCCCACCATGCCCCATGCACATGGGACCCTGGGCCCCACAGTTTGATCCCTTCCACTTTCCCTTTCTTGGGGAGACTATGGATGGCGTTGGTTTCCTGGTCCCTGCCAGCTCTGAGCAGGGCTGAGGCCTGGCTCCTGCTCTTGTGCCTCACCTAAGAGCCCTTGGCATTCAGGTGAGGCTCCCCTACCTCACCACTCCCTCTGAAGTTTCTTTTTTTTGAAGATTTTTACTTATTTATGAGAGAGAGAGAGGGAGAGCACACATAGGCAGGGGGAGAGGGAGAAGCAGACTCCCCACTGAGCAGGGAGCTCAATGCAGGGTTCGATCCCAGGATTCTGGGATCATGACCCGAGCCAAAGGCAAACACTTAACCAACTGAGCCACCAAGGTGCTCCTTGGGCTTAATTTTTAAACCATTGTTCCCTGTTCTTGCTTTTCTTTGTGTGGCTTAAAGAGATTTTACTTTATTTTGAATAGCACAAGGTAATAGGAGATGCTGCGGATCCTCATTCTGCTCACTCAGACACTTCGGGAGCCAGAGAAACAGCAGGTACCTGTGCCGATGACCTGACGTGTGAATGGCTGACCCTCAGGACCTGATATACGAGACACAGAAATGAGAAAACACCCGCCTTGCCCTCCCTGGAGCACGGCCTTGCCCATATAAATCTGATCGGTTGGTCCAGGCACCTTCTCTCCCTACAGCTCTGGCCCACATCAGGCATCCTGACCCTTCGAAGTTCCCTCATTATGGGAGTTTCTGCCTCACATTCAGGCTTTCAGACTCATTGTAGCATGTTGTGATCTCACGGTTTCGCCAGCCCTAGTAGCTTCTTCCCAGCTGAATGTATTTCTTGAGGCCACAGATGGTGGATTGTTCATACTTCATGTAGGTGTTGGGGACATCGGAAGATTGATTTTGAGCTATCCTTTTTGAGTTTTGAGCATTCAGTTGCTACACACAGGCACCGTACATTTCACGATGTTTTCTTTTCTTTTTTCTTTTTTTTAAAGATTTTATTTATTTATTCATGAGAGACGCAGAGAGAGAGAGAGGCAGAGACACAGGCAGAGGGAGAAGCAGGCTCTATGCAGGGAGCCTGATGCGGGACCCGATCCCAGGTCACCAGGATCACACCCTGGACTGAAGGCAGGCGCTAAACCGCTGAGCCACCCAGGGATTCCCCCATTTCACGATGTTTTCAACACATCCCTCCTTTCCCTTCAGGCTCCCTCTGGGCATTGGGTTGGGGAGAAAGTATTACCCCCAGATGGTTCTGTGCCCAGCTACCCCCCTCCTCTGGTGGGGTCAGGACAGGGCTTCATCTCTTTACTTCTAGCCCTTTCCCACCCTTTAGCACTTCCTTCACTGGTGAGCAAGGGGAGGGCAAAGAAGGCAGGCCTTGGTTTCTGTTTCTCAGCTTTGCTGCTCTGTCATGGAACCTGTGAAGGTCAGGACTGGAAGGGAACCAGGCTGGGAGTTTTTGAATGATGTTTCTCCTAGGAAGCAGCTATGTCTCTTGTCACCCAGTTGAGCATGTGGGTCAGCAGCACCCCAGCCCCATGACCTTGGGCCGATCACGGCCCGTGTCTAGACCACGGTCCATCTCATCGGCCACATGGAGGAATGCAGCCATGCTTGCTTCCAGGGCCGATGCTCCGACTCTTTAAAAGCAAGCCCATCATGTCTGTGGTCTGATTCAGGTTTTCACTGGAAACTCTCTATGTTTCAGACACCCAAATCCGTTAGGAAATCCTTTTTTAAAAATATTTTTTTATTCATGAAAGAGAGAGAGAGAGAGGCAGAGACATAGGAGGAGGGAGAAGCAGGCTGCCTGCAAGGAGCCTGATGACCAGAACCCTGGGGTCATGACCTGAGCCAAAAGCAGATGCTCAACCACTGAGCCACCCAGGCGTCCCAGGAAATCCTTTAAAGGAGAAAGCTTATCCAAAAGCAAGAGTGTGGTGTTAAATGAGGTGATACTATCTCTTCTCCCAATATGCTTGTTTAAGGCTTGGAGATCATACATGGTAGTGAGGGAAATCATTTTGTAAACTCTAAGTCATAAGCAGTGAGAGATGTTACATCACACTCATGGCAGCCACATCAAGCGGGCTATCTCTGTGACTTCTTTCCAAAGGGGGCATGGGCAGGAATGGTCCTGGTGTGATGGGTCCATTCCGATGCCACATTGCAGGTCTCAGTTCCTCCTTTTGCTCTATGTCCTCAGAAAGCACTTTCTACCATGATCTTTCGGGACATCCAAGCGACTCAGAAGCCCTTGGGGACCGCTCAGCCTTGTGGCCAACACTGGAGCAGATGGGCCCAACCCAGCCCAGCCCACAGCAGCCCTTTCTCTACCAGCCCGGCTCCCACCCAGCAGGGGGAAGTGTGGGGCAGATGGGTGTCCCAGTGCCTCTTTACTCGGTTGCCAGGACCAGTGGTAGCCTGGCAGAGGTAGTAACTCCTGGAGGAGGAACCTGGGAGGAAACCCAGCAGATGCACCCGCCCCCTGGTAAGAGCTGTCAGGAAGGCTGGAAACCTGGGGGCGGGGGTGGGGTGGGGTGGGGGGGCGCGCTTTGAGGGGAGGAAGGAGAAGAGAGAGGTGGGGTCAGAGCCGATAAGCCCTGAATGGTGGGTGCGGGCCCCACGGAGGGCCTACTACTCAGCAGCCCTGGGGCTGGTACTTTGCATGCCCCGGAGGGACATTGTTCCCTTCCTTTGTGGTCTGCCTCTCCACTGGGAAAGCATAACAAGGCCAACAATAGTTACTGTCCCTCCTCTCAGATGCAGAGTCCCTAGAAGAGAGGAAGGAGAATGACAGGGACATGAAGCTGTCATACTGCACCTGAGAGCTCACTGTCAGGGGTTGCTAGCAGAGACCCACTCTTCTGTCCTGCCCCCAAATGAGGTGATGGGAGACAGAGGGGCTTGATGTCAGGGCCCTGATGAGCAGGGCTGAGTGATACCAGGGGAGTGCTGGCAACCAAACAGGAGGATTAGATCTTAGACCTTCTAAGATAATGTCCTGTCCAGGACAGGAGGCTCAAATGGAGGGGAAGGTCAGGAGGATCCCTGTGTGGCCCTGGTTTCCAGGATTCTGAAGGAATGGACTTGGTTCTAAGTAGAGATCAGGTGACCAGCATGCCTTGGGGTGGCTGGGATCGAGAGGGTTGTGCATGTGGACTTGGCTTTTACGTGACCCACTCGGGATCATGGGCTTGGACCTCCAGCTACTTTGTGATTAGAAAAGCTGACTGCGTCCCCTTCCTTCCTCAGGGTAGAAGGAAAAAGCACAAGCTCCAATCACTGTGTTTGTTTGTGTTTTGTGTCATAGTAGAGAACATGGTATCTCCAGGAAGTTTCCAGCATCCTGATGGTCAAAAGGTCGTTTCCAAACCGCAGGTGAGAGGACAAAGCACAGTGGATGCCAATGCCTACTCTGATGCTTCAGGCTTTCTCCAGTGGCCCAGACTTCTTAGCCTTCCTCCTCCTGGCTCTAGCTGTCCCTTCCACACTGTACCTTGTTTCTTCTCGTTTCTTTCTATGCCACATCTTGGTGGTGGGAAGGGGGGCCATGTTTTTGTTCATATTCAATCCTACCAGCCAGTGTCCATGGGGTGAGGGGCGGCAAGGCCGAGTTTCCTTTGGGCCTTAGAGACCTCTCACATCCTCTCCTCGCCTGGCACCAGGCACCACCATGCCCCGCCCTGTCATGGGAGACTCTGGATGTTTATGTCTTTATTGTAATTTTTACCTCACTGTTTTCTCAAGAAGGATCAATGGCAGCTGTGTCTTTTCTCCTCAGGCTAGAAGGCCGTGGAGGATGTGGCTCTGTCTCACAGATCAGGCTAGCTAGCTTCCCAATGGATGCACCCTTCTGCCAACAATGGGTATTTGAGCTTTGCCTGGCTTGAAGGGTGCATTGCATACCTTTGATCACATAAATAGTGGCCACTTTGTATACATGTCTCAAGTAGTAGGTGCTGCAGGACCTCAAAAACTTCCATGCTTTCCTTTTTTTTTCTGACTGAAAAAGTAGTACATTATTGTTATAAAAAACTTAAAAAAAAGAAAAAGCATCATAAATAATCACATATCACTCATGTTTCTAAATGTGTATATAAAATTTTATTTCATTTTGTTAACACTATTAAATGAGGTTTTCCATATCATTCATAAATGATTTTTAGTTATTTTTAATTTTTATTTCATTTATTTTTCAAATTAATTCTTTTTATTTTATTTGAGAGAGTGAGAGCGAGCGAGCACACGAGCAGAGGGCAGAGAGCAGAGGCAGAGGGAGAAGAAGCAGGCTCCCTACTGAGCAGGGAGCGCAACGTGAGGCTCAATCCCAGGAGCCTGGAATTACGACCTGAGCCAAAGGCAGATGCTTAACTGAAAGCAGTCACCCAGGTGCCCCCACAAATGATTTTTAATATTGATAGATAAAATCCATTGTGTGAAAGCACCATCATCCATCCATACATCCATTCATTCATTCACAAATCCCAAGTTCCTACAACGAATGTCCCCAGCATGATCCCTGGGGACACCCAAAAACCAGACCAAGCTTGTTCTCATGCCCTTCTGTTTAGTGGAGTTGATGGCAAATAAACAACTGTGTGCATGCAAGGTTTTACTTTAGATGGGGTGGCCAGGGAAGGTACCCCTGGGAGGCCTTGATCAGAGGCCAGAATGAGGGCAGACTAGAGCCAGGGGAATGAGCGTGCGAGGTGTAGGGAATAGCAACAGCACAGGCCCTGAATGGGACCGACTTGGTGCAGGGAGCAAAGAGCAAGGGACCCATTGTGTGTAGAAAGTGGGGAGAGTGGGCTGAGAAGCAAGGCCAGAGCTGTAGAGAGAGGCCGGATCACACAGGGCTTCCTAGGCCACAGTGAGGAGCTCCAGGTTTCGTTCATCCTTCCCACATGGTTAAACATTTCAAGTGTGTCTCTCTTCCTTTTCTCTCTTTCCTCCTCTCTCTGTGAATTCCCTTCCCTTCCCCTCGTGTATAAAATCCAGTGGTGGGCGTTCTAGTGATGGACGCGCAAGCCTTGTCTATTTCTTGAATTATGCAACCAGGAAAAATTCCTAGAAGGAGAGTCCGACTGCTTAGGTTTGGATCCTCGCTCTGCCATGTACTGGCTGTGTGGCCTCAGACAGGTTGTTTAATCCGTCTGTGTCTTAGTTTTCTCATATGTAAAATAGGATGATAATAACCCACCTCACAGGACTGTTGTAAGGATTAAATGAATCACTCTACATAAAGTGCTTAGAATAGAATTTACTACATATTAAGTGCTAGACTCAAAAATTGAAGCTTTTTCAATTTTGGGGGAAAGTATTTTCCAAAGGTTGTACCGATTATGCTTTTTTTTTTTTTTTAAATATAAAATGTAAATACACTAACATTTACATCACACAAATATCATGTGATTCTGCATATAGGAGGTACCTAAAAGAGGCAAGTTCATGGTCAGAAAGAGTAGAGATTTCTAGGGGTTTCTGAGGAGGAAAAATGAAGAGTTAGTGTTTAGTGGGCAGAGAGTTTCAGTTGAGGTCAATTAAATGTTCTGGAAATGGAGATTAGTGGTGGTTATATAACATTGTGAATGTACTAATGCCACTGAATTATACACTTAAAGATGGTTAAATTGGTGAATTTTATGCTATATATATTTTACCACACACACAAATCTAAAGGCCCATGGGCATATTTTGCTTCCCACTGGTGCATTTTGCAGTTGATCGTGAGCAATTTCTCTGGGAATGAGCTCTAGGATGAATTAGGGTCGGTGGTTGGGTGTGTGGATCCCTATGGGGTGTTTCCTATCCCACCTCTTCTCCACCAGGAGCCTTCCACATCCTCTGCTCCAGGACTCAGCACAGTTCTGGAATGCTAACGCGGGGAGGTAACACTGGCCTAAAAGCCCATCAGATTAGGGATGACACAAGGACTGGGATTGGGTTCTGGCCTTGTCTTGAGGCCTTCAGCACATTATTTCGCAGAGCTAAGCCCTCTTTCCTCATCAGTAAAATGTGATCCTGTAAGGCCATCCCACAGATTAACTGAGTGGGGCTGGTGACAGAGAACATGTGACTTGCCTTCATAACCTGTCAAGTGCCATAAAAACGTTAGTTCTTATTTTCTTTAACTCCAGGAGCCACTGATTCCCAGATCACGAAATACTTCTGAGAGTTCCACTTCTTCAGTCAAGGAGGAGGAGGAGGAGTCTTCCGATGAGGCAGATAAAAAATCTTCCCAAAACCCGACACAGAAAGGAAAACTAGGAGATGTGAAAGAGAACACAAAGGTGGAGGGTCTCGTTCTGTTGCCACTGTTCCCTTTCCAAATGATGGTGGTGGGGTGGGTAGGGTTGGGAATCTGGGCTTTGGCTGGGCCTCTGACTCTCCACCATCATACTGGAGTGGGCCTGTCTCCTAGTCAGTGGGAGAAGCACACCTGGAGGCCTTAAATCTCCTTCTTTCCCTTCCAGAGCTCAGGGTTTGGCTGGTTCAGCTGGTTTCGCTCAAAGCCCACCAACAACGCATCTAGCTCTGGAGAAGACTCATCCGACAGTCCCAACTCTGAGGTTAGCATGAGGGTGTGAGGGCAAGGACTCTTCCTCACTTGTGGGATCTTTGGAGGAAGTTTCCTCAGAACCTTTGAGGCCCTGAGCTGGCATCTGGCAATCGGCAAAGGCCGGCTGGGTCTTAAAAATCAGGATGGAGAATATTAATTTTAGGAGGCCAGTAGTTGACTATTGAGTAGAAGAGTGGCACTAGAGTTTTGGGGTGGCAAGTGGAGTTTCGGGGTGAGTACCCAGCAGCAAGGTCAGAGGTTGAGGCTGCAGTTGTGGGCACTGTGGGAATAGGGGCAGCTGGCATTTGGTAACAGTCAGTACCCCTAACACTGCCTGTCTTTCTCCACTATGCAGGAGACCTCCAGAGTATCTTCTCCTCCTGAGGCTGGCCCCGGCCTCTCACTGACCTCTCTCCCAGCGCCCCAGTCTCTGCCAGGCACCAGCACCTTGTCTGGGGCCACAGGTAACACCAACCTCATGTCCTTTGGGCTGTCTCTGGGCTCCCTCTCCTCCTCAGGTATTGGGGGTGCCTTCTGGAAGTGGAGCCTCCTCCGCCCTGAGCAGTGGAAACGGCTCTGTCTGACTCATTGCTTTCTAGGCGAGGGTGAAGTCGGAGGATCAGCATCCAGTGGGGGAGCAGCCGAGGGCACTGGGAGTGGAGTCCTGTCTGGGCCTGAGGTGAGCAGCCCACAGGCTGGAGCCTGGGGCCCAACCAGATGCCTGTGTGTGCCAGGACTGAATATTCATTGTGGGCTGGAGGTGCCATCCTATGAGGGACTCATGGGGAACTGGAGAAAGCTTCTGTAGTAGTCCGCCAGGGCCATCATGACGAAATGTCACAGACTACAGCTTAAACAAAGTTATTTCCTCACAGCCCTGGAGGCTGGAAGTCTGAGGCAGGGGTTGGCAGGGTTAGTTTCTCCTGAGGCCCCTTTCCTTGGCTTATAGATGGCCATGGTTTTCACATGGTTTTCCCTCTGTGTGCGCCTGTGTCCAAATTTCCTCTTCTTATGAGGACACCTGTCATAATGACTGAGGGCCCTAGTGACCTCATTTTACCTTAATAACCTCTTTATTTAAAAAATTTTTTTCAAGGTTTTATTTTAAAGTAATCTTTACACCCAGTGTGGGGCTTGAATTTACAACCCCGAGATTAAGAGTCACATGCTCTACTGATTGAGCCAGCTGGGTGCCCCCTTAATCACCTCCTTAAAGACGCTACCTCCAAATACATTCGGGAATACTGGGGTTACAATTTCAACATAGGAAGTTTCAAGGAGACATAATGTAGCCCATAATGACTTCTCCAGGTGAAGTCTAGAGAATTGCTTCTTTCCCTGTCCCAGAGTTCACCAGTGTCTTTGGCAAGGACTGTAAAAAGTTCTTGATGAATTGTCCACACGGTATGGATTTCATGCCGACTGCCAGGAAAACATTTTTATTTTCTTATGGTTGGGTTAGAGCACTCTTGTAGTATTTTAGGCCTTCCAGAGAATATGATATTACTTTTTATGATGCCACCAATATAACTGTGGCTTTTTCTTCTTCTGAGCTTTAGGCATTGCCTCTGCATTGCCTCTGCATCACCACCCCAGACCCAGGGGTTGGCGGTGCCCACTTGAATCATGTTTGTTTGCTTAAATTCCCCAAGGTCTATCAGGAAACCCTTTTCATCTGCATCCCTTGACCAAAGTTAACGCTCAGGGAAGCCCTTGATGTTCTGGAATCAGAAGTGGTGATTGATAGGGTTTTTCTATTATTTTCCATCACAGGCTGTTTCCTCTGAGCTTTATTTCAACCCTGGTGTTCTGCTTCCCCCAACCCCTTTGAAAGGAAGCGTTCCTCTCTACAACCCATCTCAGGTGCCCCAGGTAAGGGATCCCTGAAGGAGAGAGGTTAGGAGCACAAATTTTGGATGAAGGCGATCCAAGGTTTCAATCCTAGTTTGCCACTTACTGTATGTGGGCTCTCGAGCAATCACTTACCGTCTGTAAGACTCAGTTTCTACATCTGGAAAGTGGGGTAGACAGTAGCTACTTCAAAGTGTAGGTGTGAGGATTAAATGGGAGCATGTGTGTGAAGGGCCTCACACACAGAAAATGCTCAATGTCACTATTATTAATACCACTCTTGCCCTTTCACAGGTCTTGAGTCTTTGAGAGACACATAAGTGTTGGTACCAATGGTGTGGAGATACCATCACTCCATCCTGGGGGTGAGGGGATCATTGCAAACTTTGAGAAAAGCTAAACTTCCTGCTCTTCAGTGACTTGGGGCAGACTGACTGCTCTCATGTACTCATTTGGCCTCTCCTCTTCATAAAATTGAATTTCTTTTGCCATATTTAAGAGGTGAAGGTGTTGGGTGAAAGTAAATAATTAGAATATCACCACAGGAAGCCAAATGCAGCTTGAGTGTTTTAGACTCAGGATGCCCTAACTCAGTCCAACCAGCCAGCCCTAGATGGAGTCCTTCTTGGGGCTAAAATTTCATGCAACATTTGTTCTGTTCCAGCTCTCCATGGCTACCAGCCTGAACCGACCGAATCGCCTAGCTCAGCGCCGCTATCCAACCCAGACATGATGAGAATGGTCACCCATCCCAGGCTGGTCTCCTTCCTTGATCTGCAGCCCCTCTGCCATATTGGGCCCCCCAAAAGAGTCATGCTGGCCTATTGCCTCTACTAGGACAGGGTCTTCCAGGACACAGCTCAGTCCAGTCTCTTAACATTAGCTTCAGAATGATGGCTGGTACTACATGGGCTGGATGGAAAAGCTGGGTAGAACAGCAGACTGGAGGGGAGCAGAATGCCATGGTGGGAGTATTCAGGGTGACAGCCTCAGATCCTCAGGAAAGTCAAGCCTAAGAACCCCTCAGCTGGAATCAATGATAACCCACTGGGCTCTGTGGCAGGCAATTATTTGGGGGAGGTGCCCAGAGCAATTTTCATGACTAACGTTGACACATTCCTCAATCTTAGTTCTATACCAATTCACGGCTCTAGTTAGCAAAGTTTATATACTGAAACTTGATTATTGCTTCCCGTCAGAACTCCCTCCTCAGTGACATTTCAGCAGTTTCCCTCTTGGTCCTAGTTTTGTGCACATTTTTATGTGCTTCAGATTAATTATATTTCTCTCACTTTCTTAGCTGGTCCTATTTTTTCACATTCTGGCATCTGGCTATCAAGTTAGATTGCTGTAGGCATCATATTGTCATGGTAACTACCGAACCTAATGATGCAGATGGATGGAACATCAGTATAATAAATGATGGGAAATGTTTCCTAAAAATTCACCCCTTCCTTAAGAGAGGAGGAGGAGTGCCTGATAGTGTTAATACCACCCTTCCTACCTCAGGCTTTTGCAAATGGATGTTTGGAGGGTCGGTGCAGCCAGAGGGAGGAGGGGGACATCTTGGAGATTTCCAGTTCTCTTTTCAAACCCAAAATAGGGATGACTCTTGCTGTTTGTCAGATTTGCTGCAAATTGCTCCTCACAAAGAACATTTTTTTCTATCTGTAATTGTACATACAGGTTTTGTACTCTAATGTACTACAGTTCTGATGTGGATAGCGATTAAAACAGATGATTTTATAGCAAATGCTTGTCTCTGGCTGATTTTTGCAGAGGGAGAGAGCACACTGAACACACTCTTCCCTGAAGTGCTTCTAATAACGGTTTCATTGTGTGATAAGGTGCGTGCAGCTGGAAAGAGCCCTTTGTTAATGGAGAATCTGGGGACTGATCCTCTTAACTTCCAAGTCTACTCTAATGTTATTTTTTCAATTTAGAAAATATGGACAAAAGCGCCTCTGATGCAAATCAGTCACTCCATTAACTAAATACTGCATTTTCTGTTCTCTGAAAAGTTTATTCATCTCTCAGATTAAATTAGGAAATGTATGCATAAGTGTTTTTTGGACCAAGAAGGCCCTCGGTAAATGCCGTTTCCTTACTTCCCCTAAAAGACAGCTGCTCCTGCCATTTGGTGTGCTGACATCCAGTGGTGGCATGATGGTGGCAGCGTGTGAGTTTCAGAGGAACCAAGTGGTTTCAACTTGGATCTCAGTGGATTCACAGTTCATCTCGTAACCTTGAGCAAGGTTATGTAACTGTCCTGTGGTTTAGTTCCCTCAACTATAAAATGAGGATGCTAATTACGATAGTATGATAGTCCCTACCACATAGGGACATCCAAGAATTAGTCAAAGTCTTAGAAAAGCACCTGCTACATGCTACCGCTAGATGAGGGGTTTTCTTTTTTTTTCTTTCTTTCTTTCTTTCTTTCTTTCTTTCTTTCTTTCTTTCTTTCTTTCTTTCTCTTTCAAGATTTTATTTATCTGAGAGGGAGAGTACACAAGGGAGCACAAGCAGGGGGAGCAGCAGCTGGAGAGGGGGAAGCAGACTCCCCACTGGACAGGGAGCCCAATTCAGGACTTGATCCCAAGACCCTGAGATCATGACCTGAGCCCAAGGCAGCTGCTTCACTGACTGAGCCACCCAGGTGCCTCTATATATACAAGTGTTCTTAAAAAATTATTAGTAAACAACCTAATAGGTACAGTATAGACTGCCTTGTTGCCTACCAAATTAAACTCTGGGTCTTTCATTCACAGTATAGGTAATGGAACAGTAATTTAAAACTACTTCTTGGGGCACCTGGGTGGCTCAGTCAGTTGAGCGTCAGACTCTTGGTTTGGGCTCAGGTCATGATCTCATGGTTGAGCCGTGCATCAGGCTCTGTGCTCTGTGGGAAGTTTGCTTGAGATTCTCTCTCCTCCCTTTGTTCCCCCCCTCTGCTCACAGGCACTGTCTACTAAATAAATAAATCTAAAAAAAAAAAAAAATCCCTACTTTTCAATAGGTGTCCTTATTACCAAGCTACTTTCTCTTCCTGCATCCTATCTGCCACCAATGCTAAGTCATGTGGCTTAGTGCCCCTGGGAACAATGACAGGAGAAGGTCAACCCCATAAAAATAACCTCTTTAGAGGAGAGTGAGGACCAAAGAGGAAGGCAAAGAATCAGATGCCTGGGTACTCACTTCCTCCCCCCATTGGAATAATTCCTGCAAAATCAGTGACTGAAGCATCACCAGAGTCAGCACTGAGCTGAGTTACTTCCTAGGCAAAGGGATATGCAGCAGTGAACAATGTTTCTGAGGGCAACTCAGGGGGCTTTATGCACTAGAAAGGGAGGAGGTCATGATTTTTATGCTAATTCTCGATTGACAGCTCGTGCTCTGCAAAGTCAGGCACATCCATTAATCTATATATGGTTGGCTAAAACAAGTCCTGTTGCTCCTTGGGCAGGAGACAGCCCTCAGCTGGGTGCAGGAAGGTCTGATGAACCGGTCACTCAGAGTTCTTGGTTGTTTATCAGCTTTTTTTAGTGGTGGTGATGGTGGTGAGTTTGCTAAAGGTCCTGATCGTTTTACAGCTTCAGCTGGCAAAAGCCAGTTGTGAACAAAAGTGAGTGCAGCTGTGAGCAGGAAGCATTTGGTTTTCTTTAGAAGGTGAAAACTTGGGGGGAGCAGAGCAGGTTGTGAGCAGAGCTGCTGGGATGGGGAGCCTGAGAGCACGGGGCTTGGGGTCCCCCTCATCCTCAGGGAAGGCCACTTGAGCAGCTGGCCTGGAGGAGCAGTGGGCCCGGCAACCTCCAATGTGGCTGGAGAGTCATGGCAGCTTGGCCTCTGGGATGGTCCTGGCCTGAGACAGAGCTGCTAGCCCCCTGCAGCCTGGTGTACGTGGATGCCTGCAGGGAATGACTGCGCAGTGTCCCTAAGGGTCACGGGGAGCCAGTTGTGCCCCAGCAGACCCAGGTCAGGGCTGGGCCAGAGCAGCCACCCGCCCTGTCAGCCGTAGGCCTGCTTTCCCACCACCGGGAGCCATGTGGGGAGAGAGAACAAGCCGAATTCTCTAAGGGAAGCCTTTACCAACAGACACTGCTTGAAAGAGAAGAGCCTGAGACATTATCAGTTGGCAAGTTTGTTTTCTCCTCCTCTTCAATGGGGTGTGAGCTTGGAGGAAGAAACGGAGAACAAAGATGCTACATTTGCCTTAAACTGAGTGGTGAGATGTGCAAACTCAAGATCCCGGAATATGCGTATAATTTAATATTTATATGAAAACACTTAAACTTAATGTTCAGTAATTTGGAAGAGAACAAACCATTAAATTCCATTTACGTGTCTTTATCACATATCACCATTCCAGGCTTCCGTCTAATCCCCTTATATGGCTGTAAAATTGCAAACCAGCCCAGCTTCCTCAGCCACCTATACATCCTCCCCTTTCAGCCTTAACTCAAGCTTCAGGGTGCTCAGGATCAAAGCCTCTGGCTGCAAGCGTTTCTTCCCCCTGGAAATCTTTTTTTTCCTCTTTGCTCTCTTCCTCTGGGTAACCAAGACGGAGAGCAAGAGACCGCATCCACCTCTTCACTAAAATCAGAATATTTTCTTCCCAAGAGGAAATATGCAAAACAGTCTACTGCTTGAAGAGAACAATAGGTATGTAATTAGGGTCTGGGCACTCACAGAAGTTCTCCGGGAGAGTGGAAGGGAAGAGACTTTTCTCCTCTTCTGTTTGCCATCGTAAGCTGGAAATTGCAAAGAGGATGATCGGCACACCGTAGGATGCTGGGCACTCACCTGAGTTGGCCGCTAAACGTGGTCCCCAGCGCGGGCGGCTCTCGTGAGTACTTGAACAAGGCATCATCCTTTCGGGGTCCTCCAGAAATGGTTTCGTAATGAGATGTGAAGTTATTTTGAGTGAGGATTAACAGCGTATTAAAATGTTTTATTACAATCTCGCTAAGTAGAGGAATCTGCTTTCCGTACTTTCTTCCTTTTTGTATGAATCTCCAGGTAATAGCTCTTCACCGGAACTAGGTGAGCAGCAGCCCAACTGGACTGACCTAATGCTTGTTCCTTGCAAGTGAGGTGCTTTCCTGGTCTTTATCTATCTTAAGAGCCGATTAAGTATCCAATTTTTAAAGAATCCCAAGATAGGGGGATTCCACGACTGCCCTTGAGGCAGCCCAGACTTTCACACCCTTGAACATTAGGAAATCATCCCTAATACTTTATGCCCAAATCACTCATGTGGCTCTTTAAGACACTCGGCTGGTCCTCAGCAGAGATAGAGAACAGCTGCTTCCTACCACCTGTGCCCAGAGCTCTTTCACGTTCTGGAAGGCCATTAAATTCAGTCTGAGCTTATGAAATGAAGGTTCACAAAATGGGGTTTTCTTGCCTAAAATTGGGGATATAACTACCTAAAAGCTTGGAGTTTCCTGGTAGTTACAATTGCCAGGCATCCTGAATTCAATAATAGTAATAGTATTGGGTACTTTGCGTCAGGTACTGTGGTATGGATCCCATAAAGTGTCTAGTATTTTTTTTTAAAGAACTATTTTTAAATTTTTATTTATTTATGATAGTCACACAGAGAGAGAGAGAGGCAGAGACACAGGCAGAGGGAGAAGCAGGCTCCATGCACCGGGAGCCCGACGTGGGATTCGATCCCGGGTCTCCGGGATCGCGCCCTGGGCCAAAGGCAGGCGCTAAACCGCTGCGCCATCCAGGGATCCCAAAGTGTCTAGTATTATTGTAACATATGATAGGTGGGGAATCTGGAAACTCCAGAGAAATTAAGCAATTTGTCCAAAGGCACACAGTTGGCAAGGAGGGAACTGGGGTTAGAATCCAGGTAGTCTGAATCAAGTGCTCCGAATCTGGGCTTTTAGTCACATTGTCCCTGGACACACATACATACATTTATTTGCTCCATTATTCATCAAATATTAACTGAATGATGTTTCAGGCACTGTACTGCTTTCCCAACAAAATACTTTTGACACTTAAACTACTCATTGTCTACTGAGGGAGACAGACACATAGACATAGAAATTACTACATAATGTAAGAACTTTTATACTTAAAAACATGTTCAAAGAACTTAGTACTTTGATATCCCTTAATAATGTAGGGGTTTCATCTATTGATATAACTTAGGGGCTTAAATGTAATATGTTCAAATTGTACCACCTCTCGTAGGCTAAGATCAAAGGTCAGTTCACTGCTTGTGTATACGAGAGCAAATCTGTTAGCTAGGTGTTTTTTTTTTTTTAAGATTTTATTTATTTATTTGACAGGGAGAGAGAGCGCGCACGTGCGAGCTCCCCAAGTAGGGGGAGTAGGAGAGGGAGAAGCAGGCTCCTGGTTGAGCAGGGTGCCCCACATGGGGCTTGACCCCAGGACCATGACCTGAGCTAAAAGCAGACACCCAACCGGCTGAGCCACCCAGGCACCCTGTTAGCCAAAGTTGTTATTTTTTTTTTTTTTTTTGTTTTGCCAAAGTTTAAAGCGGCACTTAGGATAGGTGTGCAGGAAGTCTGAGGAACAAGAGAAATAGTGCACTGTGATCACAAGGACCATGGAGCATTGGCATCTGAAAGAGAGAATCTGATTTAGACTTGCCAAGACTGCCACGCAGAGTCCCCTCTGGCTTCTTCCTGCCCTTTGCAGGATTCTGAAGCAGGAAAAGACTGAGTATTGCAGGGGAACTCTGCAGAGAAGGGTGCCAGGTGGCGCATGTGTGTGATTTTGCATGTGGACATATACAGGGCACCATCCCGTGAAGATGCCTTCTCAATTTATCTCTTCACCTAGACTCCACCCCCACCTTTGATTTCCTCTTCTTCACAATTATTGTTTACTCCCAAGAGAGGATTATTTAGAAGTTTCTTCATTACACATCATCCATGTGACTGGTACTATGTAGATGCCCATGGAGTCCCACTTACTAGAATAGGATGTAACAGATCCTGTGTCAATAAATACAGGCATTTGGCTAGAAACTGTTAGCTAATTTCTTATGTTCCTGCAGACTGGGTTCTTGGAAATCTAAAGTCTTGACTTTTAAAACTTGTCTCTGAGTTCTAGGAGCCCATTTGGGAATGTAAAAGATGATCACTGTTTCTTGATTTAACTTTTCACCGTTCTTATGTTCTACAATCATAATTTAGGATCACAAGGAGACTTTGTTGTCCTGGAACAGAAATAATTCGAGTTTTGGGCTTCAAAATTTCATTGCCATTTCTTTGGATATTTAAATAAATACTCAAGAAGTAAAGAATTAAGCAGGGCCTCCCAGTCATGACTTTTTTTTAAAAAATAGGAGACATCAGATTTATTTAGTTATTTATGTATTTATGTATTTATTTATTTGAGACCCAGAGAGAGAGGCAGAGACACAGGGAGAAGCACCTTCCCTGTGGGGAGCCTAATGCAGGACTCGATCCTAGGACTCCAGGATCACAACCCGAGAAAAAGGCAGTTGCTCAACCACTGAGCCACGCAGGCTAAGTGACCAAGGATATAAAAGTCATGACTTTTTATTTTATTTTTATTTTTTTTTTTAAACTCTTTTTTAAAATTTTTATTTATTTATGATAGTCACACAGAATGAGAGAGAGAGGCAGAGACATAGGCAGAGGGAGAAGCAGGCTTCATGCACTGGGAGCCCGACGTGGGATTCGATCCTGGGTCTCCAGGATCGCGCCCTGGGCCAAAGGCAGGTGCCAAACCGCTGTGCCACCCAGGGATCCCAAGTCATGACTTTTTAATGTAAGTTTTCAGCTTCTTCTCTTAGCAGTCGGCAGCAACTCCTATCCTTCCTTCCCCTAGCCCACAGATGCTGTTTGCTATCCAGGTAACTTATGTCAGTTAATATCTTGAGTCAGGATCCTGCTGCATGTACTTTGTGGAACAGGTATATTGCCAACAAGTTACAGATATGCTGACATTTGCTAAATTGGTTTTTAAATGCACCAGAGTAGTTTGCAATTTAAAGGTAGTTGGTGTTACACCGCCTAAAATAAAGAATTATTTGCGAAGGAAACAATCACTCCCGACTTAACACTCTGTAGAGGCTGACGTTGTAGTCTTGGGGAAGGCATTGCAGCAAGCGTAGGAAGACTTTCAGTTCTGGGCTCACAACCCACTGGCTAAACTGGTGACTTGCCATGAGTTAATTGAATTTCTCAATGTCCCCAAAATTTGTAGTCGAAAACTCTGATCCACCCATCTGACGAACATTTATTAAGGACTTCCCATGGGGTAGGTAAATGAAAGTCAAGTACTAGCTCTCAGAATGCACAAGTGAGTTGGGAGGCTAAGTGACCAAGGATATCCCAGGATAATTGTTGCCTCAGGTGCTGTTGGTGTGTGGCACCCTGATTCTGCCTCCCAGGGAGGTGATGGGGAAGGTTCTGGAAGAGGTAACTTTATCACGAAAAGACCCAGCCCAGAGAGGCGGATCAGTTTTCCTAAGTCCCTTTAATTAAAGTTCTGATTTCCAGGCTGATGAGCTTTTCCTTTGAATATGAAAACATAATTTAAAATGTAAAGCTTTTTTGGGGGCACCTGGGTGGCTCAGTCTGTCTTCAGCTCAGGTCATGATCCCAGGGTCCTAAGATGGAGTCCCGCATGAGGCTCCCTCCTTTCCAGGGGAGCCTGCTTCTTCCTCTCCCTCTGCCTGCTGCTCCTCCTGCTTGTGCTCTCTCTCTCTCTCTCTGACTCGCTCCCTCCCTCTAAAATAAATAAAATCTTAAAAAATAAAATGGAAAGCTTTTTATTATTGCATTAGGGGTGTGTTTGTAATAATAAAAACATCAATAATAATATTTCATGCTAGGCATTGATACAAGAGTGTAAGTTTACGTGTGTTTTTCATTAAATTCTCTTAACATACAATGAAGAGGGTATTTTGTAGAAATGAAGCACAGAGTTCCAATAACTTGTGTGTAACGTTGCACAGCAAGGATGGAGCTGGGAAAGCATTGTGCTTGGTGCCTCTTCTTTAATCCTTAAAACAACTCGAAGAGGTAGATTTTAGCTTCACTTCCTAGGGGAGGAAGTAGAGCCTCAGAGGTTAGTAACTTCCTCGAGATCACACAGTTCTTGGAGGAGCTGGGATTTGAACCTAGGTCATCTGGCCCCAGAGCCAAGGCCCTTACCTCTTGTTTACTTAGTTTAAGATGCTTGTGCCTGTTTTGCAAACCCCAACAGGACTAATGAACCTTGTTCCCAGCCTCAGCCAGGGGGAATCTCTGTTCCTCCGTTTCCATATGCAACTGAGGGATATTACTCATTATCTTGTGTCTATTTTCTCCATTAGGCTTGAGACTTCTCAGGGACAGGTGAGTAACTTACTCATCTTTAGATTTCCTGCACCTTGCATAATGCATATGCCTTATAAGGGCTCAAAATTCAAAATAGACCTGAATGAATAATTTCCCATCATGAGAACCTCAAAACTGTTTAAGAAAATACCCCCAAATGACTTCTGGCCTAGAGGTTGCTGTGTGGGGGTCACCTTACTGTTTGAATATGATCCATCTCTTAATCTCTAGAAGCTGAGATAGGGCCCAGTATATAGTAAATGTAAAAAAGAAAAAATCTGTGAATGAATGAATGGTTTTGTAGGGGAAGCCAGGGGCACAAATGAGAGGATCATTGCAGCTTTTGAGAAGCTGTCCACGGGAGAGATGATAGATGTTTGGAAGAGGGAGCCTGGCGCCCCTTGCAGAGACCCCCAGGCAGACTGCCTTTGTGGCAGCTGATGGAAGAAAGGTGCCCCCACCTGAGGTCAAGGCAAATGATATCCTGCATTTACAAATCCTCATTTGATCCTCAGGGGTGCATAATTTTGGCAGAAGCATTTCTTGGTTTTGAAAGCTACTTCACCCCTTTACAACCTGTGTAATTGCTGTTGGAATGCTTTGCCCCGGTAGTATCTTAATTAGGTCAGATTTTATACCAAGGGCTTTAACTTAATCCTCCTGCATCTGCAATTCTAAGGTCCCATACTCTTGGCACTGCCAGGAAACATTCACATTTTCTAGATGTGGGACACGCTGACCCAGAGCCTGTTTTTACTCTTTTCCCCGGGGGTGGGGGTGCTGAGGGGACCCAGGAGAGCTAAGTGAAAGGAGATGTATGTGCCAAAAGAATTGCCTAAATTCTTCTAAAAAGAAAATCCCATTTCTGAGTTCCCCTGCTCCAAGCACTGCTTGGATATTGCTTGGATAATTGCAGGATCCAAGGCTCTTTGCGTTTAGTTAAATTATATACTTTCGCACTCTGTGCGTTAAAAAAAGGCCACCTTTTTATTATCTGCTTTTTACCAAGCAGAACATGCCCCTAGAGTTACATCCTTCCTCTCCCCACCATGTCACCCAATAATGAGAAGTAAGCCATTTGCCAAGAAAACAAACACAATATAAAAATTACACAAATACATAATCCCCAACCCAGAAGGAAAAGAGCAGCTGCCAGCTGGCAGTTTAATATTTATCCAGAAGGAAGGTCCCCAATAGGCCGTAATTCCTCCGTGGGACGGGGGAGGTGGCGGGGAGGTCAGTGATTAGAATCACCCGAACAGGCCTGGTCTAAATAGGGACACGGTGGAAATCACATGGGCCAGCTCAGTGTGGCTGCCCCCCCCCTCCATTTCAGGTGCATTCGGGAGGCACCCGAGGAGACCATCAATCTGTCATGTGAAAGGAGAGATGAGGGTGGGGAAAGGAGGTAATTGGAATTGAACTTGGGACTTTCCCTCCAGTGGGAAGGGTAGCTAGAGAAATATGGAGCAGAGCCATCCCCAAGGTAAGGTCGATTGGGGCTTTCGCCCTGGCCTTGGGGAGCAGTGTGGTGAGAAATGAAAATCTGCTCTGGCTATAACATTTCAGATCAGCCTCTTTGCTAACTCCTGGTCTCATCCTGGGTTGGGATGAGAAGTTTACTCCTCCCGCCTGAGAGATGCACTTTCCGTGGCCTCAGTTGACTCAGGGCTCATGATGATTTATATATAACTTGCATCTAATTCCTTAATCAAATGCTCTTGGAGTGAATAGAAATTCCGTTATTAGAAATTGTGCAATGCATGAAAGCTAGTCAATCTTCCATTTTATTGATAAGTTGGAATTTTAAAACAACTATACCCGTCGATATGATGGTTCTTTCTAAGAAAGAGGCAGTTAACGGAGCTGTGTAAATCAGAAGTGTCCTGAAACTGTGGTTGGGGAGACATGATAGGGCAAAAATGTCTACCAATAAAGTGGAGTATTACAGCAAATTACCCAGTTTATACATGCAGGCAAAGCTTCGTTTCTCATGCCATGTTTGAGAGCCAATAAAGCTTGCAAATGTGATGGGAGACACTATTTCTGCCTCTGTGCAGCTGTTTATCAGCAGCTTTTTAACACATTTTCACATATTAATGAGGTGGCATAGCGGTTCCAGAATTAGAACAGTGGGATGTATCATTGTCTGCCTTATCTGAAGAGATGCCTGCTGTCGGCCTCGTTACCAGGGTGTGCACAATGGAAATGGAATTTTGGTGGGTCCTGCGTGTGCACATGGTCCCTCCTTCCCCATGCCCCCAACCCCACTCATCTTTGACTCTGCCAGAAGAGGCGCTGGCACTGGGATTGGCTGTGTTGCTGCATTTTGCAACTTTGTCTCCTGGTTTCATGATGTCTGTGTCAGTAGGGCTGGAAACTTCCTCTTTGCTTCCCCATTTCCTAAAAGACCCTGGCATTCAGGAGGTGATCCATAAATGATGAATGAATGAATGAAATGAATGAGTGGCTAGCTAGATAGATGCAAGTGTGTTTTCCCCAACTGTACTTCAAGAAAGAGAAGAAAAGAAAAAAAGAAGCGTCCCCTCAGTGCCCACCCTCTGTAGGCACAGTTTACCGGTCACAGTGGTTCAAGAAGTAGACAGCACGGCTTTCCTTGTATTTTCATATGAATGGCAAAGTGGCAAATGAGAGCTCTAAGAACTGTCGGAGGCGTAGGGAGCACTTAAGGCAGAGATTCCCAAACACAGGCTTGGAGCTGTGGCCACAATGGTGCAAGGTTTTCACCAGCCTTCAAAGAAATGAGAAAAACAAGCACAACATAGCGCGTTTGCATAGAGCTTTATGAATTTTCTGTTACATTTCTGCAATTAGGTCTTTCTACATTATCTGACATTGAAATGCCCTTTCTTTTATAAAGTTATGGTAATAGACAATAGCATTAAAAAAAAATGCCTTTACTTGCCCAAACCAAAAGTTCCTGAGTGTCTGACTTTTTTTTTGGTTGTGGGGAGGGGAAGTTTAATTGTTCTGTGAAATCCAGAAGTCTAGAACCATTGGTTTAACTTGTCTTTGTCCCTTTGAAAAAAAATATTCACTGAAATCATCTCATGGCCTTAAGTGAGATGCCGGGCTACTTAAAAAAATTGGTCATTTCAGCAAATGATAAGGCAAGTCAAGTACTAAGGTATCTCTCTTCTCTCTTTGGAGCAGGGATCCAGGCTGGGTCACAGGATTCTGGTAGTAATGCCATCACTAAGCTATAGGAGATTTCTTTCTTTTTTTTTTTTTTTTAAGATTTTATTTATTTATTCATGAGAGACAGAGAGAGAGAGAGGCAGAGACACAGGCAGAGGGAGAAGCAGGCTCCATTCAGGGAGCCTTGATGTGGGACTGGATCCCAGGTCTCCAGGATCACGCCCTGGGCCAAAGGCAGGTGCCAAACCACTAAGCCACCCAGGGATCCCCAATTTCTTTTTTTTTTTAAATAAAGTTTTTATTCATATAAAAAAAGAGAGTGAGCATGAGGGGCAGAGGACAAAGCAGACTCCCCGCTGAGCAGGGAGCCCAATGTGGGGCTCCATCCCAGGGTCCTGAGATCATGAGCTGAGCCAAAAGCAGATGCTTAACTGACTGAGACACCCAGGTGCCCCACAGGCAATTTCTTAGATCCAGGTCAGTCACTATGACAGAGGAGCAGAGGCCAGGATACTAATTTCTAATGCATTCTTTTCTGCTGCAGATGTAGCTGCTGCTTTGCCTTTAGGTGGGTCCTATATGAGCCCCGACTGTGCAAATGCAGAGCATCTCTCTGAGCAATGAGGATTCTAGTTGGTGTGAACTATGGGAAAAGAAAGCTCTGCACAGACACAGACACAGGAGACATCATGTCTCCTTTCTCCAAATTCCCAAAGCTCTCACTGTCCATGCCACACAGCATAGCACTTGGTTTTTATACTGTCATCTCTTGTGTGTTTATTATTCTTATCTCTCCGAAAGCCTAGGAACACACAACTCAAATCATGTTATTGAGAAACTTTTTTTTCTTTTTTGAAAACACAATCTTTTCTGGAGGCTGTTGGCCACTCGTGGTCCTACACATGATGGAGATGCGAGTTTCTGTTGACCTGGTTTCCAGCCCTGGCTCTGTGACGGATGGATGACACTGTACGAGCGAGTGCTGAATCTCATATACCCCAGATCTCTGTCACTGAGAGGGAGTGACAGTACTGACCTGCCTCACAGGGAGAAGTGTCATAAGCATTAACTGCCTAATGATGCTAATGCTCTTTGAGAATATAAATGTGAAACATTATCATTATGGTTAATGCTGGTCTTCAGTTTTTAAATTTTTTCCTCAAAGGGGAGAGGCAGAAAGATTATTTAAAGAAAGAGTGAATAGAAGGCTACAGTTTGTGCTTAATTCATGAGTGACTTTGATCAGAACGGCATAAGCAGTGGGAATGCGGTCTTGAAGTCCTGAAGGTAATTATTTTTACTTCAGGGCATGAAGTCTTCTCTTTCTCCTCCTCCCATCAGGGAAAAAAGAAAGAAAGAAAATGCTAGGGAAGCTAATGCTCTTAAAAAATAAGATGATTGCTCTATGTCAGGTCTAGAGATAGTGTTTGCTAAAGCTCCTGCTACAGAAGAGGCCCAACCGAGCAGACAGGGACTGGCACAGAGCTGGGCTCTGCCTCTGCCATCTCGTCATGGAAGGAGCCAGAAGCCAGAGAGGCTACAATGATTTTGTTTTTTAGAGTCCCTTTAGTTTCTTAGAATTTTCAGAGTAAAAGGAGAGCCGGTAATCCCTATTTCCAGTGTCCTTTCTACTTGTGACAGACATTCATGGTTCCCCAGTTGTGCGAGTTTCCTCTTGCTGCTGTAAGAAATGACCATAAATTCAGTGGCTCAAACCAACAAATTTATTATCTTACAGGTCTGGAGGCCAGAAGCCTGATGGATCTCAGGGGGCTAAAATCAAGGTGTTAGGGCTGGTTTCTTCTGGAGGAAAGGAGACTGTTCCTTGCCTCTTCCAGCTTCTGGGGGCTGCCTGGCTTCCTTGGCTTGTGACCACATCATTCTGGCCTCTGCTTCCATTATTACATGGCCTTCCCCTCTTCTCTATCAGGTCTCTCTCTTCATCTCCTTTTTTTTTTAAGATTTTATTCATTTATTCATGACACAGAGGGGGTGTGCAGAGATACAGGCAGAGGGAGAAGTAGGCTCCATGCAAGGAGCCCAACATGGACTCGATCCCAGATCTCCAGGATCAGGCCCTGGGCTGAAGGTGGCACTACCGCTGAGCCACCGGGGCTGCCCCTTTGTCTCCTTCCTAAAAAAAAGAGTATTTGATTACATTGGGCCCACCTGGATAATTTAGAATAATCACTCATCTCAAGATCCAGGCCAAGAAAATGCCAAGTGTAAGAGTCCTGAGGTAGAGCATATTTAGTGTGTGAGTAGCAGTCAAGAAGCCAGCATGCTGGGGGTGATGCAAGGGATGGGGGCAATAGGAGAAGAGCTCAGAGAAACAGATGAAGGCAGGTGGCATAGGACGTCACTGACCTCTACTCCAAGTGAGAGGAAAACTCCTGATGGGTTTTGAGCAGAGGAATGACTGACATGACCCTACCTAATACTTTCCAAGGTTCACTCTGATTGGTGGGTGGAAAATAGACTCCAGGTGGGAGACAGGATGCTCAATCTTACAACAAACCAGGCAAAAGATCATGGTGGTAGGACGAAGGTGATAGCTGTAGAGAGGTGGTGGAAAGTGGTGGAATTCTGGATATATTTTCAAGGTTGAGCTATTAGAATTGCTGATGGGTTAGCTATGGGATGTGAGAGAAACAAAGGAGTAAAATGAAGGTTTTTGGGTTTAGCAGCAGGAAAATAAGGAAGACCACAGGAAGAACAGATGCGGGGAAAAGATCAAGAGTTTGATTTGGACATATGAGGTTGAGATGTGTATGGGAATTACAAGTGGGGATGTGCCAAGTCCATGCAGCTGGATTTGTTAATCTCAAGTTCAAGGGAGAAGCAGGTGAGAGTCTTCAGAGAATAAATACTCAAAACCTATGATGTCTGCTTATTTGTCAAAGGACAAAGATGAAGTCTTTTAATATGACATTTCAGGTTTTCTGTGACCTGGTTTCAGCCTCATCTCTCAGGTCTTTTTTTTTAATTTTTATTTATTTATGACAGTCACACACAAAGAGAGAGAGAGGCAGAGACATAGGCAGAGGGAGAAGCAGGCTCCATGCACCGGGAGCCTGATGTGGGACTCGATCCCGGGTCTCCAGGATCGTGCCCTGGGCCAAAGGCAGGCGCTAAACCACTGCGCCACCCAGGGATCCCTCAGCCTCATCTCTCATTGAACTTCTACAACCAATGCTTCCATTACTGATATTCTCCAAACCCTATGCCTTTCATGCTTCATAGTTTCTACTTTTGTTGTTCCCTTGACTTGGAGTGTGCTTCCCTTCCTTGCCTTCAAAATCCTATTAATCCTGATTGCTTCTTCTGATTGCTCTAGTTGAAACCATCATTCCCTCCTCTATGTTCTCAGGTAGACAGTGTATTCTCTGCTTACTTATATCTGACTACTTGTATTGAAGTCTATATCCCCTCTAGGTCATAAGTTCCTTGGGAGTAGAAAAGGACCATGGTTCATTGATCCTTATATCACTAGGATGTCTCCATGATGGAGGTAGACATGGGTGGGATCCTGAAAACCAGAATTCTCTGTCACTCTTCACACTACTGGTTTTGAGGTAGATCTGCATGGAGGACATGACCAGACAGTAGCACACTATTGATTCACTGCTACAGGTGTTGGCCAAAACCCCCCTGGGGAACTCATGGCTGGGTGAGGTGGCTTCACCATATGTGAGTCACAGTGTCTTCTTTGCCTCCAGAAGAGCTCAAAAACTGAAAAATTGGCTTCCTAGGTTCTTTTCTCTGAGGCCCACCCTCAAGTCTTGATTATTCTCTGTGAAAGTTGAGGCCCAGGACAGCTGAATCTAACAGGGAGAAGGTCTGGGGAAACATAGCCTAAAGCAGAGCTGATCTAAGTCATGCCCCTAGAGACTTGGGAAGGGGGAGTTGGTAGGAAGCTGGAGGTTTAACTCATCACACTTTTTTTTTAAAAAGATCTTATTTATTCATGAGAGACACACAGAGAGAGGCAGAGACATAGGCAGAGAGAGAGAGAGAAAAGCAGGCTCCCTGTGGGGAGCCTGATGCGGGACTCGATTTCAGGATCCTGGGATCATGACCTGAGCTAAAAGCAGATGCTCAAATACTGAGCCACCCAGGTGCCACTTAACTTGTCACACTTAACCAGGTATGAAGACACAATCTGGAAATAAGGTCAGGAACTAAATAAGGAGGTAAGAGAGCAGGCCAGGGATGTAAGAGCCCATGAATTCTTGCTCATTGCACCAGATATCCCACTGTACATTATGATTCAGTAGTGTCCAAAACCAGGTTCCACATCTGGGGACTGAGCTGCAGTGGGGAGAGCCCTGAGTCCCACCACCGGGTGGAGCCTGCCCTTGCATCTAACCCTGATTTTCTCCTGGTAGGTTCTCAATAAGATTTCATTAGACTGCTGAATTGAATAAATCCCCAGGAACACACACATGTTCCCAATGGGAAGACAGAGACGTTTCTCTGTTTCAATAATAGCAAGTGAAATAAAAATCTGACAGGCTTTCTCTGAGATCCTAAGATAAGATGTAGTATAACGTAGCAGGTAGGAATGAAGGCTCTGGAACTCTGTGATCTTGGATAAGTTAACCTTGGATAAGTTAATTCCATAAATGGGAGTGATGATATTTCTCATACCATAGAATTTTTTTGCACTAAATGAGTTAATACTTCTAAATACTTAAAACAGTGCTGGGCAAATAGTGGATGTTGGATACATTCTCGTTATTTTATGAAATTGAGTTATAGAATGGCAGAGATTAACTATGCCAGAGGACATCTCTAGCTAGGTCTTTGTTCTAAGAAGGTTTGAAATTTCCAAGGAAGAAAGATATAGGCTTTATCACATTATCAGTGTCTTTTACTTGACTATTTCTCACTGCCACGCGGCCCATTTCTTGGCAGCAGGAATGACCCTTCTCATCCAGAGGGACCATCTTATTGGAGCTGGTTATGGGGCTGTTATTTGGGCAGCTGCTTTTTGGCATGATCCCAAGTGAAATGTTTGAGCTGGCTCTTTCCTCAGGCTCAGAAGTCACCTGGCTAATATGAACTTTGATGGTCCTGGGATGCTCAGCTGGACTCTCTGGCTTGTGTCGCACTGAGCAGGTGGTCTCGGACCAAGGGCACAGGTGTTGGCAGCAGTGGTTGTTGGAAGGTTAGTGAGGCCTGGGAACATTCCCATCAGTTTGTGCGTGTGGCCTCTCCAGATGGGTAAAAAGGGTTTTACTAGGAATCTCTGAAGCAGTATTTTCTTCCCTGCTTTTCTGACTTTTATTGTTCCAAATTTATAGTTTTTGTCTGGGTGGTTTGAGGGTCTTTTCTATGCAGCTTCTGCTCTTCCTCCATCCTGTTAACATTTGTCTGACCAGTTAGAACTCTGACCTGGGAATCCTACATGCCTTTCTGATGGTGTCCTTTTAATTCTTTTATTTAGCTTTTTAAACCACACCCCCCCACACACACACCCAAATTTCTGAGATCATCATTCATCGTATGAGGTAGCTGGCAGGGTCAGAGAGACTCTTAGGTAAATGAAGATTTTTGTTTTGATATTTGATTAATTCAACCTCCCCCTCCCCATATTCCAGTGTCAATAACTCCTATCACTTTCTAAATTCCAAGAGGGGATTTAGTTTGGAGTCAGAAAACAAAAATCAATGCTTAAAAGCTTGTCTTTTTTGAACCCTATTTAAGTGGATCAATTACAATTTTTTATTTCCATGATATGTTTTACATAAGAATATTCATTCAACAAATATTGACAATGATAGTGTAGACCAAAGAGAGAGGGAGAGAGAGAGAGAGAGAGAGAGAGAGAGAGAGAGAGGAGTAAAAGCTAAAGGACCTTCAGCTACTACTAAAAATAAAATACAAAATATAAGCAGATGTCTTACACAAAGTCTTTCACAAGCTAGGGGAAAACACTGAAAGAGAATCTTCTACATTATACAATAAAAAGGCAACTTCCATTTCTTATTTGTATGAAAGGAAAGAATTTTTTTTAACTACAAAAGTTACTTTTAATCATTAAAAAAAAAAGTAGGTTGGGAAGTTTAGGTTGTATCTCTTTTGGATAAGCTGCAAAGTAGCCAAACCTGACCACAAAAGGTAAGCCTGTGACTAAACAAAGTCACCTGCTCCCACCCCAGGCCTCAGACCCACCCCCCGTGTTGAGGCAGAAGAGGAGGGTAAAGCAGAAGTGTAGGGAGGTGGGGGGGAGGGCGCTAGGGGCAGGTGTGGAGAGGCAGGTGTGTTGAGGATGAGGCTGGTTTGAACATTGAAGGGAATATAAGATAAATATTTCCATCTCTATACCTACATAGATAAGGTTATAATCTAATAGGGAAAACACGATACATGCTAAAGTGGGAGACCAGAGTGCAGAAAACACTGAAAAACTGAAAAACCTCAGAACTTTTGCTCAGTTTGTAATAAAGGAGCATCTTTTCCTTCTCCCGGGGTGGAAATAATTCTGATGTCACTGATGTGTGAAGACTCTCCTTCCTAATATACTCATTCAGACCAGGTAGCCTGTATTTAAGCTCCTCCTGGGGCGTCATTGCTCATGACCCACAAGCCTTTTGGGGTGTACTTTGTGGCTGCTTGTGGGGTCCCCTGCCACCTTCTCAGACAGGCAGCTTAGTATGAGGCAGATCGAGGTTCAACTCCCAGCTCCTCCACCTGCTGTGTGCCTTGGGGTGAGTCACTTAGCTTTGATAAAGTGCAGTTTCCTCATATGCAAAGCAGAGACCGTAGCACCTTTCTCATGAAATAAAAATTAAAATGAGACATCTGTATCATACATGGTACATAGAAAATAGACAGTTAATGTAAATTCTCTCTGTTCTTATACCAAGATTTTCTCTTTTTTTTTCATTCTTCTCTCTCTCTTTTTTTGTTTTCATTTCTCTTTCACTCAGGGTGAATGTTGATTAGTTTTTCTAGGTTCCAGGCACCTCTGAGATTACTATCAGCCAGGACTTGAGCATGGTTGCCAAATTGTAAGCTCCTTATGCTGACACGTGGACCACATGAAGGGACTTTTCTCAGTGCTAGGTGATGCTAATTGCCAACTGATCTGAAGCCAGAGTTGCTTTCCTTTGTTTAATAATTTATATCTTCTCTGAGAACACTGTGCTAGAGTTTAGAATTACAGAAAGGGATGATTTATCTAAATGCCAACAAAGCTAAACTGCAGTAAAATCACCCAAACCCCCCTCTGTGGGCTGCCACTCACTCACCACCCAAAACCTCAGGTGGCATTTGAGGGAGTGTACACGGCAGGCAGCAGGAGAGTTAAGCTCCTGGATGCTCCGTGGCGGCCAGGGCTCCCTGGGAGGGAGTCAGCAGCTCCTGCTGGCGAGGAAGCCTGGCGGGGCTCCTGGAGACCGGGCCCCATTATGTGTTAGGTCCTGCGCTGTCATTCCCACTTATTCTTGCATCAGGCTTTTACTGAATACGTACTACGTGGCGAGTCCTCTCCTGGGTAGCATCATGAGTTTGGAGACTGGTTCCTCTCGAGCTGCTCACAGTCGGGTGCAGAAGATCTATGCTAATGTCCAACGATCCCTTTCTTCCTCCTCCCCATCCATGCTCCCAAGTAGCAATAGAACAACAACCTCCTCCAGTGTTTTCCCTTCTTTGTGGCATTTTGGAAGAGTGGGAGTTGAGGAGGGTGAGGGAATAAGACAGGAATAATAAGAATGAGCATTTAAAGCAATTGCACTAGGCATTATATACACATATATTTCAGAGTGTCCTTTCCTTATCAGATTTGAGAAACCTGGTTTCATGCTACAAACATGAATTAGTTAATAAAGGGCTGTTGCTATGGGATAGCGCTTTGACCTTTGTGGGAAACTCGGTACCATAAACTGACCTTGGCCACTCCCTCAGATGCTTGACCTCTCCATTTTAGTAAGACTGTGATAGCATCTGGGCATCACCAGTTAGCGCACAATGAAACTGATCTTTGCATCTTTGGTTCCCTCTGTCTGGAAGGCTGTTCCCTGACATCCTCGTGGCTGGCATCCTTCCTCCTTGGCTGACTGCAAGGACCCCCCTCTCAGGCAGGTCTCTCAGGGGGCACTCCATTTATACTGAGTACCCCGGCTCCCTGACATTCTTACCATTCAGTTTTTCTCCATAGCGCAGATCCTCATCTAACGTCACACATTTTACCTATTTTGTGTGTTTATGTGTCTTCCCCATAAAAGGCAAGCTTCACGAGGCCTAGGAGTCTTGTGATGTCTGCCCCCTGCTGTATTCTCAGGACCCAGAACAGCACCTGGCCCAGGCACGTGATCAATAATTATCTATTGAGTGAATTAACCTTGATGCAATTAGGAAGCAATGACTGTGCTGCCTGAGGGTGGAGTGAGGCCTTCCCTAGCAAGGCAGGATTAGGGAGTGGACCATTCCTAGATTGATTCATTCATTCCCTTGGTATTTATTGAGCCTAGCTCAGTGCTGAGCTTTGTGGCAGCAGATACAAGAGACACGGTTTCTGATTCCAGAGGACTCAGTCTACTGAGGAAAAAGGACACATAAATAATATGAATAGTAATGATGATGATAGGTCACATTTAAGGGAGGGTACTGTCGCCAGGTGCCATTGTAAGCATGTTCATGTACGCAGTATGAACTCTTCTAACTCTAATGAAATGAGGTAATGCTCTTTTGCTCATTTTGCAGATGAGGACACAGAGGCAGGAAGAGATCATAGGCCTAATAACAGTCCAGTGTGGGAAGCGGTCTGAGGTGTGATGGGGGTGTGAAAACAGCTCCCATATTCAGTGGGCGCTCCTGGCGTGGGGAGGGGCAGTGGGCAGTGTTGCAGACCTGGGCGTAGTCATCGCTCTGCTGCCTATCTCCATTGACCGGCTCTTTTAGTTGCTGGACGCTTCTACCCTCCTGCGCTCCTGTTCCTGCCGCTGCTGACCTGGTCTCCCCTGAGCTCAGCAAACGCTCCCATTCTGACAGTCGTGACTCCCCGCTATTTTGATCTTGAGTCTCAGGCCCCTCCAGTGCTCCAAAGCAGGCAGGATGGCTCAGCCCGGATATTCTGATTCCCCACTCTGTGCTCTCAAAAGCTGTAAGCTTGAACACCCCAGACTGAGTCCCGGTATCCTCTGTGAGAGGGGAGAGACAGCCAACAGCCCCACCTCCCACCACTGCTTGCTTTGCAGGGGCCTACGAAGGTCTGCATTCACCTTAAGGGTCTTTTGGGAGTTTCCAAAATGAGAAAGTTTAACACCTTCAACTTTCTCACCTTGTCTGCTTTTCTCTCAGTCCCTTCTGGGTCTTGGGTGACCACCCTTTGTGCTTCAGAACTCTAGGAGGTCACTTGTCTTCCTCACCTAATGATGTGTTACAGAAAACAAGCTTCCATTACTTGCAAAAGTGTGACGGGAACATGAATATTAATAACTCCCATGGGTTTCTTGCAAACATCCATCACCACGGCTTAGAAGGCTTGTTCTGACTTGCCTGGCATGGGGGGTAACTGCTCAGCAGAACAATGATAAAGCATTCATGAACCCAGCTTACGCGGGGCTCTTTCTGGGGCTTTGAACTCCAGGGCTCCTGCGGGGCCGAGATGCGGAATGCTCTCCTCCACCTGGGTTCCAGCATGAAGATGTTTGACTTCCGTCAGGGACAGGACCTGGCAGATGTGTCAGGACCCAGTAGAGCAGGAGCAGGAGTTTTTTCTTTATCAAAAAGCAAGTTCTCCTTGTTGACAGCATCTTGGTGAGCAGGTGCATTTGATCTCAGCCAGGTCAGGTTGGAGTGATGCTAAATTTCGGACCTGGAGAGCTGGCCTGTCACAGATTCATAGAACTGCAGAGCTCAGAGACCATTATTTTGGGTAAACTGAGGCTGCACAAGGAAGAAGAAAATCAGCATCAGGGCCAGGAGCAGAGAATCTGGAGGTGACCATTTCCCTTGGAGAATCCTAGGATGATCCTATGACGAGGGACATTAGGACAGTGTCACCCTTGGCATTTATTCAGGTTTTCCATTGAAGCCTGTTACATGTCTTCTCAGTGAAAGTCCTTTTCTTTTGGAAATATCCAAATACACGGCATTTCCTGCTCCCTAGGTCTCCAGATTCCTGTTTAGGATCTCATAGGGTTGACCTAGGCTGTGACAGAGGTCATAGGATTCCCATCTCAGGCAGTATTGTTCCAGTAAAAAGTGGTCTCAGGATCTGAAGGGAATTCCTGACAGGGCCATAGAATGGCAGCAGTTCTAAGAGATTGTAATCTCTGGGATTGAGAAACAGGATGGCTCTGTTTCTGGAGTTCTCTTCCCTGGGAACCCCATGTGATCTTTGGGGATTGAGCTCCTGGTTTGATGGCTGTTCACTAACATGATAGACTGGGTCCCCTAGCTGAAAAGCCACTGTTGAAATTTATTTTAATGTGTATTGTATGTGCCTTTTCAAATTTAGGGCTTAAAAATCATCCATATCTCTAGCTAACAAATATAACAAATCTTTTGGATTTTCTAGAGAAAAATATCTTCTTAGGTAATTTCGATGTGATCAAGGCAGCATCTGTTTTGCTGAACTTTAGGTCACTCATCAAATCTATGGTATTAATGAAAATGCTCATTTTCTTGGGCAGAAGCATGTAAATCTCTCCACTGTACAATTAACAGTGATGGGGAAATCTGCCATTTCTTCTAGCTGTCAGATTTTCTTATAGTTGGAATTCTAACATCTTGCATCAGATGTGACCATACAGATGAAAGTCACTGAAACGGGCCTGGCTTTCTCCCTAAAAGACTTCATTGCAGGAAACCATCCTCCTGCAGAGCTCTGATATAGGTTGCATTAGGTCACAGCTGCTTCTGCCTACCAATGTTTACTTGGGAGGCAGCTTGGTATCATTGTGGAAGGAATGAAAGAGTTGGAACCGAAAGGTCTATGATGTGAATCCTGACTCTGAAATTTGCTAGCTGTGTGACTCTGTCTTTTCTGAGCTTGGGTTTTCCCATCTGTAAAATGAAAATGTAGTAACAACTGCTCTTTCCACCTTATAGAATTTTCCCGTGGATAATAGGAAAACTTTGCATTGCTAAAGAGTTGTTGTTTTGTTGGATATTGAATAGAAATAGAGTTAGTTGAAATTTTTTCTAAGGATATCCAAGAATATTCTTTGAACCACCCATAAAATTGTTACTGAGTACATGCAATTAAAGCTGATTGTATAGGAAGGGTACTTTCCCAGTCAAAAGGGGGGAAAAATTGCCATGGTGATTATAGCAGGTAACATTGGCTCTGCTCTCCTATCACTCCTTTCTCCTTTGTGAAATAAACCTGATTTTGTTTACACATACACCCTCCTTCATCATGATCACATGTTTCCAGGGAGGTGGGCTTTAAGAAGAAGCAAATCTTGCTTGGTCTCAGCCAGTGGTTCCTAAACTTTAATGTGTACCAGAATCACCCAGAGGGCTTGTTAAAACACCAACTGCTGGGCTCTACCCCTGGAGTTTCTGCTTTAGTAAGCCTGGTTGGGGTCATAGAAGTTGCATTACGTGATGGTGATACTGCTGGTCAGGAGACCATGCTTTGAGTGCTACCAGGTAAGCCAGTCATGGTTGTCCCATTCTCCTTGCCAATCACCGGTCAGGTATAGATGCATGACATGGTGCTAACCAGTGAGATGTGAGAAGCTTGCCGGGGCTTACTGGAGAGCTATCCCTACTCTTCAAAAGGAAGAGGTGGCTTCTGTTTTACCTCTGGACCTTGTCTCTGGATGGGGCACCTGGGACTACTGCAGATATTTGGGACTATGAAGGAAGCAACCCTAAGGACAAGGTGGACATTCTGAGAATGACCAAACAAGAAAGATAAGAAGCATCTGGGTCCTTAATAATGTCACTATGTTGCTGAAATAACTGGCGCTGTCTATCTCTTCTTTGTTGAGACACTTTGAGTTGGAGCTCTCTGTTTCTCTCAAAGGGAACTTAATGGTTAAAGTGATGATGTTACAGTTTTTCCCCCCCATGGGGACCTCGGGGTAGGATATGTGACAGGGGTGCTGAGCCTTATTAGCGGTGATGGGGGATGGCTGGCACTAGTGATTGTAGTCAGCCATGAGTTGTGTACCTCTGTCAAAGTCTAATGGAACAAGAGTCAGGAAGGGAAAGATTTTAGGGAGGGGTGGAGACAGCAAGAGGGAAGGGCTCACAAGCTGGGAGATGAGGCCATATTCAAATAGGTTGGGAGTCTGGGGTGGGGTGTGGGGGGTATGCTGGGTGCCTTAGGAATAGCAGACTTTTGAGGGCTTCATGGTCCAACTAGGTGGGAAGGGGAGCCCAGGGTGGGAAAAGACAGCTAAAGAAAGGCCGACTAGGTGGATCAGAACTGGAAACCAGGAAACAAAAACATGGCAGGGGGACTTCAGAGCTTGTGTTCTAAAGGAGATATTATGTCCCCCAAATGATATATTCTTCTCTGCTGTTTTTGACATCTATAAAGTTTTTCTTGGTTGAAAGAGAGTGTATGGTTCTGGTGACCATTATTGAGTGGGATATACACCATCTGAGGCAGCCAGTGACTTCACAATAATTACTAAGAATTCTCCTGTCCTCAAACTTTAGAACTTGTCACAGATGTGTACTGTTCCACCAGTAGGCTTGATCTGCACCCTTCTGGTGTTTGTCCCATTTCCTTCCTCTTTTCTGGGTGTCTTCAGTGGGCCAAACTATGACCCACCATGGGTCTCTCCTGCCCCTCTGGCCACTGCCAGGCCCTGGGTGGCGGGGGTGGGGGGTGCTTTTCTCAGCATTGGTGATGAAGCAATGAAAAGATGAGAGCCTTGTTCTCAAGATGCTCAGGCTAGGGTGGCACTGTCCAACAGAAATACAACACAAGCCACAAATGCAAGCCACACGTGTGATTCTAAGTTTCTTAGGAATGACATTAAAAAGTAAAATGGAAAAGGGATATTAATTTTAATATATTTATCCCAGTAGTTCTCAGCTAGGGAAGACATATCCTCCCGTGGGGCATTTACTAATATCTAGTAATGCCACTTGACCATGTCATTAGGCAAATTTTTGGTTGTCAACAACTGGGAGGGTGCTGATGGCATCTAGTGGGGAGAAGACCAGGATGCAGCTAAGCCTCCTGTGAGGCACAGGACAGCCCCCCGCAACAAAGAATGATGTGACCCCAAAGGTCAGTAGTGCTAAGGTTGAGAAACCCTGATTTAAGCCAATATTTCTAAAATGTTTCATTTTGATATGTCAATCAAATCGAAAAAAATCATTAATCTGATATTTTGCATATTTTAAACTTCTGAGTTTTAAAATATGGGGTGCATTTTATGCTTATAACACATCTTAATTCAGGGCAGTCTTTTTTTTAATTTTTATTTTATTTTATTTATTTATGATAGGCACACAGTGAGAGAGAGAGAGAGAGGCAGAGACATAGGCAGAGGGAGAAGCAGGCTCAATGCACCGGGAGCCTGATGTGGGATTCGATCCTGGGTCTCCAGGATCGCGCCCTGGGCCAAAGGCAGGCGCTAAACCGCTGCGCCACCCAGGGATCCCCTAGGGCAGTCTTTTTTTTTTTTTTTTTTTAAGATTTTATATGTTTGAGAGAAAGAGAGCATGAGCAGAGAGGAGGGGCAGAGAGAGGGGGAGAAGCAGGCTCCCCACTGAGCAGGGAGCCCAATGTGGGGCCCAATCCCAGCACCCCAGGATCACGACCTGGGTTGAAGGCAGATGCTTAACTGACTGAGCTCCCCAGGTGCCCAGGGCAGTCATGTTCCAACTGTTCAACCGCCCCGTGTGCCAAGCAGCCACAGCCCACGTGTAAGGAATGTCTAGTAAAATCTGGGTGGCTCTCCATGACTGATTTTGTGGGCACAGCAAATTTGGTGAGACTCAAATTCCTCTGGGTAAGATGCAGCGTCCTACCACCTGTGGCAGATCTACAGCATGAGGAATTGGAATAAAAAATTGGCACCGGCTCTCTGAGATTGTTAAGCGAGGTGGGCCTGCAGGGGTACTTCAAACAACATCTATCCGACTCCTTGCGTTACTTCCGTGCAAAATGCCATCAAGAGGTTGTAGTTTCTTGCTCTTATGAGGCAAAGGTCAGCCTACCCCCTTTGGGAGATTAATGAGAGAGAGCTTGCTTCAATGGAGCTTTGAGGATTTAGGTATTGATCACTAAGGCTTTCAAGTTAAAACAAACAACCAAGCAACACCCTTTGCCTCTTCCAAAGTATTCTATAATTTTATCCATTGGAAAAATGAGAAATAAAGGTTTATAGGTTAAAGAGAAGGTGATTGTGTAGTAATCAGAGCTTTAGAACAATCTCAACCGACCTTGGTGCAACACGCTGCACTTTGTAATCCCCAGTTGGAAGGCTTCGCAGCATCTCATTAGTCTGGAGTAGCAGTACAGATAATTCTGTATTGAGTGAGTAATTAAATGTGACATGGAAGCAGGTGAATGGATTAGCAGCACGCCCAGGGGTCCCTCTGAGGGGGCCTTTCCTGTCTCTGCCCACGAGGGAAGGCATAGAAAAGCCTTGCAGAGCTCTTTAAGGGGGAGCTGTGGTGCAAAGGCCAGGCAACATTTCCCACATGATCTGTGGGCCAGAGCAGCATACCAGTAGGTGTGGACAGGACCTCAGGGAAAGACCCTTGGGGAAGCCTCGCCTGCATCCACGAAGCAACAGGACCACCTCTGTGGTGCTGCTGATCCTTTCTAGGCCACAAGGAACCCATCTTCAGCTTTTCCAAGCAGACTGCTCATTTCTCCTCACTGTGTTTACTGAAAAGTTAGAGTGGAGAATGCCGCCCACTGTTCCAGACAGAGCCCTCTGAAACCTGAGCATATCTGACAAGCCAGGATTTGTCTAAAATAAAGGAAGACAAAAAGAGCATTTTCTCATTTTTAGAGTATTGATAGGACATTGATTTTCATAGAACTGTAGGCTTGGAGAAGGACTCACATAGTTCACCTTTCAGTTTCCAGAAAGCCCTTCACTTGGCTTTCCCACACACCTACAAATCTACCCTATTTCTCCAAGTCTGCCAGGGAAGGAGTTTATAAAAATCTTTTTGGGAATGAATTCAATTTCTCATTAGCTCCCAATGAACATATACATCGAGCACAGACTTTGTGCAGGGAATTAGGAGCCAAGAGATTAAAGGAAAGGGAAGACACAGGTTCTACTTTTAAGAAGCTCATGGGAGAGACATAAAAAGACAGGTGATGAGTGCCACATGAATGGCACAGCCATTAAGGTCTATAGGACTTGAGAAGAGGAAGCTGATTTGGGCCTGTAGTGGGGGAGGCAGGGGATTTCCTATAGTAGGTGAAATTCGAGTTGGTCTTCTGGGGTTGGGCAGAGGGGAGGGCTTGGTGTGATGGAGTCTCATCCTGTGTTCTCCCTTCTCCTGTGCCCCATTTTTGAGTTTCTGTAATGTTCCAGCAGCAAAGCCAGGCATCACAGCTATGCTGTGGTTTGGGATCTGTCCTAGACTCAGGAGCTCACAATAGACTAATGCAAATTCCCAGGAACTTGACCTTCCAGAGAGACGGGACCCAGGCTCATGTGTTCACTCATTCAGGTATTTACTGAGCACCTGTTCTGTGCCTGGTCCTGTGCTTGATGCAAAGGATACTGTGGGAAACAAGACAGACACAACCCTGCTGCTTTACAAAGTCATGGTCTTGGCGGGGTGGGGGGGGGACAACAAACAAGTAATTATGAGTGTGCTAAGAGTTATGAAAAAAGGGGAGGCCATGGGTCCTCTGGGTTATACAGAACAAGATACCCAGCCTCATCAGAGGGAAGAAGGCTTCCCTGGGGAAGTCCTGTGTAAGCCGGCAGATGAATACAGAACTGAATAAGCCAGGTGAAGGTGGAGAAGGGAATAAGGGGGGAAAGTGTGCCCCCCAGAGGGAAGAGACTGCACAGGGGAGTGGAGAGAATGTGCTGCTTTTGAAAAACCAAAAGTTGTCTGAGATGGCTGCAGCAGGGATGGGATGAAGCCTGAGAATTTGGGCTTGTCCTTTTGGGGCTGGCAAGGGACCATGTGTTCCCTTGGCACAAGGTTAAAACAAGTCAAAGCTAAAGTAAATATCCTGTCTTGTCTCTGATCACGAGGTGTAGGAGAGGAAGCTTCTCACACAGCTGTAGAGGGCCAGTGAAGACCATACCATGTGTGTCTTGTCTGGGGGGGGGTCCCTGCCCTGGTCCTGTACCTGTTGCCTCTCCTCCTTCCCCATCGGCCTCTTAGCACAGTGCTCATGGATGTCCTCTACCTATCAGCTCTCCTCCACTGGTCCCTGAGTTAATTTTGACCATGTAGAAGGGCCAGGAGACTGAGTTTCTCAAGTGCCTGGTATGCAGGGCCCTCACTGAGTGTGTCTCTCCTGGGCCAGGAAGAGTGCCTAGTATTCAATTTTTTTTTGTGGTGGGCTGAGCTGTGAGTCCCCGAGGAGGCTCTGGGTGGCAGTCTTTTTAAACACTGCTGAATTCATAATTGGGCTTCTGCCTCAGTTTCCCTGCTTAATACTCCAGTTACCTGATAAGGTTGGATATTTGCGAATGCTTACTGACCTGCTGAGTGCAGAGACACTGTCAGGATGTTGAGTATGGCGTACAAAATAAAAAATATACCAGAAGACCTGGCCCATGATCACATATAATGTATGTTTATAATCATTTAATGTGCTAGATTATCATTAGTATTTTGAAAATGTGAAAAATCACCTGTCTCATTACTTCAAGGGAAAAAGTGATTTTTAAAATACATATGACTTTTAAGTAATTTCACCCTTTAAAAAAAAATCTGGTCTCTGTAGGTGTCAACAATTGCTTCTTTTGTCTTCCAGTTGACAACAGTTCCAACATTCATTATATTTTTGCGTTATGGGAGCCACATGAGGTGGGAAGTGGCACTGGTCAGGAGATGAAATAGAATCCAACATTCTAGATTTGACACTCAAAGTTTTCACCATCCACCTCCAACGTCCTTCCACAGATCCTTTTCATGTTCTCCAGACTCTAACTTTCTTCTCCACGTTTTTGCTCAAACTGCCTGGAATACCCTTCCCTATATCTTCATATGCCCATGTTCTCTTCCACGAAGCCCTCGTCTCTCCCATTTCCATTGACTTTCCCTTTTTGCCTCTGTCTCTGTCTTCTTCCTCTACCCCGGTTTCCATGTTCTTTCTCATCTTTCCCTTGGTCCTCTGCGAAGACGCATGTTCTCATAAATCACCTGTGTATTGTTAACATTGATTTTTGACGGCTAGCCTAGAGAGCTGGCAAAATACCTTCCTGACTGTCCAATTCAAACTGTTCATTTTAAAATTTGGGAAATAGGGATAGTTGAAGAACTCAAGGGTCTCCACTGACTGTGGAGGAGTGAGTGGTCAAGAACACAGGCTTCAAACTTCAGCTTTGTGATGTTAGGCAAGTTTCTTAGCCTCTCCGAGCCTTAGTATTCTCAGCTATGAAGAGAGAGGGTAAGCCTCATGTTGTGGGCTTGCTGTGAGTATCTCATGAATATTACATGGAAAATGCTTAACATAGTTTCTCACAAGTAATAAGCAGTCAATACTTGGGAACTATTGTCATTATGATAACCATGGTAACAGTTTCAGACTCTTATTTATAATGTTACTTCTATTAAAAATACTTTGCAGATTCCAACCAACAATCTTGCAAGTAAAATTTGGATCCATTCCCTTATCAAGCTGTGGACTGCTTCTTCCCCCAGAATGGAGTAGAGACTTGCCTTACATCACAGGAGAATTCACAGTGTCAGCAGGAAGTGAAACAAACATACTCGACTTTCTTGTCTGTGCCTTACGATTGTGTCAGGCAGCTGAACACAGTCATTTTGGTGTGAAACCAGCAGAAGGTGAGTACTGAGGGTTCAGTCGCTTGATTCAGTAACAGGTGCTGTTTATAGCACCCAAGTTCTTTTCTGGAACCTTTTCATATTTGTGACATGGGCCATGTGCTAAGAGTGCAGGCACGCCATGTTTTCTCACAATGTGACACACCAGTGGCAGACACGGTCTTTGCTTTAGACAGCATGATGGAAACATGGGCTCCTCCCCCCCATCCCACCCAACCTTCTGCCCTGTGCCACTAAGGCTGTCAGGATAACTGGCTCGCATGCTGTTAGCAGGAATCACCACGACCACTAATGGGTAGTTAGGGACAGCATTCCAGTGCAAAGGTTTTCATGGGCCTTGAAAACTAGTGAGTAGATAACTGTTTATCAGCCAGTCCCTTAGAGGACACCACATGGAATGACGTTCCAAGACTTCCAAATGCGTCGGACCCATATATCACGATGGAGCATAAAGGTTACATGTGAATGGGCTGTAAAACTGAACAACTGTTTACCTCAGTGAAGGTTTTATTTACATGCCCTCCAGCAGATACTTAACTGTACTTCATACGTGTCTGTGGATCACAGCTCCAAGCAGAGTCTGATTAAGTGGAGCTGCGTCGGGTAGATGCCAATTGCAGTCTGATTTTAGCGGCCCAGAGAAGGCCTCTCTGGCAACCTCCAAAACTCATTTTGCCTGCTTGATGCTTAAAATTTCTTGAAACCAACGCTTTCTTTCTATAATTACAGAAAATTCAGTTTGACAAATTCAACATTGAAATCAATATGAAACACACAAATAGCTACATTCTTTACAGAGCGCTTCCAGACGCAGACTCTTCTTTATCCTCCAACACTCCAATAAGTTGGATCATTGCCCCCAATTATGAGGAGGGACCTGTGACTTGGAGAAGTTAAATGACTTGTCTGAGGGCACACGAAGGTCACAGCAGAAGTGCCTCCTCTGTGATCTTTCCACTAGAGCAGGCTCTTGCATTAAATACCTTACGAGGGGGAAAAAAATAAATACCTTACAGGGAGAAGTCCACAATTGAAGTGCGGGCCAACCTGAGAGCCAGTTTGGAAAGGTGGAGATGTGAGTGGGTGAGTTGGTTCAGCAGTCTTCCTGGGTCCAGCTCAGCTGGCACCCCGCCTCCCCCCCCAAGATCCCCTGTCCTGCAGTGCTCCCTGCCCTGTTCCTGGCTCCTGGGCTGACCCCACCCGAGGCACCAGCTAACCATCAGTGAGCTCACACTCCCTCTACACTTGCTGTGTTCATCTCATTCCATGCTCGCATTCCCTGCTGGGACTTGACCCCCAGTTTCCTTGGCTGAAGTCCTGGAAACTTGTCGCTTCCTTGTCAGTTAACTTTCCCAGGAAGCTAAGCTCTGTTCCTTCTGCTCCCACCCTCAGCTGGGGTTTTATTCTCTGGACAAATCTGCTAGAATTGAACACTGATTGATGCTTATTCCCTCGGACTCCTGCTATTGCAGGAAACTGCCAATTCTTTCATTCACTGGCCTCATTTTTATTGAGCACCTACTACATAGAGGACACAATCTGGCGTTGACTTCCCTTGGCTCTCAAGGTAACCCTAATGAGACAGAAGTTTGCCACCCACCTTTAGAAACCATGCTATGTGCTACTACTGACTAGCTCTCCAGATGCCCTAAGGCTGGACCAGGGATCCCCGCATCTCGCGTTCTTTGTCAATCATGGGATGTGGCAGCGTGGTGGGGACACTGAGAAGGCTGGAAGTCAGGGTAGGTGGTGGCTGGGAAATGGGTTCTAGGAAACCTTTAAGACAACATGGGGATTTCTTTTTTTCTTTTCCTTCTTTCCTTTTTTTTTTTTTTTTTTTGTTTCAGTTTTAGAGGTAGAATTTTGTGATTCATCAGTCGCATATAACTTAATATTACCAAGGCTGGCTGGCCACAGCTCCAGGTGAGTCAGTGAGCAAGCGACTCTGTTGAGTGACAGTCACTGAACCAAAGAGAAAATGGGATAATTTATAGAAAAGGGTAGTGAGGAATGACCTTCAACCCCATTGTTTAATCATATTACTTCACAGGCTGCAACCCTTTAATTTCACAGATACCGGTGGCAGGACTTGAATGAATCTTATCTGAATTTCTACTTTATTTATTTCTCCGCTAGCTTCATTTCCAAAATCACCTTTTCTGAATGACAACTCAATCAATTCAATAACATGCAATTTTACGCAGTGGGAACCTATCCCTGTCCCCCTGCATACTTGTAATTGTCAGCTGCTTTCCTGAATAGCCTGCATGTGTTTCAAAGCCAAGTCATTTTCATCTCCAGACTCCCAAGGTAGAATGACACTGTGGGATGGACACGATTTGGACTTGAGGTTGAAGATTCTTTCCTCTCCCCTTCTTTTTTTTTCACATGCATCTCTCATTTGTCTCAGCCGGAGCTGCTAGCTCAAGTTCAATTTCCCATCAGTCCAGTTGTGTTAAGGAATCAACGGCTTGATCAGCTTCCTTTTAGAAGCTTCCTGAGATGGTGGGATTTTTTACTTTGTTTCCCAGGCTTTTGGAATCCTGCCAAAGCAGATGAAGGTAAAATTAACATGTATATCTTGGCTTTGTTTTCCAGGGCTGGGTAACGTGATGGACAGGATTGTATTACGAGAGGAATTAAGGAGGAGATGGGCTGCACACATTGGTTGATCCACAGAGTCTGTGGGTAATGAACTGGGAAAAAAACTGCTGATTGAAAATTTGAATCATTAAAAGCTTTGAAATCAACAGCTTCTTTCAGAATTACAATCTTCTGTGATTTGCTTAGAGGCAATGCTGCGGTGGTCTGAGCCACAGGCCAAATGGTCAATCAAAATGATCAGGGTTTGCTCACGGCCTCCGTTGTTTCAGAGATTATATTAAACACTTAAAAAAGCAGCAGTAACTCTTCCAGGGCACCAGAGTGGTCATCATGGTATAGCACTCCCCGGACTTTCATTGATTTAAAATTTGCATTTCTCATTATTTGCAAATGACCCTCCAGGTTCAAAATATATTATAATTTGTATTTTTGTTGAAGCATGAATTAGAATTGCTCTTGCTGGCCGGGATGCTGGAGCGTAGTGTTGGGTTACATGGCTGGTGAATGAGTCTGACACCCTGCCCACAGTTGCTCAAAGAAACAATGTTTTTCACTCACTGTATACGTACATTATGAGGGAACTTATGTGATATAGTGGTTCTTTGTGAATTGGGGAGATTTATAAAGGTCTTGGAAAGAATTACTCTCGACTGTCATGTTATGCTGTGGGGTATATCTTATTATAATGAAACCAAGTACTGCAATGCCCTTCCTACCTGGACATTAAGAAATGACTTATTTTGTAATCAGGGGGTTGCTGAGCAGAAAATATAGATGTTTCCACATCTATGCACTGAAACTCATGCCGTTAGCTCAAAGGTGATCTCAAGTCCTTGCTCAGAACTGCCCTCTACCCTTTTCTCTATAATTTGGGCCTTGGATGCAAAGAATTGAAGTTACCATCTTACAGAGCTCATGGCATTCACCTGTTCATGGTCTCCCTGTTAATTTATTACAGTATTCCCTTCCTGCCTGCCCATCCCTATGCCTATGGTCTACTTCATGTACAGCAAACGTTCATACTAATGTGTTTAGAATGTCCTTTCTATTGACACGTATGATATTTAGATTTATGTAATGGTACGTTAGTATAAGCTTTTTTTGTTTTGTTTGTTTTTACTGTTTCTGTTCTGTGTAATTTTTCAGGGTTGATCCATGTTGGTGAATGTGCTTCTGGTTACTTCTTCTGCTATATCACCTTCTAGAGTGTGTGTTTACCATGTTTTGCTTACAACCCCATTGTTGGCTCAGTGCTTTACTGCCACTAACGCCACTGTGAGGACCATCCTTCTCTGTATGCCCCCATATGGCCCTAGGTGAGTGTTCTTAGGGTGTTAGCCTTAGAGTGGGATCACTGGTTATAGGGCAATTGCACACTTCATCCCACGTACCACTGCCAACTTGCTCTCCAGGATGGCTCTTCCACTGTCCTCTGCTGTCAGGAGTGAACTAGGGTTTCCTTTATCCCCACATTCTCATCAATATAATTTTTTTCCCAAGCTGATTAATATAAATATATTTCTTTGACTTAATTAACCATGTTTCTGGTTATTAATAATACAGAGCATCCCTTGATATACTGTTAGTCATTTGGATTTCCCATTCTAGGACTTGTCTGTATCCTTCCTTGTCCATTTTACTACTGGGTTTCTTGTCTTTTCATTAATTTATTGGACTTCTATGTATATTTTAGGTACTAATTTCTGTAAGTTTTAGTTGCTACAAGTAAATTCTAATATCTTTTGTTGAGATTATTTTGTAAATGGCAAATGATTCATTTTAGAATTATTTTAGATTTCCAAAAACTTGTGGAGATACTACAGAGAGTTCCCATGTCCCTTTTACCAAGCTCCCTCTAATGTTAGGCATGTTATATAATTTGGCACATTTGTCAAAACCAGGAAATTAGCATTGGTATAATACTATTAATAAAACCATGGATTTGTGCAGATTTCACAGGTTTTTTTTTTTTTTTTTCTTATTGATGTCCTTTTACTGTCCCAGGATCCAATCTGGGATGCCACATTGTGTTCAGTTGCCTTATCTCCTTAGTCTCCTCTGATCTGATCTCTTAGACATTTTCTAAGTCTCTCCCCATTTTTCATGACCTTCTTAGTTTTGAAGAGTACTGGTTAAACCTTTTGTAGAATGTCTCTCAATTTGGGTTTGACTGCTGTTTTCTTATGATTAGACTGGGGTTATGCATTTCTTGGAAGAACACCACAGAAGTAAATATGCTTCTTATCACATATCAAGGGGTATACAATATCAAGTGACTTATCACTGGTAAATGTTAACCTTGAGCACTTGGGTGATGTCTGCCAGTTTTCTCCATTGTAAAGTTAAACTTTTTATCCTTTCCATATTCTATTCTTGCAAGTGCATCACTAGTTTCAGCTCACACTGAAGGGGTGGAGAATTAAGCTTCCCCTTCTGAGCAGGGGAGTGTCTACACATATTGGTAGGAATTCTATAAGGAAGAAGGATTCTTAACTTTAATGTAATTTTTAAATTTTTTACCATATGACTTGTGCTTTTGAGGTCTTGCCTTTACAGATACAAAAAAATCAAGGATCTTGAGATGAAATTTGCTGGGATTACCTAGATGGGTCCTGAATCCAATGACAAGTATCCTTCAAGAGACAGAAGAGGGAAAGATGTAGACCTACCGAAAAGAGGTGATTGGGGCACCTGGGTGGCTCATTGGTTGAGCATCTGCCTTTGGCTCAGGTCATGATCCTGGTGTCCTGGAACTGAGTCCCACATCAGACTCCCCAAATGGAGCCTGCTTCTCCCTCTCCCTGTGTCTCTGCCTCTCTTTCTCTGTGTCTCTCATGAATAAATAAAGTCTTTAAAAAGAAAAAAAAGGAAAAGGCCATGTGAAGACAGAGGCAGAGATGGGAGTGATACAGCCTTAAGCCAAGGAAAGCCAAAGAATGCTGAAAGAAGCCAAAGAATCTAGCAGAAGTTGGAAGAGGCCAGCAATAGATTCTCCCCTTGGGCTTCCAGAGGGAATGTGGCTCTGCGAACACCTTGATTTTGGACCTCTAGTCTCTAAAGCTGAGAGAATAGGTTTTTCTTGTTTTGAGCCAGTTCATGGTAATTTGTTAACAGCAGCCTTAGGAAATGGATACAGATATTGATGGCTTCTGCCCCTTGATTTTCAAAATTATCTTTAATATTCATGGACTTTTGCTCTTTCATACTCATTTGAGAATCAATTTGATGAGATGTTTAAAAAATCCTACTGAAATTTTGTTTGTGATTCCATTACATTTATAAATTAATTTGGGGGGAGAATTTACATCTTCACAGTGTTAAATAATCTTACCCATGAGCATTGAGTTTCTCTCCGCTAATCAGAATGTGTATGATTTAATGGGTTCTAAAATTTTCTCTATAAAATTCTTGTGTATTCATTGAGAGTTTTACTCTTTCCTTAAAATCTTCATGTCTCATTGCATTGGCCAAGACATGGAGAACTATGTAAAGAAAGCAATCGCAGTAATAGTGAGCACCTTTATCTCATTCTGGTATTAAAAGAAATGCATTTAAAATGCATTGATTATGATATCATAATAGCGTTGTACACTGACAGATGGTAAGCTACACTTGTGATTGAGCATAATGTATAGAGAAGTTGAATCATTATGGTGTACACCTGAAACAATGTAATATTGCGTGTCAAGTATACTAAAAAAATTAGAAAATATTGCATTGATTGTGTATGAAGTTTCCTCTGGATTTTCTGGTAGATCTCCTTTCTCTTTTATCAACTTAAGGGATTTCCTTTTTATTGGCTCAAGAGGATGGGAAAACAGACCCTACATCTTTAGAGGAGTAGAGGCAAAGTTACAATGCAAAGGTCAAGGACATAGTGAGAAGTGGAAAATTGGGATCATCTTTGCCCATTGTGACCGTCTATCTACCACACCCCTGCTGGGTAAGTTATTAGCCATATTTGGCACAGTACATTTCTGGGTGGAAAAAAGATGATGGGAATTGGCAGTTATGGCATCAGGGGCTCCTTCATCATAAGAGAAATATCCAGAGCTTAGAGATCGTGTTGATGCAAGGTAACTAATTGCAACAGGGGCATCCTAGGGGTAGAATATTGCAAAATACAGTAATGTTTTGTGAGGATTTTTTTCCGCCAAAGAGTAGATTCACAGCAAGTAAAACCTTTTATCCTGTGGAATTAGCCAACAACTTGAGCACCAATACAACAGCAAATATTTAATGTCATTACTGCAGGCCAGGCACTATCATAGTGTCTGAAAAAATACAGAGAAAAAGACAGTTTACCCTCAAAACACTTCCCATCTGTTAGGAATATACAGCAGTCCCCCAAAGGGGCCAAATAACACAAAGTAAAATGTAACAGACCTCAAAAGAGAGGCCCTTAGGAGTGGCCATAAGATTCAGCTTTTAAGAGAGATTAAAAAAAATCCTTGAATATATCTTCAGTATAATGAAAGCCAGTGGAGAGGGAGATTCACTTTTCATCACTAGGCCTTCAAAGTATTTAAATGCCAAAATGCAAGGGACATTTATATTAAAATTTTGTCACAAGTGGCACCCTACTAAGTGAATGAGTGAATGTCCTGGAGGTATAAGGGAATTATTGCGACTTTGAAAATAGCTTCCCACAATTTGGTTCTATGAATTAAATGTAAGAAACATGAACAGGTTTTCAAATCTCTGTACTTGAGTCTCTCCACTTGCAAACCACGAATAACAAAACTAACTCAATGCATGTGTTGACATGAGAATTAGCTAATAGAAACCATTGCAAAGCACTGTAGAATTCTTAAGTACTGCGGAACTAGGTCAATAATGGATGTTGGCTTTGCTCCAGTTGCTCCTGAAAGGGAAGAGTTCGATGACAGTTGAGTGACCATTTAACCTGCTAATCAGGCGACTGGCGGGATGCCTGGTGATAGACAGAAGGAGAAAATTTATGGAAGACAAACATAGGGGCAACAAAAGAAATCAGATACCATGCTTCTCACCCAGGGCACTGCAGGCATTTTGGGCAGGACAAGTCTTTGTTGTACATGGCTTCTTAGTGTCTTGAGGATACTTGGCATTGCTGTCCTCTGTGGAAATAAACCCCAGTTTACCTACCTCACTCTCCACCCCAACTTGTGAACATAGCAACTACCTCAATAAGAAATTCCAACTGATTTCCAAATCCTGTACCTCTCTTCTGGTTGAAAATCACTGAGACAGAGTTAGGGACTCTCAGGAAAGAATATTGTCAGGGGTTTTAGAGGGACCAGGGTTTAAAGATGCAATTAATGGGGAAAGTGAAAGGTCTAATTAGAATGACAACAATAATTCAGTATTTGAGTGGATTTCAAGTCCGTTCATTTTGCCCAGCTCTGCTAGACTGTTCTTAAAAATTTGCTTTCGTCTCATCATGGCTCTGTTCTAAAGCCTTCAGTGACTCCCTATAGCTTACAAACGCAGACTGCATCCCTAAACCTGACATTTGCCTTCCCTGTAAAACTCATTTCCAACCCCCATCTTCTGTTTTCTCATGTAGACTTTTCTGGTTCTAGTTAGTAAAGCCTGACCCCCCCCCCCCCAAAAAAAAAAGTGTGAACGATGTGGAATGACCAAGATGGAAAATGAACTCAATGTTGGACTGTTTTGTGACTGAAAATTTTAATGAAGAGTTTCAAATAGGATCAGCCCCAAGGTGTAGTCCTTTGTTGCTCTGTTTTGAGTACTTATTAGCAGTAGCACCGCCACATCGCAGCAGTTCTTGCCCACCTTCTCCAGTGTTGTTCTGTGTCCCACTATCAGGACCACAGGCATTTGTCCCATACTGACCTGAGAGTCTTTGCTTCTAGATGTATCCTCCACCCCTTCCATCTGATCTTCTTTGTAGAGGTTGTCATTTCAAGGGGACTGAACTTCAGTAGTAGATACTTCAATTGAATACAAGATCTATTGCTACCTGGAAAACTTGTCCATCTGAGGCTGTAGGGTCTAGAAATTATTTTCTTTATTATCCATTTGATATGGTGAAACCTCTATTTAGCATTGTCTTAAAATTGAAACTATTTGTAATGTTGCACAGAAAGAGAATCCTATCAATCTAAATACTTGTTTTTAAAAGATTTTATTTTTAAATAATCTTTACACCCAACTTGGGGCTCAAACTTACAACCCTGAGATTAAGCATTGCATGCTCCACTGACTGAGCCAGCCAGGCATCCCAATACTCTTAGAATTTCTGACTTACAATTCAAAGCTTGACTTTTCATTCATGACAGAAATCTGGGACTCATTCATCTCTGCCTTCTCTGCCTTCTATTCCTAATCAGTCCAACATCCTGATGATCTTACTTCCTAAATAGTTCTGACATGTCTTCTTCACTCCTTTCAATCCTATGTATAGGTCTTAATTCGGATTCTTATTAGCCCTCACTTGGGTTAACAAATAAACCCCATGTGTGTTGACTTTAGCTCTCACACCAACACTGCAAGGCAATATTAGGCCTATTTGCTGATTAGGAGGCAGTCTTAGGAAGGTTAAGTAGATGCCCTCAATTAATGCCAAGCATTAGTAAGTGGCTTAAGTGGAGTTTGAGTCCAGTTCTACTTAATTCCAAATCCCTTCTTTTTAACCCATACTCACTGCCTTTCCTGTATCATGTTTTCTCTTCTCTCTTTTCTTCTTCCTCCTTCCTTCCTTCCTTCCTTCCTTCCTTCCTTCCTTCCTTCCTTCCTTCCTTCCTTCCTTCCTTCCTTCCTTCCTTCCTTTTTCTTTCTTTCTTTCACTTCCTTCTGAATCATTGAGAGAGAGCTGTGGCCTATTTAGTAGACTTCACAGTGGAAACATTTTCCTAGGATCTAGGGGAGTATCAGAATCAGGAGCATCATGACATGCCACATACAAAAATAGGGTAGAATTAACTTTTAACTCCTACATCTCTGCACTAGGAATCACCTCAAATCCTGTCTTTTTTTCTTTCTCCGCTTTTCCACATGCCTGAGAAGTCGATGTGTGAGCAAGTGCTGAGACTTCAGAGCCCAGAGTACCCCTGTGTGGCAGGAAGGAGGATTCAGGGGATGCCCAGCTGATGGGGGGGCTGGAGACCCTGCCCATCAGCAGCTTTGGGGATGTCATTCTGAAGGCAAGGGGCACTCACACAGTATTGCTGAGTTGGGAGTGATGAAATCAATACATATTTTATGTGGATTATTCCAGACTCAGGTGTGTGGTGGGTGGGGCTGTGGAGAGACTAGGAGACAGGAAGGAGGTCCTGCAGGAATGGAGACAATGTGATATTGGGTGGGAAATGAAGTGGAAAAGACGGGGAAGGCACTGAGATGCCAGTAACAGGAGTAAGAGGACTTCCTTGGTTGTGTGGGGATGATGGTGATAGTGCGATGAGATGAGAACATAAAGCATCATAACAGAACTGGGGAGATCAGAAATGGGAACTCATTTGGGGAGGAAAAGGGCTTAATTTAAAACAGTATTTTGGATCGGGGGTTATTTTAGGGGGGAGGTATTTTAAAAAGAATTCAGTTGGAAGTATTTTCATTGCAGAGACCATCCTTTGCCTTTCAGAGATACCACAATTTAGGAAATGTGAATCTTTTATCCATTTATTCAGGACTCCTGAAGATAGAGATGAGCCTTCTGTTCCCAGTGATCATGGGGCCCCCAGGTGAAACCAGCCTCAGGATAATAAACCAGGTAATTATCTCCATCCTTCCTGTGACAATAATGGTGTTGAGGCAGGCAAAAATTCATCAGAGGCGGCTTCACAAGTCCCCAGGGAGACTCACGATAAAGGGACTGATTGTCAGAATCCGCCTCTGCAGCATTATAACAGGGCGGCGTGATGACGGCCGAGGGCCACATGGTGCCCCCAGAGTAAAGCAGTGGGGAGATGAAAAAGAGAACGACACCTACATCCTAGCACGGCACCCCACCAAGTCTGCGTGGATGGTTGGGATCAGTAATTAGAAACACGGTGCAATAAATATTGAAAGAAACTTCTGTAAACATTCTAGAGGACAATGAAATTAGAAATAATAAGCAGATGGGCTTTTATTCAAAGCAAATCATGCCAGATGGACTCAGTACCTCTTTTCTTCCTTTCTTTTCTTTTTTTTCTTTTTCTTTTTCTTTTTTTTTTTTTTTTGGATAGAAGTACAAAGTTGGTGGATGAAGAGAAAATGGCACATTTGATGTCATATGTTTGAAGATTGTTAAAACATTTGAGTCTTCCAAGAAGTCTGATTTGCAGAATTGGCTCAGAATGCCTGTAATAAAGCACATACCTGACAAAAAAAAGTTGAGTAAATGCTGCTAATTGGGCAAGAGAAAGAGTTGGAACACTGGGTTGGCAGGACAGCCTCAGGAGGGGGTCTTCCAAGCGACCATACAGCTTTGGAGCCTAAAGGGACCTTAGGGATCATTGGTTCCAACCCTCTCATTTAAGGATAAGAAAACCCAGTCAAAAGGAGACAATGACTTTGTACAACTGGGACTAGAACAAGGGTTGCACGGTGATTAGCTCTGCAGTGTGGGTGAGAGGTCTGCTCTCTACATGGTATTTCTCTTAGCTAGGGAAGGAAATAAATGTGGTCAAGTACAATTTTTTTTATTATTCAAACAGAATTATAATATAGTGTTATATTAGTTTCCAAAGGTCAGGTACAATTTTGAAATAATTGGACCCTGAACAAATAAAGCTTGAGATGTAGATGGTGGGCGTCAAAGTGGTGATGGTGGTTGAGAAACCATCCAGGAGCTCCACTACAGGTCATGTTCCTGAGGCTCATGCAGTTTTCAAGCCACCTGCAATTAGAATAATTCATCATTGCTCTGAAGCAAATAATGCCCTTTTTGCAGGTGAGATGATGCCAGAGCTGGAGGAGATTCAGTAACTTGCCCAACTAGGGTCAGACTTGCAAGCATGTAGCACAGTGAGGATGAAAGCCGACGACTTCTGATTCTAGTCACACTTGCTCTCCCCACATGTGGTCTTCTGTAAAATTCTGATGGAGGCCCAGCCTTCCTCCCTGCCCTGTTTCCCCCCCAGGAGGCTCTTCTCTTCCTCTGCTTTCCCAACTTCTGTTGCTGTCCTGAGGAGTTCTCCTGATGCCCTGGTGTTCCTAACTTCATGGTATTCTCTGAAACTCCTCCCACCCCCTCCCTGTGCCTCATCAAATGTTCTGGTCTCCTTCCCCATCTTGCCAATCTCTGGGCTCAGCCTTAAACGCATAAACTTTGTACAAACTGAATTTCCACCAATGCATTTACAGGTCATAGTTTCACCTTCAGGAAATAATTTCACCTTTCAAGCCTGTTTCCTGAGTTAAAAAATGAAACACAGCAGTTACACCAAGCTTGTGACTCAGAGTGCACTGTGACTTATAGTGAGGACCACGTGTGAACCCAGCTAGTCAATGCCAAAGACCAGTAGACACTCAGAATGTTTTTATCAGGAGGATTTTATTTTTATTTTTTAAAATATTTATTTATTCATGAAAAACACAGAGAGAGAAAGAGAGGCAGAGACATAGGCAGAGGGAGGAACAGGCTCCATGCAGGGAGCCCGATGTGGGACTCAATCCAGGGACTCCAGGATCACGTCCTGGGCCAAAGACAAGCACTAAACGGCTGAGCCACCAAGGCATCCCTTTTTTAGGAGGATTTTAGATTGGTAACTTTCTTCAAGGCCCTTCTCAATAGCTCTTCCTCTCTTGTTTTGTTTTTTGGGTTTTTTTTTTTAAATCTAATAATACAGTAACTCAAAAAATCAGATTCCTCTCCTTCCCTAGGGTTTCCCGTTTTTGTTTTTGCTAAATTTTTGTTTGATTGTTGTCAGCTGCCTCTGCTGAGGACCAGCCTGAGCTGTGAACTTAGGAGATTCTCAGGTGTTTTCTGATCCTGCATCTTTCCCTGTGCGTGCAGTGACTTTCTGATCCCCCCACCCCCATACACACAGTTGCTTTTGAATATCTTAGTCTTTGATGTCTGGCTCCAAAAATTGGAAAGAGAGAAAAATAAAAGGACGAGAGAGAAGGGTGCCAGCCCTTTAAATCCCCTGGAAGTCACTTGTGCTGGAGAGGAGAGGCTTGCATCAGTGGAGGGAGGTACAAAAACAATGGCCGCCCACCATTTTGTCTGCACCTCTGAGATTAAAAGTAGCCTTCAGTGATCAGAGAGCTGATTCAAGTATCTGAAGGACAGGGTCATTTTTGGCTACCCTGGCTCCTGCCAGCTGTGTACAAGCTGCTCTACGAACACTGCACAGCTCTCTTTCTTATGCAGAGTAATCTATTGCCCCCAACCCACATCTGAACTACCCCTACTCTACCTGTTAAACAGAGAATGTTCTAGATATCAGGATCTAGTCTTTTGGGTGGTGGCAGGTTGAAGTGGCAGGTAGAATATTAATAAATGATTTTGTTCCTTTCACACATAAATTTTTCCCTGTCAGATATGGAGAGTTTTTGCAACAGGCAGCTTTTTTTTTTTTGGAAAGAGAAGTCATTAAAATGTAAGAGGAAAAATGGAAGCCTCTCTGCATTTCCTTCTATAGCAGAAAAATAGCTCCTGTTTTGGATAAAAGTACAAAATGGTTTTCTGCTCGGAGTGACCCATGAGACAACACTGTTAGATAAAACTCGAACATATTTTTTGCCTTTCTCTCTCTCTCTCTCTCTCTCTCTCTCTTTTTTTTTTTGCAATAAGCCTTAATGCATCCGTATTAGGAAACACCTCATTTGCCATCTGCTATGGACTGAATATTTGGTTCTCCCAATATTCATATGGTGAAATCCCAACACCCAAGTTGGTATTAGGAAATGGGGTCTTAGGGAGGTGATTGGGTCATTAAGGTAAACTCCTCATGAATGGCATCAGTGCCCTTAAAAAAAAGAGATCCCAGAGAGATTCCTCATTCTTTCTACCATATGAGGACACTGGGAAAAGATGGCTGTCTATGAATTAGAAGGTGGGTCCCTGTTAGATACTCAATCTGTTGGTGCCATGATCTTGGACTTCTCAGCCTCCAGAAGCATGAGAGATAAATGTCTTATATATAAACGAGCCAGTCTATGATATTTTCTTATAGCAGCCTGAGTGGACTAAGATACCATCTGATATCATATTATTTTTTCCTTTTACTTGCCTTTCACAGAGGGGGCATGAGCTAAAGAAATACTCTTTCCTCTTTGCCTGAAATGGAAGTCATTGGAAAGAGCAGTGTCTGGGAATTTCTAGACCTATACTTCTGTTCCATTTGTGTCACATGGGAGCCTTGGGCAAGTGTCTCAACATCTCTTCTGCAGCAGGTCCTGGATCAGTTGACTCCAGTACACTATGATCACCCCCAGGGTAGGAAATACAGCTTGTTTCTCTTTATAGTGCTTGACATAATAGGAATTTAGTAAACATGTCAGAATCATACCCTTACCTGTTGTTGAAACACATCTTCATACATACACATCCATCACCAAGAAATATCATTGAATGGAGTGACCAACTTGTCTTGCACCACTTAATCTAATCATTGTAAGAATTCTGTGATGAAATTACTATTATCATCATTATGTTGCAGGTAAGAAAACTGAGGCACACTGAAACTATGTAACATTGTGTGTGTCAACTATACTACAATAAGAAAGCACTGAGATATTAAGCAAAATCAGGATTTAAACTCCGGTCTATTTACCTCCATTCTTCTACTCTGTATTCAGGATCTAAGCTCCTATTTACTTATTTTAAAATTTTATTTATTTGAGAGAGAGAGTGAGAGCTGGCACACAAGTAGGGGGAATGGCAGTGGGAGAAGGAGAAGGACGTTCCCTGCTGATTAGGGAGCCCGACACAGAGCTCCATCCCAGGACCCTGAGAGCATGACTGAGCTGAAGGCTGATGTTTAACCTTCTAAGCACCCCTCTAAGGGCCCCAGGCACCCCTCTAAGGTCTTATTTACTAACATTTCACAATTGCAAAGAGCTTTTGACTTTTTAAAGGTAAGAACTAAGAGGCTTCTTTGCTCTAAGAGGAAGAAAGAGACAGATTCTTTTCTTATTTTAAGTTTTTATTTTAACTTCAGTGTGGTTATTATACAGTGTTATATTAGTTTCAGCTGTACACACTATAGTGATTCAACAGCTATACATTACTCAGTGCTCATCTCAATAAGTGCCCTCCTTAATCCCCATCACCTATTTCATCCATCCCCCAATCCCCTCCTCTCTGGTAACCATGAGTGTGTTCTCTATAGTTAAGAGTCTGGTTCTTGACTTCTCTCTCTCTCTCTCTCTCTCTCTCTCTCTCTATCTCACTCCCCCCCCCATGCTTATTTGTTTTGTTTCTTAAATTCCACATATGAATGAAACCACATGGTATTTGTCTTTTTCTGACTGGCTTATTTCGCTTAGCATAATACTCTGGCTCCATCCATGTCATTGCAAATGCCAAGATTTCATTCTTTTTAAGGATGAAAAATATTCCAGTGTGTGGTGTGTGTCAGTGTGTGTGTGTGTGTGTGTGTGTGTGTACCACATCTTCTCTATCCATTCATCTATCAATGGACACTTGGACTGCTTCCATATCATCCTATTGTAAATAATACTGCAATAAACATAGGTGTGCGTGTATCCCTTTGAAGTAGTGTTTTTGTTTTTTTTTGTTTTTTTTGCATAAATACCCAGTAGTGTGGTTACTGGATTGTAAGGTATTTCTATTTTTAGCTTTTTTGAGGAGCCTCCATACTGTTTTCCACAGTGGCTGTGCCAGTTTACATTCTGACCAACCGGGCAAGAGGGTTCCCCTTTCTCCATATCCTTGCCAACACTTGCTGTTTTTTGTGTTGTTGATTTTAGCCAATGTTGACAGGTGTGAGGTGATAGATATCTCATTGTAGTTTTGATTTGCATTTCCCTGATGATGAGTGATGATGGCATCTTCTCATGTGTCTGTTGACCATCTGGATGTCTTCTTTGGCAAAATGTCCATTCATGTCTTCTGCCCATTTTTAATTGGATTATTTGTGTTTTGGGTGTTGAGTTATTTTTTCTAAGTTTTAATTCCAGTATAGTTAACATGCAGTGTTATTTTAGTTTTAGGTGGACAATACAGTGATTCAACAATTCCATACAATACCGAGTACTCATAGAGTTGTATCAGTTCTTTGTCTTTTTTGGATACTAACCTTTTGTCACAGATGTTATTTGCAAATGACTTCTTCCATTCTGTAGGTTACCTTTTAGTTTTGTTGTTTACTTCACTGTGCAGAAGCTTTTTTTTTTTTTTTTTAAGATTTATTTATTTATTTGAGAGAGAGAGCATGGTGGGGAGAGGCAAAGAGAGAGGGACAGAGAATCCCAAGCTGATTCCACACTGAGCATGGAACCAAATGTGAGGCTCCATCTCACAACTCTGAGATCACGACCTGAGCCAAAACCAAGAGTCCAATGCTCAGTGGGCTGTGCCACCTAGGTGCCCCTCTGTAGTTTTTTATTTTGATTTACTCCTAATAATTTAAAATTTTGCTTTCATTTCCCTTTCTTCAGGAGGCATATCTAGAAAAATGTTGCTATGACCAAGGTCAGAGACTTTTCTGCCTGTGCTCTCTTCAAGGCATTATATGGTTTCATGTCTCACATTTAGATCTTTAATTTATTTTGAGTTTATTTTTGTGTATGGTGTAAGAAAGTGGTCCAGTTTCATTCTTTTGCATGAAGCTGTCCAGTTTTCACAGCATCATTTGTTGAAGAGACTATCTTTTCCCCATTGTATAATCTTGCCTCCTTTGTCATAGATTAATTGACCATTTAATTGTGGGTTTATTTCTTGGGGGTCTGTTTTGTTCTATTGATCTTTGTGTCTATTTTTGTGACAGGACCATACTATTTTGATTACTACAGCTCTGTAATATCACTTGAAGTCTGAAATTGTGATGCTTCTGGTTTTATTTTTCTTTTTTAAGATTGCTTTGGCTATTCGGGGTCTTCTGTGGTTTCAGAAAAATTTTAGGATTGTTCCAGTTCCGTGAAAAATGGAGTTGGTGTTTTGGTAGAGATTGCGTTAAATCTGTGGATGATTTTTGGGTAGTCTAGACATTTTAACAATATTTGTTCTTCTAATCATGAGCATGGAATGACTTTCCATTTCTTTGTGTCTTCTTTAGTTTATTTCATCAGTATTTTATAGTTTTCAGAGTACAGGTCTTTCACTTCTATGGTTAAGTTTATTCCTAGATATTTTATTATTTTTGGTGCAATTGTAAATGGGATTGTTTTCTTAATTTCTCTTTCTGCTGCTTCATTATTAGTATATAGAAATACAAACAATTTATGTACATTGATTTTGTATCCTGTGACTTTACTGAATTCATTTATCAGTAAGTATTCTTTTGGTGGAGTCTTTAGGGTTTTCTATACAGAGTATCATGTCAGCTGCAAATAGAGAGTTTTGCTTCTTCCTTACCAGTTTGAATGCTTTTTGTCGTTGTCTGATTGCTGTGACATAGGACTTCCAGTACTATGTTGAATAAAAGTGGCAAGAGTGCCAATTTTAACAATACTTCTTTTGTTCCTGACTTTACGGGAAAAGCTCTCAGTTTTTCTCCACTGAGGATGATGTTCACTGTGGGTTTTTTATATATGGCTTTTATTATGTTGAGGTATGTTCCCTCTAAACCTATTTTTTTTATCATGAATGGATGTTGTACTTTGTCAAATGTTTTTTCTGCATCTATTGAAATGATCATATGTTATTTTTAATCTTCCTATTACTGATGTGATGCATTACACTGATTGATTTGTGAATAATGCACCACCCTTGCATTCCAGGAATACATCTCACTTGATCATGGTGAATAATTTTTTTAACATATTGTTGGATTTGGTTTGCTAATATTTTGTTGAGGATTTTTGCATCTATGGTTATCATAGATATGATAAAAGAGATATTGGCTGTGGTTCTCTTTTTTAGTGGTGTCTATCTGGTTTTGGTATCAGGGTAATGCTGGCCTCATAGAATGAATTTAGAAGTTTTCCTTTCTCTTCTGGTTTTTGAAAAAGTTTGAGTAGAATAGGTATTAACTCTTCTTTAAATGTTTGGTAGGATTCCTCTGTGAATCTGTCTGGTCTTGAACTTTTGTTTGGGGTAGTTTTTCAATTTCCCTGCTGGTAATCAGTCTGTTCAAATTTTCCATTTCTTCTTGTTTAAGTTTTGGTAGGTTATATGTTTCTAGGAACCTATCCATTTCTTCTAGGTTGTACAATTTGTTGGCATATAATTTTTCATAGTGTTCTTTTACAGTTGTTTGTATTTTTGTGGTATTGGTTGTTATTTCTGTTCTCTCATTTATGATTTTGTTTTTTCTTGGGTCCTATCTCTTTTTTTCTTTTTTTCTTTTTTTTTCTTGATGGATCTGGCTAGAGATTTATCAATTTTGTTGATTTTTTTCAAAGAACCAGCTCCTGATTTCATTGGTCTGTTCTATTTTTTTTTTTTTTTTAGTTTCCATATCATTTATTTCTACTCTAATCTTTAATATTTCCTTCCTTCTGCAGGTTTGGAGTTTGTTCTTCCTTTTCTGGCTCATTTTGGGGTATAGTTAGGTTGTTGATTTGCACTTTTTCTTCTTGAGTAAGGCCTATATTGCTATGTATTTCCCTCTTATGACTGCTTTTGTTGCATCTCAAAGTTTCGGATCATTGTGTTTTCATTTTAATTTGTTTCCATGTAACTTTTGATTTCTTCTTGGATTTCCTGGTTGACCCATTCATTGCTTAATAGCATGTTATTTAACCTCCATGTATTTGTGCTCTTTCCATATTTTTTCTTGTGGCTGATTTGTAGTTTCACAGCATTGTGGTCAGAAAAGATGCATGGTATGACTTTGATCTTTTTAACTTGTTGAAACTTGTTTTGTGGCCTAAAAAGTAGTTTTGTGATCTATTCTAAAGAATGTTGCATGTGCATTTGAAAAGAATATGTATTCTGCTGTTTCAGGATGAAATGTTCTGAATGTATCTGTTAAATCCATTTGGTTTAGTGTGCCATTCAAAACCACTCATTCCTTGTTGATTTTCTGTTTGGATAATCTGTTCATTGATGTAAGTGGGGTGTTAAAATCCCCTACTATTATTGTGTTACTACTGAGTAGTTCCTTTATGTTTGTTATTAACTGTTTTATGTATTTGGGTGCTCCCATGCTGGGTACACAGATATTTACAATTGTTAGATCTTCTTGTTGAATAGACCCCTTTATATTATTATATAGTGTCTTTCTTTGTCTCTTGTTACAGTCTTTGTTTTAAAGTCTATTTTGTCTGTTACAAGTATGGTGACTCTGGCTGTTTTTTGACTCCATTTGCATGATAAATGTTTCTCCATTCCCTTACTTTTAATCTGCAGGTGTCTTTAGATCTGACATGAGTCTCCTGTAGGCAGCATATAGATGGGCTTTGTTTTTTTTTTTTTTTAATCCATTCTGTCATCCTATGTCTTTTGACTGGAGCATTGAGTCCATTTACATTCAAAGCAATTATTGATAGATAGATATTTGTCACCATTTTGTTACTTGCTTTGAGGTTGTTTCTGTAGTGTTTCTCTGATCCTTTCTTCTCTTGCTCTCTTTCATGGTTTCCTGGTTTTCTTTAGTAATATACTTAGATTCTTCTCTCCTAATCCTTTGCACATGTATCGTTGGTTTTTCATTTGTGGTTACCATTAGTTTTGTATTATTAGCCTAAATGAAGTTGATGATCACTTAATTTGAACCCATTCTTTCAGGAGCCACAGATTCTTAAAAAGAAGCTCCAATGGATATTGATTGACAAGGGTAAAAGTCTTGGGATGTTTTTCTCTAGAACCATCTCTCCAGAACCTGTCTGTCCCCTAATACTTGACCCAGTTTACCTTGGCTGTTGAGCTGAAACCTCTCCTGGGTTCAGATGCACTGTTTTTCCCACTCAGCTAGAGACTTCAGTGAAATCAGCAAGGTTATTGGGCCCGTTAAATACATGTTGCACTGGTGCTAAGGATATGCCATGAACAAGATATGCCTTTTCTGTTTCTTCTAGGAATTTGCAGTCCAGTGGGGGAGATGAAGAAGTAAGCAGTTTCTATTACGATGTGATTATAGGGAGCTGGGTAAGTACATGGTGGTGTCACATAACTCAGCCTTGGGGAGCCGGGGAACTTGGGCTACAGGATGTGGTGTCTGTGCAGAGAACAAAGATGAGTAGACTAGCATGGGGCAGGGCAGAAGGAACCACCTAAACAAAGCCCTGGAGACCACAGAGAACATTTTTGATTTAGAGACTGAAGTCTTCTTTTGATCCTGAGCTGCAATATCCCTGGAAAAAAAAAATCTACCCCTCCCCCCACCACCATACCTCAATTTCATTCAAGGCCACTATACTGATTCTCTGGCTCTAAGATCAGACATTCCATCTCCTTCCCCCACCACCACTCACACTGGTAGTGTTTTCAGGCTCTCAGGCACCAACACCTAATGAGATGGGTTAGTCCTTCAGTAACTGATGGGCTCTATGCCACACCTGCTTCATATAGAATTTAGCCTCAAAACAGTAATACCACCTGCAGGAGCTGTCAGTGTATTTATCTGGCATATATTTTACCCAGTGACAACTGAGAGCTCAGAAGTAGGCTATGATACTCAGCTTTACATGTTTTTTTTTTTTTTTTTTGGTGTGTGTATATAAAACACATAAAGAACATCCTAGGTGGCTTTTACTCAATTATCATGTTTCCCCTTAACTTTCACATGGCTAATAGTAAGCAAATTCTATATATTTTTTTTTTCTCTTAAATCTTTCCTTGCAATCTCCAGCTGAAGGCTTTATATTTTTTTTGTGCTTCTTTGATAGGTTTGATTAATGTCTTTAGAAAAAGAAAAGATTAATTTTTCTCACCCCATAATTAGCATTACTGCAGAAGAAGATAGAAGCTGGAACCCATGGAAGCAAGCCTAGGACAACGGATTCAGCTCATGTGTGACCCCCACACCCGTTAATAGGGCAGCCTCACTTGCCTTGAATCTTCAAGTCTGTCCTGTTACTATCTTTGCAGCTAAAGATAAAATTCCTTCTATTTTCCCATATGCTAGGAGAAGTCTCTCCAAATGTCCTGTCTATTGTCCCCAAAGCAAAAAGATTCCTCACAACATGAAATATTGCACGTGCAATTTTTTCTGCTTTTCTTTTTTTTCTTTCCCCCCCAGGTTTTGCAAAGTAACTGAAACCAACTTCTGCAGTGAAGTGAATCTGCCCAAGGGATATTTTTTACCCTGAAAAAACACTAACTCCCCTAAGAACTGAAGAGCTTCTTTTTTTGCAGAGCTCTCTTATTGTTATTTGGGACTGATGGACTGTCAGTCTTTTCTGCCAGAAACAGAAATGCTAATCAGGCCGTCAGCATGATGGGACTGGGGACTCACACTTCCATGCTTTGCTTAAGCCCACGTGGACAACAGTTTTGCTGAATCTTGTTTTTGTAGGTCCTTCTGGAGATGTGGTCTGTAGAAATTTTGGCAATCGGGAGAATGTTGTTTTAACTGAACTCATTGTAGTACATTTTTCACCAAATTACATTAGCATATAAAACTTGGATTATTGATTTCTTCTTTACTTGTTGTGGTTTCTGGGCAGAAGTCCAGTTTCCAGAAGCAAAGAGAACATACACACACTTGAATGGAGAGTCATTCCTTTCTTTCTTTATTTTCTTTATTTTAGAGATGGGTGACATGGTCCAGGAAGGTAATGTGACTTTGTACTCTGATTTTCTCTACCTAACACCTCTATCAGGCTGTACTCAAGCCTTGCATGGTACAGGCCTTCCAATTTGAATCCAAAATAGAGAGGGAGGAACAGGCAGGGAGCCATTTGCCACGGCAACGGAGTGCTCGCCCTTTGTTAAGCACCTGATGGTGTATCAGGCAATAGATAGCATTGTACTTAGAATAGCTCATCTGGTAGTTAATATCCTCATTTTGCAGATGAAAAAATCGAGGCTTGTTGAGGTTGGTGGTTTGGTCCAAGTTACCTCAAAGGGAAGCAGGATTAGTGGCTATTCACTTTCGAAAATTGTCTAGCAGTTCCTCCAAAGGTTAAACATAGATTTACCACATGGCCCAGAAATTTTTTTTTATTATTCAACTCTTTTGTTAGTGGGGGATGAATAAAATGGTGAATTCTGATTAAAGAGCAATCAAAAAGCAAAGTTCCTACCTAAAGTTTTCACAGAAAATGAGGTTTGAACAAATATTTTCAAGTGTGGGAGGTACACTATTGCATTTTTAACAAGCATGGAATGATATACAAGGAAAAATCCTGAGTTCTATACAGAAAGGGAACTGTATTCATGAGGTAGGTCACTGCTCTGGACTTGGTCCTGATTTACGAGGTATCTGTGTAGATACAGCACTTCGGTCCTGAACCATGAACAGCCATGGGACACATGGACAGATTCACCCTAAAGAGTCTGGATAGAGAAAAGTCCTTTCTGACATAGTGAAAGATGGCAAAAGTGGACACCTACCTGAGCCCTAAAAGACAGTAGACAGAGCAGGTGTCTCTGATAAACTCTTGACCCAGAAATTTGACTCCTAAGTGTATACTCACAAGAAATGAAAACATTCGTCCATACAAACACTTGTACACTGTTGTTCATAGTAGCATCATTCATCATAGCCAAAAAGTAGGGGTGACCCCAATATCCATCAGTTAATGAAGAGATAAATAAGGTGAGGTCTACTGACACAGTGGAACATTATTTGTGGTGAAAAGAAACGAAGTATTGATCCATGCTAAGCTTGGGTGAACCTTGAAAACATTGTGTTAAGTAAAATAAGTCAGTCATAAAGGGCCACATATCACATATTGCATGAGCTCATTTACATGAAATATGCAGAATATGGAGAAAATAGATTAATGGTTGTCAGGGGATGGTGGGGAGATAGTGTGGAAAAACAGAGTAATTGCTAATGGTTACAGAGCTTCATTTTGAGTGATGAAGAGTCCCCCAGAAGTGATTCTAAGTTTGGTTCTAAATTGGTTCTAAAAAAGAATTGGTCTTAAAGTCGATTGCGATGATGGTTGTACAATCCTGTGAATATACTAAAAACCACTCCATTGTATACTTTAAATGGGTGCATGGCATGGTGTGTGAATTACATCCCAAAGAGGTCTAAGAAAATTCGTGACTACTGTTCACTGCTTGTACAGTGAAGCAATGCTGCTTAGATTGGGGAGTAATCCCAGATGTTCCTGAGGATAGAAACCCATGTGCCAAATAACAGCAGTCACATCTAGCTTTCAAGTACTTACTAGATGCCTGGCACTGTGTGAAGCACTTTACATGCATCATCTGATTTAATTATCATGTAACCCCCATGAGCTCAGAGTTACTCTTACTCTCATTTTCTAGAAGAGGACACTGAGACTTAGAGAGGCTTAATAATTTTCTCAAGGTCATAAAAACCTTGGAAATAACTGTTTTGGTGTTTTGTTCTGTTTGTTTTTGTCTAAGTCCAGGCGTTGTATAGTAATTGCTAAGAGAGTTTGATCTACAGGTAGTGGCCTCGGCTTGAATCAGAATTCTGTCTCCTGGGTCCTGCATAAATGAGAGCAAGCTGTTTAAACTCTGTGCGCCATTGAGAAAGTAGGAAACTCACAGAGTTGAAGATTAAGTAACATGCAAAAAGCATGTGGGGCAGTGCCTGGCAGATCATGAGTGTGCAAAACACGAGAACTGTTGTAATATGCCTTCGCTTGGGGCGGGTAGTACAGTAAAAAATAAGTCACAGCTTGTGGGTCAGCTGAAGTCTAGGGGAGAAGACAGATGTAGACATACCGAAATGAGAAACAATGGTGAAAGCAGGTGGGAGGTAGAGCTGAAGCATGGAGGCAGAGTGACTTGTGAGTAATGAGGGCCATTCACTCTTGTGGTCCTAGATCTTTGGTCTCTTAGGCTCAGGTAGGAGAGTGTTTATAGCAGCAAGATTTTCTTTTCTCTCCCTCAGGTTTCACACATATACAAGAATTATGAAATCTGGTTGGGAGTTTCATGATTGTGTTTTTCCTGACAGCTTGATAAAACTTTAACACTTGAAAGGACAGGACAGAGAGAGTAGAAGAAGTCTTTTATTAGGGCTTCTTGAGTATTTAAACATTGGTTAGCTCCTTAGGCTATGTAATAGAAACTTGATCAGGAGATGAAGTTGTGAAAGGACAGTGTGTGAGGTGTGTTCATACTCTTTGCGGGGTGGTGGTGGTGGTGGTAGTGGTTCTCATAATCTAATTACATGGAACCTCAGAAATATGTTGGAGATTTAGCTCTTTATTGGTGAGCATGAACAGTAAGATTTATAAGTAGTAGATGTGTCTATGTTGATGTGTCATATATGTAAGTTGAAGGAGAGAAGGAATTCAAAGCAGAAGGCTAGGCTTCCGAACACAAAGGGGCAGGAGGAGAGGTTAACAAGTGGAGAAACTGATGTATAGGCCCATGCCTCAACTCCCAGCAGTGCGTCTGTCCAGTGTGTAGCAGGCATTCAACAAATATTTGCTCACTCTGAATAAATAGATGGTTTATATCCTCGTCCGTATGTTGAGGATGACCTCCAGGAGCTGCAGATTCTGGCTTTGTTTACCCTCCGAGAATTTATTCAGGAAAACAAGCAAGAAGCGAGACCACCTTTGTCAGAAGTTCCCTTATAGCACTCACCTATGCTTGCAGAGAATGACCCAGAGGACTTGAGGAGGGGTGGGGGTGGTATCTGGTAGCCCACCCAGGGTGCAGCTTAGAATCACTTGGGGGAGCTTTTGAAATACACGGGTGCCAGGCTGGACCTCATTCCAGACCATCAAATCAAAATCTCTGGGGGCAGGGCCTGGGTGTTGGCATTTTTCTTTTCAGAGACTACCTAGGCATTTATAATGGGATCTGGGGGTGCAAAGCGCTGGGCAAGGCATCTGTAGATGGGAAGGCTGGTGGCATCTGCCAGAAGCCTTGGTCTGCAGTGGGCCAGAGGTAAACCTCAGGTCTCCCTGCATGAGGGTGGAAGTGTGTTGGCTACCCTTTAGGCTTCTAGGATTATTTCCAAGAGACCTTTTTGAGCTTGGATTGAAGACAGCCCAGCACAGGGGCAGGGAGGGAGCTGCAAGGATGGCTGCAGAGAAGGAGGAAGCTTTAGTAATTGGAATAGGCACTGAAGTTTCAACTACTTCATTGCTTTAACTTTTGAGATCTCCCATAGCCTAAGGCTAGGTACCTGATGGGGATGGGGAGGGAGTATGGGTATGGAGGAGATATAAGGAAGGGGAAGGGGCACAGACGTATCTGGAGCCCTAGACCTGGTCCCATTGAAGGCGCTGGGCTGGGTCAGCAGAAGGCTCCACTCCCTCTTGCAAAGGCAGCAAATTTCTCCTGAGATCTGGCTCCCCTTAGCAGCTGCACCGCACCCTGGGACTCTCACTGTCAAGCCCATTAGGATGATCAAAGAGTCACTGGAGAGCTGTGAGAGCCTCTGAAGAGTTTGTAGAGTGTGACTGTGACCATGGGAGCATATTTCTTCTTGCACTGAACCAAACTGCTGAGGGATGATTCACTTATATTTTCAACAGGACGAAGATAGCAGTAGTCACACAGCTCTGAGCGCTCTTCAGGTTTGCAAACAGCATCCTGGAAAAACTACGAGAAGTTTCTACAGGCAGCCCGTCTCCTGATGGATGTAAACGCTCCCGCAATGTAGGATGCTTTGGAGTCCTTTATTGAGTTTGAGGAGACCAGGGAAGTCATAAGCTCAGGGAAGGAAAATTTTCATTGTACTCAGAGCAGGAGAATTAGATCATCAACACAAACCCTTCTCTAAACTGCCTTTGAGCCAACACTGTGCTTCTTGCTGCCTGCCTCCTTCTCTGGAATCTTTTTTGCAACCATCTCCATTCCCATCCCATTCTCTCTCTCCCCCTCTCCTCCTGAGGAGGATGATTTCATCTCAACCATATGCACTTGATAGAATCTTGCACACGGGCGCATTTATTATTGACCAGCCTTTTTTTCTTGGATAGTATGTCACAAGTAGTCAAGACTATAGCTCTTGAAGGTACTTTCACAGATTTAAGATGAAGAAACAGTATCCGTATAGTTCCTGAGTCAAGAAGCCAGCCAGTGCAAAGAAAAAAAAAAAAAAAGAGAGAGAGAGAGAGAGAGAAAGAAAGAAAGAAAAAAAAAAGTGTAAGACTATTGGAGAGTGGAATTTTACTCACTGGAGCCAGCTTGGATTTTAGATATGAAACGTTTGATTTATAGTTTCTATTTCACTCTGATAGAAAACTCTGCTTACCCTTATTGGAAGGTCGAATGTGTTGGGTTCTTTAGCTAAGGTAGCTGTTAAAATTTATTTCACATTCAAGGAAAGAGGCACTTGTTATTCACCATGTTCCCATTTTAATTATGATTTTCCTGGCATCATTTTTAACAAGAATAACCTAAGGCCTGCAAGGAGTGATTTCCCCTAATCAGTTCTTAAAGCCGCCCTCCCCCCTCCGACCAGCGGCTGCCGCTCTAGCACCACAGACGAAATGAAATGGGGGATTGAACAATTACCTGGTGAATCTGAACAGTGTAGAGTCAGCAGTCAATTAGAATAGTTCAATTACAAAAATCCTTTTTTCTCCCTTCTTCTTTGGCTCTGTAGAATTATCACCCTTAACTCTTGCTACTCCATCTTATCCTTCTGCCTCTGACTCCAGAACACTCTCCATCTGATGGCTGTGGCTCCTTTGCCTGCCTCATCCCCCTTCCTTTCCCAGTCCTTTCTGGAAGAGGCCTCACATTTGTACTCCCCCTGAGAGAGTGGGCTCAGAATTGAGCACCCCCATGGGTCAGGCTGACCCCTGAACTGTCACCTCATTTCCCAGGTAGGAGCCCACATCCCCAGTGGCCTCTCAGACTGTGGGCCTGGGGTTCTAGACTTTTCCTCATTCTGCGATTGTCTTTGCACACCCTGTTGGCTCCTTGGCCTCTTTCTTCCCACAAGGATGCTGCTTATTCTTGCCAGCCTCCTTCACAGGGCCTGGTACTTGATTCTAGCGCATTGTGACGAGAGCACCTGCTCCTAGGCACACCTCACAGATATGGCCACAGGCCTTTTCTGCATGTCTGTGCCTCCCTGACAGTTTGAGGCTTCCAAGATTCATCACAACATCAAGTCTGCCTCTTGATTGATAATGGCCAGTCTCATATGTGGCAGATCCCCATATGTAGGTGTCAGCCCTGTCAGCCCCATCTTCTTCTTTTTTTTTTTTAAGGATCTATGCCCATCGTGGGGCTTGTTTTTTTTTTTAATTTTTATTTATTTATGATAGTCACACAGGGAGAGAGAGAGGCAGAGACATAGGCAGAGGGAGAAGCAGGCTCCATGCACTGGGAGCCCGACGTGGGATTCGATCCCGGGTCTCCAGGATCGCGCCCTGGGCCAAAGGCAGGCGCCAAACTGCTGTGCCACCCAGGGATCCCTCTTTTTTCTTTGTTGTTCACTTGTTTTGTTTCTTAAATTCCACATAGAAGTGAAATCATATGGTATTTGTCTTTCTCTGACTGACTTATTTCACTTAGCATTATACCCTCTAGCTCCATCCACCTTGTTGCAAATGGCAAGGTCTCATTCTTTTTTATGGTGGAGTAATATACTGTTGTATAGATATACCACTTGTTTACCCATTCATCTATTGATAGACACCTAAGTTGCTTCCATGCTTTGGTTATTGTAAATAATGCTGCTGTAAACATAGGGGGTTCATGCATATTTTCAAATTAGTGTTTTCACTTTTGGAGTATTCAGTAGCAGAAATACTGCATATGGTAATTCTATTTTTAAGTTTTTGAGAAAACTCCATACTGTTTTCCACAGTGGCTGCACCAATTTGCATTTCTACTAACAGTGTACAAGGGTTCCTTTTTCTTCACATGCTCACTAAGAATAGTTATCTCTTGTCTTTTTCATTCTAGCCATTCTAACAGGTGTAACGTGATATCTCATTGTGGTTTTGATTTGCATTTTCCTGACGATAACTGATGTTGAGCATCTTTTCATGTGTCTGTTTGCCATCTGGATGTCTTCTTTGGCAAAATGTCTATTCAGGTCCTCTGACCTTTTGTTTTTAAAGATTTTATTTATTTATTAGAGAGAGAGAGAGAGAGAGAGAGAGAGGCAGAGGCAGAGACAGAGGGAGAAGTAGGCTCCATGCAGGGAGCCCGACGTGGGACTCTATCCTGGGTCTCCAGGATCACGCCCTGGGCTGAAGGTGGTGCTAAACCACTGAGCCACCTGGGCTGCCCTCCTCTGACCATTTTTAAATCAGATTGTTTGATTATCTGGTGTTGAGTTGTAGAAGTTCTTTGTATATTTTGGATACTAACCCCTTATCAGACATATCATTTGCAAATATCTTCTCCCATTCTGTAGATTGCTTTTTCATTTTATTGATGGTTTCCTTTGCTGTGCAAAAGTATTTTACTTTGGTGTACTCCCAATAGTTTAATTTTGCTTTTGTTTCCCTTGCCTGAGGAGATATATCTAGAAAAATGTTTCTATGGCTGATGTCAAAGAAATTACTGTCTATATTTTCTTTTAGAGGTTATATGGTTTTAGGTCTCATATTTTGGCCCTTAACCCATTTTGAATTTATTTTTGTATGGTGTAAGAAAATGGCCCAGTTTCATTCTTTTGCATGCAGCTGTCCAGTTTTCCCAGCACCATTTGTTGAAGAGACTATCTTTTCCCCATTGTATAATCTTGCCTTATTTGTCATAGATTAATTGGCCATATAGGTGTAGGTTTATTTTTGGGCTGTCTGTTCTGTTCCATTGGTCTATGTGTCTATTTTTGTGCCAGTAACATATTATTTTGATTACTACAGTTTTGTAGTAGATCTACAAAAATCTAGGATTGTGATATCTCCAGCTTTGTTTTTTCTCAAGATTGCTTTGGCTATTAGGGGTCTTTTGTGGTTCCATACAAATTTTAGGATTATCTCTTCTAGTTCTTTGAAAAATGTTGTTGGTATTTTGATAGGGATTGCATTAATTCTGTGGATTTCTTTGGGTAGTATGGACATGTTAACAATACTGATTCTTTCAATCTGTGAACGTGGAATATCTTTCCATTTGTTTGTGTCATCTTCAATTTCTTTCACCAGTGTTTTATAGTTTTCAGAGTACAAGTCTTTCACCTCCTTGGTTAAATTTATTCCTAGGTGGGAATATATACTTCTTACTCTTAAGGAATGTGTATTTATTTTGCTAGGGCTTCCCTAACAAAGTATCATAACTTGGGTGAAATTTATTGCCTCCTAGTTCTGGAGGCTAAAACTCTGAAATCAAGTGGTTGGGAGGACTGATTCCTTCTGAGAGCTGTAAGGAAGAATCTGTTCCAGTCTCCTTTCCGTGGCTTGTTGATGGCTATCTTCTTCCAGTGTCTTCATATTTTCTTCATATTGTCTTCCCTCTATGCATGACTATGTCTGTGTCCAAATTTTCCCCTTTTTTGTAAGCACCCCAATCATATTGGATTAGGGACTCTGTTACAGTATGAGTTTATCTTAACTTATTATATCTACCATAATCCTATTTCCAAATAAAATCACATACTGAGGCGCTTTCTGGGGGTTAAGACTTCAACACATTGTTTTTGAGGGACACAATTCAACCCATAATAGCACGCAGCATTTTATGGGGGTTATAATGATAGTGAGAGATGTTCATCTATGCTCACTGTGAACCCAGGATAGGGAGTAGTTCCCTTTTCTACTCTTTTCAGGCAGACACACCTGCAAGACAGCTACCATTTATCAAGCAGTAACTATGTATCAGGAACTGTTGGTGTTTCTTGAGCACTTTCTATGTACTGAACACTATTTAGTGATTTTCGGGCATTGACACTATCTTATGAAGACACTGAGGCCCAGCAGGGTCAATAAACAGCCCAGCTTCACATGATAAGGAAAGAGAAGCAGATCAGATATATTTTGTATGAACTAAATTACTTAACTCTTCTATCCTTACCTTCCTGCAACACCAGGCTCTCCATGGAGGCTCTCGCCATTGTTTTAGTCTCTGCAACTCTCAGGGCACAGCTGGCAGAGATTACTACTATGTGCAGAGGCCCTACTGCTCCAGGCTTCTGATCCTCATGGTCAGAGCCTCTGCCCCTCTGTGCTCTTAAAATAGGCACCTCTCATCTATTTCAGGTTCTATTTATTGACTTCACTGTATCTTTCAAATGTAATTCTTTTATTCACTTTATGACTTGCTTATTATCTATCTTCCTATAGAATGTAAGCTCCATGAAGGGAGAGGCCAGTATTGCTGGTGTCTAGCACCCTGCCTGGCCTATAGAGGTATTCCAGAAAGACCTTTGAGTAAATGGATTCTGTTACAGATAAAGCAGATTTCTTTGGAGCCTTCTCAAAACTAAGATTTTTTTTTTTAAAGCACAGGGCACAAAAGGACTCTAGGAACACATATATTAAATAATTGAGTAAAAATGAGACATTTAGAGCATCATTGCTGCTCCCTAGCACAGTTGTTGAGGACACTGAAGACAATTCAGTGCACTTTAGTGGCTCTCTGCACTAAAGTCACATTACAGCATTTATTGATAATTATCATCCCAACTGGAGCAAAGAATGCTAATATAGTACTAGCAACATAGCTGTAGGTTTCAGTTTCATGGAGAGTACTGACTTCTCACCCAGGGCCCTATCAGCACTGTCACTCCTAGCAATGACCCACTCCCACCGCTTATGAGAACAGGCTGCATAATCGAGGCAAACCTGACTGGTCTGAGGTCACTTTGGAGGAGGGTGTAATTCCTGTCCACTCCGCACCACTGCGGTGGTGGAGCAGAGAGGGAGGGACTGGACACTGGAAGGCCTGTGTTCTCACCTGTGAACTTCCATAGGCAGCTCGCAATTTATGTTGACATTGGGTGTCCTCATTTGGAAAACGGGGTAAATGATTCCTGTCTGATTCCAGCCTGCCTCACAGACCATTGCAGGGTTCAATTAAGATAATGCACAGAGAAGTGCTCTGACCCAGCACATATGCATAGGAAGAATAATTACCTGGGAGCCGCATGGCAGTGTGGAAAGACCAGGAGTCTTGGAATCTGATGGAACTGGGCTCAGATCCTAATTGTACTACTTATTAACTGTGACTCGAGTTATTTAAAAATCCCTGTGCTTCAGTTTTGTCATCTGTGAGATGGGAAGAATAATATTGACTTGGCATGTTTACAAGGATTAAGGAGAATGATATTTGAGAGGCCCTATGCACATCGTAGGTGTGGTAGTAAGATTTTCCCATTCAATTTACTTTGCCATTTCATCAGATGATGCCATTGTATCATTTTTCTAGGCTGTCATAATGAATCACCACAAATTTAGTTACTTAACACATATTTATTGTCTCATAGACCTGCAGGTCAGAAGTCCAGTGGGCTCTGTTGGTTTCTCTGCCTGTCTGGAGAGGCTGAACTCAAGGTGTTGGCAGGCCTTGGGGGATAGATAATTTGGCTCTAGGCTCATTCTCCATGGTGGCAGAATTTAGTTCCATGGGGTTATAGGACTGGGGTCCCATCTCCTTGCTGGCTGGAGGCAGGGGGATTATCCTCAGCTGTTAGAGGCCACCCAACTTGCTTGTTTTGTGGCCTCCTTTCTCCATCTTCAGAGCTAGCAACAGTTGGGGGGTCCTTTTCACACTGCATTACTCTGACCTCCTTTTCTGTTTCCCTATTCCCTTCTTAAAGAGTCCATGTGATTTCATTATATTGGGCCCACCTGGATAATCTGGGCTAATCTACAGCCCTATCTTAAAAGTCCATAACCTTAATTTCATCTTCAAAACTCCTTTGCATGTGACAGCCAGTGTAATGCTGTCATGAGTTCCAGGAATAAGAACATAGACATCTTTAGGGACATTAGTATTCCTACCATAGCCAGATATTGATGGCCCGTTGTTTCATATATATTAATAATATCTGTTCATTGAGATCTAATATTTAAAAAACTAAACTCAATGCCAAGCATAGAGTAAGCTCTTGATCAGTATTAGCTTCTGTTTTTGCTTTTGAAAAGCAGGTGACAATAAGTCTCTTGTTTTCTCCACAGGTCCTGGCAAAGCCATCTGATTAAGGGATACCTCCCTTACGATCCCTCTTTAGATTTTCTCAGAAAGCCTTTCTGATCCCAGCCCTTGCCCACCAGGCTGGGTCCAGTGCCAATCCTCTGTGTTCCTGTATCACAGTACTCATGTTGTATAATCATTCATGTGTCTTTCCTTGCATCTCTTCCACCAGACCCTGAGCTTTTCTGGGGACAGAAACTAACATTTTTTATCTGGTATCATTTAGCAGAGGGTCTGGTACATAGTAGGTGCTCAATAAATATTTATTAAATAAATGAATGATGAGAAAATTTATTATTAAAAATAATGGATCAAATGATTATTTGTTGAAATGCATCCCTAAACAACATAAATATTGAAATATTCATTTAAGAAGGGGACAAGGTATGCCTAGAGATGCTGTACTTTCTGAGAGAATTGTCTTTATGCAGGGGTTTCTTTTTCTTTCTTTTTTTTTTTTTGTAAGATTTTATTTATTCATGAGAGATGCAGAGAGAAGAGAGGCAGAGACTTAGGCAGAGGGAGAAGCAGGCTCTCTGTGGGAAGCCTGATGAGGGTCTTGATCCTAGGACCCTGGGATCACGACCTGAGCCAAAGGAAGATGCTCAATCACTGAGTCACTCAGGCGTCCCTATGCAGAGATTTCTTAAGAAATAAATATAGACTGTGTTTTTAATTGTTTAGGCCCAGATCCTGTGGGAGGAGTCACTTCTAAAATTGCTGCTGGGGCATGTAAGTGGGTCAGTGAGTGAAGCATCTAACTCTTGATTTTGCCTTAGGTAAAGGTCATGGGATTGAATCCCACATTGGGCTCTGTGCTCAGCACAGTGTCTGCTTGTCCCTCTCCCTCTGCTCACGCTCTCTCATTAATAAATCTTTTTTTTCTTTCTTTCTTTCTTTCTTTCTTTCTTTCTTTCTTTCTTTCTTTCTTTCTTTCTTTCTTTCTTTCTTTCTTTCTCTTTCCTTTTTCTTTCTTAAAAAAATTTGCTGCAGGGGATCCCTGGGTGGCGCATCGGTTTGGCGCCTGCCTTTGGCCCAGGGCGCGATCCTGGAGACCTGGGATCAAATCCCACGTCGGGCTTCCGGTGCATGGAGCCTGCTCTCCCTCTGCCTGTGTCTCTGCCTCTCTCTCTCTTTGTGACTATCATAAATAAATAAAAATTAAAAAAAAATTTGCTGCAGACTCCTGGTAACTATTGCATGTGGAGAATGATTTTGTCACTGTTTTCCTCTGTATGCGTCAGAGAACACACAAACCTAGCACTGAAATGAAGCCACATCAGTTTGACTTATGTCTCATTTGCTTCCTTACTGGGTCTGTCTTATTATATCTAACAGTAAAATTGGACCCTGGTGCTGTTTCTCCTGGAAATTCACAAGTGGCTTTTCCTGTTGCTTCTTGGTGGGTGTTGTTTTCCTTCACATGTCGAAGGCTCATTCTCTATCCATTTTGTGAAGTGTGCTAACAATACTGTGAGGAGTTAGTGGTCAATAATGATCAAATAAGAGCAATGATCACAGGGCGGTGTATTTACCATTGCTGTGTGTGTTTGTTTTCTGTATTTTAAAATTTTGTCTACTTTGGTTTGTCAACCTGCTCATGTTGACTCCAGATCAGCCTGGGCCAGGATCCCTTCACAGCTGTTTTGAGCTTGGCTGGTCCTTTTGCAATAATTGCTCCCACTCAGGGACTTTGGTCTTTTGATATTTATTTTTAGGTTCAATATAGTCTCCATTATTTTAAAGGAACAGTTTTATTATCTGAAACAAACAACCACAAATGAAAAATTGGAGCCAAATCACAGGCCTCAGGACCCAGATGAGGAATAAAGAAAAATTGTTTATAGTCATAAATGCTTTCTTAGCAGTTTTCCTTCTGTCTATTGGGCTGGGGCACATTTCGTACCATCACAGACCAGTGATTAGGCATTAGATTATGTCTAGATGTTATAAATGTGCTGCCCTCTATTGGAAGTCTGGGAATCCTAATTTCCTTTGGATTCAGTGCTCCCCTTTGGAGTCACAGCCCAGTTCAGGTGTGAGGCTCACATGGGTCATTGAACAGTTTTAGTGAAGCCCGTTCTCAACAGCGGCCTCTGATTGACTACCCTTGCACAATTACTTGCAACGCAGCAAATGTTTATTGAACACCCACCATATGTCAGACATCATGGGAGGTACTTCCATGAGACTCACAAATGCCCAAAACATGCTTCCTGATCTCAAGAAGCTTATGACTTGCTAAAGGAGACAGACTTATATGTAAAGAAGCAGAATGGGTAGCTGACACCATGAAGCTCTACAGCTCCAAGGAGTTTTAAGTGCTATGTTAGCAGAGGGATGGCCAAAGTGTTAGGACTTATACCGAATCAGTTGTTGTCTCAATGTCTGGCGTATGGGAGCTGTTTCATGTGTGTGATATGCATGATTTGGGGAAGGTGATGTAATTAGAACACAGTGGGGGAGGGGGCAGCGTCGGGGAGGGCTGTACTTCATTGGCATTTTTTCCTCTCCTCTTTATACCTTGAGCCTTACTGGAAACATGGTGCATGACTTCAGTTCTGGCAGACAGGGTGGTGGCATGATTAGGAGGAGCAACATGCTGATGTAGAATCCAGCAAGACTTCGTTCATTAGCAGACACAACAGACAGATGTGCCACACATACCAGTGCAGTGTGAGCCTGTACCACATATATGTCTGTGGTGGCCCAATTGGCTGAGTATGAAGAGAGGGCACGAGGGACCCAGGTGCACCAGCCACCTCAGTCCCTCGCCTATCTTAGAGTTCTCATTCTGTGGGACCCCTTTTGCGGAATTCATTCCTCTGTGGAGTCTCCGAGCAAAGAAAAGTTTTAGCTGCCATTGAGGCAAGCTCTCTAGCAAACCCTACAAGGCCTTCCTTGGCCCGGGTCCTGACTACCATCCCTGTCTCTTCTCCCAGAACCCTCCTCGTCTCTCTCTGACTGACCCAAGCTGCTCTTAGTTTCCTCTCACACCTCCATGCATTTGCATTGCCTTTCTCTCTGCTTGGAGTGACCCTCACAGAGAGTTTCCGATTACCTTTTAACACAAAGGCCACCTGCTTTGGAAAGTATTCTTCGGCCTTTGTAGGCAATGAAGCATTTCCTCTGAGTCTTCATAACATTTGGTCATATGTCTGTTCTCTTCCTTATTACAATTCTCCAACTAGTTCAAAGTCTGTCTCCCCAGAGGTCAAATACTGTGTTATATTAGTCATTTTAGCCATAGGGGCCTAACGCATGTCTGGCACCTGGCACTCAGTGAATGATATTTTACTAAGTGAAGTAGATTTGGTGAAAAATTCTACTTTAAGGAAAGATTAGTGAAATATTTTTCATGTTTTGTATATAAATGCCTACCATGGTAAGATAGGTCCATTCTCCATAATCTGCATTAGTGGACCCCAAGAACTGCCAAAGGAAGAACCCTTCTCAGGAGTGGGGGGTGGCGGGGAGAAAAAAAGCCAAGCAGGCAAAGCCAAGGCCTCTGGAGCATACCAGGAGAGCAGACAGGGTATGGACACTTGTTCATAACTTGTCTTGTGAATTGCCCCGTGAAAAACAGATCTGTATCTGACTCCCCAGAGGGAGCCTGCTTCTCCCTCTGCCTATGTCTCTGTCTCTCTCTATGTCTTTCATGAATAAATAAATAAAATCTTTTAAAAAAAATAGAGTGTGGGAAAATAGAGAAATCAAGATTGGCATTCACTTTTTGGCCTGAGTAACTTCACGGAATGAAGTAGCTGTTGAGTTGGGTGGCAAGTCTGAGGGAGGAGGTTGAAGTCATGTCAAGTTTCAGATGTCACTGAGATATCTCTCAGGAGATTGGAAATAGGTTATCTGGCACTCAGAGCAGAGGTGTGAGCCAGAGATACAAACCGATGAGTTATCAGCATGTATCAGTAGTTAAGGCTAGGAGACCAGGTGAAGTCACCCCGAATATGAGTATAGATGAGGAAGAGCCAGGACTGAACCTTGGGATGCACTTGAATTCTCAACTCTGACAGGTTGAACATGTCTTTTCCTGATCTATTTGACCATAGAACTCACATTCTTCTACATAACTGTGGAAATGTTATCCATTGAATATACTTTGAGGAAGGCCATTTTAGGCTTGGGAGGTAGCCTGGGGCCATATAAAGTACAGAACTTTCCATGTTCTGCTATAGAGTTCGGACTGTATCTTCCAGGTGGTGGGGGGCTGCTGAGCGATTCTGAGAACTGTCAAGATTACATATTTTGGTGGTAGTGTGGAGGGTGGCTGAGGGAGGGGAGTCTGAAGGAAGAAAACAAGCAAAATAGGTGGTTGGCAGTAGCCCAGGTGAAGGATGTCGAAGCCCTGAATCTAGCAATTGTGAATGGGGAGAAAGAATCAGATAAAAGGATATTTATAAAGTTTAGAATCTGTAAGGTTTGAAGACCAATTAGATATAGTGGGTGATGAAAAGATTCCATGATAACCCTAAGGGTTCTGGCTTGGATGGGATTTTCTGTAATTACCTGAATCCCTCAGAGAGGTCTATCAATGCAAGCTACAAGTTAACATTCCATATTATTAACTTTTATTTTTAATGTGGTTCAAGTTATGCTTTAACAAAACAGTGTGAATTAATGTCCAAATGATGTTAACTTCCATTTTTGTTATTCACAAAGTCATATTCATTTTTTGTGGACACAAAACCATTTAAATGATGCTTAACAGGGTATGATAGACTGTTAGAATGCACAGGGGATTATAATAGTATTTTCTTTAACATTGATAGTTGTATTTTGGAATTGGTGTCTTCTAATCTTTTATATTTGCAGAATACAGATTTTAAAAAGAAAACAGGCTATATTAACTAGGAAAAATGTTCTCAGTGGGCACCTGAGTGGCTCAGTCCATTAAGTGTCTGCCTTTGGCTCAGATCATGATCCTGGGGTCCTGGGATAGAGCCCCATGTAGGACTCCCTGTTCAGTGGGGAGCCTGCCTCTCCCTTTCTCTCTCCCTCTGCCCTTCTCCCTGCTTGTGCTCTCTTTCTCTCATGAATTAAAAAAAAATGTTCTCTGTGGTTGGGTTAACAACCTTGTATATATACTTAGGCCCGATCCTCCAACACTGAAGACAAAGTGAGAGACATTTCCAACATTGTTAATTTAGATTTTTCTGTGTGTGGGATGCTGGCCGGGAAATGCTGACATTCCTCTGGCTACTTTGTGAGACCTAGAAAGGAAGGATGTTTTTTTAGTGTAGCTCTGGAATGTCTGTAACTTTTTACCCTTTTCAATAGCCTCTTGCCTGCAATAATGACATCTCCCAAACAACTTACCTTCCATACACTGGATTCAGAGGCAGAACCAAGTCGTTTAGGGTTTTATGAATGATGCATAATGTCACATCCTGATTGCGAATGAAGCACAGAGGAAAAATATTTCTGCTCTGACAGCTAATTAATTCTTTAGAAAACAATGAAATTTTTTGGTGTGGTAAATATTGGTTCTGTTCACAAATATTTCTGATTCTCTTCCCTCTAGGCACATTGTAGGATTGAATTTCCCAATCTGCATTAGAAAAGACTCATCATATGACTGACTTCAGCCAATGAAACGTAAGTAGAAGCGCCATGCATCACCTCTAGGTGAACCTAAGAGCCAGTTCAGGATTTGTCACCTTTCCTTTCCCTTGTCATGGTGACCATGATGTTCCAGATGATGGAGGCTCTATTCGTTTTTTGTTTCTGAGTGATGTGATGTGGTGATGAGTCTCTAGCGGATTTGCAGCCTATGTTGTTTTAAGTGACTGAGATTTGGGGTTTGTTTGTTATAAATCCCATCCTGACTGATATGCTTTTAATTCTTTATTTATATATATGTTAAAATGCTGCTTCTATTTTCTGATTATCATATATTCATTATGAGGAATTTTGAAAATACATAAAAATATCAGAAATAAACATGCACTGAAATCACCTAGATAGAAATAATTTCTGTTAATATTTTGATGTATTTTGTTTTTCTCTCTTCCTCTCATATATATGAAATTTTAAAAACTAAGATCACATTATATATGCAATATTGTTGCTTTTGGTTTGTATTATATCAATAGTCTTTAAAATATATAAATTTATTATGCAGTATTAGTGAAGGAATGTTGTAATCTGTTTTTACATTTATATCCTATTTATATTATATATTTAACAACAAATAGTTTATTTTTGTACTATTTCTTGTTGTAAACAACATCCCAGTGACATATTTGCTCAGATTGCTGCTTATGTCCTTAGGGTAGAACCTAGAGGGGGAATTACTGAGGCAAGAAGTAAGAATATATTTAAGACTTTTGGCTGCATGTTGCAAAATTGCCCAGGAGAAAAGTTGTATCAATCAGCACTGTAGCAGCAAGCGATGGCCCACCTTGCCACCTCATTCCACTGTTAGAATTTGAATTCCTTTTAATCTCTGCTAATTTGATAGGTGAAAATGCTATCTTGTTGTTTTATATTTGCATTTCTTTGATTACAAGTGATGTCGAACATTTATTTCATATGTTTATGAGTCATTTGCATTTTTTTTCTCCTGGGAATTGTCTAAGCAGATTCTCGAGCCCCCCAAACACCACACTGTTGAACAGAAAGCAGCACAGAAAGCCAGCAGCACGGCTCTGTTACCAGGGAGCCTCAGCACGTGTTTTTGAAGTGTGAGTGGGGAACAGGATTCTCTTATTCCCTCTCATCTTCCTTGTTTTGATTATTTTCTCTCCAGTCATCTTCCTCCACAGCCTATGTCTCCCTCCAGCCTTGGTCTCACTCCAAGCATTTCATTGCACCAGGCAGCAATCATGACTGAACCTGAGATTTTGGAGAGAGAGAGAGAGAGAGAGAGAGAGAGAGAGAGAGAGAGAGAGAGAAGGACAAATGAGATCAAAGTTAGTTTTAGGGGAATAGCATTAATGTGAAAAAACCCCAAAAGTGCCTTCCTTATGAAAATCCCTCCCTATCACCTGATAAGTTCCCAGGACCATGACCAAAAGGCAGTGGGCACATCTCTTCTGCTGGGGTCAGTGATTAAGAGGCTGCTTCTCTGGCATTAGGTTTGAATCTACCATCCCTGGTGATAAAGCTTAAATTACTCTTCCCAGAAGCGTTCTTATTTATTTCATAGACGTTACATTACCCCAGATTGTCTATTTGGTGCTTTTAAGAAAGGAGAAGAAAGAATCTAAATTTCCCCAAAGTGAGTGTTAATTTTTAGCTAGTGTGAGATAAAAGACAGATTGAAATGGAGCCAGAGGGACCTGCCCTTCACCCTCCATCTTCATTGGAGTTGGAAGCTCACATTGGTATGTCAGACAGCAGCTGGCAGGCTCTTTTATCATCATTAATTGTCCGCTGAGTTGTCACAAGGAGAGAGTAGAATTCAGGTTTAATTACATCTGTATCATCTCTGATAAAGTTCAGGAGATTCTGGTAGTACAAAACAGGCATGCGCCAGCGATGTGCCAAGGATACTCCATGAGGCAGAAGCCATGTGTATCCTTGAGTGGAAAAGGTGAATTAACTGAATTCCGAGGGGAGTAAGGCTTATCCAGGCTGGGCAACTCTTGTGAGATATGGTGATAGGGACGAGGGGGAGGGCAAGCTGTGAGTGGCATTGAGTTAGCCAAAGGTAATTTGGTTTATTTGGGGCAGGTGTAGTGGGCTTCACAGGGAGCAAGGAAATTTGCTTGTTTTTATGGACAATAGCAAACTGCCAGACAGGGAGCAAAGAAATCCATTTGGTTTTAGATAAAGCAATAGCATTCCTACTCCCATTTCCTTTATGAAATAGGTCCCTGTATGGTCTCCGATTTACTTCTGGAAATACTGGTGCAGAGTGAGGCTTCAGTGACAGTGAAGCTGGCTTTGGCTAAAATGGGAACTAAAGTGCAGCTTGATGGGATTGGCAAGGGGCAGGTGGCATGGGAGCCGAGTGTGGCAGTAGCTCATTGTTGCAGGAAATAAGGCAGCAAATGCTGAGAGCCCACACCACTACACTTAGGACAATGTCCCTTCTGCCTAGCTTAGTCCACAGGTCTCATTCTGATCTGTTCTCAAGCCCCAGGGACCCCCCGATCTGCTTCTTCCTCTCCTTATTGACTCACATATGAACTTTGTAGCTCAGAACAAAGCTTTGGCTGCTGCTCATTTCCCTCAGTTGCAGCATGGATCTTGTGCTTAAGAATGTTAGCCACTTGGTTTCATCTTCGCTCACTTCCTGAAAGAAAATCTGAGGCCATTTCACGAGCTCTCTCTTGTGGAATTAAGTTTTTTCAAAGAATTGTATAGATTGGCCATCTGGCCCTCTGCTTTTCGAAAGGATAATTTCAGTGCTACTCCCATATCTTAGGAAGAGCAATTTATTTTGGTCCTTAGGCCCTCTTTCAGCATTTAGAGAAAAAAAAGTAGATCACATAAATGCAACCTGAAAAATCCAAAAATAATGATTGTATATGTGTGTGTCTCTGTGTACTACACAAAATAAAAGGGTTTTGCACACATTCTGAGTCTCTAGTAAGAGGAAAGTCTTCCAAATCTAAGGTTTGTGGTGTTTAATGTTAGGTTTCTCATTCAAACCACAAAATTAGTCTTTGCTCTGATTTTTATAGCCAGGAACAGAACTTACAGGGGTAAGTTTGGAAAAACAAGTAATTCAAATTCAGAACTCTCAGAGTTTAAAATACATTGACTAAGATACATAAGAGGATTAACATTGAATGTATATATGTATATATGTCAAAGTTTACATGTGATTGCAAGTTTCTTGAAGCCAGAAGTCCTATATTCGTACTTCTATCCCGTAACGCCAGGCACAGGGAGATGTTCAATAAATACGTACTGAATATGTAAAGTATGTATGAATGTGTTCAACAGCTTTTGCAGTTACCATATGCTCTGATGGGCTAATCATGTTAGTTGAGGTGTGAGCAGAATAGAGGCTGAGTACCAAAATAGGAGTTGTGGCTGAGCTCATCCCAGGTCGTGGAGCCCAGCAGAGCTATCCCCAAGTATGGAGAATTCAGGTTCCTGCCTGGGTCCCAGGGGTAGGCCTTGGTGTTGCAGGAGCTGGTACCTGAGTGTAACTCAGTTGGGCTCTCCTCCCAAGAAGAAGGATATATACATACACATAACCAAGGAGGGAAGTCAGGTAGTTACTTGTATTTGCCTCCTACTGCCTCACTAAGTCCACACTCTGTGGGACTAATTTTTCTTCTTTCACCCAGTGAAATACAGACATGCCCTATGACCTTGCTGTCTAAGCCAGAGTAACTCAAATGATTCTTCCATCACTTCAAGGCACCATCATCATCTCAGGATGGAAATCAGTATAATCTGACCCCATGTGTTATAGTTAAAACTCAAATTTTGGGAGCACTTGGGTGGCTCAGTTGGTTAAGTGTCTGCCTTCAGCTCAGGTTATGATCCCAGGGTCCTGGGATTGAGCCTCATGTCAGGCTCCCCAGTCACCAGGGAGTCTTCTTGTCCTTCTGCCCTTTCCCTTGTTCATGCACTCTCTCTCTCTTAAATACATACACACATATATACATAAAATATTAAAAAAAAACAAACAAAACCAAACCCTCAAATTTTACGATAAAAAAACTTTCCCTTTCTCTCACCTCAGGCTTATTCCAGGCAGGAGGCTCTGATCAGGGAAAAGGAGTTTCTCAGATCCCTCTGATTCCTCTCTTTCCTGTCCTCTCCTTGGCACTTCTAAACCTCTTTCCACTTTTGGCTAACTCTTGGGTTCTGATGAAGGAGATCATGCATCCTGGTTTACTCAGTCTGGTCCCAGTTGCTTGTTGCCTGGGCATAGTTGTTAATAGTTTCCCTTCGTATCATCATTTTCCAGAGAATTAGAACCAATGGGACACATATTTATACATATATCTACATTATACACACATACACACGTGTATATCATACTTATCTCTTAATCTTGGAATCTTAAAACCCTTGATGTGAGTGAAGGGATTAAGGGTCGAATAGTTTTTGTTTCCCTCCTTTGAAATTTGACACCATAGCAAAATGGTATCTGTTTCAAGACTTTAGCCTAAAGCCCTATTTTCATATTTTATACAGACACACACAGAAATGGACATACTGGGTGTACATTTATCCACAAATATTATCAGTCTGTAGAACTCCCAGTAACAAAGAAAAAAAGAGTAGGGGATTGTGCCTCACACTGCTTTTCTTTGTTTTTCCTTTAATTCTGTCCTGGGTGTGAATTGTGATGTCATTTTACCAGTAGGCGTGCGTGCATGCATATGCATGCATGTGTGTTTGGAGGTGGTGGGGAGAGAGGGGCAAAGTATGACTCTCCAGACGGTGGTTAGGCTGCACCCTTATATTCGTCTGAGTTCAACCCTGGGTCTCACATCAGACAGGCTGTCTGGATGCTCTTTAAACTAAGCAGCAGGATGGATGCTACTGCTGGCATTACACTTTGCTACAAAGGCATTGAAAACAAGGCCTGAGGCAATTAGGACATCAAATAATCCTACTGCTCTTATAATACCTAAATATTAAATATTTAAAAGGTAAGCAGGCTTGAAATTTGTAATGGAGAGAAAATTTCCCTTTAAGTCATTAAGGAGCGTGAGTAGCCCCAAGCCTTTGAAAAATAGTTGGAAAAGTTTGAAGAATTCCTAACTCAAAAAGAACCTCAGTTATATTCATAAATATGTAGAGCTTAGAGTAATAAAATAAGGGCCAATTCAGAGGTACATTTAGGAAGCTGACCAGATCATAATTAAAGTAACTGGCGTCATAGCCAATTTGGAATTCTGTCTCCAGGAAAATGGTTACTATGTGATAGTCACAGACAAACCCAAGAAAATGAGCATACAAAACTCAAGGAAGAAAATAATCTGAGGTGGTTAGGAGAACAGGTTCTATAGTGAGAGTGAACAGATCCTAATCTGCCTAAATAATTTACGATCTAGGTGGCCTTGGAAACAAGTAGAACTTTTCTCTGCCTTCATTTTCTCATCTATAAATTGGGACCTATCTCACAGGGTGCTTGTGAGAATGCTAGCAGTGTCCTTGATACAAGGTGAATGCTCAGTAAATATTATAAAATCTGGTAATAACATATATATTTTTTCTCCTGGAGGCCCCAGGAGTCTGATACAAAGAATGAGCATTTCAAATAAAGAGAAGCTGTAAGGTAAGACCAGTGGATCCAAGCTAATAACAGATAGTAGTTCAGATTTTCTATTGAGTGGATTTGATTATGTAATCACAAAAATAAATAACTCAGTTTCAGATATAAAAGAGGCAAAATTGTGGCAGAGAAAGTGTTTACTTTTACAAATAGAAAGAGGGACTTTTAGTTTATTCTACTTTTTAGTGCTTAGTTTACTAAATCTCTTTTTTCTCTAGAAGAGAGGAAAAAAGTCTATAAAATTTGTTTCATCTTCTAGGTTGTCTTATGATAGTTTATAGATGTGCCCATTATAGATTCAATTATTGAGTTGTGAAGATGTGACCCATATTAGTCAGAATATTTGCTGTAATCAACAACCCCGACCTCTCATTGAGGGTTATATTAGCAGAAGTTTCCTTCTGTCTCATGCTAGAACCTCTGGAGATCAGGCATGTCTTCTGAGGGCTTTACTCCAGTGTTGATATGTGGACCTAAACTCATTTTGTCTTGTGGTTCCCATGTTTCCTAGGACTTTTTGGACGTTCTCCACTGGAGTTTTAGCTTTCCTCAGCTGATTAACAAAGATATAGAATGTGGTTGATTGTGGGCGATATTTTATATCCATCTTCAAAGTGACAATCATTTTTCTCATATTCCTTTGGCCAGAACCTGGTCACATGGCCCCAACCTAACTGCAAGGGAAACTAGGAAATGTAGGTTTCCTGTATTTCCATGATGGGAAAAAAGGACTGGCAAGCATTTAGTTAGCCCCTGCCTCATGACTTTCGTTAATGTGAAATTAGTTTTTGTATTGGGTAAGGTTTTATAGGGTGGTTTGCAACAAGGGAAGTTCAGAGAACTTGGCCACTAGATCAAGGCAAGAGTCTTTTGTACTTCAAAATGTGAATATGCACATTAATATGAACAGCAGTGAGGACCTCTTCGAGTAGGATGGCTCCTGATCCACTGGGTAGGTGGAAATTGTTTTTGCTTCCTTAGATCAAGATGCTAAAGAAGTGGTGGTAACCTCATGCTTGCTAGATGTTCTCATAACAAAAAGACCCCTCCAGAGGATATTGAAACTGCTTTCATCTGGCTAATCTAATTCAACTTGATGTTAACTTGATATTGCCTATGTCTTCTCTAGAATTTCCCTTCACATGCTTCAATTTTGCATCTAGTCTGTCTGGATCATCAAAATGATTCTTGCCCTGCCCTCACTCACTCATTCATCCATCAAACAGCTATTGAGTGTCTACTATGAAAAGATAATAAGAATAATTTTTGGTTAATCTTCAGATAGTAAGGTGGCTTTATAAAGTGGCAGGAACTTTCAGTTCATCAAGCAATCTATTCAATAACAATAATTTATAAAGGCACAAGACAATGTGCTAAAGGAATAATCATGCTATATGGCCATTGGCTTCTCATTTGAGTTATTAGCTCCATGAGAGGGTGGGCAAATATGATAGAGTGTTGATTAACTTTGAGAGGAAGAACTCAAGACTGCCCGCATAGAGTTTTCAAAAGCCATTTGGTCTATATGATGTATGGCTTGGTTCTATTTGGTCAAGGCTGGATTGTCTTGCACTTTAATATCTCAATTCCTTTGTTTCTCTACTTCAGTCAATGAGAAGCTGGACCAGGTAATCACTATAGCTCTTTGAGTTTATCATTTGGTTCTTTTTTTTTTTTTTTTCCATCTTGTACACTTAAGGAATAGCTTTCCTTACTTGTTCCCTGCCCTGGTGTGAGCCCAAGAAAAAGGAAAAGCAATTTAATTTTAATGTTATCTGAAGTCAGACATAATTAGGAAGACAAATCTACTGGAAAAAAAAATCTGCATTCCAAAGCCAAATACTGTGGTGTTGGCAGTCAGATCAAGCACCAACCTAATGCATTAACTGTGCTCTATGAGGCTTTCACTGAAGGTAATAGTTATGTTTCAAGAGGGCATGATGTGACCCATGGTATTTCCAAATTCTCAAGAGTAACAAGCCATGAAAAAATAGGATTTATTTGTATGCATGAGTTCTAAAAATCATCCTTTGATTTTTCATGGTAGGCAGAGTATCAGACTGAGGCAATGTTATCAAAGGGCCATCTAGAATGTTGTTCAAAATACCTATTTGTGAGCCCCTCCCTACACTTTATTAAGTTCAAATATCTGGGGTAGAACCTAATAATCTGAATTTCTAACAAAGTCCTCAGTTTGAGAGTTCATTAAAAGTTTGGCAACCATTAAACAAATAGTCAAATCACAGAGCTTTCCTCATCTATAGATGGAGAATATTAACACTTACTCTGCTGTCACACAGAGCTGTTGTATAGGTTAAGAGGAAGTCAGGGACCTGGAGCCTCTCTCAGATGAAAATTTCCCTTCAAATATAAGCCTGTGTTGTTGTTGTCAGGGGCAAAAGCTGAGACAACCAGTCATCTTTTGCTTCTGTGTTTGGTAATCCCCTCCCCTCAGGAGTTTAGGTGCAGAATATCAGAATGTGATGCATTTATTCTGAACCCTTGCTTTAGTTGAGTTTATGTCAACTGCAGCAGTTCCAAAGTGCATGTGGAGTTAACTATAAGCAAAGTTCCATTTGTTCACGTACAGATTTTAAAGGGGACAAGCGCAATGTTCTGTTGATCAGGGACACAAACAAAGCTATTAGCTCTAGGTCTAGGGAAAGGGAAAAAAAATCACTTTTCATATTGTGCAACCAACCCTAAATCAGGTCAATCTCTCCTTCATTGCTGGCTAATATCCAAGTCACAGTGAAAAGCTGATGTTTTTGTTTAGAATGGATTTTTGCAGTGTTTATAAACCAAGACTCCTTGAAATTTTCATTAGGAGGATCATACAGTTCACCTCTTGTCCTGCCCTTTATCCTTTCTCCTGGAATAGTTGAGTGATTTTGAAAATTCTCACTAGTTTAATTGATTAGTAAGGAGAGTTATTTTTGAAAGTCACCTTCTGCAAAGCAGAACCAAGACTGACATACAGTCAAGATTCTATGACCTTGGTTTATGCAGCATAGGGAATGATGAGAACATGACCTTCATTACAGCTTTGAATGTGTGAGGAAGGGAAGGGAAGGGAAGGGAAGGGAAGGGAAGGGAAGGGAAGGGAAGGGAAGGGAAGGGAAGGGAATTATCATATATGAATTCAGTGCCAGCGCTTTGCTAGGCACATAAGACGTTATGTCATTGAATCCTAATAATTTATGAACCTGTGACATAGACATATTCATTGGCAAGAAAACAGACTCAAAGTGGTTAACTTGTTAGTAGATGATAGAGCCAGGATTATTTCTGTGGGACAAAGCTACCCTAAAACTTGATAAGTTACAAAGATAGTCATCTATTAATACCCTCAAGCCTATAGCCAGTATTTCTTGACAGGGTAGCTGGGCACTCCTGCTGGTCTGGTTCAGCTAATCTTGGTTGAGTTTGCTTATACATTTGCAGCCAGTTTGCCAGTTGGCTGGTGTGTGTGTGTGTGTGTGTGTGTGTGTGTGTCTAGTGTCTGGCAGTTGGTTAACTATTGGTTAGGATATGGGAGTGTGGAAGACTCTATTTTCCAAAGAGGACCACCACAATACATCCTGTCTCATGTGTTCTTTTTACAATGGGACATTGTAGTTTACTCTTCTATATCTCTTCCCCTTGAATCTGGGAAGAACTTTGTGACTGCTTTGACCAATCGAATAGGTCAGAAGTAATACTGGGCTAATTTCCAGGCTTAGTCTTGAGAAACTGGGAGCTCCATTTTCTTCCCTTTATGACTGCTCTAGGAACCCACTTACAATGCTTGGAAGTCCAGCCAACCATAAGGAGAGGCTATGGCTGGGTGTCCAACACATAGTCCCAGTTGAGGTCCCAAATGACAGCCAGCATCAGCCAGAAGCCATGTGAGTAAGTAACACTTAGCTGACTCCAGCTCCCAGATGAGTCACCCCCAGTCTTTGAGCTGCCCTAGCTAATGCTGTGTGAAGCAGAGATGAACAGCCTCTGCCAGGACCTGCCCAAAGTGCTCATTTGTAAGGAAAATGAATGATAATTGTTGTTTTAAGCCATTGAGTTTGAGGTGGCTTGTTATGCAGCAATAGATAACTGGAATAGAGTTATAGAGTCACTCAGCAGGCTCAACAGGGCTTGTTTGCAGGGTAGCTAGCAGGGTTCCTGCCAAAGTGCAAAAGGTCTCTTGTGGCCTAGGCTCTAAACTAGCTTACTGTCACTTCCACTGCATTAAGTTTTGGAAAGCACATGACAATGCCAGCCCAATTCAAGGGAAGGAGAAATAGACTGCCTCTGATGGGAGGAGCTAAAGTCACACTGGAAAGTGATTGGATAAAGGGAGAAATGAAGCCTTGTGACCATTTTTTGCACTCTACTGCATTGTGCAACCTCCTAAAGTCTGTGGACAATTCAGGCCAGTAAGAAAGGTGAAGTGATGCTTTAAATGGCCAAGAAATCTTAATGATTGTGTTTTACATAACAATAGATAGACAATAGGGCCTGACTTTTGGCAAGTTTGGCCATATAGACTGTCACCTACATGAAAAAAAGGAAAGAAAATAGCTATCACAAAGTGCATCCTTATACTTTTCTGAAAGCAGGGGAATGTTATCTCCCCCCAAGTCCCATTGAAGTAGTGATGAATAAAGCTTGGAAGGAATGGGAACAATTTTATTCCTTTATGCTGCAGAATACATAGGGCATGTGTCAAAACCTGATTTACATTCATTGATTTATTCGGGAAATATGCATTCAATGGCCCTGTCAAGAGGTTGAAGTGATGGTCTTAGGACTACTTTCAAGGCCCTTGCTGGGCCTAAGATCATGAATACCCACTTCTAAGATGGGTTACATTGGGGAGTACAGGAAGCCAGGTTCACTAGGGCAAACAGCGTATTTGGAGCTTTGGAATAAGTTTCATGACTTTTGGTAGAGACCTGACCTGTGGAAAGGCTCCAGATAGTCACCAAGGGAATGGAAGAGGTGTCCTCTGGAATGTCAGAGCAAAGCTTTCTTTTGATTTCTTCATACTAATTGAACCAGACCCACATCCATTTATTGCTACCCAAATCAACAAAATTTGGAAAAGTGTCTATTCATGTCTTCTGTTCATTTTTTAACTGGATTATTTGTTTTGGGGGTATTGAGTTTGATAAGTTCTTTATATATTTTGGATACTAACTCTTTATCAGAGATGTCATTTGCAAGTATTTTCTCCCATTCCATAGGCTACCTTTTAGTTTTGTTGATTGTTTCCTTTGCTGTGCAGAAGCTTTTTATCTTGATGAGGTCCCAATAGTTCACTTTTGCTTTTGTTTTCCTTTCCTCCAGAGATGTCTCTAGTAAGAAGTTGTTGCAGCCAAGGTCACAGAGGTTGCCACCTGTCTTCTCCTCTAGGATTTTGATGGTTTCCTATCTTACATTTAGGTTTTTTTTTTTATCCATTTTGAATTTATTTTTTGTATGGTGTAAGAGAGTGGTCCAGTTTCATTCTTCTGCATGTGGCCTGTCCAGTTTCTCAATACCGTTTGCTGAAGAGACTGCCTTTTTTCCCATTGGATATTCTTTCCTGCTTTGTTGAAGATTAGTTTTCCAAAGAAGACAACCAGATGGCTAACAGACACATGAAAAGATGCTCAACATCACTTATCATCAGGGAAATACAAATCAAAACTACAATAAGATACCACCTCACACCTGTTAGAATGGCTGAAATTAATAATTCAGGAAACAACAGATGTTGGTGAGGATGCAGAGAAAGGGGAACCCTCTTACACTGTTGGGAATGCAAACTGGTGCAGCCACTCTGGAAAATAGTATGGAGGTTCCTCAAAAAGTTAAAAATAGAACTACCCTATGACCCAGCAATTATACTACTAGGAATTTATCCAAAGGACACAAAAATGATGCTTCGAAGGGGCATATGCACCCCAATGTTTATAGCAGCACTATCAACAATAGCCAAATTATGGAAAGAGCCCAAATGTCCATCAACTGATGAATGGATGAGGAAGATGTGGTCTATATATACAGTGGAAGATTACTCAGCAATCAAAAGGAATGAAACCTTGCCATTTGCAAGAGTGTGAGAGGAACTAGAGGGTATTATGCTGAGTGAAATGAGTCAGTCAGAGAAAGACAAATATCATATGATTTCACTCATATGTGGAATTAAGAAATAAAACACATGAACATAGGGGAAAGGAAGGAAAAATAAAGTAAAATAAAAACAGAGAGGGGGCAAACCATAACAGACTCTTTAAAAAAAAAGACTTATTTACTTGAGAGAGAGACAGCACAGAGGGAGAGGGAGAAGCAGACCCCCACTGAGCAGGGAGCCAGATGTGGAGCTGGATCCCAGGACCGTGAGATCCTGACCTGAGCTGAAAGCAGACGCTTAACCTACTGAACCACCCAGGTGCCCCATGAGATTCTTAACTGTAGGGAACAAACTGAGGATTGCTGGAGGTAAGGTGGGTGGGGGATGGGCTAAATGGGTGATGGGCATTAAGGATGGCACTTGTTGGGATGAGCACTGGGTATTATATGTAAGTCCTGAATCACTAAATTCTACTCTTGAAACCAATACTACCCTATATGTCAACTAACTTGAATTTAAATTTAAAAAATCAGCAAATAGTTATCAAGCACCTTCTATGCTCCAGTCACTTTTGAGGGTGTTTAACATAGAGAACTGGGCCCTGATTCAGAGTTGTTAATAGTCTTGAAATCAGTTGGCAAACCAATTCTTACTATTCAATGTTCTCAATACTTGATCATGTCAAAGAGGGTGTGAACAGGAAGTGCTAAAGAGGGACACTGAATTTAGCCTGTGGGAATGAGAAAGTTTTCTGGAAACTCCAGGATGAGAAAGACTTATGTAGGGGAAGTGGGGAAAGGTGCCTATAGACAGTGGTAATAACATATGCAAAGACCCAGAAGCAAGAGTAATATGTCTAGATGTGTAAGAGAGAAAGACAAGAAACAAATTCACAGAAGAAGGTAGGAGCCTGAGGGAAGGGACAAGATCAGGTTTGGTTTTTAGGAATCAGGAATGTGGACAATGGATTCAAGGGAGAGAACTGGGAACTTTGATAGGTAATTGTGATAATTCAGGCCAGCAGAGGACTTCAGACATAGTCCTATTAGGACTGGACATTTAAAGACATTTATTGTTACTGGATTTGGATTAACTGGATGGGGGAGGCCAAGGTGATGCCCAGATCTGGAACAATGGGTGGCTGGTATAGCCATTGTCTGTCACAAGGAACAGAGGAGGACAGGCATGCTAGGATTGGGACAATGATGAGTTTGGCTTAGAACATGCTATGTTGGAGGATTCTTGAGACATCTAGCCTGACAAAGTGTACCCTGAAGACTTGAAGACTGTTTTCTGGGTTGTTTCAATTCCTATCTTCTCTCTCTCTCCTTGCCTGCTTTCATCCCTGCCTCTCCATCCTCCACAAAATCCAAATCTCTGAGCCACAATAGTGAAAAATGCATTTGAAACTGTCTCTGTGTTCACATGGGGTATGGTGCATGTCTCTACCATCTCCGAGATGGCATTGTATTCTCCCTTGAAAGACCTGCATGCGTACAGTGAATCACCTTCATATTCATAAGTGACTGTACAGCCTCCAAGCACACCTCAACACACATCCTGGAGATTAGAGGCATGGGTTGGTCTGTAAACCACTCTGTATCTGCCTGTAAACCTGAAAGTTATTACATAGTTTTCTAGCTGCAGTGCAGGGAAATTTCCTTCTATTGCTTTATACATTTTATAATTTATAAATTGCAACTCTAATGTATATCTCTCAACAGTCCTCTGATATCCGGGAGAAAGATGTGAATTCCATTTTATTGATGAAGAAATTGAGGCTGAGGAAGCATGTGACTTAACAACTATGGTAGATCTGGAACACGCAGGCAGAACTGTTTCTCCAAGTCTGGTGTTGCCTCTGTCCCAGTACTTTGTCTTTCTTTGGGCAAGAACAGCCAAGAAACAGTGCACTCTATAGGGACTGAAATTAGATCCTCTAAGTGAGCATGTTGTGATCTGACTTGGGTGACATCCACCTCTCCTATCGAAGGGGGCCCTCCCCATTGAATCCCTGGTTGTTTCCCTGGTCAGAGGATGTGCCTGGCTGTTGCATTTGACTGTTGGGCCCTTTACTGTGATTTTTTCTCCAGAAAATCACTACAATTCTTTTGGGAGCACTAATTAAATAATAACATAACATAACATAACATATTGCAATTATATTATATATTTTTTAATAAATTAATTTTTATTGGTGTTCAATTTACCAACATACAGAATAACACCCAGTGCTCATCCCGTCAAGTGTACCCCTCAGTGCCCGTCACCCATTCACCCCCACCCCCCGCCCTCCTCCCCCTCCACCACCCCTAGTTCATTTCCCAGAGTTAGAAGTCTTTATGTTCTGTCTCCCTTTCTGATATTTCTCACACATTTCTTCTCCCTTCCCTTATATTCCCTTTCACTATTATTCATATTCCCCAAATGAATGAGAACATACACTGTCCTTCTCCGGTTACTGTGGCCAAGTTCAAAAAGGGTGTTGCCTGAGTTCTCCTCTGGGATTTTGATGGAATCTTGTCTCACATTTAGATCTTTCATCTATTTTGAGTTTATCTTTGTGTATGGTGCAAGAGAGTGGTCTAGTTTCATTCTTCTGCATGTGGATGTCCAATTTTCCCAGCACCATTTATTGAAGAGACTGTCTTTCTTCCAGTGGATCGTCTTTCCTCTTTTATCGTATATTAGTTGAGCATAAAGTTCAGGGTCCACTTCTGGGTTCTCTGTTCTGTTCCATTGATCTATATGTCTGTTTTTGTGCCAGTACCACACTGTCTTGATGAACACAGCTTTGTAGTACAACCTGAAATCTGGCATTGTGATGCCCCCAGATATGGTTTTCTTTTTTAAAATTCCCCTGGCTGTTTGGGGTCTTTTCTGATTCCACACAAATCTTAAAATAATTTGTTCTAAGTCTCTGAAGAAAGTCCATGGTATTTTGATAGGGATTGCATTATACGTGTAAATTTCCCTGGGTAACATTGACATTTTCACAATATTAATTCTGCCAATCCATGAGCATGGAATATTTTTCCATCTCTTTGTGTCTTCCTCAATTTCTTTCAGAAGTGTTCTATAGTTTTTAGGGTATATTTTGAGAACCATTTGAATGGTAAATGGTTCTCCAACCTTTTATTTTCAGGTTGTAGGTGTCCTTCTGTCTAAAATGAGTCTCTTGTAGACAGCAAATAGATGGGTCCTGCTTTTTTATCCAGTCTGAAACCCTGCGCCTTTTGATGGGGTCATTAAGCCCATTCACGTTCAGAGTTACTATTGACAGATATGAGTTTAGTGTCATCATGATATCTATTTAGTCCTTGTTTTTGTGGATTGTTCCACTGAACTTCTTCTTAAAGGGGAGTTTTAAGAGTCCCCCTTAAAATTTCTTGCAGAGCTGGTTTGGAGGTCACATATTCTTTCAGTTCCTGCCTGTCTTGGAAGCTCTTTAACTCTCCTTCCATTATGAATGAGAGCCTTGCTGGATAAAGTATTCTTGGTTGCATGTTCTTCTCATTTAGGACCCTGAATATATCCTGCCAGCCCTTTCTGGCCTGCCACGTCTCTGTGGAGAGGTCTGCTGTTACCCTAATATTCCTCCCCATGAAAGTCAGGGACTTCTTGTCTCTTGCTGCTTTAAGGATCTTCTCTTTATCTTTGGAATTTGCAAGCTTCACTATTAGATGTCGAGGTGTTGAACGGTTTTTATTGATTTTAGGGGGGGATCTCTCTATTTCCTGGATCTGAATGCCTGTTTCCCTTCCCAGATTGGGAAAGTTTTCAGCTAGGATTTGTTCAAATACATATTCTGGCCCTCTGTCCCTTTCGGCGCCCTCGGGAACCCCAATTAAACGTAGGTTTTTCTTCCTTAGAGTGTCATTTATTTGCCTTAATCTGTCTTCATGGTCCCTTAATTGATTGTCTCTTTTTTCCTCAGTTTCCCTCTTTGCCATTAACTTGTCTTCTATGTCACTCACTCGTTCTTCCACCTCGTTAACCCTCGTCGTTAGGACTTCTAGTTTGGATTGCATCTCATTCAATTGATTTTTAATTTCTGCCTGATTGGATCTAAATTCTGCAGTCATGAAGTCTCGTGAGGCCTTAATGCTTTTTTCTAGAGCCACCAGTAGCTGTAGAATAGTGCTTCTGAATTGGCTTTCTGACATTGAAGTGTAATCCAGATTTTGTAACTCTGTGGGAGCGAGGGCTGTTTCTGATTCTTTCTTTTGAGGTGAGGTTTTCCTTCTAGTCATTTTGCTCAGTGCAGAGTGGCCAAAAACAAGTTGTATTGGAACACGGGGGAGTATCACTGGTCCCTCTAGCTGGTCTTCTGGGGGAGGGGCCTGCTGTGCTGATTTTCAGGTGTTAGCACTTGGGGGAGCTGCTCTGCCCCTGCCTGCTGCAGGGCTCAGCGGGGGTTGTTTACCCGGTGGGGCCCCAGGAGGAACAGCCGCAGTTGCTATGGCAACTCTGGAAGCCTGGATTCAGCCTCCGCAGGAACTACGGGGCTCGGGGCTCTCGGCTCTCGTCCGCAGGGCCTGGAGGCTCCGGGGCGGGGCCGCTGATCTGCTCAGCTCGGGGCAGGAGCGTCCTCGCTGTCCTGGGCCCTCCCGGCCTCTGCCTGTCCCGGGGGAGGCCGGATCCTGGGCTGTGTCCCGGCGCCCTGTGCTCCGGGGCCTGCGCTGGTGGATTCGCGCTCCCGCCCTGCAGCTCCCTCCCTGGAGCCGCTCCCGAGCCCCTCCGAGCTGCTCCGGTCGGTCCCGCTGTGCGCGCTGCAGCCCTTAGGGAGCTCGGAGCACTCTCCCTGGGCGCAGGTGTCTGTTAGTGTCCCAGGGAGCCTGCGGGCATCCCCGCTCTCCTGGGTCCTGCTCCAACTCCCTGCGAGCCCCTTTCCGCCCAGGAAGGTTGGTGCAGCTCCTGCTTCTCCGGGACGGGGCTCTCCTGTCCTGGGGACACTCGCCCCGGCCTCAGCCCGGCTCCTCGCGGGGCCCCTCCCCCTCGGAGGCCTTTTGTTCCTTTATTTCTTTTTCCCCGTCTTCCTACCTTGATAGAAGCGCGAACTCTTCTCACTGTAGCATTCCAGCTGGTCTCTCTTTACATCTCAGGCCGAATTCGTAAATTTTCAGGATGGTTTGAAGGTTATCTAGGTAATTTGGTGGGGACAGGTGATTTGGGGACCCTGCTCTTCCGCCATCTTGCCCCTCCCCCTCTGCAATTATATTATAAATAACAATACATTACTTATATATACATATATAATTATATATGTATATATGTATATTTGTGTATATGTATGTATACAATAGCTTTCTGCTTTCATGCATAGGTACTATTTTTCCTTGCCACATATTTCTTTCCAGCTCAGTAGCTAGTGAAACTCAAGTACTGTCACTAAACTTCATGTCTGAACCTGACAAAGTGTATGTGTACTTTGGCAGCCCTTGACTTACAGCCTAGGGTGATGGGCAAGAGAAAAGGGTGGGCTGAAAATATCTTACTTTTCTTGGTTACTTGTTTGTTAAGCCTCTGCATGCCATCTGCCTGGCAGATAGGAGGCACTCACAAAGAGTTTCCAGGAGAGGGTATATTTTAAAATGATATGTTATAAACATTTGCTGGCAAACCCCATGTCCTTGGTGATATTATGGGAATGGTATTCCTCAGTAACCAGTCTCTTATGGCAGCAAGGTAGGGGAGGCTAATGAAAATATAATTTAGAGGACTTTAGTGATTGTAATATGAGATACTATATGTTTAGAAAACATGGTTTAGAAAAAAAAATATGTATGTTTAGAAAAAATGTTTCTCAAGAGGCATTCTTTGAATAGTAAAGTCATTTGAAAAACACAACACAAATTCCAGCATGAATAAGTGGGCATATTTTCATGACAATAAGTGCCATTATTCATATTCATTCTGGGGCAAGAAACTCTACATATTAAGAAATTGCCAAGTGATGGTGGTTTCCTGGTCTATATTTCCCTGCCCAGTGGCTCCCTCAGAGTGCTGGAGGTTGAGCATCACTTGGCAGGTGGGTGGCTGCTGAACCAGGATTCAATAAGCCAACATCTCAGCCTTCCTTAGGCCACAGGCCTGCTTAATGATCTTATCCCAATTTCTCATTAGTCCACTCTTTCAAGTAGGGATGTCATTGGGATACTTGAGACCAGCCTGGAGGAGAGAGATGAGTGAGAGGCATGGCAGCTTCAAAGCCCAGAAAATGCTGTCCAAGAAGAGCCCTAGGGGTGGAAGAAGCACAGAGAAGCCAGTGGATTCCTGAAGCCCTTTGGGTTTTCATGGCCTGGGCAGCAGCAGGTGACAGGCCTGTGGTTCTTCACAGCCCATGGCCCATGCTCAGGAGCTCCTGCTCTAGTCTTTTGATATTCCAAACCATACGCTCTCTTTAGCTTGGTCTGAATCAATTGAGAAATCATTCCTTTGTTGAGAAGCATGTGACTTTGTGAGAAGAGCCCAAACTAGCACCTGAAGTCTCTAGGTGCAGCCCTTTTGCTGACTGAGTGACATTGAACAAGCCAGTTTAACTGTTCAGTGGAGCTGGATGAAGGTGAGGATGAGGGAAAACCCTCACCTCTGTCCCCAGGCTCTGGAGCAGAGTTTGCTTTCTGACTTCCCCTGGGCAATCCCCTTCCCTGCCCCAGTCCCCGTCACACTCTCACTGCTGGACTTCCCTTGACAGTTCCTTGAGGAACTGCTCATTCTTGTCCCTTTGACAAAGAGGATCGCTGAGCTCTGTGAATGCACTGTAGCACACCCTGCCAGCCTGCTCCAGATACTCGCAAATGTGGATGCTTTTATTCATTCCCTCCCATTCCTTCCCCAGGCTCAGCATGAAGCAATAGAGAGGGGGATGTTTGGTGCCCAGATAGAAGCCTTTTGGCCAAGCTACAGCAGGTTTTAATAATAATGATGATAAAAATGTCAAAATAGATACTAACTGCAGAGTATCTGCTATGTTTAGGTGCTTTCCCTTATCATGTCGTTGAATTCTTAATGTAATCCTTTTGGATTCCAAGACCATGTTTGTTCCACTAAACCTTGACCAAACATGGGGGCCTGATCATCCTGCCTTCCTTATGTACCATTCACTCTTAAGGATTCCCCAGTCTTGGAGTTTCAGATCATTTATTCATTTGGAATCAGTTAAAGAGCCACAAGACAATTAGTCTCATCACCTGATAGTCACACCTGGTTTCCTTTTTACATCAATCAACATCTCACAGCCCAGTCCCATGGGCACTATTTCTGGAATCTAGTCTATCCCAGACACCCCTAAACCCTTTGGTGTCAGTGTTTGGTACAGAGCACCAGCGCATCTGTGTAGCTGCAGGGCAACTTCCTGTGGGGTGTGTGTTATCCAGGTGGAGGGCTTTTCATGACAATGGGAGCTTGGAAGGGTGTGTGTGTGGGGGGATCAAGGGCTCCTCTAGGAATAGCATCTTTTCAAAGACAGTCTGTGTTCTGAGCACAGACTGTGATAAAAGTCATAGCTAAGAAGGGGAGCTTGAGGTGTCAGCTGGCAGAGGACCCATGTCTCTATTTGCTCCATTCTTTGAAGAAGGGGTGGAGGAAGGAGAAGAGAGGGATGGAGAGTTTGAATGTGGTGGCTACCAGACACTGTGGTTAGTCCCACAAAAGCATACTAGACCGTTTTTGTCATCAGAGAGTCATAGTGTGATGCCATGGTCTCTACACACACTCACACACTTTCTGCTGGTTCAGCCATCCTCCAGAAAGCAAGGTGGAGGGCTTGCTTCCCCAAATTGCCTGCTCTCCCTTCTCATCTTTAGATGTACAGATGCCGCAGACCTTCTTCTCCAGATTTCTCCTAGTGCTTATTTCTGTCCTGGTCCTGTGCCATGCCTGACTTATCTCCCCTTTGCTTTGAAGAGTGGGGACCCTGCTTTGTAGGATAACAAATAGAAGTGTCAAACACATCAGCGCTGCCGCCTGCAAAGATAAATGGGGCGACACGTGGAGCAACCTCTGTGGATCCTGGGGCCCCAGCAGGAGCTGACATTGTGACAGATGGGGGGACAAGTGGCGTTGACACAATCGGGTCATGTGAATGTCGAGGGGGTGAGGGTGGCGTCTCCTCCTCTGTTGGCTCCCCCTCCCTCTCTACCACGTCCATAGTAGGTTGCTGGAGATCATAAAGAGATAGCAGGCAGGTCACTGCTCCTCACCGGGCCTTATGAATCTTTCCTGTCAGCGGCACAGGGCAAAGAAGCAGGCTGTCTGCAGAGCCTCCTGCTATCTCAGCAGTGACAACCGAGTTACCTTGCAAAGAAAGTCGGTCCTAGGCAAAGACCTAGGCAACGTTTGTCCTTAACATTCAACGTCATCTTTTTCCAGGCCTGCCCTGTTTGATTACATTTTCTTGTCAGTCCTTCCATATACCCAGAAGGCTCACCTCATCTCTGGCTCTCACCCAGCAACCCCTCCTGGGTCTTGCCAATCAGCCCAGGCAATGGATCTTTCCATTTCTTCCTCTTAAATTCTAGGTGGTAATTGTTCACTTTCAATTTCCTTCTTCATTCTGCCTAGAGAAAAGTTTTCCTTTACTCATAGGTGCTCTTCTGAGCTGAATTCTTCTCTGGGTCTCTGCCTTCAATACCCATTGCTGAGGGGCCACCTGGGACCCAAACAGTCAATTCAACCCATTAAACATGTAGTGAGAATCTACTTTCTGTAGAGCAATGTGCCGACTGCTTTGGGGTGTGGGGGGGAGACAGAGGAATGGCTGCAAAGATGAATAAGCCATGGCTTGTCACATTTGGGGAATCACGACTCAAGGCCAGCCATGAACAAGAGGTAAAGGGGTATAGTAAGAACAGAAGGAGGAGGATTAATCTTGACTTGAGAGGAACAAGGACATCACTGATAGGAGCTGGTGGAATTTGGCAGGGCCTTGAAGGCTCAAGAGGATCCCAACAGGTGGAAATGGCAGACAAAAGACTCTAGAGGGAAGAATAGGAACTCAGCCAGTTGAGAGGTGCGGGGTGTTCTGGGGTCTAGATGTGGCCAGATTTGACTGTGTGTGATGTGGAGTGTGGAGGGAGAGGAAAAAGAAGAGCTAGAGAAAGTTTGGTTGGGAGAAAAGACTGGGCACAGTGTTAGGAGTTTGAATTTCATTTCATGTTCAACTTTGGGTTGGGGGACAGAATGCTACCTCACATTCCATTTCGTCTCTCATTGTAGGATTCTCAAGGGAATTAGATACTGCTCTTAGAGATGAGTAGGGAAATAATCACACAGTTCTCTTGGACACTTCAAAAAAATTGGCGGTGATGAGCAGTAGGGAAAGATAGGACAGGAGGGAGGAGCCAGTGGAGCGCCTCTGAGTGGAATGAATGGGCTTGTACCAGCTACTTAAATTCTTTCAGTCCAGTTTCACTGTCGTCAATAGGGATCGCATTTAACACCTGGCGTAACAGGGGGATAATAATACTTCCCCATAGGCTGCTGTGAGGGAGGCTCCTTTGAGAAAATGCATGTGGAGTGTTTAGCATAGTGTATCTCAATGCCTGGTGGCTATTATCGTGATTATCCATCCCCCTGCCTCCTGATCGGATTTAGTAGGCAAAGAGCATTCAGATACTGGGAATGGACAGCTGTATGGAAGAAGAGCCTGGTTTGTCCACAGGAATGATGCTGCAGAGGGATGCTCAAAGTCTAGATGATGAGGAGACTTAACAAGATCAATACCACTTTTGGAAAAGATTATATGCTATACTAGGCAGCAAATAGACCATTGAAACTGAATTTGAAAGCATTTATGGAGTCCATTAGAGATGGTTAAACATACCAACACAGAGAAAAATAAATAGTGGATATGCATGTGCATACACATACGCAGCCCACTAGCACTCTTTTTCTTTGTGTCTTTCTGTCCCTTCCTACCTCTCCATTTTCAGGTTTAGGGAAGTAGGACTGATCAAGTAACCTCTTCTAAGAAATGTACTACATGGCATTATGGCTGCACAGATCCAACTATTTAGTGTGTGAAATTTCAGGAGCTGAATAGGAAGCGATGCTTCAATTTATAGTGGGAAGTGGATGAGCTCTCTCTGATTAATAGGCTGATGGGTTTTCCAGGAATAACTTAGACCTTTTGGTTAGCTTTTTAAAGTTACTGGCGAGCAATTTAGTGCACTAGAGCGGTAATTTCATGTTCTCTGGTGGCTTGAAATAATTAGATTATTTTGCGGAATGAATAAATGAGAAGTTAACTCACTGGCATGGATCAGTGTGGTAACATGATTTATTTCTTGCAAAGGTGAATGCTCTAGGGTCTTGACCCTACAAATAATTGTTTTGACTTCCTCCCCTTTCTCATTTGTAATATGTTTTGGGTCATTTTGTGGGGGAGGTTGTCCAGTGGAGTGGGAAGAACATATGAACTTTGGGATCAGCCAAATCTTGATTCAGTTTGTACTGAGTGTACGACCTTGGGCAAATCACTTAACATGCCAGACTCCACTTCCTAATCAGCAGTAATAATACTTACCTTATAGGAGAGGTGCATGAATTAAGTTTGTTACTAAAAGGAGAGCACCTAATGCAGCTCCTAGCCTACATTAGAAACCCAAGCGAAGATTAGATTCCTTTTAGTTTCCCTCCCCACCATATTATTTTAAAATGATTAATGTTTATATCAAGGATAAACATTCAGTGGATTAATTAATTACAGTTTTACTCATTTGTTAGGTTAGAATAAACCTCTGCTTTGATAAAGTACTTTAATGAAAATGTTTACTGAGCCCAGGTTTTTGGGTGAAATGAAGGTGCTTGGCCCAACCCAAGGCAAAACCTCTAACTTCAAACTAACCAAAGATGACCTTAATATAGAGAGTTCAAACAGAATCTTTGTTAGGAATTGGCTTTGTATTGTCTTCTGTTATGGCATCATATACAACAGACATTGTACAGCCCTTAGATAAAGTACAGAAATGAAAAAAAATCAATAATCAAATTGCATTTGGAGGTTATAGGGCCATTAGTATTTTGGTCAGTTGCTGATAGAAGCAGACTTTGCTTTTCACAAGTTTGCTGGTTTGTGATACTAGCAGACTACACAGCCACAATAGGCCCAAATTAATTCAGCAGAGTAGGATGGGGATATGTGTTCTTAGTTCCTGCTGGACCATCACAGCTTTGGAATTCTTATTACGATTTATTCCAAGCCTCAAATCTGTATATCACTTATCTGCTGAATTGAACAAATTGAAAGTGATCACATTTAGGAACTGTTGGTGGGAGGTTGGTGCTTCCTCCACTTTAATAACATCTTGAGAGCTAACGGGGTTCACTGATGTTCCTCAAATTTATCCTACTTTCCTCTGCACAAATGAACGCAGTTGGAGGTCGAGTTTATTGACGTTTAAATGAGTATATTTGGCTTGCTGTAGTGTCTATCTAAATGAACACTGCTTTGGTGCATTGAAACTTAATGATTTACTCTGCATCCAGGTGAGAGACGGTGATGTTGTGGCATTCAGGCAGGGATGAGGACATATGGAATACATGTCTTCCAGCCAAGAATAGTTATAAATTGAATTAATTTCTGAAATATACACGGTTATTTTGATATTAAGATAAGGGAACTTTAGGAATATCTTACTGAGGCTGGAAAAGTAAAATAATAGTTGGGGGCGGGGCGGGGGAATTAGGAGGAATATCCAGGTGAGACTACTTACATATTACTTTCCTACATTTTCCTACAACTTCATGTTTCCCTTCAGGGGACAAAAGACGTAACCCATTTGCTGACTGAACTTAGAATTTCTGAGGTAAAACCATGGACACCAAAGTTCACTGCCTGTAAATACCAGGGATCAGTTACAACAGAACTCCTTCCTTGGATCCACATGCTCTCCAGTCACTGTCTCATTTCTCTGATAGTCTTCTTACACAAACTTTTCAAAAGAATTGTCTACATGCATGGTTAACAATTCAGCTAATAAGCCAGTTAAGCTCTCTTAACTTTCCAATCTCTCTTTTCCAATCCACTCAAGTCAAACCTTTGCTTCTACTAATTGATTGAACTCAATTTTGCCAAGATTACTGGTGACCTCCCAGTTACCAAATCCAGTGGTGTCTCTTCATTATCACTTTGTTTGAGCCCTCGACATCTTGGAACAATGTTGGCCACTTCCTCTTTCTCAAAACACTCTCCTTTCTTGGCTTCCTTGAAAAATCTCTTATCCTGACTCTTTTTTTTTTTTTTTAAGATTTTATTCATTTATTTGAGAGAGAAAGAGAAGGAGCAAGCACAAGCACACAGACAGGGGAAGGGGCAGAAGGAGAGGGAGAAGTTAACGCCTTGCTGAACAGGGAGCCCGACAACGTGGGGCTCCACCCCAGGACCCTGGGATCATGACCAAAGCTGAGAGCAGATACTCAGTGGACAGAATCACCCAGGTGCTTCTTTTTTCCTGACTCTTCTCTGACCTCACTGACCATGACCCCCAGTCTCCTTGGCTGGCTCTTTCTCTTTCACCCAACCCCTAAATATTGAGATTCTTTAGAGCTTAGATTTGTTTCTTCTCCATTTCTCTCCAAAGTCTTGTCCTGGCTGATCTTCTCAAGTCCCATGTATTTAAATATGTTTACACTGATGTCCACAATATTTATCTTTTATCTTACCTCTCCTCTGCGTTCTAGACTTATAAATCCAATCATCTACTTGACATGGCTGTTTATAGACATTTCAAACTGAGTGAGACCAGAAAGGTGCTCTTGCTGCCTTTTCCCCAACTCTTCACATCATATCCATCAATAAGTCCTGTCACTCCAAATTCTATAATGTATGTTTCAATGTCCATTGCCACTTCTAGTGTTAGCCTACATTGTCATCTTCACCTGGACTAACGCAGTCACCTCCTAATTGGCCTTTCTTCTTCCAGTCTTCCTGTATATTACTGTCCACTCTACATACAGTAGCAACTTTACTACTTAAAAACCTCCAAATTTTTGCATTGCCTCTAGGATAAAATCCAAGTTCCTACTGTGTGTCCTGGACTTTGCTTGCTCTGACTCTTACCTCTCCATTTTCTTTCTTACCATATTTTCCTCTTTATTCACCATGATCCAGTCATACCAGACTTCTTTTAATCCCTTGAACATATCATACTCCCTTACACATAAGGATTTTGCACATGCTGTCCCCTTTGCCAGGAATGGTAATTTATATCACTAACTTAATGGCATTTATTATGAGCCTAGCCAGTTCTAAGTGCTTTCCATGGATTAACACATTAAATTCTCCTATCGCCCACACAAAATAGGAACTGTTATTCTTTTATTTAACAGGTGAGGAAATTGACTCACATTTACTCATCTGAATGCTCTTTCCCCCTTTTCCTGTAATAACTTCCTCTTTTTTTTTTCTTTTTAGGTCTTAGCTAAAATATCACTCTTCAAGGATACTTTCCTTGATTCCCCTACCTAAAGTGCTAATTTCATACTCAGTCCCTTGTTTTGGCTTTTATAGCATCAACTATAACTTGCAATTTCTTTGTTCACTTGTGCTTTGTCTGCATGAACTGGAATTATGTCTTTCTACTGCTGTATCTGCTGTATCTCCATAGCTCAGAACAGCACCTGACTCTTAAATCTTTGTTGAATAGATTAATGATGGAACGAATGAACAGCTTTCATGGAACTTAGTCAAGGAAAGGGAAAGGGGTGGGAGGGTAAGTTGTATGGAGACACTAAATGAATTGTACACGTGGTACCCTGGTCTACACAACTTGTTCCATTTCATTCTATTCTTCCTGAAACACAACAAAACAAGCCAATAAAAATGAGTGAAAAAGAGCTTAAGGGCAAGGCAGGTTACTCATATATATTTCTCTGATCATGGCATAAGCCCTGAAGTAACAAATACCCAGCAGGTACACAGTCAGTGGGAGACTTGGCATATACACAAATGTGGAGCCAGGAATCAAGGTTGAAGGGCTGACTATAGCAGCCTGTCTAGGGTAGAGGGTTTGAACATGATGCAGTGATAGATAACTTCAGGAAATTAGGTTGTGGCTCTAAATGCTGGCCTAGAGAGTGTGGATGTGAGTCATTGAAGGTGAAAAGCCACTGGAAACCTTTGTACAAGTAGTTTTGGAATTACTGAGAATCATGAAACCCTCAATATATTACAGATATTAAATTTGTGGTCTAAAGGCCTTGCTGTTATGCCCTAAGCTTGTACTGAGGGAAGTTACAAGAAATGTATTTTCTCCATGCTATTTACTGTCCACCTCTATGAGGACCCACAGTTTTAGTGCCAGTGCCATAGGTTTCTATGTTAAATAAAGTTAGCATATATTTTCTTGTAGCTAATTGTGTTTTTGCCTTTGCTAGGACTAAAAGGAACCTGGACCTCAAATTTAAATGATTTAGATAATTATGCAGTTCTTTTGGTCTTGTATTTTTGTCTACTGTCCTCTATAACTTCATATTACTGCTAGATGTTGATTATTTCTTTATTTTAACGTCACTTTTTTAATTTGTATTTTATTATTACATATTTTGCATATTTTTATAATCTCTCAAGTATCCTTTTAGGTACAGAAGATTACTCTTTGATAATATATACACAAAGAAAGATTTCATAGACTTATACACGTTTTTTGGGTATATTATTTTTGTCTTCACTGGTGTAAAGGTGACATTTATTTATTTGACATGGGATAGGTGTATAGGTAATTGATTATACCTTTTCCTTTAAAACAACTTCCTTTATCCTTGTAAGTCATTTGGTCCTCAAGAGGATGAAACAGGATTAATGGAGGAGAAACACTGGTATAGCAATGACCCTGCCTTGAATTTCATGGGGCCTGATGTAAAGAGTATTAAATGTTCCTGGGGAGTTGCTGTCCAACCTTAAAAAAAATAATTAATTTGGGGGAAGGCCATGTTCCGTCTTTACTCTCTACATCCCGAATGAGCATGTGTTCAGACGTTTGACATACCCAGGTCCCTTAGCATTCTCCCTTTTAACTTTCCAATTTCCCTCCTCCCTCCACCCCCATTTAAAGGGAAGATTAAGTTGTCTTCAGAACAGTGGTTCTCTAAGTGTGGTCTAGGGATCCTTGAGATGTCCTTAACACCACTTAGTGGGTCTCTGAAATTGAAACTGTGTTCAAAACAATATTAAGACATTATTTACTATTTATACTTTCCATATTCTTTACTGGGGAAATTTGCAAATATTCCCCAGTGATATCACAAGAGATTCAATATATGAACCAGACATGAGAATCTAGTTATTTTTTTCAAGCTGGGTATTAAAGATATTTGAAAAAAATGTAAAACAATGCCATTCTTTTCCCTGAAATTATTTTTCTCTGAAAAATGTAATCTTTTAAAAAAGAAAAATGCTATTTATGTTCACATGTAGTAGGTTTATTCTAGATTTATTTATTTATTTATAAATGATTTTGTGTATTAATTTATGAGAGACACCCAGAGAGAGACAGAGACATAGGCAGAGGGAGAAGCAGCCTCCCTGTAGGGAGCCTGATGCAAGACTTGATCCTGGGATGCTGGGATCATGACCCAAACCAAAGGTGGATGCTCAACCATTGAGCCACCCAGGTACCCCTATTCTAGTTATATTTATATGAATAAATAAATAAACATTTTTGTTTATTTTATTTTTTTAATTTTTTTAAAATTTTTTTTTTATTTATTTATGATAGTCACAGAGAGAGAGAGAGAGAGAGAGGCGGAGACACAGGCAGAGAGAGAAGCAAGCTCCATGCACCGGGAGCCCGACGTGGGATTCGATCCCGGGTCTCCAGGATCGCGCCCCGGGCCAAAGGCAGGCGCCAAACCGCTGCGCCACCCAGGGATCCCAATAAATAAACATTTTAAATTTCAAATATGGTAAATATTATTAGTATTAACAGTTATTATGGAAAATTAAAAAAAAACTTGCATTAAAAGCATACCAGTAGAAAATTTCCTTTGTGAAAGAGAGGATGATGGAAGAATTAAAGACATCAAATACAAAAGTGGTATTGGCAAGGAAGTTAGAATTGTGAAGGGCTCACATTAGACCAGGGCTCTTGGAGTGCAGAAGCTGTGACCTGCTCAAGCCATCTTTCTCCTTCCCAGTGTGCAGCACACAGGAAGAGCTCAACAGAATTTGGATATTGAAAGAGCAGATGAATGAATGATAAAACACAATTTATCCTGGTGAAAAGTGTATTTGACATGGCATACCAGGTTTAATTAGGGCCACTCCTGCCATCAGCAATAAGGGTGAGTGTTCATTCATTCATTCATTCATTCAGGTTTTAATTCATCCATTTATTCAATAGTTATTTATTGAGTACCTATTATGTGCCAGCTGCTATATATAAGTCCCATTATGTCTTCGATTTTCACATCTCTAAAAAGGAAGCTCAAATAATCTGTGAAAACCCTTCTAGCAATGTCTTTCTCTGGATAATACCAGAACTCTATCTTTGTCTCTCTTGGATAAGCTAACACAAGAAGGAAGATAACTTTCCTCAGGCAAAAAGCATTGTCTGCTTTAAGTGCTACTGCAGAAACTTAAGTGGCAGATGGTCTACTGCCTTGGTGTTTTACACATAGAAACAGGTTGGGAAATGAAAAAAAAGTTAAAGCATGAAATCAGCTAGCTCAATCTTATTTCCTAGATTTATTCAGTATTCGACTTCAACTGAATAATTTCAATTTAGAGAATTTGGAAGCTCTACTAATGTCTCTCCCCTAGCAGAAAGATGATGATCAAAGGTCTTTTGTGAGAAATCTGAGAGATTTTGTGCAGTGAATGCAAGCAAGAAAACTGTGTCATGCTCTAAATGGACAATGACTTTGGAAGAATGAATGTCCCTTCTTCACTTGTCCACAACTTCCACTCTGGTTGGCAAAGTCTTAAACATTAAAGCTCCATTTGCCTGTTTCTTGGAGCCATGTGAAAATAGGTTTCCAACTATGTTAGTCAGTTCTCATTAAATTATGTTGCAGTAACAAGCAACCCCCACAACTCAGTGGCTTACAATAAAAGTTTATTTCCTGATCACGTTTCAGATCGTCTGTGGGTTGGAATGGCACTGCTCCTACAACAAATATATTCTTCCTTTGAGAATCTAGGTTGAAGAAACAGCCACCATCTGGGATAACTATTCTTACGGAAAATGAAAAAGATACGTGGCTGAATCACACAATGGTTCTTATGTAGAATGTGGCATATGTCACTTTGGTTCACGTTCAGTTGGCTAAAGCAAGTCTCATGTAGCTTGTGGTCAATGGGGGCAGGGAATATATTCCTTTCACAGGAAGTTTCTGTAAATTGCTATTGCTTGGCAACAGGAAGGGATGCATATTTCTTTTACAGAAAGGGAAAGGAACAATTGAGAACAATAATACAATCTAGCACACAATTTTTTAAATCGAGGTAAAACTGACATGGAACACTGTATTAGTTTCAGGTATACAACATGATTATTCCATATCTTCACACATTGTGATCACCATAATCAGTCTAGTTAACATTCATAACCTTACATAATTATAAAACCTTTTTCTTGTGATGAGAACTTTTAAGATCTACTCTCTTAGCAACTTTCAAATATGCAATACACTATTGTTAACCTTAGTCATCATGCTGTACATTATATCCGAAGATTTGTTTGTATTCTAACTGGAAGTGTGTATCTTTTGACCTTTTTCACCTATTTCTCCCATCTGCCCCCACCTCTGGTATCTACCAATAAGTTCTCTGTATCTATGAGCTTGGTTTTTTTGTTTGTGGGGTTTTTTTTCTTTTTTAATTCCAATATAAGAGAGATCACATAGAATTTGTCTTTCTCTGTCGGATTTATTTCATTTAGCATAATGCCCTTGAGTTTCATCCATGTTGTTACAAATGGCAAGATCTCATTCTTTTTTTTTTATTATAAATTAATTTTTATTGGTGTTCAATTTACCAACATACAGAATAACACCCAGTGCTCATCCCGTCAAGTGTCCCCCTCCGTGCCCGTCACCCATTCACCCCCAACCCCCGCCCTCCTCCCCTTCCACCACCCCTAGTTCATTTCCCAGAGTTAGAAGTCTTTATGTTCTGTGTCCCTTTCTGATATCTCCCACACATTTCTTCTCCCTTCCCTTATATTCCCCTTCACTATTATTCATATTCCCCAAATGAGTGAGAACATACACTGTTTGTCCTTCTCCGATTGACTTACTTCACTCAGCATAATACCCTCCAGTTCCATCCACGTTGAAGCAAATGGTGGGTATTTGTTGTTTCTAATGGCTGAGTAATATTCCATTGTATACATTTTTTTTAATGACTGTAGAATCTTCCATCTTCTTTATCCATTCATTCACTGATGGACACTTAGGTCATTTCCATATCTTGGTTATTGTAAATAATGCTGCAATGAACATGGGGGTGCATACATCTTTTTAAATTAGTGTTTTTGTTTCCTTTAGATAAATACCCAAAAGCATAATTGCTGGATCTTAGGGTAGTTCTATTTTTCATTTTTTGAGGGTCCTCCATACTGTTTTCCATAGTGGTTGTATCAATTTACACTCTACCACAATGCATGGGGGTTCCCTTTTCTTCACATCTTTACCAAGAATTGTTATTTCTTATCTTTTTAATAACCATTCTAACAGGTGAGAGGTAATATCTCATTATGGTTTTGATTTGCATTTCCCTGATGATGAGTGATGTTTAAGCATCTTTTCATGTATCTGTTGGCCATCTCTATGCCTTCTTTGGAAAAATATCTGTTCAGATTTTCTGGCTGCTAATGACCAAAGCAACTGTTTTTGGTTCCCCACCTCCACCACATCATCCCTACCTACACCCTATGCTCTAACTTTGACAAATTATACTCAATTCCCTATCCTGTTCTTCAGCTCCATGCCATGGCCCATGTGCCATTTCTGTAATGGTTTTCCTCACTCAGTCCACTTGGGTCACTTTCATTTGCATGAAGATGCATTTCAAAAGTCAGCCGTAGCCTGACATTGCTACTGATCCTCCAGAAGAATTAACTGTTCCCTCCACTGGCATCCCTGAGTCGCGCCACTTCAAATACTGTATTGCACTCTTTTCTTTACATGTTTGTCTTTTCTGCTAGACCATTAGTTTTCTGAGGGCAAAAACTCTTTCTTAACGATCTCTCTCTACAGTCCATATTGCCTGGCCTGTAGTAGGTGTCCCCCCAAAATACGTTTTTAATCAATGAATGTGATAAATGGAGTAAAGAAATAATAGGCTGCAGGAAGGGGTTGAATAAAAGGTAAGTTATGATAAGCAAAAGTCACACTAACATTCTAGAATTTGAGGCTTGGCATGACTAAACAGTAGGTCTATACTCTGTTCTGTGAGGAGGTCAACACAGTCTTGGGGAAAAGCAGCTTTAGTATATATATGTTCTTAGGAAGATAAATTTATTATGAAAAAAATACCCTGTGTTTAAAAGACCTATGGATTGGCTTTTCCTTGATGTAGTAAATACATCCTTTATAGATGTGCTCTTTAATATCCTAAATCCTGAGATGTCATACTGCTCCTGGGGTAATCCAACCCCCTAAAGCTGAATAGGCGGGCAAAATTAAGGTTAAACGAGTAATTCTATTTGTCTGCTCCACACACCATTGTTTAGCTAGAAAAATTAAATTCCTATGCAAGCCTCTCAGTGTGTTTAATAAATGCTTCAGGTACATGGAACTGTGTGTGAGGCAGGAAGGAGCAAAGCCATTCCCCAACAGCAACATATTTATTAACCTTGCTGAGGAATGTAAGACCTGCACCTGGGATGCCGGGTCAGGAAATAGGTGAACCTGGCAAAGAAGGATGTAGAAGATCTTCATGCAGTACACTTGCTCTGTCTTCTGTGGCATAGTGTGGCCGGGAGGACAGTGCCTTCTGTGTTAGCATCAGGAGCCCTGGGTTCAGATGCCAGCTCCACGGCTTTGAAGCTTGTTACTTTGGACACATTACTTGTTACACTTTGCCTCCCAGTCTTCTCAAGAGTTGCCATGTTTGGAGAACCTTTTATACACAATGCACTGCCATTTCTCGGCTTTAACCTCGCTAGGATTTATTTTTTTCTATAGTGGTTAAATACATGACATGAAACTTGCCATTCTGACCATTTGAGACGTACAAGTCAGTGGCATGAAGCGCATTCACGATGCATCTGCGCTAATCTGGCATCAACCCTATGAGGCAGTGTGATCATCCTCTTCCTTCCATAGATAGGGAAACTGGGGCTCTGAGAAGTTAAGATGATTCTTAGAAGATTCTTTGTGCCCAGCAAGTGCTAAATATGAGGCGGCTATAATTATCATTCTTCTTTCAGGTCACCTCCCAGAAGATCCTGTTTAAAGCCTTGGAAAAGGAAAAGAGGGAATGGAAGTTCTAGATTCATTAATTTTTCCTGAGGTAGCAGCCAATAAAAAGAGTGAAAATAGGCGGTACCCCAGCAGCTTTGCCTTTCCTGCACCCAGCAGTTGAGTGTCCAGGCTCCAGCTTCAGCGCTGATCTCCCAGGGCTGACCCATTCCAACCACAGCCCCTGGAGGAAGGAAATGAGTTAAGCCTCTCTTCAGACACGTTTGTATTGATTCTGTCACTTTCATGCTGCTTGCTGACAGGAGATAGATGGCTCATAACGCAGCTGGGCACAGCACATTACGTCCCCATCTTGGGGCTCCTAAATCATTTCGAAATTTTAAATTCCCTAATCAATATTTTATGGCAAGCACAAGACAGTGATCAGACCTGTTTCTCTCCAGAGTGTGTGATTGCACACTAGGCCTGGTAGATGTGAGTAGCTGGAGGGGTCAAGGGGGGGGCCCACAAGGGGGGGATGTCCTCCTGAGGATAGTCATTCAGGCAAGCCAGGACCAGAAGGGCCCTTGCAAGTCACATGATCCTAGTGGACTCCTTTAAAGGGGAAGAGGACTGACAAGGTTGGTCTTTGGTCACCCAGCTCATGGCCAAAGTGAGACCTAAACACAAGTTGTCTGACTTCTAGACCAAAGCTGTTTCTGTGAAACCACACCTGGCACAGTGCCTGGCACATAGTAGATGCTCAACAAATATTCATTTGGTGTTGAACAATGTTAACACTCACATAAAACCAAAGTTTGAGCCAAATAAACCTTTAAGCTTTGTAAGCACTCCCTAAGCACCAACCCCGGCTCTAAATTCTTTCCATTCCCTCCCATGAAGTAGGGACTATCAGTGTCTTTATTTTACATATGGCAAAACTGAGGCTCTGGGAGGTGGCTTGCCCAAGGTCACACAGCTGGCAGGTGAGAAGGAATCTGCTTTGAAACCCAGACATTTGTGCTTGGACCCTGTGCCTTAACCCCTGTGCTACATTGACCCCTCCTGGCCCCAGCCTGAGAGCCTGAGTAATCTGTTCCTCAGTTGTATTTGGACCCATGTCCACCCATGTGTGTCATCACATAGAAAAGACAGATGAAAGAAGAAAAAGGATGTTGTTTCTGTAGTGAGCTGGTGAAGCAGAAAGTAAGCAATTGGCTATCAGATCCAAGTTCTTTTTTTTTTTTTTTAAATTTTATTTATTTATTCATGAGAGACACACAGAGAGAAAAACACAGCAGGGAGCCTGATGTGGGCCTCAATCCTGGGCCTCCAGGATCATGTCCTGGGCTGAAGGTGGCACTAAACCCCTGAGCCACCGGGGCTGCCCAGATCCAAGTTCTTCGATGACACTGGGTAAAGAAAGATGCTGAAAGCAAAGGCCAGGCTTGGGGGGTGTTCAGAGGAAGTAGCAGCTGGGTGGGAGGACACAGCCCTGGTTTCCTGAGGCTTATAGAGGGAAGTAGGTGTTCAGCAAAGGAATTTTGGTGATGCTGGCAATCAGCAGGCCTGTTAAAGGGCAGCAGTAGAGAAAGAAAGAAAGAAAGAGTAAGAAAGAAGAAAGAAAGAAAGGAAGAGAGAGAGAAAAAGCAAGCAAGGCAGCCCGTCCACTGGCTCATGAAGCCTTCGGTACAGGATCTGGCCCCTTCCTGCCTTCTCCTGCTGTTTGCCCCCTGACTGCGCTCCAGGATTCCTGCAGCAGGACCTCCTTTACCACCAGTTGTTTTCTTGGTCTGACGTGCTTCTCCACATAGTTTTCCCACTTCTGGCTCCTGCTTGTGATTTGGATCTCAGCCTACAACATTGCTTGTGCAGGGAGGCCTTCCTTGCTCACCTGGTCTAAACCAAGAGCAGGGCCCTTCATCTTGAGTGTCTAGGACTGTTCGTGATGTGCAGTAGGTGATGAGCAAATACCAGCTGAATGAAAAGTAGGGATTTAGGGATGTTTTGAAGACCGGTACCTCTGGTGTCAGAGCACACTGCAACTAGAGCTGGGTAAGAAAAAAAAATTGTAAAATAGCCCTGCCAGAGCCCTGCCCCACTCACTGGCCTGTGAGTGACCATCTTCTGGGTCACAGATCTCACTTGCCACCTCCTAGGGAAGTTCATGCCATGTTTGGGCAACTCTGACAGCTGCAAAATTCTCCTTATTTGGGCCTGAAGCCTGACCCTTTGTAGCTTCTACCCATTTATTGGTCTTGATTTAAATCCTGGAGCTCCCTGGAAGCTATGCTCCATCAGCAGAAAGCTCCCGAGGCACAGGGTGCCTCACTGTTGTGGGCCAGCTGTGCAGGAGAGACCATAGGGAATAGCTGTCGGGTCTGAGCCGCAGGGATCTTATGATACACCGTGTAGCAGTTTTAGCTGTCAGAATTAGCTTGCTTTTCCAAGGAAACATGCCGGGAATTCTGGGTCAATGTTCTTGCAATCCTCCTAGAGCAGTAGGAGGTTTTGCCAAGAGCAAGGAAGGAAAGCCAAGGACTTGGCTGTTTTCCCTTTAAAAACCCTATTACAGATGTGGCGGTGAGAATAGCATTCTCTTCCACTCTCACATTGTTTGATGTGTTGCAAAGCCCTTTCAGGCATGTGATGGGGTCCTCTCATCAATCTTATCACTGCCTCCAGAGAAGAAAGGATTTGCCTAAGATACTCTGCCAGCAAGAGTTCAACACCCCTGACCCTCCCCAAATGTTTTACTCACACACTACAGATACGATGCATGACTTTAGGCTTACCTGTGAGTATAGAGTCATGCTTCTTAGACCTGGGTGCATAGAAGTCACCTGGAAAGTCTGTTAAAACACAGATTCCTAAAGATTCTGGTTGCATAGGTCTGGGGTGGAGCCCGGGTGTAACAAACACCCAGGTGATGCTGATGTTGGGGTGCACCTGCCAAGATGGCTGTGGCCAGCTTCACACTGTTGCCTGTCTCTGAACGCCAGTAAATTGCATGTTAGTAAAAAAAGCATTCTGCATAAGGTGTCTCGTTTGATCTTTCAATAACCCCATGAGATAACTACATTTATATTTCCTGTTTCATAGATGAGAAAGTAGTGGTGCAGGGAGATCAAGTAACTCACCTGTAGTGCTTCATCTGGTAAGTGGCGGAGTCTGAATTTTTCTGGATGTCAGAGCAATGAATTTGGCCACAATGCCATGCTCCTTCCTGGAAGTGAGAGGGGTTTCTGGTTAACTGGGTTTCCTATCCTCCCTGGAAGAAGGACCCTACTTACCACTGGGCACTAAGATGAAAGCTGAAGTCGCTTGGGTTTGGGAAAGAGACTAAACCTCCTTCCAGGAAGTCAAGCTTGTCTTGACATCTAGGGGCTCTCTATTCTACCTTAGAGCAGACATCAGACCATACCCACAGGATCACTTTAAACTTCTGCTAAGCTCCAAATCCTATTGTACAGGGTGGAGCAACCTCAGGCAAGGCTGCCAGGCAAGTTTATTATGGAAACCTCCAACCCCACGCACTCCTGCCTGAGCCCCCTGCCTCCCCTCCGTCCCCTCTCCATCCTCCACCGTCCCTCTAAAAGGGTTTCCCTCTGCGGGGCTCCCACTGCTCTCTCCACCCTGCCTTCCCTAGTAGACTTTTGGAACTTTCCTGCTTTTTGAACTTTCGAACAGAATGACAATTATTCAACTCTGAAAATGAAAAGGTTAGCAAGTTCATGAGCAGCTCCTTGCACAGTTTTCACATGTAAAAGAGGATTAAGGGAGAAAGCAAAGATTAACCAATAGAATTCATTTCTAGATGCTGAAATTCTGGCATCAAGATGTGTGGGCAGGATGATTTGGGACGGGGGTTTTCCTTCCTTTCCTCCTCCCTGTACTTTCCCTTCATGGAGCTGAGCATTTGTGGAGCTGCCTGTTTAACGACTGCCTTCCCGTTGAACTAGGAGCTCCATAGGGGAATAGAGACTTCATCTGTTTTGCTCTTGCTCTTGTCCAAAGCCAAAACATGTAGTGGGTTTGAAACTTACAACTTAGATGTGCAAAACGTAATGTTATTTTCTTATAACTGCCACTAGCCACCATTTTTTGCTATTGTGAAAAACTTATTCTTCATAATTAAAGGTAGCATAGTCAAATTCTGGCTTGATTTTTAGTCTTTTTGTCCCCTAATTACTCAGATAGTTAAAACTCATTTTATTTTGAAAAGGTTTTATTTACTTGAGAGAATGAGAGAGAGGGGGGGGGGAGAGTGCACAAGTCAGGGGGGTAAAGGGAGAAGGAGAAGCAGGTTTCCTGCTGAGCAGGGAGCCCGATGTGGAGCTCAATCCCAGGACCCTGGGATCGTGACCTGAGCCTAAGGCAGACTCTTAACCAACTGAGCCACTCAGGTGCCCCAAAACTCACTTAAATTTAAACTTTCTATCAGCACCCTTGTCCCTGATCAAGTGTTCCCTCTTCTTCTACCTGGGATGGCACCTGCCAGTAGGAATCATGGTACTAAGGGGTGGGAAGATTCCTGTCTGGTTCGTCTTCTGGCCTCTGGTCCTGGCTAGCGTCTGAGGTGGAGTAGCTGGTCCTACCAGGTTTGTGAGCATTACCTTTTCTTATCACTCCACTGGTTGCCTTTGTATCTGCAGCTGGTGTAATGTATGGTCTGTCCTCCTGGTTCAGAACAAGGGACCCTGACCAATGCCCAATCAATTCGTGATAGGGAGACTTTCTTTCCACTTGGATTCTGTAAGCAACCATCTGGAGAGGTGCCCTAGAAGGGACAAGTGGATTCCTCTCAGGACATTCACCTTACATAATTCTCTCTACTCTGTGATTTTTTTCCCTTGAGCTTCTCCTCCTTCATTGGAGGTAAACTCTTCCCACTTCATGTTTTCCATCCTGCCTAGTCTACAGAATTCAGAAAGACTCTTTCATCTTCTCAAGTGCCTAGTTCTTGCACTGGAAAACTACGGCTCTCAAGATTAATATCTTTTCTGAGAATTTAAAAAACTAAACTTGAATGTTAAAGCCTTCTTCTTGGAAAATTTAATTCCTTGTTCGCTCTTTACCCTGCCCCACATCGTGGATAACTAGACTATGAGGATGGAGGGCTGGTGGGCAACAGAAACCATAAAATTACCAGAAATGAAACATATGTAGAATAACATTATAAAATATTATTCTCATTAACTGCAAGCCCAAGTATTTATGAATAAACAATAATAGTGTGGACTTAGTAAATTCTGGGCTAAAATCAGGGCTTGTTTTGTAGTCCTTAGAGCCTCAGGATGTTGAATAAATGAGGAGCGATTGGCACTCTAAGACACCACATGCTAGGGAGAGTCCAGAGTAACATGGTAATGATTATGACAATAACATTTCATTTACTAGTGGTTTTTTCTACAGACTATTTTATAATTTATCCTTTATTTTATTAAGCAATACATTGTGTGAAGCATAGGGCTAGGACATGTTCCTCTGCAAGAAGACAAAATTTATGAAGTTGCCAGCATTTATAAATTTCCCTTTTTTTCCAGCCCATCAAAAATAATCTTATTATCTAGTCCTTTTTTCTCCCCTTGAAGAAATGCAGAGTCTCAGGCACCCTTCCAGGTTTGGTGAATCTGAATCTGCATTTTAATGAGTAAATTATACTCATCATTGTGTAGTGGAGAAGCAGCTCTGATATAAATTATATTGACTCATGCCCTACCTTCTGACCCTGTGACAGGTGTGCACTTGGCTTCTGATTCTTTGCCTCCGATCCTGCTTGCCCTCTATCCCTTCTCTCCCAGGAGGTTGGGAGCTGGGGATCCTTTGGTTTACCTTGTAAAGACTTGCTCTGCCTTGTGCTGACAAGACATTTGCATTTCAGGGTCTTGTTTAGCTTTGCATTGCACTTCAGTACAGAACTTGAAGTTTCTCCAAGCAATGGTTCCTTGGGGGAATGTCGGCAGGAAGAAGAGAGGCAGCTTTCCTTTGGTGACATTCTGTCTCTGAAGATCTGGATCTGGGCTTCATATCTGTTGCTCCCCAACTGTGCTGATGAGATCGCTGTGATCCCATTATTCTCCTTGCTAAGCATAAATAGAGCTCATCTGAGTTTGAACCTCCCCCACCAAGATTTCCAGATGAGGGTGGAGGAGTCTGTCCCCCTGCCCCCAGGGAGGTTATCCCTCCCCTTGCGTGGATGTTCCCTGTAGTCTACCTACCGGAGAGAGAGGTACTCAGTAGCTGTTGGCTGTGCTCAGTTGCTGATTGAGATGAAGCATCATTATAACAGTCACTTTTTATTTAGCACCTTCTATATACCAGGCACTGTGCTAGGTTTTATGATTTCCATTTTACAGCCAATGAAACTAATGCTTAGAAACATTAGATGAGGTGCTCAAGGCCATATGATTAGTAAGTGGCTGAGCTGGGATACAATTCCATGTTCATACTCTGAATTTCATACTTCTCTCACATCACTTTTTTTTGGACATTCTTCCCTTTAAGGGCTGATGGTTCCGAAGTTCTCTTTGTCAAAGAGATGGACTCTTGTGATTTTAATCTTTGCAGACCTCTAGTGCAGTGGTTCTCAAATACCAGTACACATCAGAATCAGTGGTGGGCTTGTTAATAAACTGATTTAGCAGTTACGGGGTTGGGCCAGAGCACTTGCATTTCTCACAAGTTTCCAGGTGATGCTGCTGCTGGTGGTACCAGCTGCACTTTGAGAACCACTGTCTTAGTGGATTAGGGAAGCCCGGAAGTGTGGGAACGAGGCACCCATTGCTCCCAGCCCCTCTGGTCCAGGGTGCCAGTGGGGCAATGCTGCTGTAGCACCTGTGGCTTGCTGAGTGCTTCCTGAAAATTATTTCACAGGAGAGCATTATTTGCAACTGTTTCAATTTAGTGTCTCTCATCTGCGTAGTGTTTAGGCTGGTCTACTGCCCTAAACTTGTGAGGGTCACCTGCTAACAAGCTAAGATCTTTAAAAGCATACAAAAACATTAGTAAAGGCCTGGAAACTGAAAGCATGTTGATTTATGGGCATTTCCCAGGAACTAGTAATCCACTTCAGAGGGGAAAAAAGCCCTGGCTCATTCTTCCAACTGGATGGTTTATCCAAAATTTATGAGATTTGTAGAAATAGGATTCACCATTTGCCTTTCCTTAGAGATTTTTTTTTAACGTGTATAGCTAAGGTTCCAAACAGGGTCAACTTTGAATTTTTATCATGAGACATCAAACGTGTTTTGGTGGACCACTAGGAGTCTATAATATATATTGCAACCCAATAGGCATTCAGTCAGAGAGAGTCCTGACGTATGGACGCTGGGGCTAGGAGGGTTGGGCTGTGGAGTTAGATAGGGCTGGTTATGAATGCTGACTCTGCCATTTAACAGCTGAGAGTCCATAGACATATTACTTAACTTGTCTGGGCCTCATTGTCTCCAGAAGCAAGACTGATACAAAAAATATTTAGCCAACAGATACGGCATGGGCATCAACTAGTCAGAATGGATGGAAGCCAAATCAGAAGCAATGCCAGCTGTAAACAAGCCAGAACCAGTGTGGACTGGCTTGCATTTTCAAATATGATGTGGATTCCATCTGTGGTTTATCTCTGCAGGAGAAATGGGTTTTACTCAGTAAGGAGGAGATCGGTGTGTGTGTGTGTGTGTATGTGTGTGCACATGTGTGTGTGCACGCACATGCATGTGTGTGCTGTGTTCTCAGCAAACAGCAAGAAGCTTTCCTGGGAGTTGAAAGGAAACTCTTCTTTGGAAGCCACACAGTTGCAGGGTCAGGAGAGATACTTCTTTTGGAAACCTTGGACCATAGCCAGTTTGGCCCATCCCACTCCCTTTCCACAGTCTTGTAGCCAGTGGATGTGAAGCCACGAATGAGAGAGGATCCCACCGATTGATTCATCTTACTATGCTTATCTTTGGGGAGAGGCAAGGCCAGGAGATATTGAATATGCAGAATATATTGAATTTATAGAAATGATTGCCTGAGATATTAAAGAGCACAAAAGAGTGTGTAAAGGCCTCCTCCCCCACATGCAGTAGAGAACCTGAGCACTCTTTGTACTGTCATATGACCATTGTCTGCTCTGGTTTATTTTTTCTGGGAAATAGGACAATACTAGTACTTATAGGCTTGAGTTGAGAAAGAAATGAGCTAATCGATATGAAACACCTAGCACATGGTAGGAACTTAACAAAAGAAAATTCCGTGTTGGACCACTGATCTCCCAGGGCATGTACTTCATAGGGCAGGAGCTCTTTTGGGGCTTGGAGGGGGCTCAGTCTACTGCCTGAGGGCCAATGGAGGAGCGGGCTTTACCTGCTGTATAGACCTTCCTCACTGATACCTGAGCAGGTCCTTCTGGGAAACTTGTACTAAGTTCTTGTACTTAGTACTTGTTCTTGTACTAAGTTCTAAGCCAGATGAGCTATTTATTATGCTGGGAGAATAAGTCAAATAAATGTACTGTTGCCTTCTAACAAGCATGGTGGAGGATCTTCCTATTTGGGGCCTCATGAGAGAGTTTCAAAGTTGGTGGCAGTAGTGTACCCTCTGTGCAAACAGCTTGGGCAGCTGCAGAGGTCACAGTGTGGCTGGCAATGGGCTGAGTAATTGGGTCAGCCTCTACAAAGATGGAAGGCATCCATGGGGTAGCTGCACACCTTAGTGTCCTCCCAGTGTCAACCCTCACAGGGGCACATAGTGGCCACAGGAGAGCAGGTGGGAAGAGGAGCTACTTTGCTCTAGCTCTTGGGACAGCCAGTGATTCAGGCTACTGCAGCCCCCCAAGAACCTGGGGAGAGCCAGGCATCCAGCCACGGGGCACATGGAGGTGCAGAGCCGAACCTTCTATTGTCTTTGTGCTCACCTGGACTGCCATGTCTGGAAAACAGCCACTGACTCCATCTGCATCCTTGGACATTTTTATCTCAGACACTGTAGTCTTTGCCTTTCCTTGGACTATTTTACAAGCTGGCCACTCTGTCCGCCATGAAGCTTGTTTGTCTCTTAAATCATGTGATTTGCTCCTTTGATCATCCTCTTGGAAGTCTCCTTCCTTTACCTGCCTCTTTACCTTTCATGACCATTCTCATTCTCACTCTGGGCAACTTTAGTCTCAAGAGTTCAATTGCCCTGTGCATGGATGAGCCCCTAAATCTCCATCTCCATCTCCAGCCATATACTCTTTCTTCAATATTTGGATGTCCTCTGAATATTCCTCTTCCTGCCTGGGTCATTGTACCAACTTTCATACTTGGGTCTCGGTTCAGGCTCACTGTCTTCCAACCCACACTCTTTCTGCTGCCCAAATGGTTTGTTTTGCTTTTCCCCAAAGTACCCATTAGATCCTATCCCTAAGCAGTTTCAATGACTCACCAATACCAAATGCCTAGTATGGTGTTGTTTGTTTAGATTTATTTATTTGAGAGAGAGAGAGAGAGAGAGAGAGAGAGAATTAATGAGCAGGAAGGGCAGAGGGAGAGGAAGAGAGAATCTCAAGTAGACTCCACACTGAGCATGGAGCCTGACAGGGTGCTTGATCTCACAACCCTGAGATCATGACTGGGCTTAAACCAAGAGTTGGACACTTAACTGACTGTGCTACCCAGGCTCCCCTGCCTAGTATGGTTTAAAAGCATCTGTTCCTCAAAGGGTTAAAAGAGCTACCCTACGACCCAGCAATCGTACTACTGGGGATTTATCCCAAAGATACAGATGCAGTGAAAAGCCGAGACACCTGCCCCCCAATGTTTATAGCAGCAATGTCCACGGTGGCCAAACTGTGGAAGGAGCCTTGGTGTCCATCGACAGATGAATGGATACAGAAGATGTGGTCTATGTATACAATGGAATATCACTCAGCCGTTAGAAATGACAAATACCCACCATTTGCTTCAATGTGGATGGAACTGGAGGGTATTATGCTGAGCGAAGTAAGTCAATCAGAGAAGGACAATCATCATATGGTTTCACTCAAATGGGAAATATAAAAAAAGTGAAAGGGATTATAGGGGAAAGGAGAGAAAATGAGTGGAAATATCAGAGAGGGTGACAAAACGTGAGAGACTCCTAACTTTGGAAAATGATCAAGGGGTAGTGGAAGGGGAGGTGGGCAGGGGTTAGGGTGACTGGGTGATGGGCACTGAGGGGAGCACTTGACGGGATGAGCACTGGGTGTTATACTATATGTTGCCAATTCGAACTCCAATAAAAATTTACCAAAAAAAAAAAAAAAAAGAAAGAAAGAAAAGCATCTTGCTATTTGGGGTCTGCTTCCTTGCCAGCCTCATTTCTTGTTATTCTCCCACCTAACTCCCACTCTGGCCTAACTGAACTTGTTCTATTTCTCAAATATACTGTGCATTTCTACTTCCCTATGCCTTTAGACATGCTGTTATCCTTTTTTTTTTAAACATTTTACTTATTTATTTGAGAGAGTGAGAGTGCGAGAGAGCGAGAGTGCGAGAGAGCATGGCAGGGAGGGGCAAAGAGAGAGGGAGAGGGAGAAGCAGGCTCCCTGCTGAGCAGGCAGGGAGCCTGACTTGGAGCTTGATCCCAGAACCCTGGGATCATGACTTGAGCAGATGCTTAATTGACTGAGCCACCCAGGCGCCCCAACATGCTGTTCTCTTCTCCCAGAACGTTCTTCCTCTCCTGTATCCTGGTGACTTCTTTGTCATTCAGACTTGGTTGTAGAAGCACCTCTGCTGTGGAGTGCTATGTGGCACCTGTGCAGTCACATAGGACCCCATGCTCAGAAGACTCCTACATTTGGTTTACTGCTCTGCTGTTGCCATCTTAAAATTCCTAGTAATTGTTTTTTGACACAAGGCCCTGCATTTTTATTTTGTACTGGAGCCCATGAATTATGTATCTTGTCCTGCTGACACTTCCAAGCCCCATACACACAGCACAGTCAAGACACTTATGAGGTTGTACTGCAGTGGTTGTTTTGTGTCTGCTTCACCCACTGGCCTGTGGACTCCTTGGGGGCGGGGACTGTGTCTTGTTTATCTCTATTCCCCAGCCCGCAGGGCAATGGATGACACACAGTAGGGACTCAATAAATGCTTGCTGACAGCATTAATTCACATCTGGGCGTCCTTTTTTCCCCTTAGTCTGTGAGAACAGCCTTTCCCTTTTAAAAATATTTACCATGTGAAACTGGAAACGGTGAACTCCAGGTTCAACTTTACTTTTTTTTATTCAACTTGGCTTTATGAGCTAATGTAAGTCCATTTACTTCTTGAAGCCCCAGTTTCCTTATCTGTAGGGTGAAGGGCATGATGGAACAACCCAGCACGCGAAGGGTTGCTGACCTGTGGTTCTCAAGTTCTTGCACCTGTCTCCCATTCCCTGAATTCTAGGTCTCTCTCTCAGGATGGTTGAGGATTATCATTCTTTGTCCTTGTTTTTCTTCACCTTCTCTCTCACTCTCCGTCTTTTGTTTTCCACCAGGAAAGGCAAGGCCAGACTCTTCACTCAGCAGAGGCAGTGTTTGTTGACATTTGGGAAAAAAAAAATTGAAGAGAAAAGTCAAAGATCCTTCAAAATCATGGTGTTTGAATATTTAAAGACGATGAATGCTAGAAACATTGACAGGTCCTGTGTCAGGCTTCATTCTGATCCCTTGGCCCATTATTTAGTCTCTAAAAACAAAAGTAGCTCCACTTCCAGGGGCCTTGTGCAGAACAAATGTGCTATTCAGCTTTCCTGCCCATCCGCTCCCTCCCCCGGCTGCCCTGCTGCCCTGCTGCTATAATTCTAGGACTCTTCCTCACCCTGGGTGTATCCGGGGTGGGTGAGGGAGCCCAGATGGGAGGAGGACCAGGTAGATGGGCTCTGGGATCCCCACCCCCACCACCTTCACTATTTTTCCATATTGGGGTTCTGTGTAAGATTTCACTGGAGAAAAGGGATTGTAATACTAGAAAATGCATGAAAGCCTCTGTCTGCTGACCCAGGGTCAGATCTCAGTCTGGGTGTGGGGCCTAGCAGGTTGTACTGATTCAGTGGCATGACTCTTGTCAATAAAAAAGAATACAAATTACTAATGCTCGCTGTTCTTACTCTCAGCCAAATCATGATGGAAGAGTAGGGTTCTTGGGCTGGCCTGCTCACCATATTTTCCTGGCCACAGGCTGGGGGTCAAATTCCTTGGCAAGAGCTAGGATGGAGCTGTTCATAACATTGCCATGGACATTAATGGCCTTGGACCCCACGTATTATGTGCTTGCTAGGAGGCCACACACAACAGGACAGGGGGCAGGGAGTTCTTTGACCCACCACAGACAGCAGAGCCTGAGTAATGGAGGTCTTGGGGCTCTGTGCTATGTGGTTGGAGGGAGTGGGTTCTGGGTGGGTGGGGGAGGGTAAGGAAGGGAGAACTTTAGGGAAGGGATGGGTAAGATGAGGACTGATGGAAAAGGAAGAAAAAGCAGCTTAGGGACAGAGGGCTTGGTCTCAGACTTCTCTGGGTCCTGGGGGTGGGTGGTCCATGTGAAAACTGCAGGCATTATGGGAGTTCAACCTCCCATAAGGAGTGAGGGTTTCTTGAGACACCAAGGATGCCTCATGGAACAGGGCAGAGTTTGACCTGAACTTGAAGGACCCGAAGATTCTATAGGCAGTTCGGGGGGATTGGTGAGGACATTCTGTGTGCAATACTACTACAGCTAAGCTGGCACATTTTTAGTCCTAACCTCTCCTGTCCCCTATCCTTCTCCCTCCAACTGAGCCCATACATTTCACCCTTGACCTGGCAGGGGCCCTGGCCCCTTCTCCTCACTGACAAGCCTGGAACCTTTATGCAAACCTGGGACTGTCTCTTTCTGAGGTTTGGAGGCAACACAAACAAGGTGTACCCTGCCTCAGAAGTCTAAACAGAGGAAGGCATATTTCACATTTCCAATTATGACACAATCTGGTCGGTGTGGAAGTGGGAGCCTGTTGACTATAACAGCCCAGCTGTTCTTGTCTTCCCGACAGCGTCAAAGTATCTTCTGAGCAGAGGGGTGAACAGTTTGATGTTCTAATGGGAGTCCTCTAGGATGGTCCTAGGGGAGCAGTGTGCTCTGGTAACGCAACCCTGGGGGGGCCACCGTGTTCCACCCTGCACAATGCATTTCTAAATGCCATTATTTGCCAAGAGGAGTAAGTCCCATATTTTTCTTCTTTCTTTCTTTCTTTCTTTCTTTCTTTCTTTCTTTCTTTCTTTCTTTCTTTCTTTCTTTTTCTTTCTTCTTTCTTTCAAGATTTTATTTATTTATCCATGAGAGACATAGGCAGAGGGAGAAGCAGGGTCCTTGTGGGGAACCCCATGTAGGATTCCATCCCAGGACCCCAGTATCACAACCTGAGCCAAAGGCAGACACTCAACCACTGAGCCACCAAGGTGCCTCAAGTCCCATATTTCTTATGATTCTCTAAGAAATGTTATTTATTTGAGCTTCCCATTGCCTTCCCTGGGCCCCTCTCCCCCTCTTTCCTTCCTTATGAGGAGGTAGCTAGAAAATACCCTCATTTCTTTCTAACCATCACAAGCTGTACCCTGTCTGCTTTCCCCAACCCTCAGGTCTTTCCCTCTCTTCCTCAGAGTCCTGTGTGGAGCTTTTCTCTTCACCAAGAAGAGGCAAATCCTTCTAAACACCAGGGTTTTTCATATGTGGCTACTGAACCTCCTTTTGGCTTTTGGGTTTTTAACTTTTAATTACCTTTGAATGCCTCATCTTCTTCCACCCACCTTCTGAACCCTATTACTTGTTTCCCGTCTTATAAAAGAGGCCATCCCACAAAATTAATTGCAAACCAATGGATAATATAAATGTAGTAGAAAATATGATTAATTCCTCTTCTGAAATGGATATGCAGTTAAAAAGGATTTATTCGTCTGCAGCTCACTCCTTTGTTCCAGTAACAGCTGAGCTGGTACAGCTGTTTGGGCTTCCTGGTGAGGGTCAGTATAACGCACCAAAGCCTCTCACCAGTGTTCACATTTGAGGTTTTACTGTAAAGCAGTGTGGTTTTTTTTGAAAAATATATAAATATACCAGAATTTTGTGAAATGAAAACTATCCTCTTCAAAGTTGTCAACTTGTAAGTACTCCACACATGCCACTTGTGTGTTTAGAATTGATAATGCAGTTCTCCATCAAAGTTTCATCTGGCTCTGTTCATAAACCACTGAAATATGTCAGAAAGTTCAGTAGTTCAGCATCTAAGTTATATTTGCAAGATCACTTCTTCCACGTGAAAGTGGCTCAAAAAGTCTTTGTCAGCCCATGTGTCTCAATTTTTAGCTTCAGAAAGTATCACCACAGTAACCATACCTTCATGCCCAGGGTGCTGCTCTTATGTAAAAACACTGATTGAACTTCAGGATCCTTTTATACAGTAACACCAGTAACAACCCCCTCACCCTTATCTGCCCATTCGCTTTCCACAGTTTCAGTTACCCCTCGTCAAGGATCCTCCTCCTGGTCAAGGATCCTCCTTCTGACAAATCATCAAATCATGGAGTCATCGGAAGGTCAACGGTAGCCTAACGTTACATCACAACGCCTGCGTCATTTACTGCGACTCACTTCATCTCATCTCGTATGCATTTTATCAGCTCACGTCATCACAAGAAGGGTGAGAACAATAAGATATTTTGAAGAGAGAAACACATTTACATAGTTTTTACTACATATATTGTTGTAATTGTTCTACTTTATTATTGGTTATTGTTGCTAACCTCTTACCGTGCCTATTTATCAAATAAGCTTTCCCATAGGTATGTATGGACTGAATATATACAGGGTTCAGGACTCTGTGGTTTCAGGCACCCACTGGGGTTCTTGGAACATATCTGCCGCAGATAAGGGGAGGACTACTGTACATCATACAAGAAAAGCACATTCATCTCTCCACTATCATTCTCATATTGGCTCCAGAGTTTTCTGCCTGCTTTATTCCAATGACTTTAGACTGTCTCTTGTCTGGAGATGAAACTTTGCTGTAGCTGAAGGTATTCATGGTGTAACCACAGACTCTGAATAGAGGAGTGGAGAGGAGTTCCAAAATATTCTGAACAATTGTAGCATTGAAAAGAGAGACTTTGTGCCTGGGGTCCACCTGGAAGGAGATGGTTATTAGGTTGGGGGCAAAAGAGGTGTCTTCCTGATTATATGCACTTGTGTAGAGGGCGATCCTCTAGAATAACTCTGTTGGCCAATCTCCACCCTCTCCCCACCCATGCCTATTCCTTCCGGGGGCAAACAATAATTGCATTTGACTTTGAGTTAGGGAGTAGGACTGGGCATGGGTGGCTCAGCCTCTTTTGGGCTCTACTCTCAGATCTGTCAGCCTTCAGATGTCTTGACCTGGAGTAAGACACCCCTTGGAGAAGTCTGCATGAGTGGGTCTGATTAACTTGGAAGTAAAGTATTAGTAAGCCCTCTTGGCCACAGATCTAAAACCTCATGGTCAATAATGTTGGTGATATTTTGAATCCTATCTATATGACTCCTGTGTATCTCTCTCATTTGTTTTTAATCTCCAGCTGATAAAGAAAGAGGTGTTATTTATTAGTCTTTTAAAACACCATCGACTATGTTCATTTAGATGTATAAATTTCTGTTGCCTGTATTATGAGGCCAGCTTCCTTGTGGTATAGTTATGTCTGACATACTAAAAAGTAAGGAGTCAGAAGAGAGAAAGTCTTCCTTGGCCCTATCCCTTTATTAAAAAAAAATTCCTCAAAAAATATGGAAAAAGAGAAAAATGCCCATTTCCTGCTTGTTGAAGCAGTCTGTGAAAAGCTCTTCTTGCCCCTTATGAAAGAGGATGATTTTCTCCTGTTGGCTTATTTTTAGTACTGATGGAAATGCATGGCTCTTGCCATGGTATTTGTTTCCTCCTAGAATATAAGCTCCCACAGGTCAGGACTGTGTTCAATGTTCTTTCAGTTCTTTTGCTGCTGGTTGTGTTGCTCCTCACTGAGGCTCAGGTGTGCTTATTGGAGAATATTAAGTGGAGGTATTTTGAAGAAAGGCCAAAGGTTTGTCACCCCTGAAGACCTGTGTTGCAGCTAAACTCTAGGAAGGCTCTCTTTTCTTCCTGGTTTCTTTGGGCCTTTCCAACTCCAAGAGCAAGGAGGACTTAGTTCAGCTCTTCATAGGGGTAAAGAGAACAGGACCCTCACCCAGGACAGATGTAGACCTGCCCCTGCTAGTGTGTGTGTGTGTGTGTGTGCGCGCGCGCGCGCACGCACGCATAGGGCAACTGTGTACATAAAGTGCTATTAGGACCTGCAAGTTCTGACCTGGGCACTCTGAAACTGCATCTCAGTGGAGGCCCACAGTGGAGAAACTTCCACCAGCTTCTCCCACAGAGTCCCGGAAGCCTTCCCCCATATTCACCCTGGTGCCTTCAGGCTCCAATGGCTCCTTTGCTCAGGAAATAGAGGTAGTTGGAGATGGAAGTGTGTGTGTGTGGTGGGGGGGGACATTATGTAGGCAATCCACCTCTTTCCCAAATCCTCTTGATTTCAGCCTATTCCAACCTGCTATCAGGCCATTGTCTGTCCCCAAGAAGCAAATACTATCAGTGGTTTATAGTAATCACCTTAGAATCCCCAGGAACTTAACTGTGTGTTTGGCCCCAGTGGGAAACAACATCAGGCCCTCTAGCAAGGGCTGATTTGATTGATGTGCAATATAATCTGACCCCTTTCCAGCATGGGCCTGGTAATTTGTCCAGGCTGCCCTCTTACCTTGGTGTTCTTGGGAATCCCTTCTTTCTAGTCCAATCTAATATTCCTTTGGGCGTTCTCTACTCAATTCTGCACTTCTGATTTCCTTGCCTCTCTGCCCCCTGTGTCTGGTCTCGGATTCAAAGCTCACATTTTCCCCAGGGCTTTGTTGTGTTTGCTCCACTAGATCTTATATCTAGTAAGAAGTGCCTTTTATAGAATTTAATCCCTGCCTTGGACCTTTGGCTGGGGACCTGGCTGGAGCCAGCTCTGCCCCCTCTGGGTAGTGGAAATCAGGCCTGAGAGTAAATGTGACAGGACTAAGGGCTTACATGAGGGAGTTTTGCCTTGAATGATAAGTAGTCCCTTCTTACTGGTAGGAGTGCGATTGAGTAGCCACATTCCATGACATTTCCAGAGTGAGTTTGGTAATAATGGTTTCAGATACTCCAGGTTGTCTCCAGTATTTTTATAGCCTTCATGAAGTTTTCAAAACAAAGTTGTTTTTACTTTTATTTTATTGAGAACAGAAAAGTTAGGTGTAAAGCTGGTGAGCAGGAGAATAAGTAGGATTATCAAACAAATCAGCAACAACTCCTATAAGATTCCTTTCCATCTTACTGTCCTTGTATCTATGGCATGTGAAAATTAGGCCAAAAGAGGCTTAAGTAGGGAAAAAAGATTCTAAGAGTAGAGAAGCCTTGCCTCTTGATGTTTTATTTTCTCCCTCCTCAAATACCAAAACCAGGCCCATAAGTCTGGATGTTTAATTTTTGTTTCTAGGACACAGAAGGGGATCTAGAGTTTTTAGAGCTGTAAGAAAATTAGAAGTGACTTGATTTAAAACCCCTGTTCTATACATGAAGTAACTAATAACCCAACTGGTGAGATGAGGCAACCAAAGCCCCACAGTCAATTGGCAGCATGTGTGGAACTAGGTGCCAATCTCCTGACTTCCCAGCTAGTTCTCTGTCCCTTTGTGTCCCTTCATGACCAGAGGAGGGAAAGGAGGAGAAATGCCGTCTTGATGTCTCTGCTTCCAAATGGACACCAAGATTGCTGAGTGGGAACCTGAGAGACAGGGGAATGCAGAGATTAGTTGAAGAATGACATGGTGCTTTTAAATATCAAGTTTAGGTCAGCTGGCTGAGAAAAATGCAGAATTCATATGTAAGTGTTCATGAGATTTCTCTAAATTTTGCAATATAAGGTGTGTAAGTCATGTGTTTAAAACAGTATCTAAAACCTCACAGAAGCAGTTATGAAATATTTTGTTTTACTGGCAATGGGACAAAAAATAATTGGGCATTAAATCAAGGAAATGGGGAAAAGGGAGCTGCAAATCAAGGGAAATGGTGGAAAATTAGGTCTTAGTGGAGAGAAATGTGTACATATGAACTGCCTGATGTTTCAGGGAAAGAAATATGGTGGTGTAAATCTCCTTTTTAACCCTTTAAACTCAAGAGCTGAGTTGTTCTTGCCTGACTGCCAGAGTCTGAAGAGCCAGCCACTCTTGGGGAGTGAATTGACTTCTCCTTGTCCCCTTCGTCAGAAATGAGGTGTGATGATTTAAATGCAGCTCCTGTTTTAATAGGAGTTGGAGATCCATGCTGTGATCGTATTCCTAGGACTATCACAATATCGCCCTTTCTCTTGCCTCCAACTGGCAGAGGATGGCTTCATTCTGATGTGAGCCTAGACGTGGAGAGGAGGGCATGAGAAGCTCTTTGCTGGAGGGCACTAGGGCCCTGCCAGTGTGCCACCTGGCTTCATTAAATCCCACTGAAAGCATGCCTTATTATCTGTCTACTATATACATAATTTCTATAAATTATAAATTTAAAAATAAATAATAAACACCTTTTTAATTGCATATCCTCTTTTTCTCTTGTCAATTAAAGTGAACTTGCAAAGCTGCTTAACACAAAAAGCTACACAGACATCAACTCTTGTTAGATGCAGTACAAGCTGTTACACTGACTTTCCCATAGCTGCGAGGATTAATCACAGATAATCATCACAAAAGGATCACACCCATATAAATAATATAAAAATAGCAAAATGCCCAAAGTGGAACTACTCAGAAAGAAGAAAATCACTTAAAAATGGATAGCTCTGAGTTACCACTTAGGGGTGAAGAAGAGGAAAAGAATAGGAATCAATGCTTGCTTTTGAAAGAACCCAGATCTTGTTCATTTGATTAGGGACTTTGGACCAGAAAAGTGGCTGAGTGACTGGCCCTGGGATGGCAGGCCGACTTTTAATCCCTTGTCCTTGATTTAATTTGTCACAGAGCAGCCTTTAACTCCTATTGCCTACATGTGAAATAGGTCATGAAACTCCATAGACACAGGGAATGTGCACAGCTGGGAGAAATGATTCAAAGCTTCAACAGAGTTCAGGTTAGACATGAGGGAGAACTTTTTTAGAGAAGGCCAAGTTAGTGACCTGATGACAGATGAAAGAATGAGTTCCTTTCCCCAGAAATCTCTAAAATGAAAGTCCCTTCTCTCAAATGACAGTCAGGGTCTGGGGTGATGGGACAGACAAGATGGCACCTGGCACTCCCCCTTAGCCTGAGTTTTGTCTTAATTTGAGGAGGTCATTGAAAGAATGTGACCTTTGGATGACCCATGAGATGGACCCCAGCACTCAGAGGCTCTTCACCCCCTCCCCCATCCTTCGAATATGGGTTCCATTTGCCTTTTTGGCTCCCAGAAGTGGCCAAAAGGACAGAGCCTTAACATGGTGATGTAGTGTTGTGACCATCTGGATGGTGTACACAGCTAAACCCAATGAAGTCCTCTATATAAACTTTTAAGATGTGCAGGCAGTTGTGGGGATCTACTCATCTTGCGGCCACTCAAGGCAAGCCTCAAGAGAACTTAAAAAGTTCTCTTTGCTTATTACACTTGCCACCTACCAACCTGCAGTGGTTGCCTCTTCTGTCTCTTCTTGCCCTTTGAGTCCAGGGACTGGTTTCAGATTGTACCTGACTGGGATGCTTGTGTCTTTCTAGGACATGTGGAAACACTTAAACTAAGACCATATACAAGGTCATTAAAGAAATAGCTGTGTCAATACTTGACTGGTATTCTGTGGCTAGTAGAAACCCACATGGCTGTCTGTGATGATGTGACTGTCCCAGTGAAAGGAGGTTAGCATGATCGCCTGCAGGAAGGGAGGAGTGGTAGGGGCAGGACAGAGCCCTGCTCCTTGCTCACAGTGGTGCTTCAACCCTGGGACTTGAGTGGGCAATCTCCCATTTTGGGAACGAGCAGAAGGCCTAACAGGTTGAGGCCATATCCCAGCCTGCAGAAATTCCCATGAAATACCAGAGAAGCACTTCATTCATCCACATCTTTTTTTTCCCCCAAAGATTTTATTTTTTTTATTCATGAGAGACACACAGAACCAGAGACACAGGCAGAGGGAGAAGCAGGCTCCCTGTGGCGAGCCTGACATGGGACTCCATCCCAGGACCCCGAGCCAAAAGCAGATGCTCAACCACTGAACCACCCAGGCGCCCTCACCTACATCTTTTGCCTGAGACCCTTTCTTGCTGCAATTGCCCACCAGCCTTGGAAGGAAGCACATTACATGCTCTACTTTAGGGACATCTGGCTTGATCAGATGGACTCTTATTAATCTGCGCCCCACACAATATTACCCTTTTCATTCCTTTTTGAATGGGATACATGAGGAACAAGAGTGTATGGCACAGGGGTAAGCAAGAAGAGGTATTCATCTTTCCACCTTGATTTCAAGGTTTCACAAAGTGATGGGGTTTGAAGTCATTTTTGAAGCAAGAAACGTACTTGCTCTGGGAAGACGGTCTGGGAGCAAGGGAGCACCATATGTGGAAAATGAAGATACTGACATAATTATTCCATCTTAGAACCAGGCACTTGGTGACAGAGCAGGGAGGCTAAAACTCATGGGTGCTGGTTTGAACATTATTCCATTGGTTTTGGGGGATATCACATGCGCCTTCCCTGTGTGGAGGAAATGAGGTGAAGCTCAGGTGAGATCTCAGCAAGTAAGATACACCCAGGTCTGAAATGCTGTCCTTGAAATTTGTTGGCAAGGACTCTGCTTCTACTCAGACTAAACTGGCTGAACTTTGGAGTTGACAAGGCCAGGGAAGCAGCATCTTTCATCAACACTTGCAAGTTAAATTTTAAAAGGAGAAGCTTTGCTCCTGCCTTTTGTTTCCTGATACCTATATGGCTCGTCTGCCAGCATCTGGATAGACAGCTTTATCTGCAGCCTGTGTTGGGATTCACTGCTGCACTGATGGGCTGAGCCCTAGGTCATCTCCCAGAGACCCCGGTGATCACCAGTGCTCCCAGAAGCCGTAGTTCGGGGTGTCTTCTGAAGCTATTCTGCATGTTGCTTTCCAATTTAAACTTCAGGTAGTTCTTCCCTTCCTCCTTCTAATTTCCTGGTTTGCTTTACTTCGGAATCATGTGGTTGTCAGTCCCGAAGACGGCAAGACAAGGCATCTGCAGGCTAATGAACAGCTGCGAGAAGATAATTAATGCTCTCCCACCTTCCTTGCAGCCTTTACCACCTCACCACGACACAGCCTGCAACATCTGTGCTTCCCAGCAGCTGAGCTGTAAAACACCCTTCCCTGCTCCTCACAAAACAACTGTCAGATGGGCCAGCACCCACGTTAAGGGCAAAACTTACAAAATGCTACAAAAGATGAGCTGTGTTACTCCCAAGTACAGATGTTGAGTCTTTCCATGAGAGGACTATAGAGAACTTGGTTTGGGATGTATTTGGTTCTGATGGAGTGTGGATGGGGAGGCAAGTGGGAGGGTGGGGACAAGAGGAGTAGGTGTGGGGGAACTACTTCCTCTCTCTTCTTTCAGGGAAAGTTGCTGAACCTGAATCTTTTGAGCCAGTCCAGAACTGCTTTGACAATCACCAGAGGAGAGGGCAGGGTCATCTCAGACTTCTTAATGTCTCATTCAGGAGCAATATTCAAAACAATGAATGGAATAGCACAGAGACCATTCAGAGCAGATGTTGGTGGTGAGCACTTGACCACTGTGGTGTGCACTAGCTGCATGTCAGCTTGGTCCCATGTTCCATGATTCTGCTTCAGCTTTTTTTTTTTTTTTCTGCTTCAGCTTTAAATGTAATAACATATATTAAGTACCTTCTTTATGCCAGAAATGGTTTTAGGTGCTTTTGATAATTTTGCACATGAAGGATATGACTGAAATTGCTTTAACAATAATGTTAATTTTATTTCCTGGCTAATGAGTGCTAATTCAGTCAGACTTTAGCCCCACCTACGTTTGCAGGATCACAGCATCTTTGAAGTCTTGCCCATCACCATCCTCCACCTAGGTATTTCTGGGCATTTGCAGAGGGTTGATCATAAATGGGCTTTTCATATTCTCCTGGCTCAGGCTCCTGATGGTGTTTTTAACCCACAAGACACTACAAGGAGGGTACCCTGTAGCTGGTACCCTCATTAGAAAATTGCTTTCCTGACTAGAGTGCTGTCTTCTAGATATTCTTATCTGCAAACTCTCCTGACATTACTATGCAAATAAAGTACATCAGGGTTGTACTTTGTCCTCTTTGCCCTAGTGTGAGACTCCTATGCCTGAAGTATTACAAGTATTCCAATGAGAACAGCTCCTTCACTTCTGCTTGTGGGCCCAGCTTGTATCAAGCAAAGCCCAACTGGAAATCTTACACATAGGATATTATTTCCTTATGTTCCTTCTGTCTCCACAGCTGGAACCCCAACTCTCCTCATAAGCCACTTTCTCTCCATGTAAGCAAGTATCTGACATGAGGGTTGTGAGTGTCTCTGGCCCCACACAGGCCACAATCACCTAGCATCAAGTAATTCAACTAAAGTCAAATCTCGAATTGCCTTGCCCAAGGGGATATTTACTGGTGTTCTGCAGGAAATGATGTGGCATTATGCAAATGTGGTCCACATAAGTTTGAATCAGAGCAGGGAAAGACTCTACCAAATAGACTTTACACCACACTTTGCCTAGAGTAATATGGAGCCTTCCCAGGGAATCTACTGGTTAGAGGGAAGGACCATGAAAATGGAGCTCAGGATGGGAATTTGCTACTGTAGGCTTATAAAGGCACAACCAGCATTTTGCAGAGAAGAGCAGCACCTTTCTAGAAATTAACTGAAGTCAGTTCTTAAACGATTATTCCTTGGGCAAGTGCCTAAGGTAAGACTCAAATGGCATTCCAACCTTTAGGCATAACCTTGTGGGGCCTGCCAAAGAGAGCCCAGGCAGGCCCAGCATGGTCTCTGCTTTACTGTTCATCTCTATTCTTCAGAGAGGAAGCAGAAGAGAGGGATATTGGAAGTCACTGCCCGTCTTTATAAATTCTCAATAAATGCTTTTGTAAAAAATATCCTTAATACATTACTATATTTAAAAACACTCTTTAAGTATTGTTAAAATACAGATATCTGGCCAGAGAAGATACTATAATAGAATTCAGCCTCTGGTGCCTAGACTTTGATGTGAGTGTATCAGGGCTGAGTTATGGAGACTTGGCGAGAAGTTTAGTTATAGCCTTATAGGTAAAGGATTTCATGTTAAGGAGACTATGGCTTGTCAAAAAACAATGGAATACCACTGATGGATTTTGAGCATGGGTTGACATGGTTAGAGTTGCATTTTAGAATGCTCACTGCTCATATAAGCTCCAAGTTTATTTTATTTTATTTTATTAAAATTTTTATTTATTATTTATGATAGTCACACACACACACACACACACACAGAGAGAGAGAGAGAGAGAGAGAGAGAGAGAGAGAGAGAGAGAGAGAGGCAGAGACACAGGCAGAGGGAGAAGCAGGCTCCATGCACCGGGAGCCGGACGTGGGATTCAATCCCGGGTCTCCAGGATCGCACCCTGAGCCAAAGGCAGGCACCAAAGCTCCAAGTTTAGTAGTAGCTGCATCGTTCAGTATTAAAGCTCAGATAGAACTCTGTTGGAGACTCCAATGAGTATTTGCATTTCCTGGTTTCTCCATGGTTTTTTAAAGCCATGGAAGAGTAATGTTGTCCTATTTATTGGAGCCATGAGTGGGCTGCTATGAATCCTAGAGGATTGACGTTTGAGAGACCTTGGTTGACAATTTTCAGTTTGAATATTTAGATCAGCTCCAGCATGGAGAGCTTCTGATGTGCCCATTTTTGACAGAGTGAATGATTGAAGAATAACGTCAAAGGGCCTCAACTCTTTGTCCTCAGAGGGCTATCTTGGTCTTGGTAAAGGACAACATGTTGACATGGGCTGAAAATATCACCATGAGTGAAAAAATCAGGGGGCTACTAGTTGACATAAGGCAGTTCCACTAGCTGGTCAAATAATCCTATTCTCAGACTTATAGATTTCAAGAGTTTTTATTATCTAGCACACCATTATTTGGACAGAAATAATAATATTTTTTTACACTATTATTTCTGAAAATTTGATGTATTCCTTCATTGCTCTACCTGCTGGAAGATGTATTTCTAAAGTCAGACAGAAGAAAAGTGGATGCCTGCTATTCACAATGCAATTACCATGACAAGTATTTCTAATTGCCACTTCCCTTCCTCCAAGCCCTCCTTTTCTTCAGACCTTGCGGATTGCTGGTAATCTTGGGTTATTATCACACTGAGCTGCTAACCTGAGTCTTGACACTCCTCCTGGAGACCCATGTCAGAAATAATTACAACTGAGGAGAGGTGATTCTTCCTTCGTTATTAGCAGTTGCTGGTGTTGGTGTCTAACATTGATTAGCAATTTGAAACAACGCATTCTTTGGGCTCCTGCACACATTTTGTTTCTTCTGTGCCTTGGAGGACAGCACACATTGTTCTTCATTCCCTAGCCTCCTTCTGCCCGTTGTGTCTGCCTGTGTGTTTTGAGAAGATTCCTTTCATGCTCTAGTGATTTATTTACTTCTAATGTTACTTTCTCCTCTTTCTTGTTTTTCAAACAATTTGTTGGTTCTGTTGGTGAAGTAGAGAGAATTCACCTCTTGGATTGGATGCTGTGTGTGGTTGTGAGAGTTCTCTGAGAGTGGAGACAGGGCCATTTAGCACCCAGTGACCCAGATCTTCAGCAACAGAAGTAGGAGAGGACAGGGAGAAATGGGGCTGACTTGAAGAGGAATGAGGGAAAGGCAGGAGGTGCTGCTTGCACAGAGGCCTGCTTCCAAGAAGCCCACTTCTTTTCTTTTAGACAACCTCTTACCTTGCTTATTAGCTATGGAGACTGGGATTGCCGTAGGAAGTGGGGGTGTGAAGGGAAAAGTTTACTACCCTAGCGCTGGGAGGGATTACTCAGCTATTGTTTTTGTCTGCTCTGGAGGGTGAGCAAGGGCATATACCCTGCTCAACAACTCATCATTAAATGTCACCCCTGTTCTGAAGAAGCTGTCTTGCATATGGTTGTAAAGAGTCAAAAGAACTTTAGGAAAGCAGTAATGAACGTAGGAAAATTTCTTACTGGAATTCCAGTTCTTTTTTTCATTTCTTCTTGAATGAGCTAAGCAGGAAAATGTCATTAAATAGGATACTTTCTTTCCTGGTCTGTTTATTCTTCTTAAAATTCAACAAAAGCCAAATCATAGTGCCCAAGTATACCTTAGGTGCTTTTGTGCTGTAATGTGGTTGCTGTGTTTTATTGAGACTCTTCCATACTTTAGTCCTTGGATAGATACAACTTCCTTGACTCTGGCTCCTGACTCTTTGAAAAGGCAACTGCTCTAGAATTCCCATAGTAATTAAGTTTGTTGTACAGTGGGGTTGGATGGCCACTGGAAGTCCAAGGTCTCAGTGTGACAGTCTTATGTGACATGTGGTTTATTTGCTCATTTATTCATCCATTCAATAAACACATATTAAAATAGTGCATCATACTGAGTGATAGTCTAAGCATTATTGATATTTATTGATAATCTATTATGTCTCAGGAGCTTGCATACATATTATCAGAGTGACTGTGTGCATTGAAGTTACTAATAGGACTTTGAACTCAAAACAGATCTGTTTGAAATCCCAGTTGTATCATTTGGTACATGTGTGATGTTAGATATGTCCTCTAATTTCTCCAAGTCTCAACACGCTTATTTGTGAAATGAGGATCATATTAATTCCTATCTGCAGAGGTTGTTAGGTTGTTAGATAGAAATAAATGACTTAATGCATATTAAGTGCTTGTATTACCTGGCACATCATAAATTTATGTTGCCTGCTCTCATTTAATCGTCACAAGACCCTGAAGAGTAGGTTTGATTATACTGCCATTCTGCAAAGGGAACTTAATATTATGGAGTTGTGAGAATTTATATCCTAGATTTTAGAACATTAAATCACTGTGTCCACAATTACTGTTTTGTAGTGGAAACAGCTGAGGACAAGAGAAGCCATGAACTCTGACTCTCAGGCCAGGTCTCCTTTGTTACTCAGTGTTTCCCCTCACTTGCATTACAATCTCCATGGCCATCTACAAGGAAATTCTTTGAACTGTCTGCAAATGTCTGCCCCTGCTAATGTTAGCATCAGCCCACCCTTATTTGAAGGTTGACCGCACAGTTTATATTTTCCAGACCATTTTCATCTCGTCTCTCTGTGCTCTTTGGGCCTTTCCATTCTCATTAACACCTCTACCAGAAAGGAAATGTAAAGGGAAATAAAACTTAAGCCACTCAGTTTTGCTCCTTATTAGCAGCTCTTTTTAAAAGATTTGGTGGATGGGGAGGCTGACTTTAGCTATAGTGGGTTTTTTTGATTATTATAGCCATGGATTTAAATGAGCTGGGCTACCTTTCTTGCGGTTACCATGGATAAATGAGAATCCATTGTGTGAACCCCAGTAGGCCTGTGGCCAGAGAGACCCCCATCAGCCCAGCCAACATCTCTGGGCCTTCTGGCTTCCTGCTATCTCTGCTGTCCCCCCCCTTTACAGACCCTCCACCAAGGGCTCTTCATTCCACATTAGAGGAACCTCTCTAAGGTAACTGTGCCCTTGGCCATGTTAGTTAGGACCACTACATGACACTTGTGTAAGGGGGCCTGCATTTGTGCAGGGTGGTGACCCTGGGCTGACCTGAATCAGAAAAACACAAAGCTGGAAATCAGAACATGTCAGACATTTCCTTTTGTTTCTTGTTATATTTTAAAACCTAGCTCCCTTTCTAGCTACGCTGCATTCTCCTTGGAGAGTGCAAGCTTTCCTTTGCCAGAAGGTCTTTCGTGGCTTCCCAGCTGCTTGCTACCTGGACCTCATTTGGCTATGGCCTGGGAGGGTAGCCTGGCAGCCAAGCTCCTGTTAACCCTGCCAAGCAGGCCTCCTTCTATTGGTTTTGATCTTGGGGGTATTAGGAGAATACAGTCCCCAAATGATTGTGCTCTTTGGGTCTACTCCACTTCTTAATTCCTTGCCCAGTTTATCATAGACCTTTGCCACCTCCTCTTATCATTTATTACCTAAAGGCTGTCTCTGTGACCCAATTTCCAGCAGCCAAGTATGGGCTGGATTTTAATGGTGGATGTGATATTGAGTAGCTGCTTGGGAACTGAGGATGGCCACTTTACTGAATGGCCTCAGTTTCCCTATCTATGAAAGCATGGGGCTATTTTTTTTTTTTTTTTTAATGGGGCTGTTCTAAAAGACACTTAGTCCTTTTGGCACTAACTTTCTGTGATTCTATAAATGCTGGTTTTAAGAAGTTTCACTTTAGATTCACGGAACCAAAAAACAACATAAAGGCAGGAAATCAAGCAATTGGCATGTAGGCTAGTATTTTCATTAATCATATGACTCTAAATTCTATATCTTATTTTTTTCCTCATAGAATCTTCTGCTAAAAGTCTCAGTATTTAGGAAGAAATGGGATACCATTCATAGAAAGTCCTTGAGTGTTTCATGAAATAATAAGAAAGTTATTATAAATCCAAGCTAGAATTGCAAGTATTTTAAGATTTCTCTGATGTAACAAAAGAGTAGTTTATTTGTTTTTAGAGTCTCCAGAAAATACTTCCCCCGGAATTTAGTTATACTCTTTTTTTTTACTATATAGAGTTATAAATAATTGTTTTTGTAGTTAAAAGTTTTTATAAGATGTTTGAAAATTTGGAGTAAAATTAAAATGATTTCTTTTTCATAAGTAAAGAGATCAAACTCAGAGAAAGTGATATTCTAGAGGCAAAAATATAGCATGTCAGAGTCAGAGGTCCTGGGTTCATGTCCCAGCTCTATCATAATTAGACTCTAAGCCCCTTGAGGACAGAGCTCTGCTTCCCTAGCTCTCGGGATAATACCTGGACTGAATCCCCACTGCCTGCAATGCTCATAAATATCTAATAATAAATAAAATAAAGTATAAAAAATAAAATAATAAAAATAAATAACTGAGTGATCTTGGGTACCTTGTTTAACTTCTCTGCGTCTTATTTCTCAGAATTATTTCTTATTTCACAGAAAATTCAGGGCTAGGATCTGGGTGAGACACAAGACAAAAAGTGTCCTGCTCTTGAGGAGTGGGTAGTATAATAAGAAATAACATCCCCGGGCAGCCCAGGTGGTTCAGTGGTTTAGCGCCACCTTCAGCCCAGGGCGTGATCCTGGAGACCTGGGATAGAGTCCCATGTCAGGCTCCCTGCATGGAGCTTGCTTCTCCCTCTGCCTGGAAGCAGATGATCCTCCCTTGCTGAGATGCAGCCTACCTGTGTCACAAGGCCTGCATTGTTCACATCACTTCATCTCATCTCATAGGTATTTTATCATCTCACATCATCACAAGAAGGGTAACACAATACAGAGATTTTGAGAGAGAGAAAGAGAGAGAGAGAGAGAGAAAGAATAAGAGATCACATTCACATAACTTTTATTATAGTATATTTTAATTGTTTTTTAAACGTTGGTTATTATTAATCTCTTACCATGCCTAATTTATAAATTAAACTTTATTATAGGTGTATATATATATATATATGGAAAAATATAGTATATGTAGAGTTTAATGCTATCTGTATTTCAAGAATCTACTGGGGGTCTTGAAATGTGTCCCCCATGGACGAATCTATTGTGTGCAGAATATTTAAGGAGCTTCTGTGAACACAGTTGGCATTAGTGGGGGTACATGATCTGGAAGGTTCTGATTCTCATGCTCACATTCCCCCAAACCTCCTTCAAAGAAACTTGATTTCTTTTATTTTATTCTGTCCCTGGCCCCACCAGGATTTGGGTCTGAATAACATGTTTACCTTGAGAAAGAATTTGGAAGCAAAGGGAAGAGAGAGGCAAGCTGGTCGTCAGAACAGGAGCTTTTGGGGTTGAGCCTTGGGAGAAAGGAAATCGGGAGAAAGATGGAAGGAGGGACGGGGGACAAGGAAGGATGGCTGGGGGTGTGGATGAGAGGTGGGAGAGCTTGATGGGTTTGGCTGCTCCAGCATGGAGTTTCTGGGAGGGATGCCTGAAGCCAGTACCCTATGAATTGGGAAAAAGGGTTGGAGACCTTCTGATGAGCAGTGAGGGTCCTTCTGGGTGATGAAGGCAGACCCTGTATGTTATAAATGGAGGCCACAACTTTTCCTATCAGGAGCATTTAAGTCATTCTATGTCTCAAGAACCATAAATGTACTGGAAAAAAGAAGTTAACAAATAGGTCCCTCTCTTCAGTTCTGGGAGACAGCCATGCTATATAAGCTTAACAAATATATTTTAAACTCTGTTGGGTTTCTGATTACAAAAGTCATGGTTGTTCATTGTAGAAAATACAAAAAAAAACATCTAGAAGAAAGTAAAAATCACCTAAAACTCCCCTTCTGAGAGATGACCACTGTTAACATTCTGGCATGGAGCTTTGCAGTCCACACACATGCTTTTAACAAACAAGATTATAATACCTATGCCATTTTGTAAGTTGCTTTCTTACTTAACAATAAATTCTGAACATTTTTATATGTCTTTCAATATTTGCCTTCAACATGATTTTTAACATAAATCCCTCACTCTTAGTTGGTCCTTATGGCTGCTGATGCTACTAAGAAGCTTGGGGGCAGATAAGGTGCACCAGCTTTGCTCTTCTCCATGTGGAAGTTACCTCCCTCTGCTTTGTCCCATCTCAGGGCTTGAAGAGCCCTATGTCCTTGGCAAGGCAAACACTTCAACTCTTGCTCATGATAGCCTTCCCTTCAAGAAACTTGCCTGCACTTGACTCTACCCTGCATGGGGTATGCCCCTTTTCCTCCATGGGCATGCCCCTAATTCCTCCCACTTAGTAGTAGACTGTCGTAAGAGAGTCCTTACTTATCTTCTCCTCTCTAGTGTCTCTCATCCAACCTGTCTTATATGTTATTGGCTTATTATTCATATTAAGTAACAGCCATGATCTCTCACTCCTCTGCTTTTAGTACCTCCCCACTGCCTATCATGTCAGGCCCAGACACCCTAGGCTGGCATGCAGGACCACTCATGTATGGCCTCATTTCTCACATAAGGGAGGAAGCTTTAATCCTTCTTTCTCTTTCTGTCTTCTCACCAAATCCAGTTAGTCATGTCTCCTGTTGATTTACGCTGTCCTTATGTCACTGATTGACCCTCCTTCCATCCTCTTTCTTTGCTCCTGCCTTGGCACACACCTTCCTACTTACTAATTCAATAATTAATAATTTTGTGGTAATTCACCACAAAAGACATGTCCCGGATTTTCCTGCCTCCAATCTTTCCCCCTCTACATTGCTCTTCATACCACACACAGAAGGCTTTTCTGAAGTGAAATACAACCATTGTACACTCCCTTAAAATGTTTAATGACTTTCCATAGCATTTGGAAAAAGTCCCAATTTCTCAGCATAACCTAAACGCTCTTCCCATGTCCCTTTATCACCTCTTTGATGCTGGGCTTAAATCATACTAAATGCCTCCAGTCCCTTGGTAACCAGAGGTGCTCTCCAGTCTCATACATGCTACCCCACCCCTTTTGTCTTCCCTGCACTCCTACTCTGAGACTCTGCCCTTGCCCCTAGGTTAATGGTCATCTTAAGTACTTCCACAGCCATTGTTCCCCCTCTATCCTAGCTCCAATCATATTGCACTGTAATTGCCCTCTTACTTGTCTGTGGAGTAAGAAACCTTACTATTCTTGTGGGCATAGATGGTGTTTTATTTGTCTTAGTATTTTCCCAATACCCAGTACAGGAGATATAGCATGTTTATTCAATCGTTTTTGTTGTATGAATGAATGGATAAGCATCCCAATACTTGGCAGTTGTGTATCAAACATGCAGCTGAGAGAATGGGGCAGCGGGCACTTATGGTCCCTCATTGGCAATACAACCAAAAGGACAGTTGTATCTCACATGCAACTCCCATGATTGCTCTAGGTATTCATCCTTCCATCTGTGCTAGAGGTTGGTGGTATATACTCTCTTTCTGGGCTTTTTATGTTTAGGGTTTCTTTAGGTGTTTGCATATGCATTATGGATGGGGCATCATGCAGTCAGCTGTTATCCCAGAGGGGAGACCCCATGCTGGGAGCCTGAATGGAGTCATCACTAGCCCAGGACAACTTTGATCCTTGCCCATGATTTGATAGTTGTGTTCTTGGGACATGATGAGCCTAGAGTCCTCCTACTCCACTGCCATCTTCCCTCCAAAATGCACCCATGATTTGATAGTGATGATGATGTTGATGATAGAAAAACACAAACAATGTTTTCTTTGTATCAAGTCTAGGCTGAGGATGTGAGTGAGGCCTTTGTTCTATACTGATCACAAGGTACTTCCCTTATCTATAATAAGCTTGACATTTACCAGTCCAAATCACTATACATGATCACAGTTGCCTTCTAAGAAGGCATTCTTTCATTCTTGGCTCATGACATGGAAACATTCAGATCAGGTTGCCCTTCATTTTAGGACCCTCTAGCAGCTTCCAGCTAGATTTGGATCTGAGTCTCTATAATGACCTATTAGTTATTGCCATCCTCTGGATCCTGCCTTCCATTCCAGATACATTCCACTTCCCTTTCTTCCTTGATCACCCCATCCCAGCATGGTAGTCTTCTTTTACCTTCTCCCTTCAGTTTCTGATCTCTTTCCCACTTGAGTATCTCCTCTCTACCATTCCCTCTGCCTAGAATTTTCTATCTCTTCCTTTTGTACAACTGATTGCTTCTCTCATTTCAAGTCTCAGCATGGGATACCCTGACCACTGTCACTAGTGGACCCTCCCCTGCGCTCTATCACTGTATGCTTTGCATTTTCTTCATAGCATTTCTTACCAGGCAATTATGAATTTACCTTTTGGTTCATTGCTACTCTTCAAATTTTAGGTCTAACACTTACTGGCTGAATGACCTTGGGCAAATTATATAACCAACTTTCACCCACATAATCTCATTTGTAAATGGAGATATTTTTCTTGAGAGCTATTACTTTATGCCAGGTACTGTGCTAATTATTTAAATATGGATTGATTTAGGCCTCCCAGCAGAGGGGCACAGAGAATACTCAAATTGCCCAAGGGCATATAGCTTGTTAAGGGTGTAGACAAGATTTGAATCCATTCAGTTTGGCTTTGGAGCCCTTGCTTTTCACTGCTTTGCCAGGCTAAGTGCAAATGTTCATTGAATACATAAACAAGAAGCTTCCTCATCAGCTCTCCTGATTTTTCTTTGAAAGTGTTCTGCATGATAGCTGAAGTGTTTGTCAGCTTTACAGAGCCATCTAGAATGCCTAGAGGCCCCCCACCTTGCCCCACTTACTCTACTTGAAGGAAAATGTGGCTTCTTTGGTCCCCTGAAGACTGGAAACCGAGCTCCAGCCCCCAGGGTGGCCCTGATGAGGTGGAGGCAGGGGCCTCCTGCCTTTGTGCAGCGGGAGCCAGTTTCAGACAAATACTCTGTGTGTGCTTCTGGCAGCATCTGCTGCCTACAAACATCCAGCTACAAGGAATTCACTCTGGGTTGATTCTTCTTTTCTTTTCCTTGACAAAAGGCAAGAACTATGCGGAGAGGAAAACCTTTACTCTGAAAAGAATTGCTAAGTGCAGAACCCGCCTTATGGTTCCACAGATCAATTCAGAGTTCTCAGGAGCCTGGCAGCTGGGGCAGGGGCTTGGCTCAAGAGGACCCAGGATCTGAAGTGAGTGGTCCTGCCACCAGCCCCTGACCTGAGGAATGAGCGTACTGCAGAGAGACAGGCTTTGCCTTCCAATTTCCAGTGACAGATGTCATCACACACAGGTCCATATTTGCATTTCTAGTATCTGCTTCTTCTTCTTTTTTTTTTAAATGAACAGAGCATTTTAAGAGCCTATAGGGATTCCTTTGAGCCTCCCTCCTGGTTGATGAACCCCACCTATGGGGCTTTGCCTATGAGTACTGCCTTCCTTCTCAATCATTCATTCTACCAGATATGTTACTGTGAACCAGGCTTGCAGCAAGAATCATGTGAGTGAATGTGTAACCCTTGGTGACTCTCAGATAACCCTGAGCAAGTCTTTCCTGCAGGGGAAAGGCATTGCAAAGAGAGGAGGTGGTGGGAACAAAGGCACAAGATCAGGAAATTGTGTATGTGATTAGAAAATCGTGAGCTTGTGCCTTTGACTGAAGATAGAATACTAGTAAGGGAGTGTATGGGTTATTCTCCAGATGCCCCTGATACCTATTCTTTGCCTTTATCATTCCTGCTCTGTGCCCCAGAAAGCTGACTTCTGTGGTTCCTTCACAGGGGCTCCCTTGCTCTGAGGTTTCCTGTTGGAATTGAACAATTGGGGGCACAGCAAGCTATCAGAGGCTGGGGGAAGCAGAGGTGGGGTTATTTGTTCCCTTCCTTCTCACCTCCTCTTCCTCTCCACCCCCAAGCTGCTGAGGTCTCAGCAGAGCTACAGACCACCAGTCTTTTAGGGACACTTCTGTCACAGGCTCTTCTCCCTCCACCTGTGGTTCTCCCAGGGATTAGAGAACACTGTTTCTAGCCTTCACTTCTCCACTCTTAGTCACAGCATGACTTCCCATTGGCTGCTGGTTCCTGTGGGATTCACTTTCCCTTGATGGTTCCTTAAATCCTACTCACAGCCCTACAGGCACTCCCTAGTAGATTCTCTATAGTTGAACCCTGTAGTGTGTATGCCATCTGTTTCCTTCACTGATATAGAGAGTAGTAGGAGACTAGGACAGAAAGATTGGATATAGCTAGATTTTCGAGAACATTGAGGGCTATGCTCAATATTTTATTTATGTATTTTTTTAATCAGGAAACTTGGAAATCATTCAGTGTTTCTGAACACAAAAAGGGCTTGAGCAGAGGTAGGTGGCAGCGGTCAGAATAAAGAGCAGTGAATGCAAGAGATGGTGTAAGGTGGAGAATGGATGGAATTGGCAGTTGACTGGGTATGTGGTTATGAAGAAGGAGGCTTTGAGGCTGGGTCCACATATCTAAGACCATGGTAGTGCCCACAAGCAGAACTGCAGGAGGAAGGGGAGTGCTGTTACCCTCAGTTTGAGATAAGTTGAAAATACCTCCAATCTTCCTCTACAATTTGTGGTAATGGCTATCCTCCATTGAAGGGGCTCTGTGATTCATCAGTCACCCTCAGGCCTATTGTAACTCAGAAAATACCACACAGAGATACTGCCCTTCTGTGGAACTGGGCTAGTTTGGGTACTTTAGAGGGTTAATTCACAGTGACCACCTGGGGGTAACTGGACAACAAGGAGATCTCAAATCTTTTTTTTGCAGTCATGGTTTTTATTCAACAATGAGTTGAGGCAGCCAAACATACAAGGACACTGGGAAGGAATGAAGGCTATTTAGAGAAAAGAAGGCTGAGGTGGGAAAGGAGATTCATTTTGTGCAACAGCAGAGGGCAGCTCTGAGAGCCATGACTGGAGGCTGCAGGGAAGTAGGCTTCAACTTGTAACACAGCCTTCTAAAGCTTCATTCAGTCTGCCTATTGGTGGGAAGAGCTTCTTACAGAGTGATGAATGCCTGGTCCTGAATGGGATTAAGTTGAAGCTAAATACTTGCTGGTCACTGACTGTAAAAAGACTTCCTATATTGTGCTATAAATTGGTCTGAAGAAAGTCACATCATATTCTATTTCCTTCAGTTCCAGCCCAATGATTCTGTGATTTTCCTATTGCCTCAACACAGGTGCAGAGGTGGGTTGATGGCCACAAGGCTAAAACCAGCAGCTGTCCAGGTTCTTGACCTCTCGTTACAGGTATGTTCTAGAGGGAATCAACAGCATAAATAACAAACAAAATACTTTGTGGGTCAGAAGTTAAATAATCTTGTTTCTCTTTCTCTGCCCTGCTCATCTTTGTCTCCTTTAAATAATACTCCATTTCCCGTCAGTTGACATTAACAGCATGAGTTTGGTTGGTCAACCATGTGGGGAATATGTAGAAGAGAGAACAAATGTGCTTTGATTCCCTAGTGGTTCTACCAGCTGGGGAGTTTCAAAGATTTCTTTTTAAATCTCAATTGAAGATGGGATAAAGGAAATGTGCTGTGATGAAAGCATGTCTGGAACATGGAAAGGTAGCAAATGAGGAGTTTCTTGCTAAATAGGGGCAGAGAAGAATCTCTCTCTTTGGGCTGAAGGGTGTTAAAAAGATACATGCTTATCTAGAACCACAGTATTTTAAAGGATTTCAGAGACTTTTCTACTTCAATCTTCCATTTGATAAATTGTAAATAGTATTTATAAACTTAAGTTTATAGACTCTTTCATGAGCATTATCTCATTTTATCTTGTGAGGCAAATATAGTAAGTAGGCCTTTCCTCCTTATCAGATGAACAAATGGAAAGTCAAAGATACCATGTTTCCTGTCCAAGATCATACAGATCATAAGTGGATGAACAGGACTTTGAACTTTAGTCTTACAATCTAACTATCACATCATAATGAGAGATTAGATTGTAGACCAACACTTATTGTGTATTTATTTTATGCCACATACTGGGGTAAGCACTTTACATGGGTTACAATAATTCCCATTTTCCAGATATGGAAGATGAGAACATTCCATCTACCTTCTGACTCTACCAAAGCATAGACTACAATAGAATCTCAAGGTTATTACAGGTTTATTTTATTTTTGACACCAGGATTTTTTAAAAAAATGTCAGTAGCATTCAACTCGGGCAAAAAAATGCATGTCTGTGTGAGCACAGGGTATGTGTGTGCCAAAAGTCCTCCCAGAGCTCCACACTGTGTCTATAGCTGCCTACTGGCCATACCCACTTGGTTAAACTCCTGGAAACTGAACTGTTTTATCTCTTAAACTTTCTATCTCCTCCCTAGCAGTGCCCTTCCTTTTGCATTCTCTATCTTGGCCAATGCCATGACTCAGGCTAAACACATATAATGGGTATTGGTGTTGGAGACTTTTAGTTAAAAAAAAAAAGACTTCTAGATTCAATTTCAACAAAATTGCTTGTGGCCCTTCCAGTCTTTCCATTCCCACTGGTGTGCCTTAAGTTAAACCCACATTACCTGACTTTGGCAGTCCCTGTCTAATGGAGCCTCTCCACTGTTCTTCCATGCCTACAAATTATCTTGTTAATTTCCCAGAAACAGATTTTATCTGATTATTCTTTCTCCAAAATCTTCATTAGCTTCCCATTATAGTCATTCATTCCTCAGATGCTAATTGAGCAACTGCTAAGGGCCAAGTACTCTTCTAGGTGTTGGGCATACCAGAGTGAACAAAGCAGTTACAGAGCCCTCCCTGTCCCTGTGCCACTTAAAAAGTGCACACTCTTCAGCCTAACATTCAATGTCATCTACAATTTGGCTTAACTCATTTTCTGGCCTTTATTATCTCTTTGTACATCTGCAGGCAATATTCACATTCCTTGTTGTTCAGTCATACTAAGTATTCTCAGTGTCCTTTCTTCATGCCTTGTTGGGCAGTTACCTTCACCCAAAGCTCCACTTGCCTGTCCAGATTGCCTGTGACCCAGCTCACCTGCATCTCTTCCCTGAATTCTTTCCAGATCTAGCCAGAATTAATCCCACTGATACTGTGAGCACAATGTTTCCATATGTTATGGTTACTATCACTGCCTTCATGATTTCTGTATGTGTCTGTCTCCACCCTTACATGGAGATCTCTGAGCAGAGGAATGTCTTACCTATGTTCGTAGTTTCAGTCCCCAGCACCCAGTAGGCACCTAATAAATATTAGCCACTTTGAAATATTAGAGTTCTTGATAGCAGTACTCCCCCCCTTCCCCCAATCATCTACCTTCCCCCTTTCAAGATCCTTAACAGGCTTAGTTACACAAATAAATACATCTTGCACACCAGTGTACAAGTTCAGGAAGGTACTTTCAGCCTTTAGGTGGCAGTGTTACTGTGCTCAAAGGAGGAAGTTGAGCGGCAGGCTAGGAAATTCTATCAACTCCTTAGGGTACCTGCCTTCCTGTCTCCTCTTCCTCCCTCTGTCCCTCCCTCCTTCCTTTCGCCCTCCCTTTCTCCTTTCTTCCCCCACCCTCCTCCCACCTTCGTTTCTCTTCATCTATTCTTCACACAGATTTTTTAAAACACCAAAGCATAATTGTAAGCACTGAGGAAAACATACAAGGCCAGCTGGAGACCCTGCCTCCTCCCTCACACCCTTCGTGTAGAATTGTCAATTTTAATATTTCTAATAGACCCAATATAAATTTTGGAGGTGTAGTGGATTATGATCTTCAGAGAAGGGGAGATAGGAAGCAGTTGTTTTTAGAAGCAGCCAACTAAATAATTCAAAATGGCCTCAAGACATGTCTGGCTATCTACCTCCACTCCTGGACCTATAGTGGGTGTCAGGGCTGAGCCAAGCACTCAGCTTTGTGGGGCAGGTCTGAAAACTGACTTGTCAACCAGGTTTAGGAAGGGCATGAGGCTGTATCAACAGAGGATGTTTCCATTCAACTCAGGAGGAGGAGTGTGGCTGAGTTTGCTGGGAGCCCATCTGAGGAGGAGAGGGAGAGGAGAGGGTGGCAGGGTTAAGCAGCATGGACCTGGCTGGCTCCAACAAAGGCAGGGGAATGCAGTCAGGTTTTGCTCTCTGGTAACAAATCTAAATCTCTACCTGCCTATTTTTCCAGAATGCCCACTGCTCTAACAATTCAACATTTTAAAGGAAGATGGTGGAGGAGGGAATTGGTAATTTAAGCATGAAAAATGTCATTTTGCCTCAGAGCAAACTGCCTTTCTCTGCCCTGGCTCCTTTTGTGTGGTTTGGATTTAGGCATATCTGGAAGATCATTTGCCCAGTACTAAGAGGAAGGCTTACTGTGCTCGTTTGTTATGAGATGTAATGGGACTTCCTCTCACTGTGGGAGTAACAGCCACCTAGCGCCACTGGTTTCTATTTTTCTGCCACCAAGAGAAACTCTCTCTCTCTCTCGTTCTTTCTCTCTCACATACAACACACACACACACACCCCAAAGAACTCCTGGATTTCTACTCACACATTTCTCTTTGAGACAATTGAAATGTATTTATTTTCCTTCAAATCCCATACTTGTATTCTTTCCCTGCCTTGGGTTCAAGGTCATTTGGTTTGGAAGGGACATCCTTTCACTTGCATGTGGTTAATTAATCAGAAACTTTCCTCTTGCCAAATTCCTCAATATCTTTGACTTCTAAACAGGAGCTGTGTTTTCCTTGGCTTTCCCCTTTAAGTAGCATGTGTTTATTATCCTCACTTTTGGGGGCCATGCATTTAATTCTTCAGTTCTTGAATTCACTGTTGTTGTGTGTCATTTTTTGAAAAATCTGGATACAACTCTAAGAGGTTTAGAGATTTACTTGGCTTTTCTGTCAGCTTTAAAAGTATATTCCTTTGGAGAAATCTTTTTTTTTTCCTATATTGCTCCAAACACTTTGATCAGTGCCATTGATCTCTGCCACCTTTGGGTGTTTTGAGGCCCATGTGTAAGGTACCACGTTCTCCCAAAACTGGTGAGGGCCTAGAAACACTCACTATTGGGCTCCCAGCAAACTCTGCCAGTTGTCTGTTGGAGAGTAAACATCTCTCTTCTCTATGCTTTAAATATGGGGGAGAATGAATAGAAGCATCTGTCAGATGTACTTGGAATACGGTCAAAGTCTTTACAGTTCCCCAAAGCTCCTTGAACAAAATAATATCTATCTTTTTTTTCTTCTCTTATCAGATGGTTATTCAATGAGGCTTAAACTACCTTATGCCTGGGCCATGGCTGGCACCCCCTGTGATTTGTTGCTGAGTTTCTCTTGCTGTTGTAGTGATCCTTGCAATTTGAGTGGTGTTCCAAAGCCTTGAAAAACGTAAGGAAACTCACCACCCACCCATGTGAGTTACGCACAGCTTGCCTATTGTGCCTCTCTGATAAAGGCTTTTCTAACATTTAAAAAAAAATTGGCAATGATGGAAAATGAGGCTGTTCAGGAGAAGCAATGGCCCAAAAGTTGCCCGACATGTGCCGAAGCAAGAAGAATCAGACTGGCTTAGTAGTTGAGAATATGGGTTTCCAAGTTGGTAATTGTAGGTTCCAACACACAGTCCACCACTGTGTGGCACTAGGAAAGTTACTTCTTAGGCTACTCCCTAGCCTCTCTGGACCTCCTTTCTTTATGTAAAATAGGGATAGTCATTGTACCTCAAAAAGTTATTCTGTGGACCACATGAAAAAACTCAGGCAAAGTTATTAATGCTGAACCATGCCAAGTGCTCAGTGCATGTCACCTGTAATCTACACCTGAAATGATGAATCGTAAGGATGGAAGGTACCTTAGCCATCATCTACCCACTCCTTTTTCTTACAGCTGAGCATGAGACACTCAAGAGTGGTCCACAGTCACTCAGCCAGTGGATGACAGCAGCTTCTGGTAGAAGGAAGGTCTCCTGACTCCTAACCCAGCATGCCTCTCTCTTAGTTGCAGACCCTAGACCTCCCATCCTATTCTAATGGTGGTAGAAGGTGGTGATACACTAGTTATGATTACATAGTCATTCATCCAATAAATAATTATTGAGCGATGCAATGACAAGAACACAGATCCTATACTGAGCAATCCTGCTGTATTATAGGGGAAATAAATATGCACCAGTAACTAAAATTCAGACCACTATAAATATTTGTTAAATAAGGATTTTAAAAAGTGCTATGGAGGGCAGAGAAAAGAGGCTTCATAAAGCAGAATGGTAAGGTAACAGTGAGTATGTATTGGGCTCCTGTTATGTGCTAGGTACAATGGGACATACACGCTGTAAGAGCAGGAACTGTCTCTTATTTATTTTCGCATATCCAGCACCCTGCATAGTGCAAGCATGTGGTAGGTGGCCAACAGATATTTATAGGGGGAATGAGTGATCCATACTTCTATCTTCTGTCAGTAGTCTACAGGTCATCATGAGGACTAGCTGGCAGCACCACTATCTCTTCTCCTTCCTCTGCTGCTTGTTGCTTTCTTGTTCAGTGCCTGGGGGTTCCCATAGCAGGACAGTAGCCCTCAGAAGTTAGCCCTGTGGTGGGCACCACAATTGCTCTGCCTTACGGAGGACTCTGCTCATAAGTATCTGACTTCTCCCCAGGAGCCATCCCCTCCTTTCCACCAACGCCCTTGTGTCCTGTACCCCATGCCCACAGCTCTCAGCACTATGCTAATCTGATCAATGATTCCATTTTGTTGTGTTGTTGCCTGGCTTGGCTGCTCTGTTAGGAAGTAAGCTGAGAGGTGTGATCTGATTTCTAGTGGGTTCTGCTACTTTGTCTGGAGGATTGAGAGGAACTGTGTGGGTAGATTTATTTCTCAAATAATCTTCCCCTGAAATCTGGGTTGGCTGTCTTTGTGGAACAAATGGATACCGTCAGTGTATTGATTTGGCCTTTGCCCCTTTCCTGGTGGACAGTGTCTATGCCCTCACTGCTCTGCTCTCTAGGGTACAGTGAGACAATTTAGAGCCATTTCTAGGAAACCCACTCTTCCCTTTGGCATTTTGGAGAAATAAAATTTTTTATTGAAGTATAATCAACATACAATATTGTATTAGTTTCATGTGTACAACATGGAAAAATATTTTTGACATGAGCACAAAATAATGGTGTTGCAATGCCCCAGATACAACTCTGGTTGTGTGGTTTACAGGAGTCCATGGAAAATAATTTGGTGGAATAATGTGGGCTTTTATTTCTAATGGAGGTTCCTTGTCTTCTGGGAATCTTGCTAACTGGTTGGGCTTTTCAGTGATTTGTGGGTGGTATAGAAAGGGGAGCATTCTGATTTTTCTCTCATTCTGCAATGAGAGAGGAATGCAGGCTCAGAGAATTTTCTTTCACTCTAGTACTTAGGTTACTGCTGTCAGGGGAACTATGTATTCCTCATGTGGGAGGTTTGGGGAAGCAGAAATTGCTCAGAAGTGTCAAGTTTGGGTAGCATAATCAATTTTAAAAGAAATAACCTTTAGATTATTTTTGGATTTTTATTATGAAATTATACATGTTTACTAGAGAAAAAAACTTTCAGCAATAAGATTAAACAAAATCAAGAAAGAATTATTAAAACACTCTAGCCATGTTAACAGCTTATAGATATTTAGCTTTTCAGATTTAGCATGGCCATCTTTCAGAGTCAGAGGACAGAAGTGGCACAACTCCTTCTTACCATTGATTAAAAGTAGCCAAGGCTGAGGTGCCCAGCTGGCTCAGCCAGAAAAGCATGCAACTCTTGATCTCAGGGTTGTGAGTTTGAACCCTATATTGGATGTAGAGATGACTTAAAAATAAAATCTTAAAAACAATCAGGGCTTCTTTATGTGAATTGAAGTTAATAATGAAAATATCTTGTATTTGTATACCTTACTGAATTTATGAAACATATTTAAGTATACTGTCTTATTTAATCTTATAATAGACCTTATAATTTAGGTTGTGAATATTCCTATTTGTAATAAAGAAAAAACCCAAAACTGAGATTCAGAAAGGTATAGTGACTTCTTCCAATTAAATAACAGGTAAGTAGCAGAGCTGCAACTTGTATTGAGGTCTTTTGATTTCAGAACTAAAGTGTAATTTACTAGGTTCCAGGCATCTTACCATTTTATGGGGGCCCTATGTATCAATCAGTGACTGCTACAATAATGCTGTGTGATAAACCACCTCAAAATTCAGTAGCTCAAAACTAGTATTTGTGCTATCATTTATTGGTCCACCGATTTACTGAAGTTAGCTAATGTAACCTGGCCTCATCTGGGTGGCTCTGCTTCAGGCTTCAGGTTGACTGGATTTGGCTTAAGCCTACGTCTTAGGTTTACATCTGTTTCATATATATTTAGTCTGATTACCAGATAAAAGAGGATTCTCTTCTCATGGCAGATCATTAGAATACAAGACCTATGATGAAACATGTAAGCACATAGGGAAAGTCCCTATTCCCACCATATCTGGTGAAATTCCATTGGCCAGAGCAAGTCATATGGCTATGCCCAGGCAAGGAGGAAGGATATACTACCCAGTGGGATGGGAGGGGGAATGATTAGTAACATAAACCATCACAATCTGGTTTTTTATTCATTTTTTTTGTGCATGCAAAATATATTCACTCCCATCTCAATACCCTGAAATATCATCTGGGCAATACCAGGTTTGATGTCTAAGATCTTGAAATTATACCAAATCCTGATATGGTTTCTGTTGACTGAGACACTTATGAAATAAAAAGACAAATTATTTGCTTTCTAACCACCTGATATACAATATTAACAGGGACAGAGTAATTGAAATAAATACTCTCAACTGCAAAAGGGAAGAGAAGCACATAGGTGGCTCAGTTGGTTAAGCACCTGACTCTTGGTTTGGGCTCAGGTCATGATCTCAGGGAGGTAGGATACAGCCCCATTTTGGGCTCCCCATGAGCCTGGAGTTTCTTGGGATTTTCTCCCTCACCCTGCACCCCCCCCCTTACTCTCTTTCCCTAATAAAATGAATAACTAAAATCTTAAAAAAAAAAAAAGGAAAGAATGGGGTAGATTTTAGTCAGTGACCCCAGCCATTCTGAAATCCTGCTGTTTATAGTATAGAAATAATTCCTTATTGGGTAGGTATAGTCTTCTTTTACTATGCCGGGGATTGGCAACTGTACAGGGCCAGATAGTAAATGTTTTAGGTTTTGCAGGCCATATTATCTGTTGTAACATCTCAACTTTGTGTTATGGCAAAAGCATCAGTAGACAATATATCAATGTATGGGTGGGGTTCTGTTCCAATAAAACTTTATTTGAATCAGGTGAGGTAGGCTTTGGTCTGTGGGCCATGCTTCACTGACCCCTGACTAGGCCCTAGTTCTTCTCCCTGGGTGTGGCTTACTGTCCATTATTTTATTTTTTTTCCCCATTATTCTTTATGTCTTTGGCTCCAGTGTTTTTCAACACCATGCATGGCCACTTCTGAAGAGAATTTTAAAGAGTAAGCCTTTATTTCTGGATCAGTAGCTTTTTCAGCCTACTTTCTGCTTATAGAAATCTACGAGTTAGAATATATATATATATTTTTACATCTCAGTTTTAGAGTTAGGTTGATGGCATTTTATCAATGCAGGTATCTCAAAAATTTTATGAGTTTCCTACATTTGCTTTCGGTCAACTCCATGTTTGTTACATCTATGATTCATTTTGAGACAAATCTCCCTCTTAAGACTTAATTTTGGCTACTTTGGGTTATCAGGCCTCAGTAGGATCATGCCTTTTATATTTCTGGAAGCACTTTGTCCAGCTGAAAACTACTGATAGGCACCCCTTCAGTTCTTTCAAAACAGTTGTAACAAAGGATGTGACAATCACATGCTTGATTTAGTCTTTGTCCTGAGGCTGATAAGATGGTAAGATAAACATAGTTTAACTTTTCAAACCTGCAAGTCCTGGAATTTCTGGGTTTTCTATGTTTTCTCTCAGTATTGCTTGCATACTGATCAGTTTCCTTTACAAACTCAACTTTATCTTGCAATACCTTCTCCAGCTAGTAATAATCAAATTACACTATCAACATTCTGCCTTGACACTTTCTTGTCCAATGTTTCAAGTTCATTAAGCAGATTTCTGTCCTCCACGTTATCACAGATGAGTCTGGCCAAGTGCTTCATCACTAAATAACATGGATGGCATGTTTCCAGCTTTCTATAACACTTTCCTCATCATCTGCTGCCTAATCACCAAACTAGAGTCACATGTTTTAGGTTCTCATTATGACAGTACTCTACTTCTGATACCAATTTCTGTGTTGGCCAGCTATTGCTGCAATAATGCTGTATAATAAACGACCCTAAAACTCATGACTTACAATAACAAGCACTTAATCTCACATTTGCAGGTCTGTTGTTGGATTGTCATTCAGCCGATCTAGGCTCAGTTCAGCAAAGGGCTTGTTTTAAGTTGCACATGATTGGAGTTGGCTCCAGGCTGTTCTGGGATCAGGTCTTTTCCATAGGAGTTAGTTTTCAGTTCAGAATCATGCAGGGGACAAGCTCTTCTTATTGCATATCAGTGGAGTACTCTAAGTTGAACCACACAACACATTTAAAGCTTGTGCTTGCATCATATCTACTAACTTTCCAGTGGACAGAGCCGATTATATGCCAAGTTTCCTTTCAAGAAATTGATGTCCAAAAGAGAAGGAAAAGAAGTAGACATTTGTCAAAATTATCAAATTACTCAAGGCATCTGGTTTTTCAGTTTACTCCTCACCACAACTTTGTGCCCAAGTTCTAGCCAATGGGATGCAAGTGATATATATCACTTCTGGATTGTATTCATAAAATAAATGTGCATGCTCTCCCACTGCTCCTTCCACCTGCTGCTGGCTGAAACGTGACACAGGAGGTCAAGGAGCCACTTTGATCCCCCAAATGGAAGCTATGTGTTTATGATGGCAGGCTGCCTTCCTAGTCCTTGACTATTATGTGGAAGAGGAACTTTGATCTTGTTTAAATAATATTTTTTTTTCTATCTTTGTTACAGCAGCTTAGAGTGTACATAGTGATTCTTCTAGATTGTTACACAGTAGGGGAAAAACTATCATGTTTAAACTACTTCCTTTTGGGTGCCTTTGTTAAGGGAACTTTGCTCCTTCAAGAGATTATACTGCTACTATTGATGTTTGTTGAAGAGATTAAGTGAGATAATATGAAAAAAAGAAGGAACCTAGCAGACTTTCTGAGTAAATGGCACTTGTAATAATAACGTACCATATTAAAAATATAAACATTTAATATAATGTATAAAATTCAATTAACTCAGTTAATATAATATAATAAATGTTATAACTACTACTGATCAAGTACTGGCCATATTCAGTGCAGATTAGCTAGTTCTCTTGAACTATAAATACATCTAAGTCCCTGGGGAGCTCCTCTTTCTTCTGTCTCCATCCCCCGCAATGTAGTAGTAGTAGCTTCTAACATCTCCTTCAGTTGTGGCCCACTCAGATTTCAACTAGTATGTTCATAAATAGTCGTGAGAAGAGTGAAGAGTTAGAGGTGTTTGAGTGGGAGATCTTAGGCCTTGAGTGAGATGTTGAGTGTGGTTGGGGTATTTAATTGGTTTCCAAAATAAAGGAGAAATGTGATATATTCTGTCCCCTTGGCACCATATTTTCTGAACTTTTAAAATACGGCTCAATCCTTGCCAGACCCCTCTCAAATGCATGTAGGTGGTTCAAGGAAAATTCATCACCATTTCTGGAAAAACAGCCTTACATTTAATAGCCTATGGACAGAAGATCAATAATGTTCTCTATGCAGAGGAAGAATAGTATATTTTCATTATATATTCAGGGTTTATAGGGAGATGTCATGAGACTTGCAAAAAAAGTGGCTTTAGTGCCTCAAAGAAAAACCGTCCTTCATTTCTTCAATGAGCACTTACTGAGCATTCTCACAAGTCAGGTGCTTACTGGGGATACAGTAATGAAATGCATGTATTTTCTACCTGCAAAGAGCTCACTGTCTACCAGTTGCAAGAAGGCAGTATATGTAATGCTTAAGAGAATGGACTATGGGGCAGCCCAGGTGGCTCAGTGGTTTAGCGCCGCCTTCAGCCCAGGGTGTGATCCTAGAGACCTAGGATTGAGTCCCACGTCAGACTCCCTGCATGGAGCCTGCTTCTCCCTCTGTCTGTGTCTCTGCCTCTCTCTCTGTTTCTCTCATGAATAAATAAGTAAAATCTTAAAAAAAGGAGAATGGACTATGGAGTCAGTTTAATTGGCTTCAAATCCTGGCTTTGATCCTTATGACCTTGGGTGATTCACTTCACAGATTTGTGCCTTCATTGCTTCTTCTGTCATATGGAAATAATAATGTTAATGTATTTCATAGGGTTGTTGTAAGTATTAAATAGGTTCAGATAGATAAAGCACTTAGAACACTGCCTGGCACATGGTAAGTACCTCTTATGTATTGGCAACTAGTATCGACTGGACTGTAAGCTCTGTCAGGTCAGGGTATCTTGTCTGCTTGGTCACTGCTATATCTTTGGTGGCCAGACTTTGGCCTTGTAAACAGTAGGCATTCAATAAATATTTGACTGAACTTGTGGATATTCAATAAATATTTGTTGAATGAATAGATGATTGGCATAAGCTTTTTGTTCCCTCCAGACCCTCTATCCTCCAAAGAAAGGGTAATATTTATTGAGCACTTACTATCCTTCGAACTCAATGTTAATGGATCATTCAGTCCTCCAAAAGCTTTATGAGTTTGCTAGCATCACATTTTACAGATGGGGAAACTGAGGCTCAGAGGGATTAAAGTAACTGGCAGGAAGTAACACAGATGCTGATTGAGAGATTTAGGATTTGAACATAGTACGTTTTGGTTCAGGTGCTTGTGCTATTGAACACCTGCCCTGTCCCTATGCCCTGCTGTCCCTGTAGATGGCCAAGTTGATGGCTCCATTGGTGCTTTCACATGCACCAACTGTGTTTCTTTGTACAGGTGTCATCTGCAGCATGCAGATGGACCTGGACACAACAGGAAAGAAAACACATAGAAACCCGCATTTGGCATCTTGGCAGCTGTGTAGTCTTCACATGGTTTATCAGCTCAGAACTAGAGAGTGAGCTTTGGCTCTTGGGTGCCGAATGGCTCATTGACTTGGCTGCTCCTGTCTTCCTTCATGTTCAGGAAACAGAAGATACAGTTGAACTTTGAGCTAATGGGTCTGTTCCATTCATTATTTACTCAGGACAGTGTTTTATCATGGAAGCTCCTAAGTGTTTGACAAAGAAGAAAGCATCTCATTAGTGTCTGAGAGGGTATAAGGTAGGCAGATGGTGCTATTTTCTTCTTTTCTTGGACAGAAGCACAAATATCTCAGGGAGTGTGGCAGAAGAGTAAATTCTGGAGACTCAGGAAGCCAGTGGGATAATCCCCTTCCCTGTTTCCTTTCTTACCCTTTGTTAAATGTAAAATAAAACCCTTTCTAGGGATCCCTGGGTGGCGCAGCGGTTTGGCGCCTGCCTTTGGCCCAGGGCGCGATCCTGGAGACCCGGGATCGAGTCCCACGTCGGGCTCCCGGTGCATGGAGCCTGCTTCTCCCTCTGCCTATGTCTCTGCCTTGTCTCTGCCTCTCTCTCTCTCTGTATGACTATCATAAATAAATAATTAAAAAAATTAAAACCCTTTCTACCTATCTGCTGTAATGCAAGTGCTTTTAAGTTGGTATTTACATGCAGTACAGTTCTAAAAGGGCAAGAGAGAGCTAGAGTTCTTAGATGTACCTTGATATACATTCCTGACTTAGTAGCTGCCCTCAGCCCTGTGGATGGGATGGGCTGGCATCTATAGGTGACGTGGCACCTTTAATCCTTGGCCAGTGGACATTGCCAGTGATGTATGCATGACAAGATGACATATAGTGTCAGAAAAACTGTATTTAATTAAATCTAGTCCTTCCATCTCCAGGACCCAATGGCTGAAAGAACCGTGACCTGATTAGTTAATAATATCCCTCCTGTTGAATGGGAAGTAAGAACAATCACAATAATAGTAACCACTGTGGTAATAAAAGGTAATATTTACTGAATACTTCTGTATGGCTGCATAGAGCTAAATGCTTTGCATGCATTATCTAATTTAGTCATCAAAACAATCTTAGGAGGTTTTCATGTAACAAAAATTAAGCACCTGCTATATGTTGTTTAGTGTTTTAGGCATTTGGGATAGATCAGTGAACAAAACAGCAGGAGAGAATAAACAATAGATATAACAAATGAGTTTTACGGTATGTTAGAAGGTGATAAGTGCTATGCAAAAGGAAAAAGTAGAGCAGAGGAAGTGGTATTGGAATATGCAGTTTTCAATTTTAAATAAAATAGTCATGGAGGAGGTGATGTTGGATCAAAAACTTAACAGAAGCGAGAGTGAACAGGACAGGGAGCTGGAGGGGAGGGCACTATTAGCAAAGGCCAGAGATGAGAGCCTGCTGAGTACTTTCAGGGAACGGTCGGGGGTGGTGGAGGGCAGAGCACTGGGAAGTGAATGAGGGAGGTGAGTGGGAACTGGTGTGGGAGAGGTAATGGAGGGCACAGATAGTGTAGGAATGGATTGAGGAGCCATTGGAGACGTGGGCAAAAGAATGCTATGATCTGACTTTCTCTGGCTGCTGGAGTAAGTTATTAGTTTATCATTCCTGTTTCATAGCTAAAGGAATTGGGATGTAGATGGGCTTGGTAACCTGTCCAGGGTGACAGAGCTAGTAAGTGGAAGGAAGAACGGGACAGACTCCCAGGTCTGCCTGACTTCAAATCTCATGCTTTTAACGACTAGACTATCTTACCTGTTTAATATGATCAAAACCATCCTTTCTTGCAAACAGATAATTTTCTTTTAATCCTCATGTCTTCTCTCTGCTACATCTGCCCCTCCTCTCCTTGCCCAGCTGTGCTAGGATATGGTCATTTTTGGTTCAGTCTTATAAAAAGCTTTAATCTCTTGCTATTAATGCATCCCCTCACCTGTTTTTTTAATTAAAAAATTTTTATTATTGCTGTTGGCATACAATGTTATATTAGTTTCAGGTGCATATAATAGTGATTTGACAATTCTATACATTCCTCAATGCTCACCATGATAAGTGTAGTTACCATTTCCTGGTTTTTTAATTTATCAATTAATCTGATACTAAGAACTCCATGAGATTCCATTGCTTTCTTTTGTTACTTCACTGAGGGATTAGTGTGTGCCCACTTTGGAACTAGAAGAGTGATTCCAGGCATTGGACACTCTTAACATCCTCTTCAGTGGCCCCAGGAGTTGATGGCAGAGGGATCATAGCCACTCAGTGGGAAACTGGGGCTCTATTTCATTTCTTTTCCTGCAACTAGCACTTCTATCTCAGTAGGGGCCCCTTTAATGAATCAATTAAGGAGGGTATTATTATTGGAAGTCATTTTCAGCCCAATTAAGACCTTGCGACATGTCAGCTGGGATAATAAAAGTGAGTTAAGTCTCAATTTTTCTTTATTAGGGTGTTTATTAGAAGATTGAAATGTTCATTAGGTGGAGTAAAGTGATACAGTCATCTTTCGCTCATCAGAAGCACAATGGGAACTGTGTTGTACTCAGGGTTAATGTGGTGGCCTTTTTCTTTAAATACATAGAGCTGAGTTCTAACTCTGCTTCTGCTGCAGGTAAAAATAAATGTGTGAGGTTCACACTCAGTTTGGAGAATTTTCTTTTGCTTCATGTGATCATGGAAAAGCTATGTCTGCATGCTTAGGAGTAAGATAGTGGGTCAATATTTGGAATACTGATGAGCCACGCGTGAGGTTTGGGGGAGTAGAAGTTCATGCCAGACCCCGGGATTAGCCCAAAGATTAATAAAATAATAGATTTTGGTAAATTTACAGTTTTTGGCACTAAAATTTTTCAATTATAGAGAAAAATATAAGGAGTAAATTGTTAACACTCATATATCCTCCCAGCCTTATCAAATTTTATCATCTCCCCTATATTTACTTCCATTTTTTGTTTAACATTATGGATATAGTTGAAGGCTATTGTGTAATCCTCCCTATACCCACTACCTACCCCCACCTCATTCCCAGGAGTCAACTACTCTCCTGGAATTGGTATTTATCATCCCTTACAGGTTTTTATACCTTTATTCCACATACTGCATGTGTACATTTATAAGAGCACAAAGTATTGCTTGCTCTCAAGCTCTGTATAAATTTTAGCATGAAGTGTATGTATGCCTGAAGCTTCCTTTTATTCATATAATATTTTGTTTTTAAGATTTATCCATGTTAACATAATCAAGTTTATTTTCTTTGTTGTATGCATATTTACCTCAATTAATGTATCCATTTTCCTATTGATGAACTTTCAAGATGTTTCCAATTTTTCCTGATGACCAATAATACTACAGTAAACTTCCTGGTATATGTTTTCTTGTATACACTTGCAAGAATTTATTTCTCTAGGCTAGGGTTTCTCAAACTCAAAAAAAGGAAGAGAGGCATTTTATGTTTTAATTTAGTAACATGCACATTTGCATAATCATGTACACAGATACCACAAATAAAAGTTTTATGGAAACAATACATCCTTATATCCTTGAAGCACTGTGATATACACACTGATATCTATCCCATTCTGTCATAGTCTATCCTTTCTAATCTACTTATTCCTTTTCCTATTCTATTTTGTGTGTGTGTGTGCACACGTGCACGCATATGTGTGTCTTATAAAATCGATACCATGAAAAAACACTGTTCTGTAATATATTACCAAGAAGTGAGAACTTTGATCATCTTGAATTTTACTTAGATATTGATAAAGTTGTTTCCCTAAATGGTATACTCTTTATTCTAAAATTTCTGGGTGTTTTGTTTTAGGTGTATCTGTTTTAAGCAATAATAGTCGTGTTTAAAACAAATTCCAATATGCTATTCTTCGATGTTTTCTTGAAAGTTTAATCTGTATATACACATAGTGGTATATTTGGACTTAATTTTTCATTTTGTGTTTTTATCATTTTTTCCCTTCCTTCTATTTTTTTCCCCTTCTTGCCTTCTGTGGATTGATCAATTTTCTTTATTTCCACCATCAACTTCTTATATTACTTCTGTTGGCTTAGAAGATTAAGACTGTGGTCCTGCTCTTTTATCATTCACTTCCTTTACCCTTTTAAAAAAAACACAGTTGACTAGAAGCATTTATAAATGATTTCAAGTCGCTAAATAATTTTATCCTTCTTTTGAACATAATATGGACCTAGTACCCTTTTCTGATGAGTACAACTCTTGTACCCTGTTTCATTATTGTTGTCTGAAATGTGACTTTACCTGCTTTTTTTTTTTACAGAAAAAAGTGTTATTAATGTTTATGACCAATAGTTAATTATTGACTTAAATTATTTTCTGTTCTCATTTTTAGTTTCCCACATTGACATGATTCTCTTCTGTGTTCATTTCTGTTCTTGTTGAAGTACATCCTTTTGTGCATTTTTTAGTAAGGAGATACATATGATATATTTTTTGCCCTTTTGTGACTAAAACTTGCCTTTGTTTTGTTTCCACTCTTGAACAGTATTTTAACTGGGTCTATAATTCTAGGCTGACATTGTTTCCTCAGCTTTTCAAAGACATAACCCCATTGTCATCTATCCTCTTTGTTGCTTGTGAGAAGTCTTCTGTCATTCTAAATGTCATTCCTTTGTAGGCAGTCTCACTTTTCTTTTGGTAGCTTTGAAGTATTTTTCTCTCTTTTCTTCCTGATGTTCTGCAGGTTTACGAGTGTTGGATATGGATTTAACTTTATTTTTCTTGCTTAGCAGTCACAGTGCAGTCTTGAGTTGGTGACTCTTGCATCACTCATTTTGGAAAATTCTTAGTTGTTATTTGTTCTGGAATAGCATTAGAAATCTCTCATTCCAGGAGGTGCCTGAATGGCTCAGTTGGTTAAGCATCTGACTCTTGATTTCAGCTTAGGTCAAAATTGCAGGGTTGTGAGCCATGCATTGAGCCACGCATTGAGCTCTGTGCTCAGTGGGGAGTATGCTTGGGATTCTCTCCCCCAGCCCCTACCCCCACTCCCACACGTGTGGGCTCTCTCTTTCTAACATAAAAAAATCTTTTTTTTTTAAAGAAAGAATGTGGAAAACCCAAAAGACTAAACCCCAAAATTGCTAGAACTCATACAGCAATTCAGCAATGTAGCAGGATACAAAATCAATGCACAGAAATCAGTTGCATTTCTATACACCAACAATAAGACTGAAGAAAGAGAAATTAAGGAATTGATCCCATTTACAACTGCACCAAAAACATAAGTTACTTAGGAATCAATCTAACCAAAGAGGTAAAGGATCTGTACTCTAAAAACTACAGAACACTAATGAAAGATATTGAGGAAGACAGAAAGAAATGGAAAAACTTTCCATGCTCATGGATTGGAAGAATAAATCCTGTTAAAATGTCTATACTACCCAGAACAATCTACATATTCAATGCAATCCCTATCAAAATACCATTGACATTTTTCACAGAGCCAGAATAAATAATCCTAAAATTGGTATGGAACCAGAAAAGACCTGAATAACCAGATGTTGTAAAAGAAAACCAAAGCTGGTAGCATCACAATGTCTGACTTCAAGCTATATTACAAAGCTATGATCATCAAGAAAGTATGGTACTGGCACAAAAAACAGACACATAGATCAATGGAACACAATAGAGAACCTAGAAACGGACCCTCAACTCTATGGTCAACTGATCTTTGACAAAGCAGGAAAGAATACCCAATGGAAAAAAGTCTTTTCAGTAAATGGTGATGAGAAAATTGGATAGGAACATGCAGAACAGTAAACCAAACCATTCTCTTACACCACCCACAAAGATAAACTCAAAATGGATGAAAGACCTAAATGTGAGACAGGAATACATCAAAATCCTAGGGAACACAGGCAGCAATCTTTTTTACCTTGGCTGCAGCAACTTCTTGCAAGACATGTCTCTAAAGGCAAGGGAAACAAAAGCAAAACAAACTATTGTGACTTCATCAAGATAAAAAGCTTCTGCACAGCAAAGGAAACAGTCAATAAAACTAAAAGGCAAACTACAGAATGGGATAAGATATTTGCAAATTACATATCAGATAAAGGGCTAGTATCTGGGATCTGTAAAGAACTTACCAAACTCAATACCCAAGAAAAAAAAATCCAGTCAAGAAATGAGAAGACATGAACAGACATTTCTCCCAAAAAGACACACATGGCCAATAGACATATGAAAAAATGCTCCACATCACTTGTCATCATGGAAATACAAATCAAAACCACAATGGGATACCACTTTGCACCAGTTAGAATGGCTAAAATTAACAAGACAGAAAACAACAAATGTTGACGAGAATGAGGAACCCTCTTACACTGTTGGTAGGACCACAAACTAGTACAACCACTCTGAAAAACAGTATGGAGTTTCCTCAAGAAGTTAAAAATAGAGCTACCCCACAACCCAGCAATTGAAATATTGGGTATTTACCCCAAATATACAGATGTAGTGAAACTAAGGAGGCACCTGCACCCCAATGTTCATAGCAGCAATGTCCACAATAGCAAAACTGTGGAAGGAGCCAACATGTCCTTCGACATATGAATGGATGAAGAAGAAATATATATATAATGGAATATTACTCAGCCATCAGAAAGGATGATGACCTACCATTTACATCAAAGTGGATGGAACTGGAGGGTATTATGCTAAGTGAAGTAAGTCAATCAGAGAAGGACAATTAAAGGACAATTACCATATGGTTTCACTCATATGTGGAATATAAGAAATAGTGCAGAGGACCATAAGGGAAGGGAGGGAAAACTGAATGGGAAGTCATCAGAGAGGGAGACAAACATTGAGAGACTCTTATCTCCAGGAAGCAGAGAGGGTTGCTGAAGTGGAGGTGGGTGGGGGGATGAGGTAATTGGGTGGTGGGCATTAAGGGCACATGATGGGATGAGCGCTGGGTGTTATACACAACTAATGAATTATTGAAAGCTATATCTGAAACTAATGATGTACTATGTGTTGGCTAATTAAATTTAATTAAAAAAAAGAAATCTCTCATTTCATTTTCTGTATTTATTAACTACTTTTAAATTTAATTTTTGTTGCCAAAATAAGTCTACTTAATATGTCACCACACATAGTTACAAAATCTTTTTTCTTCTGATGAAAAGTTTTACTCCTTTAGAAACTGTCAAATAGGAGTGCATGGGTGGCTCAGTCAGTTACATATCTGCCTTTGACTCAGGTCATGATCCCAGAATTGAGCCCCATTTTGGGTTCCCTGATCAGTGGGGAATCTCCTTGTCCCTCTCCATCTGCCCTACTTGTGCTCTCTGTCAAATAAATAAAAAAATTTTTTTAAAAAGAAACTTTAAAATACATAGTTAAGTATTATTGGCTATCATCAAGCTATACATTACATTTTTAGGACTTATTTTATAACTTGAAATCTATACCTTTTGAACTTCTCATCCATTTCTCCCTTCCCCCTTATCCCACTGCCTCTGGTGACCACCAGTCTGTTCTATGAGTTCTTTTTCTTTTTTTTAAAGATTCTATATGTAAGTAAGATTATACAGTATTTGTTATCCATGTTATCACAAATGGCAGGATTTCTTTCTTTTTTATGGCCAAATAATTCCATTTTATGTATATACCACATTTCTTTATCCATTTACCTGTTGATGGACACTCAGGTTGTTTTCATATTTTGGCTATTGCAAATAAAATGCAAGGGAACATGGGGCTGCATATATTTTCAAATTAGTGCTTTCATTTTCTTCAGAGAAATACTCAGAAGTCGAATTATTTCCCACAGTGGTTGCATCAGTTTACATTCCCACCAATAGTGCTCAAGGGTTCCGTTTTCTCCATATCTTCATAAAAAATTATTATTCCTTATCTTTTTGATAATAGCCATTCTAATGGTTAGGCTTCATTGTGGTTTTGATTTGCATTTTCCTGATGATGAATGACGTTAAGCATCTTTTCATGTACTTGCTGGCTAATACGTATATCTTCTTTGAAAAAAATGTCTCTTCAGCTGCTCTGTCCCTTTTTAAAATCAGATTATTTGCTATTGAGTTGTATGACTTTAAATAATTTGGATATAAGTCCCTCATCAGATGTATGATTTGTAAATATTTTTCCCCATTTGTAGATTGATTTTTTCATTTTATTGAAAGTTTCCTTTGCTATAGAAACGTTTTAATTTGATGTAATCCTACTTGCTTATTTTTGTTTTTGTTGCCTTTGCTTTTGGTGTCAAATCCAGAAAATCATGACTGTCAAGACTGATGTCCAGGAGCTTACTGCTTGTATTTTCTTGTAGAAATTTTATGGTTTTAGGTCTTATAGTCATGTTTTTAATCCATTTTGAGTTATTTTTTTCCATATGATGTAAGACAGTGGTCTAGTTTTACCCTTTGCATGTCTGTCCAGTTTTCCCAACATCATTTATTGAAGAGATTGTCCTTTCTCTATTGTATATTCTTGGTTCCTTCGTCATAAATTAATTGACCATATATGCATGACTTTATTTCTGGACTCCCTGTTCTGTTCCATTAATCTATGTGTTTGTTTTTATGCCAATATCTTATTGTTTTTATTACTCTTTGTAATACAGTTTGAAAGCAGGGAGCATGATGCCCTTAGCTTTGTTCTTCTTTATCAAGATTGCTTTGGCTTTTTGGGGGTCTTTTATGGTTCATATTAACTTTAGTATTCAAATTATTGCTTAACACTTTGATATCATGCTCATTCCATTTGTGAAATTCTGGTATGGGCTTTATGTTACTTCTGAATGATCTGGCCGGAGAGCTTCAGGGTCCTCTTAACTCATCTAGGTTGGTGTAGTCATGTGAACTCTGTGGTTTGATATGGGTCTGAATCTCTGGAGTAACCCATTCAATGGCTGTGACATCTCGGGTAAGTTACATAAATTCTATGTCTTAGTTTCCGCATGTGTAAAATGGAGATACTAACTGAACTGGTCACAAGAATTTATTGTATGGATTAAATGAGATAATATCTATGAAGTACTTACTTTAGTTTCTTGACATGATAAGCTCTCACTAAAAAAATGATGGCTAAAAAATAAATAAAATAAAATAAATAAATGATAGTTAGAATAACTATTCTTCCATTTACAGATGACCCTCCACATGGTCTAGCTGGATGAGAAGATTGCTGGAGAACTGTTCTGATTATAAGATGGGGACAAGCAAAGGGCAATTGTAAGGAAACCAACAGAGTGAGGAAAATTTAGGGAAAAGAAAGTAACAAAGGGATGTCCTCTAATGCATTCATTTCCTAAATTTTACTAATTCTTCTAACATGAGAGGCTTTTTCATATTCTACAGGTAGCAGTTAATAGGAAAAAATGACATTCTAGTTCTATCAGACCAAAACTTGAAGCTTAAATCTAAAGGCAGTGGGGGATGTTGGAAAGAGCACTGTTTTTGGTAAAGAAAGATCTGGGTTTGAACCAGGCTCTACTTCTTTGGATCAATCATGTTTCATGCTACTTCTTGAAGCTGTAGTTTCCTTATCTGTAAAATGTAAATGGTAGTCCTGCTGCTTAGGGCCCTAATGAGGACAAAATGAGATAATGTGTGGGTAAATGCAAGATAGCTAACAAGTGCTCAGTGATATTGTAAAAAGAGAAAGTCGAGTGATTGGATAACTTATGCCCAAAGCACTGCCTCCCTGGATCTCAACTTCAACTCATATTTGTATAACTCCACCTGTAGGCTGGCTCCCCTACACTTCTCTAAAATTTCTGTTGGTAGGAACCAATATAGGGATGTTGCAAGTTGCTAAAGAAGTGTGGTAAAGGTGGAGCCCCATTTCACATCTGTATGCTGGATATTGCTCTGTTGGAAAAATGGTGCTGCATCAGGTTTTGTGTGTTCAGAGATGGGAATGATCCATGGACATCCCGAAGACTTGTAGTCAGAGTGCTAGGGATTGAGGCATATGGTGTATCCTATTTTCTCTCTGAGGTTTTTTCTTTCCTAATGTCAAATTCGATTAGGATTCTTCTCAGTACTGTTCCTTACAGGATTTTTACCCTCCCTTCTATCTTAGCTTTCCCTCAGTTTTCTAAGTCTCCTGTTTAATTTCCTTTGCATTGAAGAGCACACAGAGGGTTGGGGAGGGGGGGGATAGACCTCTGTGAACATCCAGGAAAGCGACTCTTTCATGGTCTTTGAACAGGGAGCGTGCCAAGTTCTTATTCAACTATTTTCCCCTTCCATTGTATTCCTGATTCTAGTGTATTCTCACTGCAGTATACCTGTCTGGTGCTATTTCCAAAGGGAGTTATGTGATCCTATTTCAACCCTAACCCTAGCCCTAAACTTTTTCTCAGAATCTTCAACACAAACTTTCTCTACTTATAAACAGGACATGCTATATGTGCCGGGGGGTATATAGAGGGGGATGCTAGGGATGAGGCATCAACAGTTCAAAGGTTGGACACCATTTTGAAAGAGGATGGTTGAAGGACACGACTTTAGAAACTAAGGCATTCACACCTACTAAATGCAAGAGAGAAATTGTCAAAATAAGTGCTTCCCCAAATTAGCTATGTATCAGAATATTCTGGGGAACTTGTTTTAGCTTCAGATTCCTGGTCCCTACTTCAGATTTACTGAATCAGAATTTCCGCGGATGGGCCCTGGGATCTGGATTAAAATGGGACATTGAGCAGGGCACAGGTGATTCTGATGCAGCCTGTAGTTGAGGAATCCTGGAATAAGTGATCCTAATATCCGTCAAAAGTGTTACACTGAATTCTCTGAGCATACACTGAGTTTCATAGAGTCTTATTTTAAAAATATTTTGCTCTGTTTCATTTTAGTCAAAGGAAAGGTGAGTTGGTTCATGTAATATCCTGACAGTTCACTGAAAGATAAAGATCTTGATTCTCAAATTGACTAAAACCAAAAACTAATAAAAAAAAATCTCAATCTATCCAAAGCTAGGCAGATTGTGAGTAGAACTGGACTCTCACCCCATCGGAGAAGAGGAAAAGCCTATTGTTTGATGAGGGTAGGGAAATGGATGATAAATTTATTTCAGACATTAGAGCAGTTATCCTCAACCTGGCTGAATATTAGAAACGTTCTGCAGAGCAATTAAGTCAGAATCAGTGAAGTTGGGGCCCAGATGTCGGTATTTTTTTTTTTTTTAAAGAGCACCGCCAGGCGATTCTAATATGTAACTGGGCTGAAAACCACCGCAATAGAGAAAAAGACTTGCTCCTAGGGGAAAGTAGAGAAAGGCAGGTTGTTAGAGCAACACAAGTGAAATCTCCTTGGCTAAGAATAGCACCTCCTTTCTCATTTGAACAATCAAGGTGGGTGAGCTTATTCTCTGGAAACTCTGAGAGGACTAGGCAGGGACTGAGGGGCAGAAGAAATGAAACGCGACATGATTTGCACTTTAATTTGGAAGGAAGCCAGAAACGCTGGATGAGCTCCTTCTAATGCCCTAAAACGTGTCCCTGTCCTTATTCACACCCACCCCCCACCCCCACCCCAACTCCTAAGTCAAAGCCTCTGAAGTTTAACCCAACGTCCAAGAATCCAAAGCAGGGCAGTATTTATAATAATTATGCTGTGAAGCTCTTTTGATGAGGCTAACCTATGAAGCAGGCCGACTGCAGGGAATATTACTGTTATATTCTGCCCCCCCCCCCCCCCCCCCGCAATAAAGCTTTACCGTCTCCACTTGGCCCACGGCTCGGGAGAGGGTGCCGGGGGTGACACGGTGCCCGGCGGAGCAGGGAGCGGCTCGGGCAGAGAAGCCCCGGCTCCCGGCGGCGGGGCGAGGCCGGCGGGGCGGCTCCGGGGCTCGCAGACTGCGCGAGGGCGCCGGGCCGCAGCCTGAGGAGAGGCGCCGCCTCGTGCCGGAAGTGGCCGCCCGGAAGTCACCGAGCCGTCGGGGGCGCCTGGTCGCCGCCCAGCGGGCGCCCCGAGGGAGGAGCGTGCGAGGCCCACAGGTGCTGCCGTCTTTCGGGTGAAGCCGGGAGCTCGCGGGCCAAGGCGGCGACGCCGACGACGCCGAAGCTCATGACGCCCCGCCGGAGGGTGGCGGACAAGGTGCTTCTGGAGGTTAGAGGCCGGTGGGAGGCGGGGAGAAGGGGCGGCCCTGGGCCGGCGACCCGGTCAGGCGGAAGCCAGCGACAGGCCCAGAGGACCAGCAGCCGCTGCCTTAAAGAAAGAAAGAAAGAAAGAAAGAAAGAAAGAAAGAAAGAAAGAAAGAAAGAAAGAGAGAAAGAGAGAAAGAGAGAAAGAAAGAAGAAAAGAGAGAAAGAGAGAGAGAAAGAAAAGAAAGAAAGAAAGAAAAGAGAGAAAGAGAGAAAGGAAGGAAGGAAGGGAAAGAAAGAAAGAGAAAGAAAGGAAGAAAGGAAGAAAGAAAGAAAAAGAAAGAAAGAAAGAAAGAAAAGAAAGAAGGAAGGAAGGAAGGAGGGAGAAAGAGAAAGAAAGAGAAAGAAAGAAAGAAGAGAGAAAGAAAAAGAGAAAAAAAGAAAAAAGAAAGAAAAAGAGAAAGAAAGAAAAGAAAGAGAGAGAGAAAGAAAGAGAAAGAAAAAGAAAGAAAGAAAAAAAAAGCAAGCAAGCTAAGCAAAGTATGGAAGGCAGAGATAAGAACAGGGTTGGGGGCTGTTGAAATAAATTTCTGATCCAAGATGGAACCGCTCCTGCCCAGGGTGCCACCTCAGCAAATGGGAATTTCAACAACTTCCTCGTACTTATGAATGCTGTGCTGGATCAGAAACTGTGTCCAGCCGCCAATCTGCAAATACGAAGTCGACTCTGGGCCTTCTCACCCCAAACAAGGTTGGCTGTGTGACCGCAGCCAATCGGATGTTTTTTACGTCTATTATTAGTCTCTTCCTTGTATTTTTTTTTCTTTCATATTCTATAAAATCTTCTTATCCCCCCACCCCCAATTTTGCAGTTCTCCTCAAGGAGACTGTTCACTTCAGCAAGTGTGAAAGTTTGCATCGCCTAAATTGTTTGTTTATTTACTTATGTATTTATTTTTTAAAACAGTTTTTGTCCATGAGGAATGGGATCTGAAGCTGGCTACAAATGGCCTTGGGGAGGACACACAGGCCAGGCGCCCCGGAACCCACTGTTCTCTCCTTGTTACCAGGGCAGGGCTGTGGGTAAGTGGCTCTAGGATTTGAGGGCACCCCCTTACATGATGAGAACTCTTAAGATCTACTCTCTTAGCAACTTTCAAGTGTGCATGACAGCATTATTAACTCTAGTTGCCACGCCGAGCATCACATCCCTATGACTTACTTACTTTACAACTGGAAATTTCTACCTTTTGACCCACTTTACCCGTTTCTCTCACCTCCACCCTTTGGCAATCACTAATCTCTTCATCTGTTCTCTGTATCCACGTGCTTGTTTTTGATTTTGTTTAAGATTCCATACACAGGTAAGATCATATGATATTTTTCTCTGTGTGACTTACTTCATTTAGCATAATGCCCTTGAGGTCCATGCATGTTGTTGTAAATGGCAAGATTTCATTCTTTGTCATGGCTGAATAATATTCCACCATGTACATATGCCATATTTTCTTTTATCTGCTTATCTGTGAGAGACACTTAGGTTGTTTCCATGTTTGGGCTATAATGCAGCAAACATGGGAGTGCATATGTCTTTTTGAGTTTGTGTTTTTTTCTTTAGCTAAATGCCCAGAAGTGGAATTAACCTAAAAATATTTAGTTTTTTTTTTTTTTTTTTTTTTAAGGAACTTCCATACTGTTTCCCAGTAGTGGCTGGACCAACTTACATTCCAACCAACAGTGCACAAGGGTTCACTTTTCTCCACATTTTCACCAAAAATTTTTATTTCTTGTCTTTTTGATAATAGCCATTCTAATGGGTATGATGTCTCATTGTAGTTTTGATTTGCATTTCCCTCATGATGAGTGATGGTTGAACATCTTCTCATGTACCTGTTGGTCAGTATTTATGTCTTCTTTGGAAGAATGTCTCTGGATCCTCTGCCCCCTTTTTTAGTCAGATTGTTTATTTGCTATTGAGTTGTATGAGTTCTTTATGTAATTTGGATATTAGCCCCTCACCAGATATATGATTTGCAAATATTTTCTTCTATTCAGTAGATTGCCTTTTCATTCTGAGTCAATTTTTGTGGATAGTGTAAGACAATGGTCCAGTTGCATTGTTTGGCATGTGGCTGAGTTCTCTGACTCTGCTTTGGCAACAGTTCTCCATTGATCCCAGCTCTGGTCACTCACTTTAGCTGCTAATACTATTTTTTCATGAGGAAGCAGAACGGAATGTCTACCATCCTTTCTTGGCCCAGCGCGAGCCTCAGCTTCCAGGATGACATAGCCCTCAACGAGTGTAGCAGCACCACAGGACAGCTTGATGGGAGGTGCTGATGGCACCCTTCTCTCCATTAAGCTGTAGCAAAGTAAAGCAGTGTGCTTGTGCTGGCTGGGCAGCTGTGAAACAAGTCGTAGCCTAGGTCCTCTCTCCATGTCCCTACCATATAGATGTTCCGGAGCTTCTTTCTACCTCTACCACCCCCATTGCCTCTCCTGAACTCTGTTGTATGGAGTCTACGAGTCTACGGCACACAGTTTTGTCCTGTTAAATGCTGCCTGTGGTCGTATTATGTCTTCTCCCTTCAATGGCTGTGCGTGGAGGGCAGGGAACTTGCTCCACCACCTTGTATCTGACTCAAGCTGGGCATGCTTGCTGGTGGAATGGACTTCCCACTGTTGTCCCGTCTTCATTTCTTCCTTCCAATTCTTGCTTCTGGTCTATAGTAGCAGCCTGCTGATAAAATGCTCACTTCTAGCAATGCTGTTTCAACCCAGGCTGATGAGAAGAGATTTGACCTGAGGAACGTAAAGACCTAGCTGAGGGGAGAACTTGACCAAGAAAATGTTAATTACCAGTTGAGTCACTATCACACCATTGCATTGTGACTGCATTGAGGCTCCCATTGGGGGGACTGCAGAAATAGTTTTCTTTTTGAAGGCATTGTGGGAAAGAGAGTGATGGAGCTGAGGCAGTACCCTGGGTTGGGGGCAAGCTGGTGTTTAAAGACAATGAAAGGCCAATGAGAAATACATAGGAGCATTGAAGGCTGAAACCAAAGCATCCCCTCCAAACTGGAGTTCCCTGAGTATGTCTCAGAGAAAGGCTGTGCTAGCAGGTTTGGAGAGGAAGCAAAGATGCTAATGAAGCGTGAACTGGCTGCTTTCAGCAGAGCCTTCTGGGCACCACGCCACCATCTCGCTTTCTTTCCTACCCATTTATTTATTTATATTCTTAATTAATGGAAATTTCAACTCCCATTAGATCAGGAGAAGTCAGTAATAAACAGCCGCAGCTTTAAGCAGGCAGAGCTACTGGGGAAGGGCAGAGGCTTCTTTTTCTGCTCCTGGATTCTAGTCACATGGCTGGCCTGAGCTCAGGAGAGAAAATCCATATGCTAGCTCTGTGTAGGAGAGCCAGGAGCCTGTGATGGGCCACTGACCTCCATGGTTATCTATAAGGTTTTTTTTCTTCAAACATTGAGACTTTTCCTCTTAATTCCCCTTGTGGAATCAGATAGCCCAGGTTTGAATCCTGCCTCCCTTTGCAACCTTGGGCAAGTTAATTAACCTTTCTGTGTCTCAGTCTTTTCTGTTAAAGAAGGTAATAGAACCTATTTCATAGGGCAGTTGTGGGTCTTAAATGAGGGAATATGGGGTGAAGCACGTGGCATAGTGCCTGGTCCATAGTGAATGCTCATTGAATGTTACCTATTTTCATCATCGTCATCCAGAACCCGTATGAACACGTATGAACATTGCTTCTCTCTCACGGGCCTCAAGCAGCCCAGTAGAAGCCCCTTCCAGGAGCAGGGCTAGTGAGCACCCTCTTTCAGGAACATCCTGACACTCCCTGCTCTGGGTTCTGGCATCTGATTTGAGAATAGCATTCCAAATCAGGCTAAAGGAGCGGGGGGGGGGGGGGTGGGTGGGGGGGGGGTGGGGGGGGGGGTGGGGGGGGTGAGGGGGGGGTGCGGGGTGGGGGATGGGTTTGAATCCAAAGCCCTGAACCTCAGAATTGTTGGTACCACTTATAAGTCCTGAAAAGCTCTGCTTGGGTATAATCCAGGGCTCAAATGTTAATGTGGGTCACCTAAGACCCAAAAGCCCTTGATGGGCTGAGACATGGTAGAGTGATGAGAGCTGGAAGAAATAATGAGTATCCCATAGTGAGAGGAAAGCTCCTAGCCCAGTTTTAAAGGAAGGATGCAGCAAGCTCCCAGATAGCTGGCTGAGTCTGCCGACTCAGGCCCAGGAGGGAGAGTGAGTGTAGCCACCATCTGATGTCATACCTCTTTGGTTTGACTCCTGGTTCCACAACTTTCTGGCTGTGGGACCTAGGACAAATCTTGTAACCTTTGTAAGCCTCAGTGTCCTGACATGAAAAATGAGCATGAGAATAGCTGTGTTCTCCTCATAGTTGTGGGTAGGATGTCGTGAGATACCATATGAAGTGATTTATAGAATGCCTGGCAAGCTCTCAGAAACTGGTAGCTGTTATGATTAGATCTGTTTTATTTATCCTTGTGTTTTCAATGCCTATGATGGTGTCTGCTTATAGTGAGTACTCAAGAAATATTTGTTAAGTAGTCAAATGGAGAATGGCATACTTGGGACAACCCAGTAAACTTTTTGGGCTTGGTAGCCCTAATAGAGAGTCCTGCTGGATGGCCTTGAATGCCATATCCAGATCCAAATACCGGGATTCGGTGCCAAGTGCACAGATGCCTTCTGGGCCTAGGATTCCTGGGCTTGAGAGTAGTATGCTGTTTTACTTCAAGGAACAAATTTCTCTTTTTCTTGTGAAGATGACATTACATATTGACAAAGAGCAAAGTAGCAAAGGTCCCAGTTACCGCTGGAGAGAGAAATTTAAACTTCTGAGTTTGAGTCTTAAATTACTGGCACCCTTTTGGGTAAAAAGGATCTACTAGTTATCTTGAATACACTATTGGATTTCATTTCTAGAGGGAAAGAGTAAGCCAAAAGGTGAGCAAGACATTAACCAGCATTAAGAAAGAACCACAGCACAATTGGAGAAGAATTGTTACTCTATTGGGTAGATTTGCACTCTCTCCTCACCTTGACTACCTCTTTCACTTTGTGGCTCACCTCATCTTGGATAGGATACAGCAGAAATGGAAAAGGTCCCCAGAAGGGCAGAACAGATGGATATGGGGGGAGGGGCGACTTCCGCACCAAGAAAGATGAAACATTTCACTCTGAAGGGAGCAGAGGAAAGGGGTGAGCACTTTCTGAGGTGGCGGTGTAATGAATGGGAGCAGTGAGCCAATTGCAGGCTCCTCTTGCCCTTTCCCCTAATAGGAGAAAGAGGCCGCACTTGACAAAATTAAAAGGGAGCAAATTTAGAACTGATGAAAGGAAATGCTCTCCTCTCAATGTGTAATTAACCTGTGAAGGAACCTAACCTGCTCACTATTAACTGAGGCAAGCCGTTAGCTGGGCTTTCAGATGGCTGGAAGAATAACAGCCATTTTGGCAGTTACACTGGTTAAGCTTACATTTCCTGAGGTAATTCATCCTCGGTGCTCAGACATTACATGATGGCCAGCTTGAGAAGAGGCACATCCCCTGGGATACAAAAGTGGAGGTGAGGTTGGGCCTGTAGGCAGAGAGGACATTAGCACCTAGGAGGCTGTGAGAATGATTCAGGAAAGCTGGCAGGCTTAACAGAGGTCACACAGCTGCTTTGAGGCAGAACCCTGAGCCCCAGCTTCCTGCCCTGAGCCAGCATCCTGTCCCTCATGGTGTGTGGCCCCTGGAGGGGCTTAGGGGGTCACTGTGATGACTCTTGGCCCTTCCCCCCCCCCCCCCCCCCGCCCCGGCCCTTGCTGCTTTCCATTCCTGTCTGTGCTCACTGCATGGTTAGTGGGCAGCGGCCCCCTCCTGAAAGGGATGGTCAGAATCTAGGCCTGGGAAATCAGGACCATGGATGTGGGGAGCAGGAATTCTGACCCACTTCATGTCCATGAGATCTTGAGTCTCTTGGACAGAGCAAGCAAGACCATAGTACAGAACAGAGTAAAAGAAAGCTCGTTTTTTTTTTTTTTTTTTTTTTTTTTTTTTTGTGAGGACATCAGTAATCCTGGTTCAACTGTTATCTCACTTCTTCCTAGATGTGTGACCGTAGGCGACTTGCTTCATGTCCCTGAATCTCAATCTCATTATCTTTATTTAATACTGCCTTCTTCATACACATCTGGGGCTTCACTGAAAAGCATGTGGCATGCAGTGGCACACTAACCATTCAAAAATTGGCAGGTAGAATTATTAGAACTGGAATTAGCACAAGCTGACCCATTAGGAGAAAACCTTGCTTTAATCGTTTAGATTTGTTCTCTCTCTATCCTTTAACCTCTCATTCATTCAACTTTTTGAACACCTAGTATGCACTGTGTTAGGTACTCCATATCCAATGGTGAATGAAGTATGGTGCCTATCTTCCTGGAGTACATAACTAAGTGGAGGAGACACTCAGGCCTAAAGAAGAAAAAAACACACCAAAAGCTGCAGTGCAGTAGACACATGCTGCATTGGAGGTGGAGATTTCTGAAGCACTGTGGAGTCCTAGAAGGAGCTTTTGCCCATTAGATAAATATTTATTAAGCACTAAGTGCTAAGTACTGTGATAGGCATTCATCAAGTCATTCACTTGTCAGGGAAATCCCACCCTCAGGAAAAGTGACGTCTTGGAAAGGCATTCTGTTACTTATTGGGAATTCCAGAAAACATTCCAAGAATCTGAGCCTACGCCAGACAGTGTAATCAAACATAGCTCCAAGTGAGCATTATTTATTACCCGAGGATATTCTGAATCACTCAGAAGTGGTTCCAGATACTTTTTGTTGTCTTGGTGAAAGATGCTGGTAGGAAGTCCCAGAAAATGATCAAGAGGGACCCTGTAGAATAGCCAGGCCCCTTCTCAGAAGTCTGTGCCCTCTGCCCTCTTACCCATGAAGATTCACCCTCGATCTTCTCAAATATCCTAAGTCTATGATAGAATCTGAAATGCCTCCACAGACCCCAATAAATTTCTCTTTTTTTGCTATTAAATTTAAATTTTTTTTTCTAATTTTGGTTTTAAAACTGTTTATGATGGGTGATTTTTAGAAATTACATCCATATTCAAGAATTCTCATGGGATGAGGAATCTTAAATGATTTTCTAATATAATGACTTTTTTGATGAATACCAAATTGAACAATTAATGGAGTCGACATAGTATTACATCTTGTAGACATTCAATTAAACACTTAATTTCAGTTTTACACTTTTTGTATTTGGAGCCACTTTTGTTTTTTTAAGGAAGGTCTAAGATATTTATAAGATATTTGGGAAGCTTTCAGACTGGAGGCTCCATTGAAGCAGCAGCAGGCATCTTCTTGCCAGCTGGTAGCTCCCACCCCTTGTTTCACCCTTGAGGACCCCTGGAGACTGCTGTTAGTGAGCCACACCACGGTAGATCTAGGTCCTGTGCCTGCATAGAAACGTGGGTGGCAATTGTTGGTAAGGCCTTTTTCCCCAGCTCTCAAATGAAACTGATCCTCCATTCTCTTGGTCCATTTTCCTCCCTATTTGTCCTTCCCCTGTTCTGCTGCTTTTCATCCTTTCTCTTTTACCTTCTCTCCTGCCTGTGGCTTTGTCTATGACTAGAGTAGCCAATGGGTTCCCTAGACCTGCCCCACTTTGTTGATGCCTTTGAAGTCATTTCTGATCCCAGTGAGAGCATCACAGAAGGGGAGGGTTGGCCGAAAACTCCCACACTTGCAGAATTTAAGACAATAATGGAGACACTTGGATTAAAACTGGGAATCTAAAGTGCCTGCCATGTATTTCTTTACAAAACCAATGTCCAGTATCTTTTCAAAGTAGCCAGTCTGAAATGAATGGCTGAACTTTTGTCCCTGGTAAAGTTTTACCGAGCAGAGAGACTGCTGGAATTTTCTTGTTAGACTATATCCAAAGCATCATTTGCTCTAAAGCTGTTGCCTCTGTGCAGAATGCCCTTCTCCTGTCTGCCTCATGACTCCTTTCCTCACATCTCAGCTGTAGGTCATCTCCCTGTGGGCCCATTCTTCACCTCCCTGGGATGATCTGAGTGCTCTTTCTTTGGGGTTCTACTACCCTTAACAGTGTTCACACATCCATTAAAGCAGTGCCCATCTTCTATCATAATGGTTTGCTTTATTGTCATATCCGACTCCCACTGTAAACACTGTTTGTGGCCAAAGGCCCTACCTACCTCCATCTTCATACCTTCAGCTCTGAGCTCAGCATTTGGCATATAGTGGATCTAGAGTAATGAGATAAATGGTTGGAACCCATGGACCCTTCTTTTTGCAGTGATTGTGAATCCTTTTCAACTTTGTCTAGCCAAACCAGGAAAGACTACATGCTCGCTCTGTCTTCAGGAGAAAGTCATGATGAACATCTATTCACCTTCAGTGTCCCTTCCTTCAAATGTCCCCAATTATGAATCATTAGCTCCAGGATCTACCACCACCATAGATATTTTTAAGGCTGGGATAAAGAAGCATGGGTGTAAATAGGAATAAATACCTCTGGCTGTAAAAATAAAATAAATCAATATCACTTCTCTGTGGCCAGAGATGCTTAATACGCAAAGATTGCTGCCAGATTGTAAAATATGTGTTTAGCAGGTGCTGAGGGCAAATTAAAGCTGTAGGAATGAATAGCCCAACTGCTTTTCTCATCCTAGAATGAAATAACTTTTTCTTTAGCATTAGATGATGAATCTAAGTCTGCATCCATGGACTTGATTCTGAAAGTACTGGTTTTACTTCTAGACCTAGGCAGTGTGAGCTGCTCATGGTCACCGGCTGCTTTCAGCTGGAATTGGAGATGCCTTCCAGGTACTTTTGTTGGCCTGGGGGGCCCCAGAAATCCACTACGAGCTCCTTCAAATGCATCTTCTCACATACTGTCACCTGATTAGCATAGGATAAAGTGCCTGCTGACCTCCCTGTCTACCTTCCCAATCACCATTTCAAACTCCTTTCCAGGCATTTCCTCCTTAGGACCTCTGCTCAAGTCTCACGAGGCTACTTGGACCTTCCCTGGATGCGCTGTGGGAATTCTTGCCCATCTACCTCTGGGTGTGTCTCTCTGTCAGCCTGGAATGTCCTCTTGCCTCGCCTGAAATATGGACTTGTTCTTTGAAGCTCTACCCAAGGTCACTTTACTGTATCTCAGTGCTCTTCTGGCTTAGAAACCCTCTCCTTCCTGGAGGAACTGATTTCTCCTTAATCTTTGATCTTAGATGACCTTATGTATCTCTTAATTATGGCTCTTACCACATTCTGTCATAATTGATTTCTACGATGATTATAATAATTATTCCATCAACAAATCCTGTCAGCTCTACCTTCAGAATATATTCCAAGTTCGATTACTTCCCACCACATCCACCTCTACCACTCCAGTGCAGACCACGGTCATTTCTAATCATGATTACTGAGCTCTGTGTGACCTGATCTCCTTGCCTCCATGTCTGCCTAACTACAGAGTATCTTGCACGTGGAAGCTAGACAAAGATGAATTAAACTGTGTAACTCTTTGCTCACAACCATCAGTGTTTCCCATGTGTATTAGGATTCTCTAGAGAAACAGAACCAATGGGACGTGTCTGTGTATAGAAGGAGGTTCATCATAAGGGATAGCTCACATGATTATAGAGGCTGGCAAGTCTAGAATCTGCAGTGTGGGCCAGCGGCCTGGAAACTGAGGAGAGTTGATGGTACAGTTCTGGCCTGAAGGCCTGAAGCCCAGAGACCCAGGAGAGATGACAGAAGATGTCTGAAGGCAGGCTGCTGGAGAATTCCCTCTTGCTTATGGACACTGGTTTTTTTTTTTTTAACCATGGATGGCATGTTCTTGCACCTCAGGCCTTCTCTCTGCTCTCAGAGAGTACTAAAGGAACACTCTCCTCTCAGATAATAGCATCTGTCTTTCTCCTCTCAGATGTCTGTATTCAAATGACACCTCCCCAGGGAGGCCTTCCCTGCTCTATTTCTTCCACATTATTAATACCCCCGCTCCACACCACTACCCTCCCCCCCACCCCAGTCATTCTCTGGTTTATTACTCTGTTTTATATTTCTTCATGGTTTTTATTTATCTATTCATTTTCTGTCTCTTTATCTAGAGTGTAAACTCCATGGGGGCAAGGGACTTCATCTGTTTTGGTCACTCTTTTTTTTTTTTCAAAACGAGATGAGGGTTTTATTTGTTGTTGTAGTTTTTTTTTTTTTTTAAAGATGTTATTTATTTCTTCATTCATGAGAAACACAGAGAAGAGCGAGAGAGAGGCAGAGACACACGCAGAGGGAGAAGCAGGTTCCACGCAGGGAGCCCAATGCAGGACTCGATCCTGGGTCTCCAGGATCATGCCCTGGGCTGAAGGTAGCACTAAACCCCTGAGCCACCCGGGCTGCCCTATTTTGGTCACTTTTATATCCTTAGTACCTAAATCAGCACCTGGTACATTACAGGCAGCCAACTAACATTTGTTGAATAAATGAATGTTTTGAAAATATATTAATAGCTAACACATATTAAATGCTTACCATCTCTTTTTATGTTTATAAAAAGCTGTGGGGTAGACTCTGATCCTTTGTGGAAGGATCCATGAAGCCTAGACTTTGTTGGTCTTGCTCAGTTTGTTTCCCAACAGCTAGAACAAATAATATATAGTCAAAAGTAATTTGCTAAATGAATGCATGAACAAGGCAACATTTTATAGAGTGACATAACTTGTCTAAGCTACTCTGTAAGTAAGTGGAAGAACTAGGATTTCAACCTGGGTAATCTAACTCCCATAGCACAACCTTTACTGCTATTTCCTGACTCAGCTTTGATCTCTGTGCTGATGGTGGCTCAGCTTGTCCATCTTTATTCCCCCAGCTTGTGGTACAATGCTGATACTAAATAAATATTTGTGAATAGAATGCATTCTGGTTCTTTGATCCTCCAAGCTCTACTGTGACTGAGGTAGACCCTGAGGGCTCAGAGGGCAGAACTCCTAGAGGGTGACATTGCACTCACCCTCTCATTGAAGCCTGAGTGCCAGGGACTGGGTGATACCACCACGGGGTGGGGGGTGGGGGCGGGACGGGGGATGAAGCCCACTCCCAGCACCGTGGGCATCCCCGGGTTTGACCCTTCAGTCGGGCTCTGCGGTCCGGAGCTGGCACCGGACCAGTGCCCCGCGGCCCCTGCCCCTGACCCCCTTAGCCAGCTAGCCCCGGGCCCGTGCACCTGCTAGGCCTTCTCCTGGCCCTGGCTGTCTCACCTTGTAGCCCTAGAGCTTTCTCCCATCTCCATCCCCGGACTATGCTCTAGTGGTTTGCTGCTGCAAGCTTCCACCCTTCACCTGGCCTCTCAATAAATTTATTATCAACGGCTAAAAAAAAAATGCATGCATAGAAAAAATTCTCATGCATGCATAGGGGTGGAGAACTCAGAATTTGCTGTGGAACAGACCTAGGTCCTTCTAGTGGTGTGATGTTGGATCTCAGTTTTTCTATCTGCACGACGGGGATAATAGTAAATGTCTACTTTCAAGGATTATTTTTAGTCTGAACCAAAATAATATATATAAATCTTTTAGCTCTCTGAGCCTTACACACTGATTGCTCAACAAATGCTAGCTGTTATTACTTGTTGACCTTCTTCCTCTGACCTTCTGCAGCACATGTCTTGTTATTTGCACCCAGTCTATCACTCCTCAGATACCACAGTACATCACTGGCTGCATGATGGGCCTCTGGAACATGGAGATGGGTGGAGACCATGCCTTACACTTTTGTATTTTTGAATAGAGTGGTAGTGGTGCTTTGTACCTTATGGTTGCTCCACACTTAATTCATTCCTGCAGCTTCCACAAGAGCTCTGTGTCTCCAGATCTCCATGACGCTTCCATGAAAGTCAAAGGCAAGTTTCAGCTGACAGAATTGGCAGTTTTTGTCTATACCAGTATTCTAGGGAATCTTGGATTGAGCAAGAGTAGTTTAAGTGGTCTGAAAACAGTAAAAATGTATCCCTCAGCACATTCCTTGAAACTCCTGTCAGGCATTTCTGTTTACTCGTGGGAAGAATCATAGTAATGCAAATGTCAAACGGAAATACTGAAAAATTCTGCTTTGACCTCAATTCCCAAACACTTGAGAGAGAGAGCGCCTGGTATTCCAAAGGAATCTAGACCATATTCACAAGAGGGGTGTGGATGAGGGAATAGGGAGTAATGGAGGAGAAATATTCTGTAAGATGGTCAGGGAAGGAGTCATTTGAGCAGAGATGTGATTGATATGAGAAACCAAGTTATGCAAATCTAGGGAGAGGGAGAGCAATCAGGCAGAAGGAATAGCAAATGCAAAGAATCTGAGGTATTGAATGTTAAGTATGTTTGAAGAACAGTAAAGAGGCCAGGGTGGTAGGAGCCTAGTGAGCAAGGGGATGTGGTTGGAGATTAGGAAGCTAAGAAATTAGGAGGCGAGGCCACCTAGAGCTTCACAGGCTATGGCAGGGATTTTGGATTATGGGCAGTCACTGGGGAGTTCTAAGAAGAGGAAAGACATAATATGATTTATGTTATTTACTTTTCTTAAAGAAGTCTGGCTGCTTTGTGGCTTGCAGGGAGACCAGAGTGAAAGCAGACAGACCAGGAAGCTATTACATAGTCTGGGTAGGAGACTGTGGTGGCTTGGTAGGAGTGGCAGTATTGAGAACTGGTTTGTTTTGAACTGTATTTTGAAGGTAGATCCCATAGGATTTTTAGGTGGATTTGAAGTGTTTAAAGTGATGTACAGGAAGAAAAGAGGAGAGCTTTTTCCCCCCTCCCGTGGAGCAACTGAATGATTTGATTCAATGAAATGGAGAGAACACAGGAAGGAAAAAGCTTTGGGGAGACAACAGGTGGGAACCATCAATTTTGGATATGTTAAATTTAGATATCCCAAAGAGATATTGAATAGGAAGTTGGTTAAAGAAGCCTGAAGGTCAAGGGAGAGGAGAGAGGTAATGATCTACATTTAAATCTCATTTTTGGGATTTAAAGCCATAGGAGTGGATGAGATTAGAGAGTGAAAAGAAAGAAAGGAGGAGTGATAAAGCCTCATTCCTGGGGCACCTCAACATTTAGAGGTTGGAAAGAGGAGGGGCCAGTGAAGGAAACTGAATAGCAGCAGTGATGTTGGAAGGAAACAGGAATGTGGTGTCAAGTTAAAAGACAAGTTAAAGTCAAGTTCTGTTAGAACTTCATTTTAAGGAGGAAGTGATTTCCGCGTCAAATGTCTCCAGGAGGTCAAGTAAGGAGAGCAATGAGAATTGACTATTGGGGTCAATACAAGAACCGTACAAGAGTGCTCATAGAAGCACTGTTTATTTTTAGCAAAATATTGGAAGCATTCCCAAATGTCTATCAACAGGAGAATGAGTAAACATACTGTGCTATGTTTGCACAGTAGAATTTTATTCTGCTGAAAAATGAATGAGAATCATGTGGATAAATCCCACAAACATGGCAGTGAGGAAAAAAGTTGAGGAATATGAGCAGTTGAATACCACTTACAAAGTTTAAAGCATGCAAAACAAACATTGCTTAGAGGAACCTACATAGTAAAAGTATAAAGAAATACATGGAAATACAACGTAGGAAATTTAGGATACTGGTTATTTTAAGAGTGGGGAAAGAGAGTGATTCAGGAGGGATGCACAGGAGACATTCAGCAACATAGGTAATATTTTGTTTTTTAAGCTGGGTGGTAGGTACACAGATAATCACTGAATTATTTATACTTTTTGCATGGTGTAAATATTGCCAAAGAAATTCTAAATGAAAAGAAAAACAATAACTTAACCACCAAATTTGTCAATATGGGAGTCATTTGTGACTAGGACAGAAGCATTTTCAGTGAAGCATTTAAAGGGCAAGCTGGTTGAAGTGGGCTTGAGAATGAAAGGGAGAGGGAAAGTGGAAATAATAAAGACAGATGACTCGAGTTCTGCTTACAAAGGGGGCAGAGAAATGGAGTGGTCGCTGGAGGAGGATGACAGATAAAAGAGGGTTTGATTGACAGAATGACTCCGGATGTAAAGTTTGCTAAGGCCAAGTAATATATGAAATTAAAATATAGTTTATGCTTTATTATCTATCTTTAGGAGATAATCCAGACCCCCTGGATTCCCTTTGGTATTTTGGCATTTGACTATCGGTGTTCATTAGCATCTTCACCAGAGGAGAAAGAACTCAAATCAGTCCCTTTGGATACTGGTGAAAATAATTTAGTAAAAGCCTCAGTTGGGGAGGAGTTGGAAACAACTCATTTAAATGAGGTTTGGGATTAGTTGTGGATTAATAAAGATAGAGCACTGAATAAAAACATCACACAGAATATGCAAACTAGTTCAGGTGTTTTAGAGTGTATGGTCTCTGGAATTAGGAAGTTTGTTCAAAATGGTGTGCAAAGGCCACTTAAAACCACAACTTACAAAAAAATTTCACAAAGAAGGTGGGTTTAGGGAGGCTTTTAATGTAACTGTTATTCTGCATATAAGATCTGTTACCATAGTACTGTGATGGTGGTTATTGTTATTTTTCTAGTCGCTGGTGGGGGTTTATGAAGATTCTTTCACCATATATCTGGAGGCTCATTTAGATCAAGGATACCTACTAGCAAGATAATTATTATAATAACATATAAATTATACTGAATATAATTTACAGAGAATCTGTTGTGTGCCATGCACTGTTGTAGGCATTATGGATGATTTCTCAAACTCTTACAGCCTTCATGCAGAGTAGGTTTTATCTCCATGTGTCAGGGAAACTGAAGGAGAACAGAGTTCCATAGGGCAGTAAGTTCTAGGGCTGGAATCAGAACTCTGGATGTCTAATTCCACAGCCTGGGCTGTCTCCATTTTTCTGTGCAGTCTCCATTAGGTCCTGCACACCATCAATTTAACTCCCTCTATGGGCTGCCATTGCTGACCAAGAGGGTTGGTCTTCTTGCTTCTTGGTGTGTTGTGTTCCTACTGACCATGAGACAATATGGGTAGGAGTGACCACTGTAGGAAATAAAGCAGTACGTCAGCTGGATGTTTTGAAGATCTGCAGTGAATTGGGAATAAAACCGTGACCGTACATTTTGAGGCCTTTTACTTTGCAGAACATCCTGTGTTTCTAAAACATCCACAGTGACTGTTGTTCTATATTATTTAAATGAGCAAGTGCCCTAGTTTCAGGAGGAAGAGATTTGTTTTTTTCATCAAATTTACTGCACATCTGTTTAAAGAATGTGGCAACAATGTGCATAAATCTCCAATCAAAATATTACAGAACAAGCCAATTTTATCATATTAAAAATGTATGGCCAGACACAATGTGCTGAAAATATGAAATTACCACGTGGTGCCTTTTTTTGCTTTGCTTATATTGGACTGTTTATCCCCAAATTATATCTTGGGCAAAAATATACCAGACAAAAGTTAAACTTGGCCCTAAACAATTATACTGATGTTATAAAAGTATATCTGTATAATATTATAATATGCCAACATTGCAAATATGTTTTTATAGCAATAGAATTTTTGTAATATCTTAGATTTTGAAACATTCAAATTATAAATGCTGTTACATATAATGATGTTTTATGGATATTGGATAATATTATAATATAGATGAATTTTGAAACTCCTTTACTAGAAAATCTTCAAATGTTTTCTAAGTAACAAGAAATCTCCCTTTGGAGGATTTCTAGTACTAATTGGTATTTTGTTTCTTTTGGGTAAGGTCAGCAAATCAGTGAAGATCCAGCTAGACTTTTATATAAGCAGGCTAAAAACCTTCAGGTTTCAAGATAAGAATATCATCTTTTTTATTAGGTTTTTAATTTTAATTCCAGTCTAGTTAACACATGGTGTTATATTAGGGTGCAGTAGGGACATCATATTTACCTTCTCTCATGGAATAGCACCGCGACCATCGCCATCACATCATCTCTAGATTTGTGAGGCCTTCTCGTCAGAAGTACACTATTAGTCATCCCCTATACATTTTATTCTCAAAATGGCTTTATGAGATGATCTTTATTAGCCCATTTTATAGATGGAGAAACCAAAGTGTCGAAAGTTAATTGATTTGTTCTTGGCTGGACACCAAGATTTCTGCCTTTGAGAGGCTGGCATGTCTGTAATGTTTGATGATTTACAGCTTTATTTTAGCTGTATCACTTGGATGGTTCTCACAGCAGCGCTGCTCTAGATGAGGCAGCTGAGGTATCCCCTCAGAAAAGCCAAGTGACTCTCTCTCAAGGTCACCAGAATTTTCTGCCAAGCTTCACAGAAAACTTCACCGTGAAAAGAGAGCCTTTTATTGACTGGGTCTGTGATTGGCTCCAGGGGAGACATGATGACAGAGGTTGGGAGTGGGGGAGGGGAAAGGGCTCAAAGAAAGATCACTTTTTGTGAGGCTTTCTCTGCCAACCAGTCTTCATAGCCTTATGGCTGATTCTTATGAAGAGAGATTGCAAACAAAAAGTATAATGTGGATTTCACACAAACCCTCTGAAATGTTGGTAATACCCAAAAACTCTCTTTAAAGATTACATGATTACATGGTTCCCTGGGGTATCCTGGGGAAAAGGAAAGCTGAGGAAGCAGCTCAGAGTGGTACAGGCAGAGGAATCCTGGGATAGAATCACGCATGGGAAATGGCTCTGTCCATGGGAGTGGTGTGTCAGCGCATGGTGCGTGTGACCACCACTGTGGGCAGGATGGGGAAAGGACAGCAGACAAGGCTCTGGGCTATCCCTGGGCTATCCCTGGGCTCTTCCCGCAGAAGCTGGCATGACTCTGGGGAGGCATGGCACTGAGCTGGCTGTACAACAGTAATTCAGGACACACTCACCCACACCAACCCCTACCCCTGCCTTTGGAGGAAGAGAAAAGTGTGGTGTGTTGGAGACACGGGTGGGAAGTGAGATCAGGGTGATAAGAGGATACTAAAAATGGACAGGAACTGAGGAGGATAAGACCAGAGAGGTGGGGTGGGGTGGGGGAGGTTCTGGAATACGAGTCTCAGATGGGTGAAGTTACTTTGCTAGGCAATGGGTGTTGCTTGACAATACGTGAGCAGAGTAGTAGAGTAACCAGAGCTCAGCCTTAGGCAAATGATTAGGAATTGAGGTACTAGGTGTTTCAGAGTGGAAAGAATATTAGAATAGTATGATACTGATTAGGAGTCTTTTGATAATACAGAGATACTCCATTTGGCACAGGGCATGGGTTTCTGAAAATGGGAGTACTGACTGAATTGGTTCTACAAAGACTCAGTATAGCATGTCAGCCAAAGAGTGATTCAAGTAATGGATTACAAAGTATAAAATGCATGGGGAGTGGGGAGGAGTTGAGGCGAGATTAGTGAGGTCCATGGACTGGAAGCCCCAGGAAGGAGGAAGAAGTGGTATGATGTGAGTCCCTGAGTGAGGAACTGGATGGATGGCATGTTGTATGATTATAGGGTATAGTCCTCAGAAATAAAAGAGTTTCTGGTGGAGATAAGAAACTAGATAGAGAAGTTCTTGGGAGTTTGGAAAGTCAAAAACTGTTACGCAGAAGTCAGGGTGTTTGGGGCTGGTCAGGATGGTGGCCGACTTGGGGGAGGCTCTGCAGATTTCAGCAAATGAAGCACAGTGTCCGTTAAGGCAGTAGGTGACCAGGCTGAGGACTGCTCAACTGCCTCAGGGGAGGGAGCCAGGCTGGATTATGCAGGAGGGTGGAATGATGGTTTGGGAGTTGCTGGTTACAGGGTTTTGGACTGGCTGCAGATCTTGAAGAACATGGGGTGTTAGGTAAACAAGAAGACTCCACTTGAGATGGCTACAGGGGAAGTAGGGTTCTCAGGGGAACAGCATGTCCAGATAAGGGAGAAAAGGGACATGTGGTGAAGTTGCGAGTGCAAGGGTATTTAACAAATGGACAATCCAGAGACATAGGGCAAGGATTTAGGAGAAATGTGAGTGCCAGAAGTTGGATTAAGGGAGAAGAAACACCTAGCTGCTTAGAAATAAGGAAAAGAAGAGGCATAACCATCATAAGGGCCTCAACTGAGGAAGACTGAGTCATATGGCCTACATTTGCTAAGGCAAGAGGTCCTGACAGTCTTCTGGAGGTGAGGTGCAGCTTGCTCCCCAGGACTCATCTGTAGCCTGAAAGGGAGGTCCAGTCTCTGGGCAGCAATGGGTGGAGAGGCATTCAACGGGCTGGCATGCTCTGGGTACAGAGACAAAGCTGGGTGGGTGACATGCTCTGGGCATTTGAGGCAGGATACCAGGCCCTGAGATGTAGGGCTTGGCTCTGACAGGGTGATTTCACTAAAAAAAAAAAAACCCCAAAAACATCTGTGTCACATCCGTGTACAGAACTTCTTTCTTCCTAAAGTGAAAGTACTGTGCCATAGTTTACAAGCCCCCCGAACATCCAGCTCTTGCCTCCCTCTAAACACTTTTGTTTTGCCTCTTCCCTCATAAGGCATGTTTCAGCCATCCTGAGATGCTTATAATTCCTGAATGTTTTCTGCAGCTTCTGACTAGAATGCTTTCCTTCCTATACACCTTCCTGTCTCCTCTGCAGGCCTATGGCTCCTCAGTCTCCACTTGGAAGATTTCACTGAAGAATCTCCTCCTCCAGGAAACTTTTCCTGATCACCTTATGTTGGAGGAGGTGTCTCTCCTAGATCCTTTGTTATTACCAGGCCCTACTTAGCTTGGTCACTGCACTTGCCACATAATGTAATCTCCTTTTTATAGAAAGCCTCATCTGACAACTCTCAACTCTGAGAAACTTTTGAGCAAGACTCATGTCTTATTCACCATCACATCCTCAGCATCTTTCATGATACCTGACACATAGGAGAGTCTCAAGTTCTCAGAGAATGACTGGGATAGCAGGGGCTGAATTCGTTTATCCAGGGGGAAGAATCAAATGAAAGCATGGATTCCAGAGCCATTCTGAAAGAGAATTGACAAGCATTAGCAAAATTTTTATTTTTATTTATTTATTTATTTTTGTGTGTGTACACTTTTGAGTTTAGTGGAGGAGAAAAGAAGGTCTGAGAGCTGGGTCATAGGTAAGATTGCTGTACCATTAGCAGAAACAAGGAAAATGGTGGAGACAGAAGTTGGGAATGAAACTGATTTCATTCAGGATTGAGGCTCAGAGTAGCCTAGGGTGAAGGGCGATGCATACAAAGTAATGAAAATCAGGGGAGAGGAGAGACAAGAGGAGGTGGCTGACTGTCATGACAGAGGAGCAGTCACTGGAGATTCACCCTCTTCAGACATTTAGTAGAACAGAATACTTGTTATTATCCTTCTTAATGCTCGAATGCCACAGATTGATGTAGGCTTTTTTTTTTTAAACATAAAGCATAATCATCTCTGTTATTGCCTCTCAACCTCCCAACAATTTTATGGGGGTAGATATCCCTATTTTGCAGTTGACAGTGAGACATAGGGTTTTCACAGTCTCAGGAGGGGCAGAACAGACAGTAGAGTGGTCCTCCCAATTTCTAGCTCTTGCTCATTTCCCAGGACCACCCTTCTTCCCCTCAGTGGGAGGTCTTTCCTGCCCTCCCTGTAGCCTCTGTCATGGAGAGAAGTCACACCAGCAATCTGCCACTCCGGTGGCATGTGGCTATTTGTAACCACGAGGCCAGCAGCTTCACAGTTTCATCCTTGAGTTTTGTCAGACCCTGGGTGGGTGCCATCTACTCCTGGTAATTTATTTGGTTCTAAATTTGTCAATTAGGTCTAAAGCATCTAGTGCTTTACCACCACATTTTCTTTTTTCCTAATCTCTAGGTTCTGAGAGACAATTTGTGGCTAAGACTTTCTTTAGCATATTTTTTCAGTAAGTACTTTATAAGTATAGTTGGGGTTTATGTAGGACCAAGACTCAATTTTTATTGGGTCAAAACTCAGAATATTTTATCTATTGTAGTTTATATCCAGATAGGAAGAGTGGAGATATATTCTTCTTCTGTCAAAGGTTGTGGTTGTGGTTGGGGATTGTGATGGGTGATGTTTACCCCCTTCCTCCCTTTACTCATCATCTCTGTTATCCCCATCCTTCTACTGAAACCATTATAAAAATCTATAAATGATCTCCTGTATATCAAACCTAAATGGCTGTGCTGGTATCTCTTTTGTTCCACTGGAGTTTTCTGTGACATTTGAAACTTTTTTTCCCCCCCAAATCCCAGAATTCATCCTTGATTCTTTTTTCCTTTATATTTCCATTATGTTGATAATCACCTGTTTTGTTTTGTTTTTCTTTGTTTGGTGTTTCGCTTGTTAATATGGTGGGTTGCAAAATCAATGCCCAGAAATCAGTGGCATTTCTATACACTAACAATGAGACTGAAGAAAGAGAAATTAAGGAGTCAATCCCATTTACAATTGCACCCAAAAGCATAAGATACCTAGGAATAAACCTAACCAAAGAGGTAAAGGATCTATACCCTAAAAACTATAGAACACTTCTGAAAGAAATTGAGGAAGACACAAAGAGATGGAAAAATATTCCATGCTCATGGATTGGCAGAATTAACATTGTGAAAATGTCAATGTTACCCAGGGCAATTTACACGTTTAATGCAATCCCTATCAAAATACCACGGACTTTCTTCAGAGACTTAGAACAAATTATTTTAAGATTTGTGTGGAATCAGAAAAGACCCCGAATAGCCAGGGGAATTTTAAAAAAGAAAACCATATCTGGGGGCATCACAATGCCAGATTTCAGGTTGTACTACAAAGCTGTGGTCATCAAGACAGTGTGGTACTGGCACAAAAACAGACACATAGATCAATGGAACAGAATAGAGAATCCAGAAGTGGACCCTCAACTTTATGGTCAACTAATATTCGATAAAGGAGGAAAGACTATCCATTGGAAGAAAGACAGTCTCTTCAATAGATGGTGCTGGGAAAATTGGACATCCACATGCAGAAGAATGAAACTAGACCACTCTCCTTCACCATACACAAAGAGAAACTCAAAATGAATGAAAGATCTAAATGTGAGACAAGATTCCATCAAAATCCTAGAGGAGAACACAGGCAACACCCTTTTTGAACTCGGCCACAGTAACTTCTTGCAAGATACATCCACGAAGGCAAAAGAAACAAAAGCAAAAATGAACTATTGGGACTTCATCAAGATAAGAAGCTTTTGCACAGCAAAGGATACAGTCAACAAAACTAAAAGACAACCTACAGAATGGGAGAAGATGTTTGCAAATGACGTATCAGATAAAGGGCTAGTTTCCAAGATCTATAAAGAACTTCTTAAACTCAACACCAAAGAAACAAACAATCCAATCATGAAATGGGCAAAAGACATGAAGAGAAATCTCACAGAGGAAGACATAGACATGGCCAACAAGCACACGAGAAAATGCTCTGCATCACTTGCCATCAGGGAAATACAAATCAAAACCACAATGAGATACCACCTCACACCAGTGAGAATGGGGAAAATTAACAAGGCAGGACACCACAAATGTTGGAGAGGATGTGGAGAAAAGGGAACCCTCCTGCACTGTTGATGGGAATGTGCAGCCACTCTGGAAAACTGTGTGGAGGTTCCTCAAAGAGTTAAAAATAGACCTGCCCTACGACCCAGCAATTGCACTGCTGGGGATTTACCCCAAAGATTCAGATGCAATGAAATGCCGGGACACCTGCACCCCGATGTTTCTAGCAGCAATGTCCACAATAGCCAAACTGTGGAAGGAGTCCACAAAAGATGAATGGATAAAGAAGATGTGGTATATGTATACAATGGAATATTACTCAGCCATTAGAAACGACAAATACCCACCATTTGCTTCAACGTGGATGGAACTGGAGGATATTATGCTGAGTGAAGTAAGTCAATTGGAGAAGGACAAACAGTATATGTTCTCATTCATTTGGGGAATATAAATAACAGTGAAAGGGAATATAAGGGAAGGGAGAAGAAAAAGACTCCTAACTCAGGGAAACGAACTAGGGGTGGTGGAAGGGGAGGAGGGCGGGGGATGGGGGTGAATGGGTGACGGGCACTGAGGGGGGCACTTGACGGGATGAGCCCTGGGTGTTATTCTGTATCTTGGTAAATTGAACACCAATAAAAATTAATTTATTTAAAAAAATATGGTGGGTTGCATTGATTGATTTTTATTTATATTTATTTATTTTTTGATTGATTTTTAATGTTAAATCAACATTGCATTCCAGGAATAAATTCGACCTGGTCATAATGTGTTATCCTTTCTATATATTGTTAGTTTGTTAACATTTTGTTTGGAAATGTAGCATCTGTGTTCATGGGGCTGTTGGTCTATTGTTTGGTTTTCTAGTGGTGATGCTTTGTTTGGAGTATTAGGATAACATTGTCCTCATAGCCTGAATTGAGAAATATTTCCTCCTCTGTAATTTTTTGAAGGAAATTTGTTTTAGAATTGATGTTATTTCTTTCTTCAGTGTTTGTTAGAATTTATCAGTGGAGTTATCTGAGCCTGGAATTTTCTTTGTGGGAAGGTTTTCAAGTACAAATTAAATTTCTTTATTAGAAATAGGTCTATTCAGGCTACGTATTTATTTAGCTATGTATTTATTTATTTATTACCTAATTGTTTTATGTTATTGAAGTATACTCCACATATTTACTCTTGAGTGAGATTCTTAGTTTGTGTCTTGCAAGATATTTGACAATTTAACTTGTTGAATTTATAGGCATATAGGTGTTGATAATATTATTATCCTTTTGTTATCTGTATAATCTATAATGATGTCACCTCTCATACCCAATATGGCAGTTAGTATTTTCTTTATCTTTTTTTCCTGATCAGTGTTACTAGAGGTTTATCAATGTTACTGATTTTTTTTCAAAGAACCAGCTTTTGGTTTCATTGCTTTTTTTTCTATTTTCCTATTTCCTATTTCATTGATTCCTGTTTTGACCTTTATTATTGACTTTATTCGCTTACTTTGGGCTTAATTTTCTCTTTTCTTTCTTGTTTATTAAATTAGAAACTGAGATCATTGGTATATGACTTTTCTTTTTTTCTAATATAGGTGTTTGTTTAGTGCTAGAAATATCCCCTAAGTACTATATTACTAGTATCCCACAAATTCTGGTATGTTGTGTTTTCATTTTCATTCTGTTCAAAATTCTTTCTAATTTCCCTTTTAATTTGTTATTTGACCCATGGATTGTTTAGAACTGTGTTACTAAGTATCCAAATACTTGGATATTTTCCATATCTTTCTGTAATTGATTTGTAATTTAATTCCATTGTGGTCATGGAACATACTTTGTCTGATTTGAATCCCTTTAAATTTATTGAGACTTGTTTTATGGTCCCAAATGGTTTTTTTAAAATCAGAAGAATTAAACTTTGGGGATCATATTTGTGATGGTCAGTCAGCAATGCCCTTGTTAGCAATTTACTGCTTTTCAGTGGGCATCATCCAACTGGGCTGCTCCTCTTAAAACTCCCTTTGCTTCCTTGCTTCATCTCTTCAACCCTTTATATCCTTCAACCTATAGGACTCTTCTAGAGGAAGCATGAAATTTGCTTGCCTTATTTGATAGAGTGGGAGGGAGAAGTGTGGACTTTAGGCTGCATAAAGTCAGTCGGAAGAGAGGGAGAGAGGACAAATAAAGAAGTAATCCAAGGAAGGCTGAGCTGTGGCTATAAAGAGGCATTTTATTATTTGGTTCATAAACTGACTCTGAAGGCAGTTTCAAAAATGTTTTGAGCAATGACAACACTACTGGATTAACAGTTGTAGCTTTGGAGATTACTTTGAAGGACAGTACCATTTGCTTGTATGACTTCTTCAGTGCTTGAGAAAAAATTAATCTATTATTTTTAGCTAAATATGTATTGTTTTAGTGAACATTCCAGACTCATTGCAGTATAAGCATGAAGCAATTTTCCTTTCTTTGATCATTGCTTTTGACCATATTTGTCCAACTTTCCTTTCTTAGAATGGTATCATAGATGTTTTCCTGTAGCTTTTTGGCCACTTTCAGTTATTAAGAGTCCACAGTCTTGCTTTGCTAGTCCCATTTCCTGGACTGCCCATGGTGAAGGGATGTACCGTTGAGGAAGGGAAGGTCCCTCTTCAGCATTCCTTTTATCTTCTAGCATGTTGGAAAGAGAACCAAGATGAACAAATGGACATATGTATCCTATTCAGCTATTGCTTACCGTCTTGCTCAGCCAAATGAAGTTATTTTGGTGACAATGGAGGAGAGGGCCCCAAAGAATCAATTATAGAAACTGGGGGAGCCTGTGTATGGGGAAGACTGGCATCATGTGTCCCAGGTGAATGTTTGCTTATGGTGAGTGTTATGGTCTTAATGATCTGCACTTAGGTAGAGTTAGCCCGGGTAACCTGGAAGGTCTTTTCTTTTGACCCATAGGAACCTCTCACATCCTTGGTATCACGGTGGATGTTTAGTCAACTGAAATCCTACTACCTCTCTCTCTGCTTTGCTGCCTCCTTCTCGTTCATTTTTCACTTGGTCAAATAGGCAGCAAATTTGTTGCATAAGCAGATAATTTAACAGAGAAAAAGAGGCCATTCTCCTATTTTCTTCTGGTATCCTTGGTCTCTAAAAATACTTCTCTTTAAGCTCCCACTTTTGGCATAGAGGATGATAGGAACATAAGATGGAAATGAGGAGAAAATTGTGTACTCTTTCTTGTAATGTAATAAGATGTGCTACATTCTGTTGTAACAAACTCCCCTAAGCCTTGGGAGTTAAAGGCAACATGGAAAAAAATCTTGTTTAAGTTACTTCTCTATTGTTGGTAGGGAGGCTCTGTTTATCATTACTGAAAAGGAGCTACCCCCTGAATGGTGCTGGCCACTATGTCAGAGGGAGGAAAAGAAGCTCTGGGAGGCCCCACACTGAGCTAGAAGTGACACATGAGTTACACAACTAGTCCCATGGTCCTATCCACTGAAGGTCAGGACCTACTGTCTTCCCCAAAGGGAGGAGAACCAGAAATGCTCCACTGATAGCACAGGTGACCACCATGTTAGCCTCCATGCCTTGCTTCCCAGTGTTCTCTTTCTCTCTGCTCTCATACTTCCCCTCATGGTTGTCTGCTTTCATAGACAGTTGGGAGGTGGGGGTGGCATATAGGTGGCTGAGGCAATGATTAAGGAAGGCAGAATGTTATTCTACATATTGTTACACAGACATTCATGCAACACATTCCTATGCATATGAATATGAATGACAACTGTTCTAGCAAGGCAACGTTCAAGACTAGTTACAGGGATGGAATAAGTTGGGTTTGTAGATTCATTATCTAACTAAACCCTGGGCATATTTGAATACAGTTTCTATTATACAGTATAGGTATTTGCAAAAGGTTTTGTGGAAAACAATGTGGCCAAGGCTAAAGGGATGAAGTAGAGAAGATTCAGTTTATACATTTTAAGACCCACGTATGTTTCATATAGGATAAGGGTCAGTGTGAATCCAGCAGCTGAGGTGAGGCTATAAAATTTGATGACATGGCAGTTCAAGAAAGCTGAAATCCCTTTTACTTTTAAAATACCTGACTGGTAAATAATATGATTGCAACATCTATGTTTGTGACAGGGATTTCTATTAAGAAAAGTGGATAAAAACAAACGTTTAGCAAGCAGCCAGTGAAAAATCCTCAAGCCTTTTAAAATTCTGTGTCCTAAACAAGGGTGCTGTGTACCTTCTCATTTGTTGTAGTTAATATAAAACCATAATGCCATTTTTCCCTGCCAGGCATCTCCTCATACTTTGATGTCTTTGTTCCAGGACATTTTGCCCTCAGAAAGGTGGGCTCCCTATATGAATCTCCCCAGACCACTGCAGCCCACATTCATTTTTCCCCTCTTTGAACCTTTGTACTTGGGGTCATTGCCACACAGCTGTTCTCCCCGTGATCCTCAGTGGCTGAGCTCAGTAGTGATTTGAGGGCAGGGAACACACTGTATTTGAAACACTAACAGTGCAAGGATTTTATGGATATCAGAACAAGTGAAGGATAAAAGAGGATCTTTTGGGGGTGTTTGGGGCCTAACAGGATTGCTAGACAGACAGACCTGTAGTCTACTCACTGAAGCAGATTTTAGTTATAAGACAGACATTTCAGTAACATTTTAGCTTTTGTTGGGAGTGGGAGAGTGACATGTTAATTTTGGAATCTGGGCCTCAGACACATGGATTTACCAGGGTGTAGAAGTCAGCTCAGGGAGCATAGATGTGAGGGTAGAGAAACTGAACAAACCTTAATCTCTTACAATTCCTATATTACAGTGTTTCAGCAAATATTTTGCCAAAGGATTTTCTGGATGAACTTCAGAGTGTAAGAGGTTCACTTCGTGGCTCAAAGAGCTGTGCAAATGATTTTATTTTATTTTATTTTTTTAAGGAAATGAACATTGTTTCAACTGACATTTAAACCTCTATTCTATTTTACTAGCCTGTCACATTGCTTCATATGTTTTGGTCAGACATGCTTCCCAGAAGAAGAAAATGATATTTATAGGATTGTAGGACTGTAATATGGAATCCTGGTATCTGTCATTTTCTGCTTATATAAGAATTCTAATAATAGAACCCTGACCAGCTTCTGCCTCTCTTTTGGATTTGGTAGCTCCCATGGAAGTAGCAATTTAAAAAACTAGTAGAGTTTCAGAAGAATAACTCTACCTAGAAATCAGTTCAGTCCTATCTCCTCTTCTTGCCTGGAATTCGAGACACTAAACTCAAGGGTTGTTTGAGACTGTTTTGGTTCTTTAATCTATTCTTTTGCTCACTACAATGCACTGGAATTTTTCAGGCCACACAACAAGATTTTTGGGTCTGTAAACAAAGTCTTTATAACAAAGAGTCCTTTAATGCAGCAGACTATAGCCCATGAACCAAATCCTGCCCACCACCTATTATGGTAAATAAAGTTTAATTGGAACACAGCCATGCTTGATCTTTACATACTTTCTGTGGCTGCTTTCTGGTTACAGTGGCAGAGTGGAGTACATATGTGTTCTTATAAAATGTTTATTTTTGCTTTGTGTGTATGTAATTTTAGTTTTCGAAAGAAGTATGTCTTGCATTATGTATCGCACATTTCTGACTTTTCCACTAAGAACTATGCTTTGTGATCTCTTCATGTTTGTCTGTATATAAATACCTGCTGCATCTAATGCTGCATGATACTACATAGTGCGCATCTCCACATTTGACATACTCTCCCAGTCATGGATGACCAAGTTCAGGCCATTGTGTATAGCCTACCAGGTTGTCACCTGTACCATTCCAGGAGTTGCCAAACAACAAATAATCCTTATAGCATTATCTCTTGAACATGTCCCCTTTTGGACTTCTGTGAAAATTTCTTTTAAGTACATAATCTAGGAACAGATGCCCTAGATCATAAAATATGTACCTTTAGTTTGTGTGGATAATGCAAAACTGTTTCACCTGAAAATGGCATTGGTCTGTATACCCACCATCAATGCAAGGGAATTCCAGTATACCTGCATTCCCTGCTTCAATGCTTGGCATTATCCAGTTTTCTAATTTTTGCTAGTCTAATTGGTATAGAGTGAAATCTCAGTGTTGTTTTAATTTGCATTTTTCTGACTACTGATGAGTTTGAGCATCTCTTGATATGCTTCTCAGGTTTTGGATTTCCTCTTTATGAATTGTGTGTTTATATTAGTTGCCCATTTTTCTAATGGAGATGCTCTCATTGATGTTAATTTATAATCCTTCTAGATTCTAGATATTAATTTTGTACAGGTTTAAACCTTGAAAATATCTGTCTTCTAACTAACTTTATGGTGTCATTAGATGCACAGAAATGATGAATCTTGTTGCTGTAAAATTCATTGAGTTGTTTTAGGACTTAACCTTAGAAATTTTATTTAGAAAGTTCTACACTCTACATGACAATAATATTCAGCAGTATTTATTCTAAGTGATACTAATCAGGGATGCAGTTTTATTTTACTCTAATGAATCAACTTCTACCAAATGACTAAATAATTCCCTTTCTTTAATGATTTATAATACTAATTTGCTGTATATTTCTATCATGTCATAGATCTCCCAGTTTTCAGTCCCTTTGGTCTATTTACCTTTTTTTGTAATACCACAGGGAATTTTTTTTAATTTTAAGATTTATTCTCTTAGCAACTTTCAAATATTCAGGAGAGTAATATTAACTATAGTTGCTATGCTCTACATAGGGTATTTATTTATTACATAGGGCATTTAAAGAAATTATTATAATAATATTTTGCAGAGAAAGTACCACCCCCATTTTAGTCATTTCTTTTCATGATGACATATCTATTAGTAATTTTTCCATATCCAGTTTACAATATGCTTATTGTGTTTCACAGAAATTTAACTTAAGATTTTAATTCAGTTGTCTTAATTTATATATTAATTCAGAGATAACATCTTTAAATGGTTAAATCATTCTATCCAAGAGCATGGAATTTTTTCACTTATTTGTTGCATGCATGGTGTATTTATTTTAGAGAGAGAGTGTGTGCACATGCACAAACAGTGGGAGGGGCAGGGAGCTAGAGGCAGATAAGCAGACTCTCTGCTGAGCAGGGAGCCCAATGCAGGACTTGATCTCAGGATCCTGAGATCATGACCTGAGCCAAAACCAAGAATCAGAGGCTTAACTGACTGAGCCACCTAGGTGCCCTTGTATTTTTCTCTTTTTAAAATGAAATTTTCTAAGTTAGGCTTTACTAGTATAGAGAAACTATTTTGATTTTTTTATGTTAATATTGTATCTGGCAGCTGTTAATTGTATAAATTCTTCTAGGTAGATTAACAAGTACATCTTCATAGAATACAATTTAAATATTTGCATTTCAATACTTATACCTCTTTTTTTTCACTTTTTTTTTTATAACTGATCTCTATCCTAAGTTAAAATAGTGAGGATGAGATGCCTTGTCACTGGTGTCAAACCTTAGCAAATGTACTTTCTGTATCAGTTGGTTATTATAATTATTATATCCTTTATTGATAAACTTTTAATAATTTATGTATAGTTTCATTATTTTTCTTCATTCCAAATGTGGTAAATTATGCTGTTCGATTTTTGATTTTTGTTGCATTCATGGGTAACATCATCTGAGATTGACACATACACAATATTGTTGATTCTGTTAGATACTTAGTATATTTGTATCTAAATTTATAAGTGAAATAGTTCTAGAATTGTCTCTTCTTATACTATATTTATCTGGTTTTAGGATCAAGATCATATTTTTCTTATAAGATAAATTAGGTGGGTTTTCTTATTTATTTATTTATTTATTTATTTATTTATTTATTTATTTTTAAACAGTGTTTTTTTTTTTTTTTTTTTTTTTTTTAAATTTTTTTTTTTATTTTTATTTTTTAATTTATTTATGATAGTCACACAGAGAGAGAGAGAGAGGCAGAAACACAGGCAGAGGGAGAAGCAGGCTCCATGCATCGGGAGCCCGATGTGGGATTCGATCCCGGGTCGCCAGGATCGCGCCCTGGGCCAAAGGCAGGCGCCAAACCGCTGCGCCACCCAGGGATCCCCAAACAGTGTTTTTAAATTGGAGTTCATCATTACTTGAGAATTTTGTAGCGTTCCCCCATAAAATGGCTAGTTTGGGGGCAGGAAAATAATGCATACCGTTTCTAGCTCTTTTATATATTTGTTAGTCCCTTTACGTTGTCAAAATCTTGTTATAAATTTTGGCACTTAAAAATTTATTTTATCAACTATATTCACTTTACAGCTATTTTTCTTAATTCTTCCCTTCTTTCCATCCTTTTTTCATGGGGAAGGCATTTAGTTTTTTTCTTTTTTTTTTTTGACCAGTCTTGCCAGAATCTTTATATTTTATTTTTATTAGGAAACAAGCAAAAAAATCTTTTAAATTTGTTACTCTTTTGTTGTTGTTCTTCATATCATTGATTTTTGCCTTACTGTTCCTATTTTTATTTCTTTGTGTTTGCTCTTTCTTCAACATAGTTGTAGGCTTAGCTAACTTATTTCTAACTTTTTTTGCATCTTGATAATTTATTTAAAACTATAAACTTACCTATGTCCCACAGATTTTGACAGGTGGTGTTTTAATTATGCAGTTTTGACTATTTCTTAATTTCCTCATTTTTTCCTGTTTAACCCAAGAAATAGTAAAAAGTGATTTCATTTCTAAATATTACTTAAGTTGTCCCTTTGTAGATAATCTCAATTTCATTTTCTATTTCATTATTGTTGAATATAGTCGGATATTGCTCATTAGTAATTTACTGAAATTATTTTTTTTTTTAAATTTTTTTTGAATTTATTTATTTATGATAGTCACAGAGAGGAGAGAGAGAGAGGGGCAGAGACACAGGCAGAGGGAGAAGCAGGCTCCATGCACCGGGAGCCTGATATGGGATTCGATCCCGGGTCTCCAGGATCGCGCCCTGGGCCAAAGGCAGGCGCCAAACCGCTGCGCCACCCAGGGATCCCCTTACTGAAATTATTTTAATGATCTGTATGTGGTTTACATTCTAACAGGTGTGATAAGAACTATATCTATTGGGGCAGAATTCCCATATATATTCTTTAAGTGCTTGCAAGAATTTACTAATTATGTTATTTAGGGTTTTGATACCTGTGCTGTTTTCTTCTGTTTGTATATTGACTTCTAATATGTCTACCACAACTACAATTGTTGATTAATCTCTTTCTGTCTGTAGTTTAGATGATTTTCCTTTATATATTTGAAGCTGTATTCAATGCATACATGTTTATATTGGCTATGCCTTTTTAATTTCCTTCTCCCTTTTACATTTTATGAACTAGTAATGTTCTTTGTTACTTTCAAAATTATTTAGCTTTAAATTCTATCTCATCCAGATAATATCACTACTAAGCTTTCTTTTGGTTCCATGTTTTACTAATACATCTTTTACATACTTTTATTTCTAATATGTCTGTATATTTTTAAAAAATATTTTATTTATTCATGACAGACAGGCAGAAGGAGAAGCGTCTCCCCGCAGGGAGCCTGATGCAGGCAGAATTCAATCCTAGGACCTCAGGATCACGCCTGAACCAAAGGCAGATGCTCAACCACTGAGCCACCCAGGCATCTCTGTATCTGTGTATTTTTAAGTCTATATCTTGTAGTCAATATATTGTTGGATTAAAAAAATCAGACTGGTTCTATATTTTAATTAATGAGTTAATTTGTATTCTAATTACTATTATGTTGGAAATTAATTCTATCATCTTATTAATTTTTTCCATTTACTGTCCTTTTTTTCTCCTTACTTTTCACTGGATTCTTTGGTATATTTATAATTTTGATTTTGTGTTCGTTGCTTGTTAGACCCATTTATTTATCCCTATTGGTTTCCAAAGCCTTTCTTCTTCCCTTTCTCTTCTTTCACTCTTTATCTTTCCTTTCCCACTAAGTAACACAAATACATTGGCATGCTCTTACATCTTCAGTATCTTAACTCCCCTACCTCCTAGGTTGTTGTTAGGGTCAGTTGTGATAATATGTGAAAATACCTCGCACAAATTTGGTATCTGATAACATTTTTTCCCTTTCCCCTGTCAAAGAAGGAGTTTCTCTATTGTTGTCCCCAAACTAATGCCAATACCTGAAGAATTTTTTTCTGTTAAAACAATCAGTATCAATGTATTTACTGAGCTCCTGTGTGTTATACACACAGAAAATAGAAAGTGGCATGTATGCATGACATCTGAAGAACAGTACCTCTGTGCTGTTATTTAAGTATGATGGGAAATTTCTATAGTAGTCCAGATGACTTGGTATATTTAAAGCATAAACATGAAAACAGGGAAGACAGAGAGACATGGAGCTTTAATTCCTCTTTCCCTTGGTTCTTGGGTCTTCCTCTGCTGACTCAACAATGGTTAGGTAAAATCTCTTTTAAAATCCCTTGTAGTAGATCTAATGATAATGGAGATTTAAAGTTAAGTTACTGAGCTATATGTTACCTATTTTGACAAATACATCTTCTATGGAAGATGTCTAGAGTAAGTGTATTTTGCTTGTAGCCAAAGGATCCTAATTGATAACAGGCATTCTGGTACACATAATGGGTTTTATGGCACAAACTGTTTTGAGGTTTCTAACGCAGGTTAGAATTCTCACTTTGACTCATTATAATAGCTCCTTGGAACCATTTTAGTAACCAGGTGGTAATTTAGTCATAAGGTTTTTAACCATGAGCATTTGTGAATATCCTGTTATAAGCACTAATCATTTACTCCTTTACAACAATCCCGTAAGGTAGATGTACAATCCCAGTAATTCAGATGGAGAAACTGAGGATCAGAGTGGTTAAGTGATTCATCCAGTCAGGTACCTAGTATGTGACAGAGGGAGGACTTGAACCTGTCTGTGATGAGGCTGGTATTGTTCTTTTTTCCATGGTACCAGAGCTGCTCCAACATGGCTTGAAAAAAAAAAAACTAAGGGGAAAACCCCGTACATTGCTGAATCCTCCGTTTTTTTAATTTCAACCCACTGAAAGGGGCTCACTTAGACAACTTATCAAGGACACACAGGTGGCTAAAAGGTCAGCATCCATCTAATTCATTTCACTTGTGATTCAAAATCATATTGAAAATCTGATCTCCTGAGAGATGAAATGCTGGTGGGTTATTGCATTTCTTGGTTTTCTTATTTAAAAATAATTAATTTTGTCCACAATTCCTCATCTCTTTTGCTTTCCCTAGTGCTGAGGTGGTGGACTGGGCTGGGTGCCTGGGGGAAGGAACTAGGCAGGGAGGCAGGTCCATCTTTGCTTTTACTGGCGGGGAGGCAGTTAATAACATAGGGAGAATGGGCTCCCTTGCTGAACTTTGCTGCCAGCACTGCCTCTGAGAAGGCAGGGGGGTAGGGTTGAGGCATTCTGGGGCCATGCCTTAGATTGAGGGGAGAGGATGCTGGGGCAAATGATAGCAAGAGGACTCTTTCTTTCTCTTTATTACCAATGGTCCCAAAAGGTAAATGCAAGAGAAGGAGATTATTGTGGAGAAAAGTGGACAGCACAGCCTGGAGTACAGGCCCAGCTTGTCAGGGACTTTCTGTCTGTCCCAGGGAGGTTGGTGCCTTCCCTGCCTCTTGCTCCCAAAGCAGATCTTTCTGAGATTCAAAAATCTCCCAAGAACCAAAGAGTGCAGTACATATTCCTGAAAGTCACAGTGATGGGTGGGAATGTGGCCAAATGTCCCATACCATCTATTCATCATTCCCTGTAGCAGGCTGCTGCTGTACGAGGTTCTTGTGGGCCAGCTTGTTCCGGCCAGCTCCTTAGTATCCTCACTTCCTTCAGGGAGCTGGCAGGTTTACCTTGACTGACCTTGGGCTGGGGTGGTGGAGAGTTTCCAAGGAGTTGATCAACTTTGTCAGAGGACCTGCCTAATGTTTTATTTTTTGCTGCATGTACACAATAAGCTCATTTCATTTTCAAAGTAACTTTACTTAAAAATAGGTACAGGGATGCCTGGGTGGCTCAGCAGTTGAATGTCTGCCTTTGGCTCAGGGCATGATCCCAGAGTCCTGGGATCAAGTCCCACATCAGGCTCCCTACACGGAACCTGCTTCTCCCTCTGCCTGTGTCTCTGCCTCTCACTGTGTCTCTCCTGAAAAAATAAATAAAATCTTAAAAAAAGGTACAATTTCCCCTATTTTACAGAATCAAAAATCAAAGTCTAGGAAGTTAAATAATTTATAACCCTACAACTAGTAGGTGATGAGTGGGATTCAAATTCATGTGTGGTTCCTTATTTTTTTGATGACATTGATCCCTCTCAGCTGTGCTCATTACCCTAGTTGAGAGGACAACCTCTCCCTTGGCCTTTAGAAATGTGATTTACGATGATAGTGATGAACAGGGATGGTGATATTCCAGGAAGAACGAATAGACCTTCCATTGGAAGCTTTTGCTTATGTTTGAATTTCATCTTGTCTGAGTTACAGAAATTAATGAGCTAGTAGATCTGGACCTGGTGTGCTTTGATAAAAAGACTTATTTTTAGTGCCTTAGCATTTAAAAGGATCTGTTATAATTTCATGCTTAAATAACACTAAATAAGGGTCTGTGCTTGTCTAGCATAATTGGAGAAGCAAAGGAAAAGGGAAACAGATAGTTTCAAACAAATGGCATGAATGCATCTTGTGAGAAACTTGAAGATAGAGAAACCACCAAACAAAACAAACATGGTAGGTTTAATTATCTTCCTTGGAGAGCATTTCCTAAGGGCCAGAGATGGCTTTCAAGAACAGGAGGACCTGTAGGCTAGGCTGGAGATGTGTGGGGTCGCAGTGGGAGTTAGCTGCCCAGGTCAGGGTTGCCTCTGTTAAAGAGAGATCCTGTCCACCAAACAACCTACCTGAGTTGCCTGAGGAGGGGGTGAGTTTCCCCCCCTTTTCTGACTCTCTCAGGGACGATTTGTTTGTTGACTTGTCCTTTTGCCTTTAACATCATCCTCTTGGCTTCTGTGACCACCTGTCTCTAGCTCAGCCATTGAGGAAAAGTTGGCTGTAATAAAGAAGTATGGAACAAAGTAGAGCCAGTGGTATAGTAAAAGAACTGCTCTCTCAGACCTCTGGAGGGGCCCACAGTCACTGAGTCGCTTTCCTTCCCAGCGCTAACTGCTTTCCCTGCCTGGTAGCCTCTTAGGGGAGCATCCTCTCATGCGCAGCACCTCTTGGCCCCGCCCTGTTCATAGCCACGCCTCTCTCCGCTCAACCTGCACCCAGTCCTGCCTCCAGCCAGCCCTTTTCTCCCACAGTAAAATTTTGCTCTCTTTGTGCATTTGCATTTCTGCTGACTGCAAGGATCAGTTTAATTTCATGGGTGTCATTTCCTTCAAGAAATCTCTCTCTAAGCAGCGGCCCATCGAATCCCCGATAAAACATATTTTCCTACAGTAATGATTTTATGGGCCCATAAGTCATGAATTTATTATGATCTCAGCCCCTGCTGCTGATTGCTGTAAAATGCAAAGTAATTAACAGCGAGCGGTAGCAGTTATTCCCACCTGGTAACGTGTTCCTTCGTTCGCTGATGGGTTTGATTAAAGTAATGACTAAAGAGTGAAGCCCGGCTGTAAAATATTAGCATGATTAATGCTGTATCCTAAATAAGAAACAAAACTAACGGGCACAGGCTGAGAAATTAAAAAAAAATACACAATCCTTCCCTTTCCACCCTCTCCCCCCTTTAAGCAATTGTTCTGGCTCATTTAGAATATGTCTTCCTTCCCATTAAATAATGTATGGATTCCAAGGCCAGGGGCTGGCTCGCAGAGCATGTCACACAGTTTCCATAACATCTTAAGTGCTAGTGTTAATTTTTTCCCCTTTCCTCTTGGATTTGCAGAATGGAGCGTATATGACAATGTACCTTGAGCTAGAGCCTAAATAGCTGCTGCAGGGCTCCTTTTGTCTCTACATGGGGCTTAGGTCTTCATGGTCCACATGGTACATGAGTGAAAGAGGCTCTGGAGACTTTACTGGAGCTGGGAGAAAGCTGGGGGTCAGGTAAAGGATTAGTAAGACCAACCTCAATCAGAGAGGGATGATTAAAGTTGCTGACCTTCAATTCTACCCTTCACAAAGTCAGGAAAAACTTGTTTCTAGTGTCGCTCTGGTCTGGGGACAAATAAGAACTCATAAAAATGCCTACAGTGGTGCTTAAATACTTAATCATCCTTATTCTGGATGCTGTGAATACCTACAATTTTCTTACAACCACACCTTCCCTGGAGGGCCAGGGCAGAGGCCCTCTTGACTGTAGGCTTGGAGGCAGTCCTTCGAGTGGAACTCCAGAGTGTCTTGCCCTCTCATCTCTGAGAGCACCCCACGTTCCAAGAGAACCAAGAGGCTGTAAATGAGTATAGCCCTCCTGAAGTAAGCTGTCAGCAAGTAGAGATAGGCAGGGGCTGGCCTGGGCTGGTTGGAGGAGGTGGCCTGCTGAGGAGGTCCTGGAATTAATTTCACAATGACCTCTGTAAGCTGGGACAGAAAGAGACAAAGGGAGGCAAATCAGGATTTGTAGGAGTATGTGGATAGTTGGAGAATCTTCCAGTTTTGTCTCTGGAAAGATTTAGGAGGGTCTTTTTTATAAGAGGGTTGTCTGGCCAAGATTGGGGTTATGGGAAGACAGTCTCATTTCATTAATTTATTATCGGGCACCTACTGTACACCAAGCACAGGGATACAGTCTCTGCCATTAAGAAACTTCCTGGCTAGAAACTCAGAAGAGGACGAAGAAAACCTCACTGACAAAGGACAGGAGTAAAAGGAGAAATGAGAGTGCTGGGAAGGGCCTCTTGGCCATCATGGCCTTGGGGAGAGGTTAAGGTAAGGGGCTAGAGATAGAATGTCACCCTGCTACGTAGGAGACAAGTGACTCACAGAGGTGATACACTTTGCGAATTTGGAAGGCAAGAGACCACCTCTTATGGGAGCAATGGGCATCATTATTCTGGCTCATAGCCATGAAGAGCAAAGAGAACAGTGCCGTCAAGTATACATTTCTCCTTGCTTCAGGAGAGCCCGTAGCATTTTAAAATGCAGCAAGATGCAGCAAATGAGACATGTATGGAACCATCTTAAGGATTCAGGGACCTAATTATGAAGAAAGAAATGACTGGTCCAGAACCTCTCATTGAGGGGTCAGACCCTGTTAACCAGTGCCCATTTGCGTAGTGGATTGTGTTTCCCATGCCACGTTTATGGAGGGTGTGCTTCCACACTGACAGTAATCTGGCTGTGTTTGGGCAAACTACAAACAATGGCAATTTGCATAACTCTCCTATCAGTCCCTGGAATGTCACCTGTGCTGCCCTGGGAACATATCCAACAGAAAGACATCAGGTTTTTCCTGCAGCAGAAAGACAGCTGCTTTCCAGGTGGGGAGTATTCCCACATTTTCCTAAGCAGGGATGAAGCAGTGATGAGGTTGAGGTTGTGGGTCAGGTGAGAGGAAACATATAAAAATATTATTTTAACTTTCCTCTTCCCTTCTTAATAAATTAAAAAAAATGCTCTTGTTGCCTGAGGTTTCAGAAAAAATATAATAAACATGGGCCTTTCTGCCTTTATTCCTCCAGCCCTTGCTTCTCGTAGGGGTAGATGAAGGAAAAGTTATTGGGATTGAGGTGCTGGTACCAGGAAGATAAACGCAAAGCCCTCCCTCTCTCCACCGCTGAGCAGGTCAAAAAATGATTGCGTTGGGCATGAAGGATTTATGTCTGCCGTGAGACAGTCAGAGTGTCGGGGTAAATCAAGGCTGACGTTTTTAGCATCTGGGAAAAAAAAAAGCAATTGCATTTTATGTCTACATTTTGCTCGGCTAATCAAGGTACGGAAGAGACAGTCTGCCTGGGGAAACTTTTCCACTTTTTATTATTTAGGTAGGGTTTGGTTTTCCCCATGGAAATATGGAGAAGGTCTATAAAGGCTTAAGTTCAAAGTTGAGAAGAAAGGGAAGGCCCTCCCTGTTATATTTTATTTGGAGAGATAAGTTGGCTAAGGAAGGGGGATCTGGGGTGGGACTGGACATGGGGGTCATCTAAGCCATCTTAGAAGCAAGGAAAAATTTCTCCTGTCCATAGGTCTCCAACAGGACCTCTGATATAACTGCACAATTAGGGAAAAACTGGTTCAATGCTTTTGAGTAAATTGGCCAGCTATTAATTGACTACTAATCAGTCCTTTAACTGAAGGCACCAGCAAAATAAGTAGATCACTTAAAACTGTTGAACTAGCTGATGTATATTGACATAGTTCAAGATCAAGCCACAGTTAATGTGTACAAGGGGAAAAGAAAAATGTGCAAATTTACTAGTGATATTTCTTTTTAGCCTTCCATTTCCAAGGCTAATTATCGGTTTATCTAAGTGCTTTGCCTTAGTAAATGAGGATGTATTTGGATTTCAGAAGTCTTCTATTTTGCACCAGGGACTAGATTCGGCAAATATACTTTCTCTTTACTTATTTATTTATTTATTTTTAATGATTTTATTTATTTATTAGAGCACAAGCAGGGGGAGGGGCAGAGGGAGAGAACAGGCAACCCACTGAAGAGGGAGCCCAATGTGGGGCTCGATTCCAGGATCCTGGCATCATGACCTGAGCTGAAGGCAGCGGATGCTTAACCCACTGAGCCACCCAGGTGCCCCAGCAAACATACTTTGATGTGTTAATGTGTAGTAATCATGATAGTTAATTTTTTGAGGGGGAGGGGCATCTGCCATCTCATTAAATTTCCAGTGCCTCAGGAGATAATTATGATCTCTGTTTTACAGACAGAGAAACATGAGGCTTGGAGATAAACCTCAGGTATATACTCCAGTACTAATATACTCTAGTTTCTGTCCCTTTTAGAAATACACTCCATGTTACATCCAGCTCTTCCTAGCCAGTAGGAGCTAGAGAAATTCTTTGAACAGAGGCAATTCGCCTTCAGGATTTTCATCCCTAACTTCTGTGCCTGCTGTTTCAGGTTTAATCAAAGCAGAGGTGCCCAGTTGTCCTAACAATGTTGAGAACAAGAGGCTCAACAGAAAATGGATTTCATGAATGACCAGATTTTTCTTTTCATGACACTGAAATAGCGTGGGAGCCAGCCACTGGTCCTGAAAGTGTGTACTTAGAATGATAATTATAGCTAAGATATACTACCACCTTGCCATGTGCCAGATGCCATATTAAGCTTTTCTTATGTCATTATTGATAGAGGTACCACAGAGTCCTAACAGGTGTGCCTGTTATAAACCTATGTTCCAGATGAGGAAGCTGAGGGCTGGAGAAGTTTAGAAACTTTCCCATGCATTTACTTAAGAAATGATGGCCAGGATAGGAAGTCAGGCAGATTGACCTCAGAGCTGGTGGAGAGTGCTAGGAACAGCTTTGCCAGGCCAGATGTAGTTTTGGTGAGACTAGTATTGGTAGTGGTTAGTTCTTGGTCTGCCTTTGTGTGCATGTGTCTGTGGTGTGTGTACACCCACAGCAATGATGTGGGTGTACACAGCAGAGGTTTCTCACTTTTCTTTTAAACCCTTCCTCTTTATGCACATATTTACTTTTAAAAGAATGGAGTAGGAAATAATCATCTGAAATTTCAGTCATTGCCTCTGCACAGAGCTGTAGGACCCTTAGAAATCCATTAGGAGGGTGATGGAGACCTTAACGTTCTCTTCAGTATGTTAACAAGACAAACTAAAATTGACTTACTGATAACAAGGCATCAGGTTGTAACTCACATGGAATTATATTAACTCTGTGAGATAAGGTGGATTATTGAACACTGTTCTTTGATGAATAAAGATAGGGAAATAGAATATTCTTTAGTAAAGATTGTCAGACAAAAACAAAAATAAGAAACCTTGTAGAGAAAAGAAAAAAGGGGTCTTCAGTGATAGAAAACCTGGGAATCCCTGATACACTGGTTTTTTTTTTCTTTTTTGTTCTTTATAATTTGGCTATTTGTTGAAATGTTATCAAAATATCTTCAAAGCCCAATAATTTATGTAAAGTGTTATATGCAAATATTAGTTTTTTGTTATTAATATTAACAGTAATTATGGTAATGATGTTGCTTTGGAGCAGGTGATTTCAGGTAACAATTGTATAAAGACATTTATTTTAAACTTTTCATTTCCTGAGGTTAGATTGATTCTCTTCTTCACCAAATACAGCATTAGCATAGATGTACCCTCAGTGCTGTGGGCTCTGTGTGCATGCATACATGTGTATGCTGTGTGTGTGGGCATGTGCAGTGCATGCACACATGGTTGTGTGTTATGTTGCCTATGTCACCTCCTCTGTCTTGTGCAGCTGCACATTAAAAAACTCTTTGTTCAGAAAACTTGTTTGAAGGGGGTGATGAAGCAATTGGGTTGTGATGTGGGTTTTTACTCCCACATTTTGCCCTTAATTAGACAAACCTCACCACCAAATCTTCTCCTACCTCTGTTGGGGCCGAAGGGTCTGTGAGAAACTAGGTTTGAAAATCTGGCTGTCATTGTCTTGGGCCTGTGCCTATGCACGTAAGGTAGTTTGAAAGTCACGAAGAGGTTGTGAAATCAGGTGTCCCCAGGTATGCCCCCAACACACCCACCTAATGCCAAATATGGGTTTTACTTTATCTTTTCTTTTTAACTGGTTGTTTTGATGCGCTTTGGAGACAGACTGAGTAACACTATTAATTGGGCAGAGATTAGCACATAATCAAATCACATCTTTAAAAAAAATCAGAGCCCTCTTTATTAAAATAGAAAAAAGTGTAAATTGATCTGTAGCAACCTAACTCTGTACTCGTGGTTAAAAAAATGATATCAAGTGGAATAGGATTGGCTCTAATCTTTAATTGTTATCAATCACTTCATATTCTGCCTCTGTACTTCCTTTATAATGTTTCAAAGAAAGCCCTAAACATCCTTTTGTGATCCTGTGAGGTTTACACACTCCATCTGTGGCTTCTCTGCCCACCTCATCCTTTCCTTCCACTGCTGCTTCATCTGGCCCAGTTCTAGGCTCACACTGCCGCAAGCCAGGGGGGCCTCCTGAGCACCCTCAGTTCATTCTCAGGATTCATTTCTTACTCCAAATCTTTCCTCTGCTTCTCCCTTTTGCATAAACTATCTTCTGTTGGTGTGGCTTGGGTAATAATAGTCTCCTTATAACACCTAATGCGGGGAGACATCCCTCCCCACCACCCATGTGCACATATGAGCAAGGTGTGTTCCAGCTTAGGATAGCCCCTTTCCTGTCATGCTGTGTCATTTCTTCCTTGCTTTTTAGCTCATTATTTATTATTCACTTTTACATAGACTAGGCCTCTTCTATAACACCATTTTTCACAATGTGCCAAAGAAATTGCCAGGGACTTGAAATAATTCCACCCACATCTTATTTCCATTACTTACATTGAAGAGGGTGGTTAAAATCACAGTGTATATGGTTTCTCACAAAGAGAAACCACAGCCATGGCCTTCCAGGGGGCTACAGGCAGCTGTTTCATAGATCAGGGATTGAGCTAGATGGACCCAAGTTGATTTGAATTGGTATTTTTCTTCATGGCAATCTCTGTAGATTTAGGGACCTGGGGCATACAAAGAATAAAATGGCCAAAAAGATATGCCAAGAGACCACTGCCTGTCCACTTAGCAACCTGGCTAAAGTAGGAAGGTTTTAGACTTTAGAGGATGACATGAGTTCAAATCCTGACTCCCTGATTTATTAGCTGTGTGATCACTAAGCCTCAGTTTCCTAATCCATAAACTGGGAATGATGAAACCTACCTTACAGGTGTTATGGGGAATAATGAGATGGCAAGTTTAAAGCAGTTGGCAGAACGGATAGTAGGTCCATGAATGTCATGTGCTGTAATAGATTGGCTGAGTTGGATATTCTTGGGGTATGTGAAACTTAACAGTTATTAGTGCAGTCATGCTTCAAATGAATTCTGAACACTGATGAGAATAGATAAATAGAACTGTGAGAAATAAAGTTTCTAAGGAAATCGCAGCCTTTACACTGAGACCTTTTTTTTTTTGGTTGTTGGGCAATGGATGCTCAGGAGACTTTGCCCATTAGGTGGCAGTGAAGCAGGAGGGATAGAGCTATTCCAGGTGAGTTCTCTGCCTTTAGGCAGTGCCTCTGGTAGGAAAGAAAGACATGACTCAAATCTTTAGAAGTTGGGAGAAGGGAACAGAAGATAAGTCTCTAGGAAGAACTGAGAGTCAGAAAGAGACTTAGAAGAACCCCCAGACAGGTAACTTCATAGAAAATCAAGTGTAAAGATGTGAAGGTTGAAACATGGGGTAAAAAGAAAGATGCAAACCTAGGGAGACTGGAGGCACTGTACCTGTAGGAACTTTGGTGAAAATCAGTAAGATAATAGGAATACAGCAGAGTCTTACACTAACTTAGGATATCACTTGCAGAGGTGTGTGCGCGCGCGCGCACACACACACACACACACACACACACACACACACACGGCAAGGGTGGTGATCACTCCCCTTGACAAAGGTTAGTTCCTACAGATGTGCCCTGGATCCCATTATGTCTTACCTCCACAAGGTGTACGGTTTTCTCTTCTCTTAGCATCACGGATTATTCCCTTTCTTACTGCGTTGTTCCTACCTGTTCACACATGTAATATTTTCCAAGTTAAAATCCAGTCAAAATAAAATCCTGTCTTGATCTGTATTCACATCAGCCAATGCCTCAATTCTCTGCTTCCCTTCAGAGCCAAACTTCTACAAGTTGGCGAATCATGTTGATTTTCTCTCCTCTTTTTTGTTCATTCTTCAGTCTGCTCCTTTGCCCTGCAGGTGGCTTAAGCTCACTGACAGTGGCCTTGTGCTGTCCCAGGGCAACTCTTTAGTCTATATTCATGGGTCCCTAGCCGCCATCTCCAGGGCTGGCCACATATCTTCTCAGTACAGCCCCCTCTTGGCTTCCATGACTCCACACATTTCCTGGTTGTCCTTTTCCCTGCTGGCTACTCACTTCAGTCTGGCCTCTCCAACTGCGGCTTAGCTCTGGGCCCTCTCATGTGCCTACATTTCCTTCCTACTTGATCTCCTCTATCCCTGTAGCTCTCCATGCCATCTATATGCTGGTGGCCTGTATGTTCATGTCTTCCATCCAGAAATCTCCTCTGAGATTCAGACTCATATATCCACCTGGCTGCTTGACATCTTTACTTGGATGTCATCGTGTCCAAGATGTCTCAAAAGACACATGTTAAAATGGAATTGTTCATTCCCGCCTCCCTTACCCCTTCCTTTCCCAGAATATCCTGTTTCCATTAAAGACACCAGCCTCAATGCCGTTGTTCAGGCCTACAGCCCTCATTTCACGAGTAAGTGCTGTCACATCTCTTGCATTCATTTGTTCAATTAGCATTTATAGTCAATATTCGTTATTTGAGTGAGTTATGTTCTGTAAAGTTGTGAGAACACAGATTTAGGGAATACTACACCATTGCTCCTAGGGAAAACATGGAGTTAGGTTCTTGTGAGCCTCTGTCACTACATTTTTGTCAGCTGCTCAATAAATTTTATGTGTGTTTCTGTTAGAAGAAACCTTTAATATATATTGTTGACTCGTTAACATTGAACTCAGAGTTGGCAGCGTTATTACTCATTTCTGAACAAACTTTATTGAACAGATATTTTCTCTGCAAGGCCCATCATGGCCATTTGGCACTAAGGAACACTAGAAAACTCTTTAGCACTTAGGGACCCTTTGAAACAGTAGAAGCACCAACAGAAAGCACAAAAATGCAAAGAATGTGGCACTAAGTATCCAGTGAAAAGGACACCTATTTATGAGGCATGAGCGCTGAAACAAAGAAGTGTTGCCTTCTTGGACCTCAGCTCGGAACTTGTGTGTTAGGCAATTATAAGTTCTTTCCTGTCTGCATGTGCATATCTGTGAGTGATGGCAAAAAGGCCACAAATACTGATTTTGGGATAAAGTTTAGTGAGTAGGCAAATTCACAAATATGGAATCTGTGAATAATGAGGATTGACTGTACTATATTTCTGTGGCAGACACCATGCTAGGGAAGTTACACTGCTACACAAAACAGACACAGTCTCTCTTCTCATGGAATACACTGAATTATAACTCAGTGTATTTTGAGTTTCTCTGCCTTTATTGGATTCTTCCCCCAAATACCCTAGTTCTTATCATTAGTATTTCTCATTTGGGCAAATACTAAGTAACCTCCTTCAGTCTTGCCCCTTTCCATTCTATTCTTCAAATATAGCCAGAGTAATCTCTTCAAACATGAATTATTCAGCTTTCTGCTTTTTATCCTTCAGGGGCTTCCTATTCTAATATTTACTGTGACAGCAGTCTCGTCTACCTCTGTAGCCTCATCTCAAAGCACAGCCTCCCTTCACCCACGCTCCCACTACACTGGTGTCCTTTCCAAGTCTCATCTGTGCCAAGTCTTTGCTGCCTCTAAGCCTTTGCATGCGCCTTTTCCTGTACGTAGAGCACTCAGTAAACTTCTATTCACCTTCAGATCTCATGTTTTAGCTAATGAATGGCTTAGAGTGTATACCAGCTTGCATCAGCTAAGGTAGAAAAGCCTCAGCATTGTCTATATCCAAATTTATTTTGCTGTTTCCAGTCATCTTTTTTTTTTAACATTTACATCAGTCTTTATTGCTCTACACATATTTAATACTCAATTAAAAATAAGACACTAAAAAAACTGGGGGAAATGAACAAGTTTCAAAGCAATTAACAAAACCAGCTTCAGAGATGAAGCTAATATTATGATTATAAAATAAAAATTTCAAAATCGCCATGATTAATTATACTAAATGCCCTAGTGGAAAAGACAGACAATATGAATAGATGGAAATTTTCAGCAGAAAGATGGAAACTATATAGAATAGTCTTATTGAAATGGTGGACCTAAAAAAGAGAGTAATAAAGATGAAGAATGCTTTTGGTAATTCTTTAGGTAGACTCAAGCTAACGAGGCAAAGAAATCAATGAATTAGATGGTAAGTCAACAAAAATGACCCAAATTGATACACACAAATTTAAAAAAAGAAATACCTTGCTGGATATTGAATTCTTGGTTGTTAGTCTGTTTGCTTCAATACTTGAAGTATTATACTCCCCTCTCTTCTTGCTTTCATGGTTTTTAACGAGAAATTTTGTGTGCTCCTTATTCTTGTTCATATATAAAATTGTGTCCCCAACTCTCTTCAACTTTGTCACCTCCTTTCAAGTCATTCTCTTTGTGTTTGCTTTTCCCAAATTTGAATATGATATCTCTGTCTAGTACTTTTGATGTTTATTCTTCCTGCTGTTCTCTGAGATTTCTTGGTCTTTAGTTTGGTGTTGATCATTAATTTTTTTATATGTATGTTTTTTTATTGGAGTTCTATTTGCCAACATATAGTATAACACCCAGTGCTTATCCTGTCATCTTAAGCAGTTTTATTCTAGTTCCTTACCCTGGACTTATCATTTAGCATTTTTCTTAGATTCAGAGTCTACTAATAAACAGAACCAGGTATTTGCCACTGCAACCTACCTTCTTGAAGCAGGTTTCCATGGCTCATTGTACCACCGTAGCCCTATAAGGTATTCCTGATGCTCTCCTAGCTAATCAGTGCCTTTGGGGGCTCTCCCCAGGCAATCCCACGTGTTAACACACTCATCAATATATCTAGCTTATATTAGGTCCTTATACAGGTGAGCAGAAGCCATCATGTGGACCAAGTTGTCATCATTTTTTTTAAAGATTTTATTTTATTTTAGAGAGGACATGCATGTGAGTTGAAAGAGGGACAAAGGGAGAGAGAGAGAATCTCAAGTAGACTCTACATCCAGCATGGAGCTTGACATGGGACTCAGTCCCACAACCCCAAGATCACAACCTGAGCAGAAACCAAGAGTCAGATGCTTAACCGACCAGACACCCCAGGGATCAAGTCTTCTAAACCACCGTCTGAAGCTAAGCTACCCTATCAGTTGTCTGTGACACAGCCATAGGCCCTGAAATATGGAGTTGCACATAGGAGAACTGGTATCAATGGTCAGATATTTCAGAAAGTCCTGTTAAAACCCCATATAATGAAGAACTTTTTAACATTCAGCTGACTCAAGACAAAATAGGCTACTTGAGTACGTAGTGAGCATGCACTCCTTCAAGGTGCTAGAGGACTACTATTTGGAATGCCGCAGAGAGTATTATTATACTTGATGAGTCAATAACTTCAGAGTTTTCAGACTGTGGTCTGTGGATTACTTGCATCAGAATCACACGTGGATGCTAGTGGGGCAGAAGAATTGAGTGGTACATTGAATAGTTTGCACATCCCCATGTGGAGGCCTTGGTATGCTTATAAATAAAAACATTTCCCAGACTGCACCCCAGCCCTTGATATGGATGCTTCAGAAGATGAAGAATTCTGGATTATTCTCTAAAGTTATGTTCTACCTTCAGATTTTGGCCTCAGGATCCCATAATTATGTATTCAACATCCACTCAACAAATGATTATTGGAAGCTTCTAAGTATCAGTGTTCTTGGATTTAGAGGTTGTGATGGTTAACCTAGCTAGACCATGGTACCTAGTTATTTAATTAAACACATACCTAGATGCTCCTCAAAGGTATTTTGTAGGTGTGATTAATTCCAGCTTAAGTAAAGGAAATTGCCTTTGATAACATGGATAGGCTGTATCTAATCAATCGAAGGCTTTAATAGTAAAGACCGGTTTTCTGGGGAAGAAGAAATTTTGCTTCAAGACCGAAGCAAACTCTTGCTTGAGTTTCTATCCTGTTGGCCTACCCTACAGATATTGGACTTATCAGCTCTCAAAATTGCATAAGCCATTTCTTTAAATCTATATATTAATACATACATATGTGTATATATACACATGTATACATACACACTTAAAAGTAAAACATTTATATAAGATATATGTAATAGATAATATATAGGTATGTATCTCTTAGTAGTCTGTTTCTCTAGAGAATCCTGTCTGATCCAGAGAGATAGCAGAGAACAAAAAAAGTCTCCTATGGAGTTTAAATTTTAGGTTCCACAGAGGGCTATTCTATTTTCAGTGGTTTAAAATTTATTGAAACTTCTTTTATGACCCAACATATGGTGTATTTTGATGAACATGCCATGCACACTTAAAAGAAGAATATGTATTCTTCAGTTGTAGGTCAAGGTATTTGAAAAGTATGATTTAGCTCACCTATGTCACTACTGATTTTTGTTGTTATCTAAAGAGTTCTATTAGTTGTTGGGAGATGAGTGTTAAAATATTCTACCAATGTAGAATTGTGTTTTTCTCTTTTAATTCTGTAAATCTTTGGTTTACGTGCTTTGTAGCTCTGCTACATGTAGGTAAATGCCACATTGATGATTATTACATCCTCTTGATGAATTGAACCATTTATCACATTAAAATGTCCTTTATCTTTAATGATACTTTTTATCTTGAAGTCTGTTTTATCTGTTATTAAAATAGCCACTCTAGCCTTCTTATGTTTTGCTATTTGCTTAGTATATATATTTCCACACATTTTTCTTTCAACCTCTTTCTTTCTTCCTTTTTTTTTGTTTCAAAGTTTTATCTAAATTCTAGTTAGTTAACACATAGTGTAATATTGGTTTCAGGAGTAGAATTTAGTGATTCATCAGCTACATACAGTACCCAGTGCTCCTCACAAGTGCTCTCCTTACTACCTATCACCTGTTTAGCCCATCCCCCTACCTGCCTCCCTCCAGCAACTCAGTTTGCCCTCTATAGTTAAGAATCTATTTTATGGTTTACCTCTCTCTCTCTTTTATTCCCCACTATGTTCATCCGTTTTGTTTTTTAAATTCCATAAATGAGTGAAATCATATGGTATTTGTCTTTCTCTAGTTTATTTCATTAAGCATAATTCACTAGCTCCATCCACATTTTTGCAGATGGCAAGATTTCGTTCTTTTTTATGGCTGAGTAATATTCCATTACACACACACACACACACACACACACACACCACTTCTTTTTATCCATTCATAAGTTGATGGACATTTGGGCTTTTTCCATAATTTAACTAATGTTGATAATGCTGCTATAAACATTGGAGTGCATGTGCCCCTTTAAAAAATTTGTTTTTTTTTGTATCCTTTGGGTAAATATCTTGTAGGGCAATTGCTGGGTCATAGGGTAGTTCTATTTTCAACTTTTTGAGGAACTGCTGTACTATTTCCCAGAGTGGCTGCACCAGTTTGCATTTCCAACAACTGTGTAAGAGGGTTTCCCTGTTTTTATTTAAAGTGGAATCTCTTACAGGCACCATATGGTTGGGTCTTGCTTTTTTTTTTTTTTTCTTTAGAATCTCTAACTTGTATTGGAGTGTTTAGTTCATTAACATTTAATGTGATTATTGATATGTTTGGATTTTGGTTTGTCTTTTGTTTTCTCTTTATATACTTTCATTTTGTTTCTCTGTTTCTCCTTTCCTGCTTTCTTTTGGATCAAATACATTTTAGAATACCACATTAATTTATCTTTTAAACTATTTTTTTTGCATTTTTACTGGTTATTCTAAGGACTACAATATAAATTCTTTTCATAATCAGCTAAGAGTTAATATTGTACTGATTCATGTAGAAAATTTGCAACTGTTTAGATTCATTTACCTCCTTCAACCCCAATAAGGCATTTACGCTGTAACTGCCATATGTATTAAATCTATATAAACCCTATAAGACTATATGATATAATTATATACTCTATAGAATTTTTCTTTTCTTTAAATATTTTATTTATTTAATCATGAGACACAGAGAGGCAGAGACATAGGCAGAGGGAGAAAGCAGGTTTCCTGTGGGAAGCCTGATGCAGGACTCAATCCCAGGACCCCAGGATCACGACCTGAGCCAAAGGCAGACACTCAACCACTGAGCCACCCAGGTGACCTATATTATAATTTTCCTTTGGTCATATGTATTTTATAGAAATTAAAGAAAAAAGGGCATTTTATATTTACTCATATATTTGCTATTACTAGTATTCTTCATTCCTTCCTAAGGATATGAGTTTCAATCTGGTATCATTTTCTTTTATCCCAAAGAGCTTCCTTTAACTCTTAATATATTGCAAAAATGAATTGTCATTTTTAGAAAATACCTGAAAATGCCTTAATTTTGCCTCATTTTTGAAGAGTTATTTTGCTGGATACAGAATTCTGGATTAACAGTTTTTCTCAGCACTTTATTTTTTTGTTTTAATTTATTTTTTATTGGTGTTCAATTTGCCAACATATAGAATAACACCCAGTGCTCATCCCATCAAGTGCCCCCCTCAGTGCCCGTCACCCAGTCACCACCACCCCCTGCCCACCTCCCTTTCTACCACCCCTTGTTCGTTTCCCAGAGTTAGGAGTCTCTCATGTTCTGTCTCCCTTTCTGATATTTCCCACTCATTTTTTTCTCCTTTCCCCTTTATTCCCTTTCACTATTTTTTATATTCCCCAAATGAATGAGACTATATAATGTTTGTCCTTTTCCGATTGACTTATTTCACTCAGCATAATATCCTCCAGTTCCATCCACGTCAAAGCAAATGGTGGGTATTTGTTGTTTCTCATGGCTGAGTAATATTCCATTGTATACATAGACCACATCTTCTTTATCCATTCATCTATCGATGGACACCGAGGCTCCTTCCACAGTTTGGCTATTGTGGACATTGCTGCTATAAACATTGGGGTGCAGGTGTCCCGGCATTTTACTGCATCTGTATCTTTGGGGTAAATCCCCAGCAGTGCCATTGCTGGGTCGTAGGGCAGGTCTATTTTTAACTCTTTGAGGAACCTCCACACAGTTTTCCAGAGTGGCTGCACCAGTTCACATTCCCACCAACAGTGCAAGAGGGTTCCCCTTTCTCCACATCCTCTCCAACATTTGTTGTTTCCTGCCTTGTTAATTTTCCCCATTCTCACTGGTGTGAGGTGGTATCTCATTGTGGTTTTGATTTGTATTTCCCTGATGGCAAGTGATGCGGAGCATTTTCTCATGTGCTTGTTGGCCATGTCTATGTCTTCCTCTGTGAGATTTCTCTTCATGTCTTTTGCCCATTTCATGATTGGTTGCTTGTTTCTTTGGTGTTGAGTTTAATAAGTTCTTTATAGATCTTGGAAACTAACCCTTTATCTGATACGTCATTTGCAAATATCTTCTTCCATTCTGTAGGTTGTCTTTTAGTTTTGTTGACTGTTTCTTTTGCTGTGCAAAAGCTTCTTATCTTGATGAAGTCCCAATAGTTCATTTTTGCTTTTGTTTCTCTTGCCTTCGTGGATGTATCTTGCAAGAAGTTACTGTGGCCGAGTTCAAAAAGGGTGTTGCCTGTGTTCTCCTTTAGGATTTTGATGGAATCTTGTCTCACATTAAGATCTTTCATCCATTTTGAGTTTCTCTTTGTGTATGGTGTAAGACAATGGTCTAGTTTCATTCTTCTGCATGTGGATGTCCAATTTTCCCAGCACCATTTATTGAAGAGACTGTCTTTCTTCCAATGGATAGTCTTTCCTCCTTTGTCGAATATTAGTTGACCATAAAGTTGAGGGTCCACTTCTGGATTCTGTATTCTGTTCCAGTAATCTATGTTCTCACAGCACTTTAAAGATATTGTTCTATTATCTTTTGGTTTGCAAAGTTTCTAAAAAGAAGGCTATGGTAATTGTTATATTTTGTTCTTCTGTATGTAATATGTTGTTATCCTCTGCTTGCAAGATTTTCTCTTTTGTAATTTGATTATGATGTGCATAGTTTTCTACAGAGTTATCTTATTTACATTCCTGAGATTCTTGAATTTGTTTATCATCAAATTTGGGAAAATTTTGGTCATTATTTCTTCAAATGTTTTTTCTGCTCCATTGTCTCTCCTATTTTGGCCCTCTAGTTATGCATATATTAGATGTTTTGATACTGTCCCCTAACATTGAGGTTCCTGTCCATTTTAAAATAATTCCCCCCCCCAATATTCAGATTGAATAAATTATGTTGATCTATCTTCAGGCTCTCTGACTCTTTCTTCCATCATCTCATTCTGCTGTTAGGCCTATCCCATGAGTTTTAAATTGTAGGATCTGTATTTTTTCGTTTCTGAACTTCCAGTTTTAAAAAAAAATAGTTCATCTGCTGAGATTTCATATCTTTTCTTCATTGTGAGCATATTTTACTTCATACTATTGAGCAGAGTTTTAATAGCTGCTTTAAAATGCTTCCCTGATAATTCTAGTCTCTGGGTCGACTTATTGTTAATCTCTGTTGATAGCTTTTTTTTCTTGGTCCTTTGAATTATCATGGTTCTTAGAATGTCAGATATTTTCTTTTATTGAAATATAGTTGACACACAGTGTTAACGTTAGTTTTAGGTGTACAACATAGGGATTTGATAACTCTGTGTGTTATACTATGGTCATCACAAGTATAACTACTATCAGTCTTCATACATCACTATTAGAGTATCATTTACTGTATTTCTTATACTTTGCCTTTTATTCCTGTGACTTATTCATTTCATAACTGGATGCCTGTATCTTCTGCTACCCTTCACTCATTTTGTCCATCCTCCACCCATTCCCCTCAGGTAACCATTAGTTTGTTCCCTGTATTTATGGGTCTGTTTCTGCTTTCTGTTTGTGTGTTTTGGTTTTTAGATTCAATACATAATTGAAATCATATTGCATTTGTTTTTCCCTGTCTGACCTATTTAAAATGTCAAATATTTTTTAATTTATTCTCAATACTGTTGATTTTATTGTGGACATTCCAGATTCGGTTATATATCTTTGAAGAAGATTGACATTTTGTTTTATTAGGTAATTTGATTGGATTTAAACTGCACATCCTGTCTGTTGGCCAATAGCCAAATGTAGTTCTTTTATCCTTAGCTGAACTTCTTTTGAGTCCATCTGGTAGTAGCTAAAGAGTGAGCCAGAGGTTTGGGCAGGGTAGTTAAAGAGTGAGTCAGAGGTTTGGGCAGGTTAGAGTTTGCACAGAATTTGGGGGACCATCTATCTCATTTTCTTTTATTTCTGTGATTTTCTCTTTCCAGTGACTATAAATATGCCAAACTCTGTCTTGTGGTTCTTCAGGCCAGAAAGACTATGGTTTTCTGTTTTGACTACTTTAAAGTACCCTATAAAATTCTATTTCTTTCTTAAACTTGTAAGAATGGGAAACTTACTCCATGCAAATTGCCTTCTTCAAAGTCTTGACACCCTTCCAGAATCTACCTGTTTGGTTTTTCACTCTTCAGAGTCTTTAGATTATTCTTAAAATTTTCTTTCTGAATGTTTTTCCAGAGTTTATTATTTCTGGGAAGGTTAATATGACAGGAGTATGGTGTTTACTGGGCCACAGTGGAAGTGACACCCTGAGATTTACCTTTATTTTTGGAGAGACATCATTGCAGGCCCTGGTGAAACGTGCCTCTTAGAATAGATGCAAATGAAGGACAAAGTCAGAAATCAAGGTTTCAGTGGCACCACTGCAGAAGGACAAAAGGCACTGCTGACTGTCATGCCTGCCATCCTATAGAAATTGATGAAGAGGAAAGTGTCTCTGCTTTCTCTGTGTGATGGTAATTGGGATTAGAACACTCTTGGGCTTGGCAGTGACAGTGATGCAGATCAACTCTGTGCCATAGCTCATCTGGTCTATGATGCGAGGTAGAAGTTATCTAAGATTCCTCACTGGAAAAACTGATGTAATTATACCTATCTACAGTGGTTGTAAAGATTCAGTGGGGTAGAATGCTTCAAGGCCTCTGGTACCTACAAGGTACTAGACATACTTTCCCCCTCTTCTCTGTACTTTGGAAATGGCCAAGTTTACCTTGCAGTGCACATCTCCTTATAGGATCTTGGGAAGAACTGAGGTTAAGCCAAGATCATTGATGATTAAGAGAAATGTTAGGAATTTATTGAGTTCTAGAGTGAGTTTTTAGTATTATTATTTTTATCATATGGTAGTTGTGCATGGACTGTGAAGTCAGACCTGGGTTTGAATCCCAGCTCTGCCAATAATACATGATATAATTTGGGCCAGTTATTCTGGCTGAGCTGCAGTTTTCTATCTATGAATAGAATGATAAAACTTGCCTCGTAGGGTTTTCTGCAGATTACATGAGAGAATGTGCATAAGGTTTCTAAAGCATCCACTGGGGCCTGTTCCATGGTAGGCATCCAGTAGATGCCAGCTGTTGTTGTCATCATTGTTACTATTAAATAAAAATGGGGCTAACATAAAACTACTGATTTTTAGGCTAAGAAAGATTCACTGGGAGGAAGGGGGAGCTGCAAGAAGGTGAGGGTGGGGGTAGGAGCAAGTCTGTTTCATAACTGGAGAGAAAGTGGGGTGCATTTTGAGGGTGAGGCTAAACTATCCGTGGGAGAGAAATTAATGTGGGAAAATCCTGTGGAGTTTGGCCAGTGAAGTAAGTCAGGCCCATTCTGGACCTCAGCCTCCAGGGTTAAAGATGAGATTAAATATTTAATATCGATTCATAATTAGGTCCTTAGGAGCCCTGTGGAGCATTTCATGCCACAGTCATTTTTCTCTCTTTATTTACATTTCCAGCTCTATGGGAAAGAGCATTGATTCTGCAGTCTGATGTGCCTGTGTACAATGAGAGTTCCCCAGCAACATCAGAGCCCAATTATTCATTTACAGGTTTAGAGGATAGAGGGTGGTTATGGTGGCCTAGGGATCTGTTTGCAGCTCAGGGCCAGGACTGGGTGGGCTTGAAGGAAGCACAGCACATTTTCAGGTTGTTGAGAAAGTGGATCTATTCTAACCTGTGTGGCATACAGATGGCAGGAGAAACAGGAGAAGGGTCTGAAGAGAAGAATCACATCTGAGAATGAGAGCACTGATAGCAGGACCAGGATGCTCCATGTCCTCATAAGGAGGAGCAAGAGATAGGGGGAAGGGGTTAAATTGGCCAAATACAGCCTTCAGGGCATATGGGCTCAGTCTTCAGCTGTCCCCATTGTTCTAAGCAAGGCCTTTGGCACATATCAAGCCTGAAGATAGCAAGTTAGCTTCAGTAGTCTCAGATTTATTCATCTATTTTGACTTATTTATAATATGTCTCTAGCTCTGGGGCCTCTGGATCTACTACCCCAAACCACTACTTGGCATATAATGTAAAATCAGAAATTCCCTTTGATAAGGATGCCAGGTCAGAAGGTTGGAGGTTTGGACCAAAACCTGGGGACACAGCCATGAATTTGCTGTGAGTCCTTGAGGAACATCCTCTTTTCATGTCATGCCTCAGCCTCTCTGCTTCTCAGTATCCTGCCTGTCAACCCTTGTCTCACAAGTGAGGGTTGGGTACAGGGTGCTTGATGACCATCTGACTTCTCCACCTCCCTCACTTCCCACAGGCACCTGAGTCAACTGATAAAAGAAAAACTTAGTGTGCACTATGGACCTTTGTCTCCTCTTATGTTTTCTCTCATCAGATGGTACCACCATTCCTTTCATAGAAGCATCTTGTTTGACTCCCACTTCTCGTGTATTTTTGTTGAGTCTACCTCATATGGATTTCTGAATTTATCTACTTTTTCTTAAATGCCACTGCTACTAACTTGATTCAGATTAGAGTCATTCCTTGTTTAGATGACAGTAGTTTCCTAATTATTTTCCTCATCTTTGCCTTGTTCCCTGTGCCCCATACTCTCCCAGCCTGAGTGATCTTTCTACAATGTGAGTCTCATCTTATTGGACCTTGCTTAAAGCCTTTAGTGGTACACAGTTGCCACCAGGTTAAAATTCAAACACCTTGCATGTTAAATTCCCAAAGCCTTGGATTGGGCACCTGCTGCCACCTTGGGCCCCCTCTCTCATAATATCCTGCCTCCCTCCTGCCAGGCCCACACTGGACTCCAGTCTTGAGAAACCATTCACAAAGATCTTATTTTATGATGGTTCGTCCACCTGGACGTCTCTCCCACTCCATTTCTTTTAGCCTAAGTTTTCTGTCATCTAGAAGATTTCAACTTAGTAATGACTTCCACAGGGGTGTTTTTCCTGAGTTTTCAAAGCCTGCATGCAGTGCCCCTCTTACATGTGTTTACATCCTGGGCTTCTCTTGTCATTGTTGTAAGTGCTTTTGTCTCATCTGATCTCTTCAACAAATAGTGAGCCCCTTGATGGCCGGGGCCATGTCTGCCTTAGTCATTTCCACACGTCCACCTCCTAGCACTGTGCCTGGTGCAGAAGAGGGGCCTGGTATGTATTTTTAAATAAGCAATATAAAGAGTTACCCAACTGTAAGTTTATGTTTTTTTGAGGAAGCTTGTTAGTAAAGAAGAACCAGATAAGGTTGTTTCATTCCAGAAGATCATTGGCATTTCTCCAATACCATGTGCCCTTTTCCAGAGTTAGGAAGGAGGCTACATTGGTCACTTACTCCTGAAAATATCACCTAGAAGGCCTGTTTCATATGATTGGCTCTATTATTAGTCTGTGAGGTCTAACCTTGCAGGCAGAAAATGGCTTTTGAGAAAATGCGTGGTCCAACAATTCTTTGTTTGCTTGTCTGGTAATTCTGAGAAGGAGGGTCGGGGAGAAATGGACTTTCAGTGGACCAGAGTGACCATTCTAGGACTGTAGGAAACTGAGCTCGAAAGGGTCTCACTGATCCTAGTTTCCCTGACCACACCCAGGGAGCATGTGCTGAGCCTCAGAACAAGCCTGCAGCTTGGTTCCCTCTGTTCCTGGATGATGAGCCTGCACCCTCAGGCTCCTGATAGGCTGCCAATCTTATCCATAGTATTTGAATGCTGCCCTGCTGCCAGGAGAACAGAAAACAGTGCACATCAGCATGGAGCATAGGCCCACTGGGAAGACAGGAGTGGGGACAGAAAACTTTTTATTCTGTCACCTGATGTAAAAATCAAGGTGACATGGTGAAATCATAGGAACTAGATTAAAGGAAATATCTCTGGCTCTTTTGTGTGCTGTAGAACTGGTCTAACTGTGGCGACAATATTATAAGTTTTTATAGCGCCTTTCTTTCCTAGGGCACAAGGCACTTTACTGTCTATTAACAAACAGGCTTTCAATTGAATGGGTTCTCCCAGGACCTCAGTTCTGGTGTCATTTATTTACTTTGTAGCATTCATTTTTGTTTTTGTTTTTTTTTTTTTTTTTATTTGAATTGTTTTTTTTTTTTTTCAAAATCTTTTTTTTTTTTTATAAATTAATTTTTATTGGTGTTCAATTTACCAACATACAGAATAACACCCAGTGCTCATCCCGTCAAGTGTCCCCCTCCGTGCCCGTCACCCATTCACCCCCACCCCCCGCCCTCCTCCCCTTCCACCACCCCTAGTTCATTTCCCAGAGTTAGAAGTCTTTATGTTCTGTGTCCCTTTCTGATATCTCCCACACATTTCTTCTCCCTTCCCTTATATTCCCCTTCACTATTATTCATATTCCCCAAATGAGTGAGAACATACACTGTTTGTCCTTCTCCGATTGATTTACTTCACTCAGCATAATACCCTCCAGTTCCATCCACGTTGAAGCAAATGGTGGGTATTTGTTGTTTATAGTACATGAAAAATGGGTTGAGAAATAGTCTGTACTGGCACAAACAGAGCACTAGATTGGGGTGTGTAAATGTGTCTGTATTAAATTCACCCATTAAATATGTGGAATAGGAAAATATGTAATTAACAGGAGGGGACTAAAGAAAGAAGAACTGGGGCAGCCTGGGTGGCTCAGCGGTTTAGTGCCATCTGTAGCACAGGGCCTGATCCTGGAGACCAGGGATCAGGTCCCACGTTGGGCTCCCTGCATGGAGCCTGCTTCTCCCTCTGCCTGTGTCTCTGCCTCTCTCTCTCTCTCTCTCTATTTCTGTGTCTCTCATGAATGAATAAATAAAATCTTTTAAAAAAAGAAAGAAGAACTGATTTTGTACAAAAATTACAATCCATTTGGAGCATTGTTGGGAAATAGAGCCAGTTTATTCTTTGGAAATGGTAAATAATTGGAAGAGGTGTTTCTTTCTTATGTACATTTTATCCCCCCAGGAGAAGACCTTCCCTTATTTTTGGAAGTCATCACCAAATGTGTAAATATTTAAAAAAAAAACCCAAAACCAAAAAATAAACATGTAAAATGGACTTAGAATGAGGCCACCAAAATGTTTCAACCTTTGTTTCTGGTTCTTGAAACAAACTAAGCCAGCACCAATGATTTGCCTCTACTAAGACTTCTGTAATAATGTGAGTCACAGATGGTGGAAGCCAAGGTAAAAAGAAAAGCAGTAAGCATTCGTGGTGTTTTCATGAAACTGTTTATAACATGAAGAAAAAATTAGTGAAACAGTAATATATTTAGGTGCAGACTAAGAAAGGTTGTTCAGAATGACTTGACGCCGTGGTACTGGAAGACAAAAGGACAGTCTATGGCAAATAGTCATGAAATACTTAGGGGGATGGTCCTCAAATGAGGTTCAGTAACAGTTTCAGTTCAGGTGGATCACTTCTGCTTCTGGCCAAGATGGAGTAACAGAGCCTAGATTTACCTACTCATATGAAACAGCTAAGCAGTTGGACAGTAGCATGAAACAATGGTTTATAAGTAAGATGTTAGACATCAAAGAACAGGGATAGTGATCCCTGGGAGAGAGAAAACAAATGATGTGAGTCCTCTGATTATTCCTATGTTACCAAGAGAGACTTTCTAGGCCATGGCATAGGGAGAGGAAATGCAGAAAAACCTTCGGCATCTCCTTGATTTAAGCAGGGAGAGTTGATAGTCTAGGGAGGCCAGTGTACCTGGACTTTGCAGGGCAGATGCTCTCAGGAGAGAGCTGCATAGAGAGCAGACTTCCTTGAGTCTGCTGCTGGGTACTGATCAACACATGCTTATAAGGAAACTCTTTGAAGCTGGGAATAGAATAACTTGAGAGAATTGGAAGGGACAGTCTCAAAACTCAAACAAGACTGGGAATATATTCTATTCCTACCAGAGTGGAAAAAATCCTAAATTGTGAGACATGGGGTAGAGTAATTAGAGGGGTTCTGCTCCAGCAGTAGGTTGAAATTAGTTCTAGACAAAGCACCGCTCTCGTCCTGCCTAGCAAAGTTTAAAAGAATGGCCAAAAAGGATCAAACTTCTTCCAAGTAAATTAATGGTGAAGCAGAACAAAACTCAAGATTATTAATAGAAGTACGAAAATATCCAGCACCCAACAAGATAAAATGCACAATGTCTGGCATCCAATAAAAAATTATCAGGCAAGTAAAGAAGAAAATAGATGATCCATAATCAGGAGAAAAATCCATCACTACCAACCCAGAAATGGCATAGATGACAAAATTATTAGACAAAGACATTTCATATGCTCAAGAAGCTAGAGGGAAGATGGAGCATATTAAAGATCATATTGTAGGAAATACATTTAAAAATTCTAGAGATAACTTTAATTTCTGATATGAAAAATACACTAGGTAGGATTAATAGCAGATTAGACAATGCAGGAGAAAAGATTATTGAACATGAAAACACAGTAGAAACTATCCAAAATGAAACACAGATATAAAAGCCTGGGGAAGATAATGAAAAGAGCCTCAGTTAACTGTGGTATATACTTCCAGTGGCCTGAGATCAATGTAATTGGGGAAAAAATATGAAGGCATAGTGACCAAACATTGTCCAGATTTGATAAAAACTGTATGTAGATCTATAATTTCAAGGCTCATGATTGCCCCAGTAATGTGAAGAAAACCACTGGAGCACATCATAATCAACTCTGTAATAGTCAGTGATAAAGGGAAAAGTCCTAAAAGCAGCCAGAGAAAAAGGGATACATTATGTATAGAGGAACAAAGTTAAGGATGACACAGATTACTCATCAGAAACAATAGAAGAGAGTGGGTCAACATTTAAAGTACTGAGAGAAGAATAACTGTTAACTTAGAATTTTGTACCCAGTGAAAATATGTTTCAACAGCTAATGTTAAAATATTAAAAAACATGTTTTTCAGATGTACAAAAACTGAAAAAACTTTTTATCAACATATTCTTACTGTAGAATAAAAATGTCCTTTAGACAGAAGAAAAATGACACAATGGAGCTGTGAATCTATACAAAGGAATAAAGAGCATCGAACATGGCAACTATGTAGGTGAATGTAAGCCTATAAACAATTACTTTAGGGATCCCTGGGTGGCGCAGCGGTTTGGCGCCTGCCTTTGGCCCAGGGCGCGATCCTGGAGACCCGGGATCGAATCCCACGTCGGGCTCCCGGTGCATGGAGCCTGCTTCTCCCTCTGCCTGTGTCTCTGCCTCTCTCTCTCTCTCTCTCTCTCTCTCTCTCTCTCTCTGTATGACTATCGTAAATAAAAAAATAAAAAATAAATAAACAATTACTTTAATTTCTTTGAAAGAAAATGATCATTGGAGTTTATAATACATAGAAGCAAAATATATGGTTAGTGGTATCATTATAATAGCCATTGTATGGTGACGGATGGTAGCTACACCTTTGGTGGGCATGGCATAGTGTATAGAGTTGTTGAATCACTATGTTGTTTAACTGCAGTTAATGTGAAATCTTGTGTCAACTTTGCTTTAATAAAATAAATAATTAAAATGTATGACAACAGTGTCACAAAGGTTAAGAGAGAAGAAATGAAATTTTGATTGCTGAATTCTTGAACTATATATGAAGTGGTACAATATCACTTGAGGGTAGATTGTGATAGGTTAAAGTTGTATATGTTATATAAACTTTAGAGCTACTACTGAAATAAAACTACAAAGAATTCTAGCTAAAAATTTGACAAGCTGGGTAATATGGAATCATAAGGGATACTTAACTAATCCCAAAGTAGGGGTGATGGATATTAATGTTATCTTGATTGTGATGATGATTTAACAAGTATATACATATGGCAAAACTTGTCAAATCACACACTTTAAATATGTGCATATTATTGTATGTGAATTTTACCTTAATAAAGTTTTTAAAAAAGATAAGATAGATTTAACTACTCAACATATCAAAAATATTTATTCTTATTTATTTTTTAAAAGGATTTTTATTTATTCATGAGAGACAGAGAGAGGCAGAGACACAGGCAGAGGGAGAAGCAAGTTCCCCGCAGGGAGCCCAATGTGGGAATCGATCCTGGGATCAGGCCCTGAGCTGAAGGCAGATGTTCAACCACTGAGCAGCGCAGGCATCCCAAAATATTTATTTTTAAATGACAAAGTGTTTCATAGTTCAGATTAATATACTGGAAATAGAACTTCACAATTTGGAAGAATAAGTTGGAATCATAGAAGCATGGCATTTACAAGGGCTAGAAGGTGTTTTAAAAATCATCTAGCCCTCATTCTTCATTTTACTTCTATGAAAATGAAGGTCCAGATAAATGTGAGTTGCTCTAACTTATTATCAATCCTCTAACATGAGGGTGAACAACCATAGGAAACAAGCCAGTCCTTACTTGATTTGTTTATCTTTCCATGAAACTTCCTGGGTGCAGGTCCTCCATGGGTTACAGGCAAAACCACATCTGTCACAGTGTGTCCCAGGACAGGGACAGTTTAGTGTTTTGATTAAGATGCTGGCAACTCAGGCTTCGAGTGGAATAACGCTAGGACTAACTAATGGGAATAGCAACAGCTGAATTACGTAGTTAAACCCAAGGCAGCTGCCTTGTTACCAGTAATCATGATCTTCTTGAATTCTTTAAGTAAGCAGTGGCTTCAAAGACCAAGGCTATTAAACTTCAAAAAAGCACATTTGGGGAATTAATCAATCTAATAAATATGGTGCAGAAGGAAGACGTATTAAAATCTATAACTGGATGGAATTTTAAACACTGAATAGACACTATAATTAAAGCATAGTGGATTACAATTGCTCTGGAAAAGAAGATTGGAGATTGCTTGCTCTTTGCAAAGTGGATTTACAAAGGGTGGCTTAAAAACCTATGAGCAAAGAAAAATCTGACTTGGAAAGGAAAAGAACAGGAGGGAATCAAATGAGAATATGCAGCACAAGTTAGGGCAGCCAAAGAGCAGGGTGAATTAATGTGAGCAAATGAGAATGAGAAAGGCTTTTCTGAATAACCAGCAAAAAAACGGAGGCAAGGGAAAAGAGAGGCTGGCTGAAGGATGAAGGCGATTATAAGATTAAAGATGACTTTGAAGGCTGCTGAGGTACAGCCACATTCCCTGTCGCCCCCTCTGCCAACTCTGCTTTAATAAGACCGATGAAGGAAATAAACTCAGACAATTAACAGGCAATGAACACTCCTCCAAAGGAGTATTTGATAAAAAGCAGTGAAGGAAACATGTTACACCTTTGGCTTTCCATTAGGAAATAGACCTGCTAATCAAAACTGGAAGGCAGTTCAGGATGAGGAGCTTGCCTTAGGAGAATTTTTGGTGTTTGTATAGAATTTAAATAAACTTGGAAAAATATCAGCCTTTTGAAAAGCTAGAAACACCTTCGTAATAAATGTCTGCCAAAGCTGATGTCAGTGTTTAGCAGAATAGTGGAATTGATTTGGACATAGAAAAAAATCTATAAAAGTATAAAAATAAACATTGCCATAGTTGTTAAATAGCCTGGGAGTTTAGGTATTTAAATTAAATTAGTCATGTCATGCTCTAACTCTTAAGCAAAATTAAAAAGAGACTATATGGCATGAGCAGGATAAATAAAATGATATGTCATAACCTCCTTTTCTAATAGAAGTGTGAAAATAACTCTTGCTTGTCCTTTTTCATTCGAGGCTTTTAGGAATTTGGACAACAAGCCCACATAATTCTCAGGCATCTTCTACCTACTTTGCTTAATATTGGGGATCTATGAATCCCACTTCCCCTAAAGTACTTTCCTTCTCCATCTGCCAGGAAGCTTGAGATTCTCCAGGTATATTTCTCATTGGATGAAAACATACTTGCAGGCTCAGTGTAGTTATATTACCTGGGAAAGTTAAATTACTTGGCAAGATACATTGCCCTTAAATACTGTTTAACAGAGAAATTGGTTTGGGTTGGGTTTCTTAAAGAATAACTAAGAGATATAAAAGCTTAAAGAATGAAGTAGTAAGAGGTAACATTTATGGAGTGTCCCAGGTCCCATGAGAAGTGATTCACATAGGATTATCTCCAATCTTCCGGTCAATCCTTTGAAAAAGGTATAATATCCCATTTTGCTGAATGAGAAAACAAAGGCATAAAGAAATTTAGACAGTTGCCTAGGATCAAACAGCTGATTTAGAAGGATAGGGGACAGGATATTATGAAGCAGAAATGGAACCTGTCAATAAAGGAGGGGACCCAAGACCAGAAATCCCACCTCTTATAAGAAGTGTCCTCTGATTTTCCTGCACTGGGATAAAGATTTGTATGTTCCTGTGTTATGGTTATATCATATACACCTAAAATTCTATGGCTCTACAGTTCTATTAGCAGAGTCCTAGAAGAATGGGTGGATTTTGGTGGGAAGTGGGCAGGAGATCGAGGAAGTGACATAAACTGGGACAGGGTCCCTGCAATGAGAAGTCTAGAGCCCCCCAAGGGCTCTTCTTGGTGGTTTCACTCCCTTACCCATGCTGGCATGGAACTCTCTACCACTTTCTAGATAAAACTCTTTCTCACAAACATAGGAAAAGACTGTCATCACATATTTTTTCATGAAACATCAGTGTATTTTCTCTAAGGCTCTGTGCATTTATGAACCTTTCATCTTGCTGGGGCCCAGGGAGGAAGCAGGTGATGGAGGTCTGTGTGAGAGCTGAGAACAGGCTTATGTGGGCAAGACTGGGGACTCAGGTTGAGGGTGGGGGCTCATGGTAAGCCAGGCATGAAGGGGCCTGTGGGAAGACATATCTGGATGGCCTAGAGGCTCTTGGTAGTGTAGGTAGAAGTTGGGTCAACCATCTGAGACCTCATTAGAAAGACCCATTAATACCAGCAACTGATCTCTTCAGTTCTAAAGCTCTTGTGGTCTGGTCCTGTGGTCAACTAGATGTTCCTCAGTCCCCCTTGCCTAGTAAATTTGTTTTAAAACATTTTGAGATAGGTTCTTCTCCCCAGGATGGGAACCTGCACACTCTGCTGGTTTGCCAATGATCTTCTCAAAAGAGGTCTGATTTTATTTTATGTGGCACAAGTGGTGGTTGTAGTTCTGTCCCCTTCATGGGGCTGGACAATGATGAGCTAGGTGAGCAGTACTGGGATGGTGCCCACTGGAACCGAAGAACAGAGTGTGCAGTGGGGAGGGTGCTGAGGTACCATCTGAATGTGCCTGTAGTCCTCAGCAACAGAGCAGGGATTAGTCCTGAGCTCTGAGGCAGCCTGGATGGTTCCCAGAAGAATGATCACTGAGTAACCAGGAGGAGGAATGTGAGCCAATGCTAGGACCATAAGAATCTAGAAGCCCAGGTTATATCACTTGGGCAACAGGAATTTGAAAACAGAGGTAAGTAGGTGGGGATGCTCAGCATTGGATGCAAGAAGAAACTAGCACAGCAAACAACCCCCTAATTTGTGATGCACATGCACAGACCCCTTGCCAGAAAGAGCTGACATTGTCCAGGGTGGGTTCAGGCATGGGCAGGCAAGGGTGTATGGTCAGGGCTGAATGTATTTACAGAGGGTGGGGCAGGAGATGGGAAAGTGCCTGTCTACAAGGGACCAGAATGAAGCAGAAGCCAGGGTGGGTCAGGCTAAACTTGCCAGGACGGCCAGAGGAGAGGTCAGCCCTGATTGTGTGTTGGGGAAAGCCTGTGCTCTCTAGATAGGACTCTGAGATTCATTGCAGATAGTCATGGGTACAGAGAGCAGGATGTGGTGTTATCTGAGGTCAGCTAATGGAGGATCAAAAGCTCAGCAAATTCCGAGAAGGTAAAGAGGTTCAAGTCTGATTAATAATAAAATACTCAGGAGAATGCTAAAGGAGCTCTGGCTTAGACAAGGTGCCCTGCTGGGTGAGGACTTCTCTTCTGGGCAGCTCTTTAAAATCCAGTTGTCCCTTACTTGGGATTTAGCAGAGGCACTAGAGGATCTCAGATGATTAGGGGAAGCTCTGTTTCTCTTGGGGAATGAGGGGAGGGAGGCATTGTTCCCATTCATCTTGATATATTGGATTCTGAATTCTGAGGGAGGGCATGATCTTTGAGTAGAGTTTATTTCTGGGGCCTTTTGGGGCTACATCCTGGAAAGGTGGTGGTTATCCTGTAGGGACTCAAGTTTCTCTTTTAATATCCAGTTCTTTCCTATCTTTCTATGATACAAATAGTGACCCAGTCACATAAACTCTCAAGGAAACAATAACATTTATTTATTGATGTATTCCTTTACTCATGCATTCAGTGAATATTTATTGAAAATGTATGAGGGCGTGGTGCTGTGGATATGATGGCCAACTAGTTGGTATAGTCCTTGCCCTCCAAGCACCTTATAGAAAAGGGGGCAAGATAGAAGTGAACAGCAATTATATTGCTGTGAGATTGGTGGGATACAACAGAGATATACATGGGTGTTGTGGGACCACAGGCAAGAGGTATCTAACTCTACATGGAGGTCAGAGAAGATTCTAGGAAGTGGTCAGTCTTGGACTCTGAACTGCTCTTGGTGGCCTCTCTCCCTTACCCATTCTTGCACCAAATTCTCTACTGCTTTCTAAGTGAAACCTCATCCCATAAACAGGCAAGAATGTTATAATCACACACATTTACCTGAAAACACATTAATGTGTTATCTCTAAGGTTCTGTGCATTTGTAAACCTTTTATCTCTAATTGTGGAATGAAAGATTATTTCTTGTTCAAAGGAATTTCAGGCTTCAGCAAATGGATATAATGGGTACTTTTTCTATATTTTGAAAAAATTGTGAGCAGGAGAGTATGCTTCATGGAAAGTGAGCACATGAAGTGTGATTATGAAGGATCCACTCAGACCAATTTCTTCTGTGGAGTCTAATACACCATCAAAATTAAAAGACAAATTCCAAACTGGAGAAAGTATTTGCAGCACATGTAGTAGACAAATTCTCTCCTAAGTGCATAAAGACTATTTAAAAATTATTAAGGAAAAAGATAAACAAGCATGTAGATATGTGGGAACAGGACTTGAAAAGACAGGGTAGTCCTGCTAATTTATAGTTTTTACTTGCACAATTTTTGCACATGAGGAAAGCTCAAGAATTGTTATGGAAAATTTACAAGAAAGTTAATCTGACATGTTATAGCGATAGACATATTATTATTGTGTTGCATGATAATTAGAGTTAATTTGCATAAAGGCTGTAATTAGTATTACTTTTAGCTAGCCAAAGTTTCAGTTCTTTTTCTCACTTTTAAAGTTTCTTGGTAACTATAATTATTGTCAAAGATGTCAATTTTCCCTCAACATCCTCATGTTCTCTCTCTCTCATAGACACACTTACGTATGAAGGGAAAGTGGTAAATAGCCTGGATCAGGTTCCCCTGTCTCTGTTGGCTCTACCTCTCCCATGACTGAAGCTTCCTCTGTGACCACCTAGGCTCTACTACCTTTGGAGCTGATACTTGTTGACTAATGGGAAGTTTCCAGCTCTTTCACTCCTCCCACACTTCCAGATATCCCTTTGTTAAAGACCTCAAGGCAAAGGACTCTGTGCTTTGAGGGAGTGGATAATCTTTCTAGAGGGAAAGTGGCAGCATTGGGGGGCATTTGGTGAAGGGGCACAAATAACTCAGTGAATGTGGCCCTGGGGAGGGGAGATGGAGGGACAGAAGGACTGGGCTGTGTAGACTCACGGTATTAGAATGAGAGAGGATCCTAGAAGACCGAGGAAGGGGAGGGAGCTCATCCTCTCTTTCCAGGACCAAGGGCTGCAGTGCTAGAAACCAGCAATTCCAGGATTTTTTTCCCCTTAACCATTGTAGAAGAGAGCTTCTTAAGAAGCAGTGCACCTGAGAACAGCCAAGTGAGCAAGAAAGCAGAACAATCACCCTGACTCACCTGTCTCCTTTGACTTCAGCCTCTCATGTTCCTGAAGTGGTGTCGGCTCTGGATCCCCCAGGACTTAGCATGATTTGTAGGAGCCCTAGGAAGCTCCCCTCCGCCTCTACCCTGTACATGGCTTAGTTGATGCGATAAATTCCTTTCATGGCAGATAAAATCCTTAATTCTACAATTAAGGATAAGAGGCTTAAAATTACCTAGGAGAACAAATGAATTATTATGGTGTTTTATCAAGTTGTAAAAGACTTGAGGTTATGGAATCCTCTTCTGGTTTTGATGGAAGCAGTGAGAAGGCAGAAGGACAAGATGATCCTTTTCATCCCAAGACTGGGCAGATGACATTGGAAAGAACCACATTAGGGTAACTGTTATCCTGGAATCTTAACCGGTCAGCAAGCGTCTTTAAGAAATGAAAATGCCTGAGGCCCAGTGTCCTTCTGTCTCATATTATAGAAGTGATGTGTCATCAAGCCAAAGCCAGGGCAGCAGGTGAGGAGAGGTGGGGATGATAGGTAGCAGGCTACACTTACTAACAGTAAACAACTATGTCTGTGCCCCCCACCCCCTTATACTCAGGATCCTCTTTCCAGGGCATCTGAAAACTCTGAAGATCAGAAGCTCTCAAGGTTGTAAGGATCTCATTGCCTTGCTTTTTTGGTGGTAGTTCTTAGCATGGTTGTTGGCTCCTGCATTTTCTGCTGAAGATAACTGGGAGGGAGTGAATGTAGATGGTTGTGGGTGGGGAACCAGCTGCCCAAGATCAGTTTTTCTGTGACTTATGTTATCATCCATATATAGCCTCCTCTTTATCTTATGCCCCCCCTTGATGTTTTATAGTCCTGTAATTACACAGGGACTGGCACACTATTTGAGTATGTGTGAGGACGTGCCCATTCTGTTATTTTAGTCTATGCAATAGTTTGTACTAAGATTATTGAATAGAAATTATCAGACCCAAGAAACAGGAACTGGAAGGTTGAAAAGGTTAATGAGAGAGGCATAAAGAAGCTGGTGTACTGTTTACAAACAGTGCTTCACACTGAGGTTATTTAGAAATTTGGAACCTATATGAGTCCCTGGAGGGAAAAGGGGATATTACATGCGCAGATATTTTATTTATTGTCTTCTCCCCAAACAGTAAGTAATAAACAGATGAAACCACAAGGTTATAGAATTGTATTACCTTTTGGCTGTGGCCAAGTAAAACTTTAATTTTCTAGCTAGAGATAACAGACAACTCCTATTACTCAGAGGCAGGGGAAGGGCTACTGTAAAATCTTCACATAAGGGGATTTGTTCTGGGCTTTAGTGGCTCCTGGGGAAAAAATGCACAGAGGACTGGATGATCTGGGGAGAGTTTCATGGATTAGGGTAAGCTCCCTTCCAGAGACAGGCTAGTCAGGTTTATACAGTGATGCCTGAACATGAACTGAGCGTTCTAAATTCTGGCGGTAGACCATGGCTTATTTTCCCATTCCCACATCTTTATGTTCAGCCCTTAGCCTCACATTAAAAGTTCAAAAGGCCAGTAGACCAGTGCTTAATTTTCTTCTACTACTCATGTCCTGCAGGATCTGAGGTTATAGCTATTCCTTGCTATACAAGAAAGGACAATGGTGGAGATTACATATGTATAAATCATGTTGGATTAAACCATGCTTCAGTAACAAACAACCCCAATATCACAGTGGTTTAACAACAAGAGTTTATATTTTGCTTCTGCAAAATCCATTGTGATTTCCTGCAACTATCCAGGAAGCTCTCACCATTCATCCACTTACCCATCCGTCCACCCATCCATCCTGCTTCAGTAATTTTGGCCCTCCCATTGAAATACATGGCCCCCAAACTCTCCAGCAAGGGGAAAGATGGAAGCTGGAGAATGTCACTGAGACTTTTTGCTGCCTTGTCCTGAATCACTTGTCATGTGGTTTTACAAACTTCAAGGTGGCTAATTTCATGATCTTACATGTGCCCAGGAAGGAAAAGAACTGCATATTGGCAAGCACTACTGCAGTTTGCCTTGGTAATCTTCCCATGTGCCATAATTTTGAAAACTAATGTTAGGAGCTATCTATGTTATATCTAGAGTATATTATTATACTCTGTTTTTCAGAGTAGGACACTGAGATTCAGAACAGCTGAGGACTTGCCAATGAGCCACTGGGTCAACATTCAAGGCAAGTCTGCTTGACTCTCATACACAGGATGTTTGGTTTTTGCCTCAGGTAAAGGAATGGCTTGTTTTTGTTCCTTTGCTTTTATAAAACGTGTATTCATTTGAATGGTCTATGTTCTTTTTTCTTCAATTTAGTCACGGTTTTGATTTATATATATATATGTATATATGTATATATGTAATATATATATATATTTATTGGAGTTCAGTTTGCTAACATATAGTGTAATACCCAGTGCTCATCCCATCAAGTGCCCCCCCTCAGTGCCCGTCCCTCAGTCACCCCATCCCCCTGCTCACCTCCCCTTCCACTACCCCTTGTTAGTTTCCCAGAGTTAGGAGTCTCATATCACCCTCTCTAATTTTTCCCACTTATTTTCTCTCCTTTCCCCTTTATTCCCTTTCACTATTTTTTATATTCCCCAAATGAATGAGACCATATAATGTTTGTTCTTCTCCAACTGACTTACTTCACTCAGCATAATACCCTCCAGTTCTATACATGTTGAAGCGAATGGTAGGTATTCATTGTTTCTAATGGCTGAGTAATATTCCATTGTATATATATGTTATTTCAACTGTGACATGCCATCTCTCAAAATTCATCAATGACCTCTGGCAAGACCTTATAGGCATAGTGAAGGGAAGAGGGAAACAATTATTAGGTAAATGTAGTCACTTTATACAATTCAGGCAGAAGTTCCCTATTTACCCTGCAATAGTCTGGGGTGTTTGTTTCCCTTTTAATAATGTCTCCAGTTGCCCCAACCCTATGTTTTGCCTCTGCTAGTCATAGTTAACCTAAGACAGGGTAATTAAAGAATGTTTCAGAGCCTCAGTTTTACCATCTATGAAATGAAGCCAAGAAGAGTTTCCCTGTACCACTAAGGGATGTCTTGATGTTTAATTGCTTCAGGGGGCAATCTGGAAAGAGACCCATGATTTCCTTGGAGGCTAGAGCTTTACAGATATAAAATCCTATCATCCTTATTTTCCTTGTGACAGGTTTATAGCCTGTGGGACTCACTTGGTACCTGTCACTTACCTTCCTCTTGATCCTTTCCTACAGAGCTTTATCTGTCATTGCATCTCAGGATCAAAAGAGTGTATAAAATCGGGCTCATGGGGATGGCACTGGCAATGTATTGTTTTCTCCAGGACACCGTAGGTACTGGGCTGCCTTTGGCAGCAGGAGTCATTTTAGGAAAGGCTGAAAGCTGGTCTACTTGTGGTCATCTAACACTGTGCATTACTGTATTAGAAAATGTGAATACTTTCCCAAATAAGAGGACCTTATCTTATTTGTCTGTCTTTCTTTCCTAGCTATTGGCTTCCTTGTCCAAACTTTCTAAAATAGCACCCTCTATCACTCTCAGTTGGGTCATTTTTCCCCCCTTAACACTTTCATACTACATGACATCTTATGTATATATTTATTATTTGCTATCCCTTTCCCCCACTCTACCCAACAACATAGACAGCTGGAATATAAGCTTCATGAGACCAAGGATTGTTTTATTTACCTCTTTACTTCTCAGGGCTCAGAGAATGCCAGGAACATAGGATGCATTTGTTGTGTGAATGGTTGGTAGGCACTCTTGAACACTGCCTCTTCTGTGTATCTGTCCCATGAATATATGTGTGTGTGCATTGTGTGTGCAGCAGGGAGAGTATATAGAAAAGTAACACCAATACCTTGCCCTAAGTAACAGTGTAGTTAGGGAACAAGGCCACATTGCAGGAGATGGAACTCCACAGCTCTCCCAAGTGATTCTAATTATATTCATTGTACTGTGCCTTCTAAACTCCCCTTGTGCAGTATATGTCGGCAGCCCATTTTTCTTTATTCTCTTTCTTAAATTGAGACTTTTTGCTCTAGCAGTTAACAGCTGTGGTGTTTCACCTCCAAGTTATCTGGCACCCAGTAGAGTGGTGAAGTGATCCCTGTGTTAGCTTATCAATATCCATTTGGTATATTTGTCTTGTGGACTAGCTCCTTCTCAGCCTGCCCCAACTATTCTTTAACCCTCTAAGTCATTTTAATCTGAGGTGCTCTGCAGATGGAAGTTATGTATGCCACATATGCCGTATAAATTAATATTATGATGCTGAGACCATTCCATTTGTCTAGGGATTTGCAATGATTTACTTTTTATGAGTAAAGTTTTATTCAACTCTTAACAGTGAAACATAAAACTGTTACAATTGTAATGAAACCTATAAAAGCACAGAGTGTAGTCTCCAGCAAAATATCCCAAAGGGGGGGCGGTGATGATACCTCTGGGAACAGATTGAGGAAAGCTTTGGTCAGTCATTTTCAAAGGTCCCCTCGGCAGATTTTGGGTGATACAGACCAGGGCCCCAAACAAATATGGTTTATAACTTTGATTCACAAACTCTAAGCAACATCAAAATTTGAAACTCTTGAGTGTTCACAGAGGGCTTAAAAATGGTCCTCAAAAAAAGATGAACTTCTTTCTAGGATAAAAAGAGTGTATAACCCTTTTGCAAAATATGGAGCAGGTCATGGCTGCAGTAGGAAATAGGTGGCAGGATTACATTAGAATAATTTTAGGAGGTTTTTACTAAAAGAATAATTTTAAATTATTGTATGGCATGGTATGATGTAGGAAAAGTAAGCAGTATACCAGAGGCTAGCAACAGTGGACTCCAGTACCACCCCACAGTCTAAGGGAGTGGGGAGACCAAGTGGCTCCTGGAGTCCTGGAATGTCCAGGGCTTCTGGGAGCATCATTTGACTATAGCCAGGATCACTGGAACACAGATAGATTTATAAGATATCTTCAGTAGGAGAACTGGGGGAATTCCTCATTGTTCTCGTCTCCTGTCCTTACTCCTGATTGACTGAACTCCACTGGAAGCTAGAGGATAAGGGATGTAGTCTACATAGGTTAGAAGTTGAAGGAGACCATGTGGAGTATAATTATAAGAGTGAATCTGCATCGCAATAGCAGGTGTGGAAAGGCCTTCTTTATGGGGAGGAAAAGGTCAGTGCAAGATCTCAGCCATTGTAGCAATGAGGATAACTTTTCAAGTCGCTCTAAACCCTGGCAAATGCACAGGTCCACTAGGTCTTCTTAGGCTAAAACCAGTTATATAATTTTTGCTTCCTGCCTGGTTTTCTGAATATGTGAGAGCAGAACAGAAGGGCAGGAGAAAGAAGAACAAGAACCCTGGGAAGGTTGGATTCTACACCTTAGGGTAAGGCTATTTGGAGATTTCACCAGTCATTAGTGTCCCAGATTTCACCATTAATTAAAGGTTTTACCTTTTTACTTCCCCATAGACGTTAGAATTCCAAAGCTTTATTTTGTACTTTAGGGTTAAGGAAGTGTTTTGGCACCATGGCAGGTCTTTGATTTTTTTTTAATTTAAATTCAGTTTGCCAACATACAGTAGTATAACACCCAGTGCTCATTCTATCAAGTGACCTCCTCAGTGCCCGTCACTCAGTTACCCCATCCCCTTACCCACCTCCCCTTCCTTAACCCTGTGTTTGTTTTCCAGAGTTAGGAGTCTCTCATGATTTATCTCCCTCTCTAATTTTTCCCACTCAGCTCCCCTCTTTTCTGTTTTAATGTCTTTCGCTATTTATTATTTTTTAAAGATTTTATTTATTTATTCATGAGAAACAGAGACAGAGATAGGCAGAGACACAGGCAGAGGAAGAAGCAGGCTCTATGCAGGGAACCTGATGTGGGACTCGATCTCGGTTCTCCAGGCTCATGCCCTGGGCCAAAGGTGGGTCTAAACCGCTGAGCCCCCCAGCCTGCCCATCTTTCACTATTTCTTATATTCCCCATATGAGTGAAACAATATGATGGTTTTCTGATTACTAATTTTGAGCATGCTTCATGTATTTGGTAGCCATTTAGATTTCTTCTTTATGAATTATATGATCCAGTTGACTTACTTCACTCAGCATAATACCCTCCAATTCCATCCACGCCAAAGCAAATGGTGGGCATTTGTCTTTTCTGTTGGCTGAGTAATATTCCATTGTGTGTGTGTGTGTGTGTGTCCATACACACACACACACACACACCCCACATCTCTGGCAGGTCTTTGCAATGTTCCTGGTATGAATCATCATTTGCTTGTGTCAGTCTTCATCAGCCTCTCATAAAAAGCTGTGTACAAAAAAAAAAGCTGTGTACATCTTCCTAGACACTCAGAAAGGATTTAGAGAGATGAGAATAAGCAGGAGTGGGCAGGGTAGGTGCTTCTCAGGGTCTCTAGTCTTGATGAAGAAAGCAGTCCAGAAACCAAACAAGGGTGTGAACCATAAACCAAAGCCAGAATTTTCAATTTTGGTTGGTTTTTTGCTGCACATAGCTGATTTTGCCTTGCCCCGCCTCATCTCTTCACTGTTTATCTCTCTTTAAAATGCCATCAGACATAGTACTTGTGGATTCCTATTTATTCATTATGAAACCTAATGGAATGTTAAGTTATTCATACCCCTCTGTTCAAGATACATTATCACTAATCCCTGTAAGATTAGTTATTAACTCGTTCATTCATTCATTCATTCATTTCTTTTTACCTCATTTCCTTCTCTGTACTCGTAGGCAACCATTCTAAAGTCTAATGTGCATCCTCTTGTTTGGATATATTATCTTCAAATGTAAATTACTGTTTCATATCCATGTGTTTTCAGTTTACACAATTGTATTATATCAGCACTGTATTTTTTAGATCCATCCATGTCACTATATATGTACATTCATCTAGGCAAAGAGTGTCATATTAATGGTACTCGCACCTTAATGGATAACATACCACAGTTTGCCTAGCCACTCTTTCATTGATGGGCCCTTGGATGATCTCTGCTTACCATCTCAAGCCATACTTCAGGGAGTATCCTTGCACAGTGCTCAAGGGTACTTAGAATCCCACACCTTTACTAACACTTTAAGCAGCTTTCTAATTCTTGCCACTTTAATTGGTATAAAGTGACATCCCATTGTTGCTTTAATTTATGGTTTTCTGATTACTACTAATTTTGAGCATGCCTTCGTGTATTTGATAGCCATTTAGATTTCTTCTTTATGAATTATATGATCCTGTACTTTACACATTTGCAAACTGATGTCCCTGTATACATATTTTTAATACTGGTTTGTTATGAGTGCCTTGTATATTCCAGATAGTTTTTTTTTTTTTTTTGGTTTGAGACATTGGGAATATATTCTACTAACCTGTTATCTCTTTATAAACTTTTCAATGCCCTTTTTAAAAAAATAGATTTATCCATTTATTTGAGAGAGTAAGAGAGAGCAGAGGGGGTTGGGGAGGGGCAGAGGGAGAAGGAGAAGCAGACTCCCTGCCAAGCAGGGAGCCTGGTGGAGCTCGATCATAGGACCCCAGGATCATGACCTGAGTTGAAGGCAGACATCCAGCTGACTGAGCCACCCAGATGCCTCTGATGCTTTGTTGAATAGAGAAATATTTAGTTTTTTTTCTAAGATAGTTTTTTTTTAGAGCAGTTTTAGGTTTATGACAGTATTGGGAGGAAGGTATGGAGATTTTCTGTATATACCTCACAACCATGCATAGCCTCCCCTACTATCAATAGCACTCACCAGAGTGACACATTTGTTACCAAGGATGAACCTACATTGACACCCTGAAATCACCCAAAGTTCGTAGTTTACCTTAGTGTTCATTCTTGGAGTTGTTCGCTCTTAGAGTTGTACATTCTATGAGTCTGACATAGATATGTCAGGTGTCATGACATAGATACGTCATCCACTGCCCTGAAAGTCCTATATGCTCTGCTTGTTCCTCCCCCTACCCAACTCCTTGAAACCATGGATCTTTTTATTATCTCCATAGTTTTGTCTTTTCCAGAATGTCATACAGTTGGAAATATATAGTACATAGCCTTTTCAGATTGCCTTCTTTCATTTAATAGAATGCATTTAAGTTTCATCCATGTCTTTTCATGACTTGATAGCTAACAAGCTTTTACTACCAAACAATATTCCATTTTCTGGATGTACCACAGTTTATTATCCATTTACCTACTGAAGGACATATTGGTTGCTTTCAAGTCTTAGTAAATTATGAATAAAGCTACTATAAACATTTGTGCGCAGGTTCTTGTGTGAGCATACATTTTCAGATTCTTTACGTAAATACCAAGAAGTACAATCGCTGGATTATATGATGAGATTGTGTTTAGTAGTTTTAAGAAACTGCCAAACTGTTTTCCAAAGTAGCAGTATCATTTTTCATTTCTACCAGTAATGAATGAGAGTCCCTGTTCCATATCCTCAACAGCATTTGTCAGTATTCTAAATCTGTGCCATTCTAATAGGTGTGTAGTGGTATCTCATTGTATTTTGTGGTTTTAAAATTTTTAATTTAAACTCTAGTTAGTTAACATAGAGTAGAATATTGTTTTCAGGAGTAGAGTTTAGTGATACATCACTTATATACAACACCCAGTGCTTATCATAACAAGTGCTCTCCTTCATACCCATCACCCATCTAGCCTATCCCCTACCCACCTCCCTCTATCACCCCTCAGTTTGTTCTCTGTCATTGAGAGTCCCCCCTCCCGTATGTTCTTTCTGTTTTGTTTCTTAAATTCTACAATGAGTAAGACCGCATGGTATTTATCTTTCTCTAACTGACTTTGCTTAGTATAATATACTCTAGCTCTATCCATGTTGCAAATGGTAAGATTTCATTCTTTTTGATGGCTATTATTCCATTGTATATATACACCACATATTTATCAATTTGTTAATTGATGGTCATTTGGGCTCTTTCCATACTTTGGCTATTGTGGATAGCGCTGCTATAAACATTGGGGTACATGTACCCCTTCAAATCTGTATTTTCATGTCCTTTGGATAAATACCTAGTAGTGTAATTGCTGGGTTGTAGACTAGTTCCATTTTAACTTTTTGAGGAACCTCCATAATGTTTTCCAGAGTGGCTGCACCATTTTGCATTCCCACTAACAGTGCAAGAGGGTTCCCTTCTCTCCTTGCCAATATCTGTTGTTTCTTGTGTTAATTTTAGCTATTCTGATATATGTGAGGTGGTATCTCCTCATGGTTTTGATTTGTATTTCCCTAATAATGAGTGATATGGAGCACCTTTTCATGTATCTGTTAGCCATGTGAATGTCTTCTTTGGAAAAGTGTCTATTCATGTCTTCTGCCCCTTTCTTATATAGATTGTTTTTTGAGTATTGAGTTTGATAAGTTTTTTATAGATTTTGGATACTAGCCCTTTATCTGATATGTCATTCGCAAATATCTCCTCCCATTCTGTAAGTTGCCTTTTAGTTTTGTTGTTTTCTTTCACTGTGCAGAAGCTTCTTTATCTTGATGAAGTCCCAATAGTCAGACACTTAATTGATTCTTGATTTCAGCTTAGCTCATAATCTCAGCGTTATGAGATCAAGCTCTGAGTCAGGCTCTGTAGTCATCAGGGAATCTGCTTGAAATTCTACCCCCCTCTTGCTTTCCCTCTGCCCCTCTGCCTCCCTCCCTCTCTCTTGCAAATAAATTAGTAATTTTTTAAACAACTTTTTTCAATGTTGACTTAAATATTTGTGGATTTTTAATTTTCCATATAAGATTTCAAATGAGTTTATGGAGTTCCAAATTCCAAATGGTATTTTGAATGAGATTTCATTGAGTTTATAGATTAATCTGGGGGAGAACTGACATTTTCATGATATTAATATCCTATTGATTTTTATAAATTGATATTGTACTTTCCAAACTTGTTAAGTTCCCTTTTTAATCTGTCTGCAAATAATGACATTTTATCTCTCTCTTGAAATGCTTTATTTCTCTTCTTTCTTTTTTTATTTATTTCCTTTTACTGTTGGCTAAGACTTCTAGTACTATATTAAAAAGTGGTACTGCTAATGATTACTTCCTTTTCTTGCTCCCAGTTTTACAGGGAAAACATGTAAAATTATCCATTAAATATAATGTTGCTATAGGTTCTTATGATATGACCTTCGAAAAGTTAGGAAGTTTACTGGATTTCTGATTTGATATGAATGTATTTTTTAAAATGTCATTATAAACAGAGGTGTTGAATCTTGTCAAATACTGTTTCTGCACCAATCGAGATAATCTTATTTTTATTCCTTTTGTTAAATTTTTTTTAATTTTTAATTTTTTATTTATTTATGATAGTCACACAGAATGAGAGAGAGAGGCAGAGACATAGGCAGAGGGAGAAGGAGGCTCCATGCACTGGGAGCCTGATGTGGGATTCGATCCTGGGTCTCCAGGATAGCGCCCTGGGCCAAAGGCAGGCGCTAAACCGCTGCGCCACCCAGGGATCCCTCTTATTTTTATTCTTAAGTCTGTTACTATTGTGAATTAAATTTAAGACTTCTCTGATTTTTTGAAACCACTATTTCAGTACTGGAATAACTATTCATAATCAATTTTAAATTTTTTCTTATGCAAATTAAAAGGTACAGAGAATAAGATAACCATTTCTTGTATACCCACCACCTGGGTTCAGTAATTATCAATTAATAGTCCATCTATTGCCCTTTCTTGACATCCCCCAGACTGGATCATTTGAAGCAAATTCCAGACATTGTATCATTTTATTAAAAAAATGCTTCAGTGGGACACCTGGGTGGCTTAACATTTGAGCACAATTGTTTTTGTGCCAGTACCATGCTGTCTTGATGATTAGAGGTTTGTGATATAGCTTGAAGTCAGGCATTGTGACGCTACCAGCTTTGGTTTTCTTTTTCAAAATTCCTCTGGCTTGGGATGCCTGGGTGGCTCAATGGTTGAGCATCTGCCTTTGGCTCAGGGCATGATCCCGGAGTCTGGGATCAATTCCCACATCGAGCTTCTTGTGGGGAGCCTGCTTCTCCCTTGGCCTATGTCTCGGGCTCTCTCTGTGTGTCTCTCATGAATAAATAAATAAAATCTTTAGAAAAAGACTTTAGGTATGTATCTTTCAAAGAAAAGATCTTTAACACCGCGCAGTTAACTGTATCATTATGATGTGTTTGTTTTATCATTTAACTAGAATTTTACTTAGATTTTTTTCATCCACATTTAACATGATTAATTTCTTACATTATTTTTTTATAAGATTTTATTTATTTATATATTTTATAGAGAGGGGGAAAGAAAGGGATGGGCAGAGGGAGATGGAGAGAGAGAATCTCAAGCAGACTCCCTGCTAAGCATGGAGCTGGACATGGAACTCGATCTCAGGACCCCAAGATAATGACCTGAGCCAAAATCAAGAGTCAGACACTAAACGGACTGAGATGCCACTTTTATTTGGTTTTAAGGAAAATACTGACTATTGTTGCCTCATTAAATTAGCTGGGTGTTTTTTGCTTTTTCCTTTCTCTTGAAAAGTTTGTATAACTTAAGATATAACTAATCCTTAGAATTTTGGCTAATCTTTTAGAATTCACTTCTATAACAATCTGAACTTGGGGATTATAATTTATTTTAGAAGGGATGTGTTTAGCTTAGATGTTACCTTTTAGGTATACTTAGTTGGCTATTCCTCTATTTCACTTGCACTAATTTTGGCACTTCACATTTTCTGTTTTTTTAGGTCTTAATGTTATTAATATGTAATTGACAATATTATCATTTGAATTGTTGTTGTATTTATAGTTGTTTGCTGTTTTCTCCCTGTATTTTATTTATTGACATATTTCCAATATATTTTTGATTAGTTTTACCAGAGTTTTCTTTCTATTGCTTATTTGTTCAAAGAACCAGCTTGAACCATAAACATCAGGATATTTAACTGTGTTTACTTTATCTCTTGCAGCATTTCTACTTTTTTTCTTATTTGAATATATCCTGCAAGATTCTTCATAGTGGGGAATTTTGTATGTCAAGCCTCTTGAATCTTTTATAGTTGAAAATATTTTTATGCCCTCATATTTGAATTATCATAACATTCAGATTTGAAATTATTTTTCCATCAATGCTTGAAAATTATACTCCATTATCTTTTTTTAAAAATTGTATTATTCTCTTGCTTTCATTGTTCTTGAAACTATTAGCCTGACTCTTGCTACTTCACAGGGGACCTTTTTTTCCCTTTCATTTGGAAGCTTTAAGTGTTTTTCTGTGCTTTAATATCTTAAAATTTTATTACAATATGAATAGGTATGGATTTTTCCTTATCTGTCCTTTAAGAGTCTTTTCATTCTAAAGGGTTTTATCATTTATTAATCTGGGACTATTTATCTACATTATTTTAAAAAGTATTTTCCTTTTTCTATTTCTTTACTCCTTTCCCTTTGGGATCCTAACATCTGGATGTTAGTACTTCTGCTTCTATTCTCCATATTTCTGAGCTTTTAAATTTTTCTCTAATTATATTTTCTGTCTATTCTTTCCTATTGCTTTTATGAAGAATTTCTCATTCTGATTCTTCAATCCACTAATTCTTTCTTTAGCTCAATTTCATACTGTTATTTTTACCAATGACATTTTTTTATATCTAGTATTTCACTTGATTCTTTTTAAGATATTTTATTCTTACTTTACTAATATCATCCCACATCTCCTTAAGCATAGTTATCTTACTAATGCCACATTTTTCCATTTCTTCACATGGTTCTGCGTCAGAGAGTATAAGATGTTGTTTTTGCCTTTCTTTACTAGACTCTAGTTATTTGAATTTATAAGCTTATGCTTTGCTGTGGATATCAGGTTCTCTGCCTGGTAATGTTTGTTGGAAAAGGCCACATATCAGCTCTAGTCTCTACTTTGACACATTTTATTTATTTATTTATTTAATAATAAATTTATTTTTTATTGGTGTTCAATTTGCCAACATACAGAATAACACCCAGTGCTCATCCCATCAAGTGCCCCCCTCAGTGCCCGTCACCCAGTCACCCCCACCCCCCGCCCTCCTCCCCTTCCACCACCCCTAGTTCATTTCCCAGAGTTAGGAGTCTTCATGTTCTGTCTCCCTTTCTGATATTTCCTACCCATTTCTTCTCCCTTCCCTTCTATTCCCTTTCACTATTATTTATATTCCGCAAATGAATGAGAACCATATAATGTTTGTCCTTCTCCAATTGACTTATTTCACTCAGCATAATACCCTCCAGTTCCATCTACGTTGAAGCAAATGGTGGGTATTTGTCATTTCTAATGGCTCAGTAATATTCCATTGTATACATAGACCACATCCTCTTTATCCATTAATCTTTCGATGGACACCGAGGCTCCTTCCACAGTTTGGCTATTGTGGATATGGCTGCTATAAACATCGAGGTGCAGGTGTCCCGGCGTTTCATTGCATCTGTGTCTTTGGGGTAAATCCCCAGCAGTGCAATTGCTGGGTCGTAGGGCAGGTCTATTTTTAACTCTTTGAGGAACCTCCACACAGTTTTCCAGAGTGGCTGCACCAGTTCACATTCCCACCAACAGTGCAAGAGGGTTCCCCTTTCTCCACATCCTCTCCAACATTCGTTGTTTCCTGCCTTGTTAATTTTCCCCATTCTCACTGGTGTGAGGTGGTATCTCATTGTGGTTTTGATTTGTATTTCCCTGATGGCAAGTGATGTGGAGCATTTTCTCATGTGCTTGTTGGCCACATCTATGTCTTCCTCTGTGAGATTTCTGTTCATGTCTTTTGCCCATTTCATGATTGGATTGTTTGTTTCTTTGGTGTTGAGTTTAAGAAGTTCTTTATAGATCTTGGAAACTAACCCTTTATCTGATACGTCATTTGCAAATATCTTCTTCCATTCTGTAGGTTGTCTTTTAGTTTTGTTGACTGTATCCTTTGCTGTGCAAAAGCTTCTTATCTTGATGAAGTCCCAATAGTTTATTTTTGCTTTTGTTTCTTTTGCCTTCATGGATGTATCTTGCAAGAAGTTACTGTGGCCGAGTTCAAAAAGGGTGTTGCCTGTGTTCTCCTCTAGGATTTTGATGGAATCTTGTCTCACATTTAGATCTTTCATCCATTTTGAGTTTATCTTTGTGTATGGTGCAAGAGAGTGGTCTAGTTTCATTCTTCTGCATGTGGATGTCCAATTTTCCCAGCACCATTTATTGAAGAGACTGTCTTTCTTCCAATGGATAGTCTTTCCTCCTTTATCGAATATTAGTTTACCGTAAAGTTGAGGGTCCACTTTGGATTCTCTGTTCTGTTCCATTGATCTATGTGTCTGTTTTTGTGCCAGTACCACACTGTTTTGATGACCACAGCTTTGTAGTACAACCTGAAATCTGGCATTGTGATGCCCCCACTATGGTTTTCTTTTTTAAAATTCCCCTGGCTATTCGGGGTCTTTTCTGATTCCACACAAATCTTAAAATAATTTGTTCTAAGTCTCTGAAGAAAGTCCATGGTATTTTGATAGGGATTGCATTAAACATGTAAATTGCCCTGGGTAACATTGACATTTTCACAATATTAATTCTGCCAATCCATGAGCTTGGAATATTTTTCCTTCTCTTTGTGTCTTCTTCAATTTCTTTCAGAAGTGTTCTATAGTTTTTAGGGTATAGATCCTTTACCTCTTTGGTTAGGTTTATTCCTGGTATCTTATGCTTTTGGGTGCAATTGTAAATGGGATTGACTCCTTAATTTCTCTTTCTTCAGTCTCATTGTTAGTGTATAGAAATGCCACTGACTTCTGGGGATTGCTTTTGTATCCTGGCACACTGCCAAATTGCTGTATGAGTTCTAGCAATCTTGTGGTGGAGGCTTTTGGGTTTTCTATATAGAGTATCATGTCATCGATGAAGAGGGAGAGTTTGACTTCTTCTTTGCCAATTTGAATGCCTTTAACGTCTTTTTGTTGTCTGATTGCTGAGGCTAGGGCTTCTAGTACTGTGTTGAATAGAAGTGGTGAGAGTGGACATCGCTGTCTTGTTCCTGATCTTAGGGAAAAGGCTCCCAGTGCTCCCCCATTGAGAATTATATTTGCTGTGGGTTTTTCGTAGTTGGCTTTTAAGATGTTGAGGAGTGTTCCCTCTATCCCTACACTCTGAAGAGTTTTGATCAGGAATGGATGCTGTATTTTGTCAAATGCTTTCTCTGTATCTATTGAGAGGATCATATGGTTCTTGGTTTTTCTCTTGCTGATATGATGAATCACATTGATTGTTTTATGAGTGTTGAACCAGCCTTGTGTCCCGGGAGTAAATCCTACTTGGTCATGGTGAATAATTTTCTTAATGTACTATTGGATCCTATTGGCTAGTATCTTGTTGAGAATTTTTGCATCCATGTTCATCAGGGATATTGGTCTGTAATTCTCCTTTTTGGTGGGGTCTTTGTCTGGTTTTGGAATTAAGGTGATGCTGGCCTCATAGAACGAGTTTGGAAGTACTCCATCTCTTTCTATCTTTCCAAACAGCTTTAGTAGAATAGGTATGAGTTTCTTCTTTAAACGTTTGATAGAATTCCCCTGGGAAGCCATCTGGCCCTGGACTTTTGTGTCTTGGGAGGTTTTTGATGACTGCTTCAATTTCCTCCCTGGTTATTGGCCTGTTCAGGTTTTCTGTTTCTTCCTGTTCCAGTTTTGGTAATTTGTGGCTTTCCAGAAATGCATCCATTTCTTCTAGATTGCCTAATTTATTGGCATATAGCTGTTCATAATATGTTTTTAAAATCATTTGTATTTTCTTGGTGTTGGTAGTGTTTCCTTTCTCATTCATGATTTTATTAATTTGAGTCTTCTCTCTCTTCTTTTTAATAAGGCTGGCTAATGGTTTATCTATCTTCTTAATTCTTTCAAAGAACCAACTCCTGGTTTTATTTTGACACATTTTAAATAATGTGGGATGCGTTGAGCCCTAGGCCATAGCACAACAGGCACCATCAGAGCACTTCCTATCATTGCCTTTTACTGTCTCTTCCCCAGGCAACTTTCCTGGGGAGGGTTCCCCCCTTAAATTAAATTACTGGGGAGAGGCAGCACTAGGATGAATTATTCTCTGCAGATTGTAATTCCTCCAGGCATGGGAGTTTGGAGGAAGAGTAAGTCAGGGTCAGGATAGTGAAGGGCTAAGGCTGCTGCTCATAATTGTGCAGGTGGCTCCAACTCATGGGAAAGTGGGAGTGAATGCTGCTGTCCACCTCCATTCCCAAGCTGTGTACTCTGGTGTGAGGCCCTGCCTATGTGGAGGCAGGAGTGCCTTTCCCTAATGCATATAGCGCCACATATACCAGCAGTGGCCTTTCAAGAGTGTCTGGTCAGCTGCCCCTGCTTTTAGCATCTCCTCCCCAAAGCATGCATTTGCATTGCTTAACTTTACCACCAATGATAATTGTTTGGAATGGAAAAGGGCTTTTGCAGGAAAGAGGCTCGTGATATTTTCTCAAAACAATCAGGGAGAAAGTTAAGAGTTACAGCAAAAAGCTTTTCTCCAGTCTACTTTCTTACTGCTACCTCTCACAGCCTTTTGTCTCAGAATACAATATACTCCCCACCTACTAGTTCAAAGCATCTTGCAGCCTCCCATGAGATTCACATGCCCTTTTATTAGCTCCAAAGGGTCACATGTCTCACCTTTTTCATATACTCTACTCCAGCGTTGAATTTGAAGGAGTCAGCAAGTACTAGGTTATCGTTTCTGTAAGAATCAGAAGCTGAAATGTATCTCTTTAAAAATATTACTTTATGTGACTTTTCCTTTGAAAAAAATATTTTTGGGGGCTATTTCTTGAAGACCTTTAAGGCAATTGAAAAAAACCCCTCAGTTTTCCCCAAGTGAGTGTCAGTTGGTGTATTAGTCAGGATTCTCCAGAGAATCAGAACCAAAATAAACAAATAAATAAAGGAAGAGATTTATTATGAGGAGTTGGCTCATGTAATTATGAAGACTGAGAAGTCCCACCGTGTACTTTCTGCAAGCTGGAGACTTGGGGGCACAGGTGACATAATCCAATCTGAGCCTGATAGCCTGAGAACTGGAGGAGCAGATGTTAGGTGTAAAGCCCAGTGCAGGGGCATGAGAAGACTAGTGTCTCAGCTCAGATGCGCAAGTAGGAAGCGAAAGAGGTAAATTCCTCCTTTCTCCAGTTTTTGTTCATTGAGGCCCTCAATGGATTGGATGGTGTGCACCCAAACTTGGGGAGGGCAGTCTGCTTTACTGAGTCCACCAATTCAAATGCTAATCTCACCTGGAAGAAACCTCACAGACCGAGGAATAACATTAGTTTTGGCCCAGTCAATTTGACACCTAAAATTAAGCATCACAATTGGGAATTGTGCTGTTTGAGGTGAAATTGGGTAGAGAGAAATGGATGCTAGTCTGGATGACAAAACACAGAAGACCATGACTCCATTCTCACCCAATCACTCTACCGTCATTTCCTTGTCTCTGAATTGGGAGTAAGAATACATGCCCTGTCTCCCTCACATGGTCGTTGTGCTGCTCAATGGGATAATATCTGTGGAAGGCACTCTGTACGCCACTACACACAGGAAGAGAGACAGCAGCAATATTTAACATGAACCAAAGAGCATTTGAAATGATATTAACTCTTAGGAGACAGGATGTTCTTTGGCTGGGAAGGCAGTAATCCCTCCCCTCAGCGACCTCAGTGAATTTCAGACAGATCTTCAAAGCAGATCAGGTCTCTGCAGCACAGAATGGTGAAAATATTCCAAATTCTCTGACCTCCCTGAGCTGGAGAAGGTTGGCATCAAGGACAAAAGCTTTCAATTGCATTGAACATGGCCTGGACAGGTTCCAACTAGGTAATTACTTTAAGTTTACTTACAATTTCCCCTTCAACATCGAAGGATAGAGCATCCCTCACTTCCTGGACTCATGGGCTGTTCGGTGTTGCTAGGCATATGTTGAACAGCTGCCCCAGTCACCCACCTCAGCCGACACCACATTTTAGTAATGAAGTCAGGGCTCAAATTGGGAAAAGACAGGAGCACATTTCTTTGATTAGTGTGCAGGACAAATGTGGCCTCTCTTTGAACGGAAGGAAGGGCGTTGAGCATGTTTTTCTTTCCCATCAGAAGCAGGAGGAAACTGAGCATAATTTTGAAGCCAGCTTTGAGAGGTGCTCTGATATGAATCAAATTAAAATATATTAATTTTATCATAATCAATATCCACATCAGTTACTCTTTGATTATGAAGAATACATGCTCTTGAAAACTAGGGTAGAAAACAAAATTTAAAAAGAATGTGTCCTCTGAACACATGTTATAAAACTGAGGATTTTTTTTTTTAAGGCAGAGAAATATCTCCAATCTGTGGGGGTGAAGGCAGGGTCTTGGCAATGAAGGATTTCATAGGACTCCTGATCAGAAGTTTATTTTGAGTAGTCTTCAATATGCTATTCCTCTGCCTCTCTCCTACTCCTCACTTTCCCCATTGTCTAGTTAACATAGTGATTTTGGTGTAGGTGCTTAACTTTTCTGGAGCAGCAGGTTGTTTCATCCACAAAACAGGGATAATATTGGTGCCTATCTTGTAGGGCTCTTGTGACAAATAAAGGAGTTTAATATTCCTGACACTTGGAAAGAGTTCAATAAATGTTAGCAATTATTACTACTATTGTTATGTTTCATCTTTCAGGTCTTAGTTTAAATAGCACTTTCTTTGTTACCAATAACTTCTGCCCCTGTTCTAAGACTAGGGTAGGCCAATGGCTTTATGCTTCCACAGAACACCTTGTGTTCCTTATAAAAAGAAACAATATATTTTTTGAGTATATTCCAGGTTTTCTGCAGTATTTGAATTGCTTTCCATGTATATACTACTACCCTATTTTAGAAATAAATGAACTTAGGTACTGAGAATTCATATAGCTCATGAAGGGTAGAATTTGAATGTCGTTATTTTTATTTCAAAGCTCATATGCTTTACTATGACATTTATCACGTTTTGTGGTGATTGTTCTGTAATTTTCTTTTCTTTGCTAGACAGTAAGTAAGCTCTGTATGTCCACCAGCCCCTCATTCTTTCCAAAGCCACCACTAACTTATGTGTGGTATCCCTCTCTCCAAAACCCATTGATGTCCACAATTTTCTTACCTTTTGACTCCTCAGTTTCACCTCAACCAGTAACATCTTTTTCTGTGTTCTCTATTTCAAGGTCTGTTACATCAATAGTGCCCTTGCTGACAACTAGATATGCTTTCATCCTTCTGACCATCTATCATACTGTGTATATCAGTAAGGAGTTTTGATTGCAAGTGATAGAAACCATCTCTGTTAATTTTAACAGAAAGGACATAGATTGGAAAGATATAAAGGGCTCAGAGAATTGATGAGATCAGGAATAAAATTAGAAGGAACCAAGGATCCTGTTACTCTCACTGCAGTGTCCACCAGTTCTCACCTCCCTGTCTTAATGTGTTCTGGATTCGAAGTCCTACATCTGATTGGCTGAGCATAGGGCCTAGTGCTTCTTTTCTAGGATGGCAAAATGTGCAAGGAACTAGGATCTGGGTTCTTTCAGCTTGTAATGGAAGGTGGTAGCAAAGTCACTGTGAATCATATATACACAGGTGAAAGGATATTTCCTCACAAGGATGAATGCTTGGCAGCAAAAAAAACTACATTTGTTCACTGCACATTTTAGCTGTTACCTGTGGTCACACCACCAAACTGTAGTTTCCCAATTCCAATTTCACAATATCAGAAAGCTTCTCAGAATTGACCTTGGGTTCACTAATATACCATGTGATCTCACTTAAGAAGCTTCCTTGTGCTGCGTTCTTTGTGTCCTTTTGATTCCTATACAATATGCCCTTATAGAGACCTACTTGATTCGCTAAACTGAACACAGGCCTTAAAAACTGAGGACAGAGAATGCCTTGTGGGTTGTCACAATTATCCTATCTTATTTACATTTCTCTTTTCAGAAATACCTTGGTGTCTACCTGCATCGGACCGATAGTATTTACTTCTGTGCACTCTTATGATGATTATTTTCACTCCCCTGTCTTTGTGGTTCTAGACCTAGTTCATGAGTCTTAATGTAGCTTTACTCTGGCCAACCAGATCATCTTGAATTCTATATCCAAACCCATCTGCACCGTGTCCTGAGCCTATACATTGTCACTGCTGGCTCAAACCTTTTGGAGTTTGCAAACTTGTGTTGATTGGGTAGGAGATATTAACTTAATATGATCCTTGTAACTAGTTAGAGGCCCAAGATCAGTCATGCTTTTAAGTCCTAGCTGTCTGTCTCCCCCAAATTCTAATAAGTGGCCTACTCTACCTCTTCCTCAAAAACTAATCTTCAGAATGAGTCTCAGTTCTAGTGTAAAGCTTTTGACTTATTCTCTTTGTGCCAGTTCTGTTTGGTAATACCTCAGTGGTTTCCAGGACTGTGAACTTGTCTTGTGTTAGATCCTGACGTTGACCTTGAGTCTTACTGGCTGTGACACACTTCTCTGGTGCCACCTACTTGTTTGTTGATTCCAAAGGCCAGTGCACTTTTAAAATGTTCTAGGAAGAAAATGGCTGCAGTTATGGATGGCTTGATAAAAATATAGCCAAATATCCTAGGATGTTGTGAAATACAGAGTTCTCTGAACTTCAGTAGTTAGAACTCTAATTCCTATCTCCTTTTCTGGAGAAAAGGAGTTTGCTTCAAAGTTCTGTTCTAGTCTTCACTGTTCAGCTTGGTCTTTACCTTTTTAATTACGTACTGAGCATTTCTCTCATATATGCTGGGATCTGATGAAACATTTCTCTGGGTTTTATTTTCCTTCGTGTCTCTCCTACTCTACCATAGGAAGCACTTGGAGATACCTTTGCCTTCCCTATCAGTATTCTTTGTTAGCCTGTCTGGGAGAAACCAGCCCAATCAGTGGAAGGTTTTATGTTATGTGTCCCTTGTATATCTGCCCTATTTTTGCTGAATACAAGGACATCAGACATAGACCATGTTCCAAGAAAGGACACTACTGCATGTTAGCTCTTCCAGACCTCCCCCACTCTACTTAAGGTTCCCACATTCACAGTCTTCTCTTGCTCTCAGCAAATGGACCTGATTTGTGCTTTTCTGAGACCATGGAAGCCATCTGGTGGTTTCTCCTTCTCCACCTGCTCCCTCAAAGTCTCTGCCTTTATCCTTCCTGTCTTAGAGGAGGGGAGTAGTCACCCTTTGCAAAGCTCACTTCTGGCTCCAGTAGATACTGCTGGTTTCTATCTCCTCTTTCAGAATGATGTTCTATCTGCTTTTCCTGGGTATTTTAAGTCTCTCTTCCTCTCAATGGGATCTTTCCCATCTGCCTTTAAACAAGTTTGATATATTACTTCCAAAAGAATGTTCCCCTCTCCTCTCCTTGCCAAACTTATGAATATGTGGGCTTCACCCATGGCCTGGGTTTCTTCACTACTGTATCACTCCAATGCCCTGCAATCTGGCTTCTCTTGTCACCAAATTCTGAAGTTCCTCTCTCAGAGTTCACTGTTAACCTCTTAACTGCCAAGCATAAAGTCTCATTCTCAGATTTTATATCTTCTGTTTTATCAACAACACTGGTACTGTTAAAAGTTAACCCTATCTTTCCTGATGGAAATTATTTTTTCTATATGACCACCTTATTTTTGTTGAATATTTAAATGCTATTTAGATTTTCCTATGTTACTTTTCTCTGTCTTCTTGCCAGCTAGATGTTATGCTCCTTAAGGCTGGGAGCTGTATGTTATAGATCGATATACATTATTGTTTAAGAGCACCTAACATCATGCTATGTACCTAATAGGTGTCCGATAAATATTTTCTAAAGGAAGAATAGCACTATTCAGAGTGAATTATTCATTCAGCCATTTATTTATTTATGAACAAATGCTTAGTATGTGCCCAACATATACAGACTGTTATATGCTATGATGTAACAACTCATAAGTCATACATAATTCCTACTTTCAGAGAACTTATAGTCCAGTGAGGAATGTATACACATAATACACAATTATAATAAAGAATGGTAAGTGTTCTGATGGGGAAGTACTTAATTGGAGGAGTAGGAATCAGGGAAGGTTTTCTGGAAGAAATAATATATAAACTAAGAGTTAGGAAGACAAAAGGAGGGAAGAGGAAGCGAGTGTTTCTGGAAAAGAGAACAGTGTATTCAGAGGCTAGAGCACATGACATTTTCAAGGAACTTACTGAAGGGAAGTTAGAGCCATAGAGTATAGTGAGGGAGGAAGATGAAGCAAATAAGTAGGTGGGTTGTGTCTAAATCGAAACTGGCATTTTTTGCCCTTCCCCATTTTTAACTATTTTATCATTGTTTACTACTCAATCTTTATAGCCTTTTGAGGAGTAGGTGACAGCTGTTTTACAGATGGAGAAACTGAGTTTTGTAGAACTGAAACTCATTAAGTCAATGGGAAGTCTGAATATATCATCAATTCTTGATGCAGCTTCCTTTTTAATTGGCCACAAACAGGATAAAATATGAAATCATAATTAAAGAAAATGCATAAGAGCTGAAGATGCAAAGAAACCTGTGTGAGTTATATTTGAGAGGAAAGGAGAGCCATAGTTACATGTCCACTGGGAGGACAGTGGGAAAGGGAGAAATCTACCACAGACAGGGGTAAAGAGAAACCAAGCTGATTGTCCATGGATTTTTAATGACCACATAGGTGCTGGTGCAATGGTATCCCCAGTCATAGAATATGTCAGTACCGCCTGCCAACTCCATCTTGAATCTTCAGGAGGTACACAGGGAAAGAATTTCAAAGGTAGGAACTGGCAAGAAAGCTGAGAGAAATTTCCCTGAGAAACATAGGGTCTTTCCTAAGTGAAAGGTGAGAACCTTCTCCCGGTATGATGAAGTGTCCTGATGAATACTGGGGGAGGGCATCTGAACTGAACAAATCCTCCACCTAGATGCTTGGGGCCTTCCCTGAGTGCAAAGTCATGGTCCACTGAAGACTGTCATAAGGGAATGAGAATTTATGGAATTCTCTCGAAGGCTCACTAAATCTCTCACTGGCCCTTCCCCAGATGCACTAAAGATGCTCCCTGAAAGCTGGAGGAAGAGCAGCATGGGTGGAACAAAATCCTTCCTAGGCACTTCTGTTCTTTATCACTGCTACTACAGTCCTCTAAAGACTGGAAATGACATCAGAATGCAGAGTGATCTCCTAAAAGTACAGAAAGTTAGAAGTGGGCTAGAAAGGAAAGAGAACTCCCCAATGACCCAAAAGCTGGTGGCCAAGCTGCAAAGCAGAGATCACTGTTCTGAAAATTGGTGACTGCGATACAAAGTGTAAAAAATCTCCAGAGTCTCCCTGGTGTTCAAATCCCAAGTTTTACTAAAAGAAGAGTTCTAATCCTGCTCTCAAAATATTTAAATTCATTCATAAACTGAATTTAAGTAAACCTGGAACAAAGCCCAGTTTAATACAGATGGAAGTAGTAGCCTGACAGAAGAAGGGATGCACTATTTTCTGGGAACAAATATTAACTTTTCAGTCCATTTTTTTTTACACATAGTGTCTGGCATAGTAAAGAATTATGGGTCAGCGGAAGAAGTAAGAACATAAGACATGTAATCAAAAGAAGAAGAATGAATAAAAATAGACCTTCAGATGGCCAAAATGTTGAAATTATCAAAGAATTTTAAAGTGACTATAATAAGTACATTAAAGGACCTAAAAACAAAGGTGAACAACATGCAGAAATAAATGGGGCATTTCAAGGAGTGAAGGAATCTCTAAAAAAGTGGACATACTAAATAAATGAATAAATAGATAGATAGATAGATAGATAGATAGATAGATAGATAGAAGAATTTATTCAACCAGCATTTCAGTTATCTATTGTTGCATGACAAAGTGCCACAAGCAGCTTTAAAGAATAAAAGCTTACATTTTTCTTATTCTGCTGTCTGGGCTGGGCTCAGTTGGGCAGTTCTTCTACTCCATGTGGTTTTTGCTGGGCCTCAAATGTCCAAAATAGTTTCTTTACTCATATATTTGGTGCTCAAAATTGTGGTTCTTTTACCATTATAGTTTTCCAGAAGGGTTAGAGGCTGACTGATCTTATTTCTCTCATTCTGTCAGGCCTCTCCAAGTTGCTAACTTTGGCTTTCTCACAGAATGAAGGTCCTAGGGTAATTGGGTTTTTAATATATGGTGCCTGATTTACAAGACAGAAGATGTGGAAGCTGCAACTTCTCTGAAGGTCTGGACTTGTAGGTCCTAGAACCCAATTTCTGATACATTCTTCTGTTCAGAGCAAGTCTCAAGTTCAGCCTAGATGTCCCCACTTCGTATGTGGAATAGCATGTGTGTACAGGAGAGGAAATGTTGATGGTAGGCATCTTGGAGACCATCAATCCCATTCTTCCCTCTGGTCACAATAATTCACTTCCTCCCCATGTGAAAACTACACCACAACCCCCCTTTCAAGGTCACCAAAGTCCAATTATGACATCAGGCTCAACTCCAGCATCTCATGGTCTGCATCAAGTCCAGATGTAGATAAGGCTCTCAAGTGTACTTCTCAATCTGGTGAAAAAGTTACTGCCCCCAGCCCTATACCTGACATAAAACAATAAAATAGTAATAGAATAACTGTAGTAGTCACTCCTATTTAAAAAGAAGAAAATGGAAGGCATATAGCAGACAGTGGTCCATAGCAATTATAAAATCCAGTTGGGCTATGTCCACAGTACTCCCTGCTCTGGGGACCATGGGATATTCCATGATTAAATGCACAATTCTGGTCTTTGAGATTGGTTTTCTGCAGCTTTTGGCTCTGTCTTCTGGGATCTGGGTTATGATCTCTGAGGTATCCTTAGGAAATGGTCTGATTTTTCAAGTGAGTTTTCTTAGCCTTTTTTTTTTTTAATGTCCATAGGAGTTTTCTTTCTGTGCATTTTGGTCCAAACTTGTGTTGCTTTTTGTAAAATTATTTTTAAAACTTCATAAGTATTCTATCTTACTGGTGGTTCAATTCATTTTAGAAAGGCACTTATAAATCTCTTTGAGATAGGTCTGTTTCCAGTTTGAGCTCAAGTAAGGGTGCTTTGGTATGATGTCTGAAAGATCCTTAGAAGGGTTTTTGTTTAGTTGAGGGTGTTTGAGACAATGTCATAAATCCTTCTGAACTCGTTAACAAGAAGTCTTGTAGCCACTCATAATTTGATCTTTACCTTGAGGCCACATTGTACTGGCAGTGGTCTTTGCCCTGACTTTATTCTTACTTAAAGAACCTTTACCAGCTGAAAAAGAGCTGAGAACTAAAAGACCATCAGTGGAGTAAATATCTCTGTTCATTGAAATGGCTCAGAATTAGTAATAATCCAGCATCTATGAGCACCCCTAGTACCTAGTCTGTGTTCTCTAAATACTATTCTAAATTCAAAGAAACAAGGACTCCTTGGAGAAATACTAATTCCAAGTTTAGAGCAATAAATGTACAAGATTATTTTGAGCATTGTGTTGTGCCAGAAAACTAGCAAGCTGTTGAAGACTAATTGATCACAATGGTGAGAATGTGGAGAAATTAGAACCATTGTGCATTGCTGGTGGTAAAATAGTTTAACTGCTGTGAGAAACAACTTGGAAGTTCCTCAAAAAGTTTAACATAGAATTCCCATATGACTTATCAGTTCCACCCTAGGTATACATATCCAAAAGAATAAAAAATAAGGACTTAAACAGATACATGTATGCCATTGTTTATTGCAACAATATTTACAATAGTCAAAAGATAGAAGTAATTCGAGTGTCCATTGACAGATGAATAGATAAAATGCAGTCTGTACATACAATGAAACATTATTCAATCATAAAAATGAGTGAACATAGGTGGATACATGCTACAACACAGATGAATCTTGAAAACATTGTTTAGTGAACTAAACCAGACACAGAAGACAAATATTGTATGACTCCACTTATATGAAATATCTGGAATTGTCAAAATCATAGAGATTGGTTACTAGAGGCTAGTGGTATGGATGAAGAGTTATTGTTTGTTGGGTACAAAGTTTCTGTTTGGAATAATGGAAAAGTTTTTGAAGTAGTGGTGATTATTGCACAATGTTGCAAATGTAATTAATATCACTGTACATGTAAAAATGCTTAAAATGGCAAAATTTATGTTATATATATTCACCACAATAAAAATATTTTTAAAAGCTAATGGTCATGTCAAAAGAACAATGAAGTCAACTTGTAGAGCTTACATTGGGAAAGTCGATCATTAAAAAGAATAAAAACTACATTTAGTTAAAACACATGAAACACAAAAACTCATAGCTTCAAACTGATGATAAAAATGGTCACTCTTGAGCCTTTCTAGGGCACAATTCATTACTGTGAAGACTGGTTAAAAAAATGGGAAAGAGGCAGTTTTATCTTGCCTTTCCTGTAGGAACTATATTCAGGAAAATCAAGAGCTGACAAACACAGGTCTGTCTTTACAGAATCCCAGTTAAATGCAACCTCTAATGAAACAATGGGTCATCAATTGATCAAGTGATACATAATTATTAGGTGAAAGATTAAAAATGCAACCTCTAATGAAACAGTGGGTCATCAATTGATCAAGTGATGCATAATTATTAGGGGAAAGATTAACAAAGATTAACAAAGAATATTATAGTGGAGGGATCCACTGGATCCCATTGTTCAATCTCAGTATCGCTAAAAATGAGACTCTAAATACCATGTACCTTATGAAATTATGCAATGATAGGTATACAGTCCAATCTGTAAATGCTTTTCATTTAAAAAAAAACCCTGAAAAAAATAAAAAAAATAAAAAAAAACCCCTGAACTTGAATCTAATCAAACTTCTAGCTTTAACCTCCAGTTTACAAGAAATATGGAGGATAGAGGAACAAGTTCAATGACACAACAAGGAAGCAATCTGCCAAATTTGGGATATAGGACATTTTAGAGAAGAACAAATGACCCAGTTTTACTGACTCTTCTGGGAAAAAGGATGGCAGTGAATAAAGTAAGGGAGGAGTGTTATAAAACTAATAACCAAATGCAATGTGTGCACCTTGTTTAGAAGCCAAATAGAAAAACCAATTGTAAACTGAGAACTTTGAGACAATCCAGGAAATGTGAATATGTTCACATTATTTGATGGTAATACACTTGTCAATTTTTAAAGGTTTAATAATGGCATAGTGGTTATATAAGCATAGATATATAGTAATATTCTTATCAGTCAGAAATACATATTAAATAATTTGCAGGTAGAATAGCATGATGTCTTGGTTTTGCTTCAAAATATTCTAGGAAAAAAAATTTAGGGAGATAGATAAAACAAGATTGTCAAATAGTGATAGTTAATAAAGGAAAATGTGTGTGTGGATTCATTATATGCTTTTTGCTTTTGTGTTTAAACACAATAAAAGGGATCCCTGGGTGGCGCAGCGGTTTGGCGCCTGCCTTTGGCTCAGGGCGCGATCCTGGAGACCGGGGATCGAATCCCATATTGGGCTCCCGGTGCATGGAGCCTGCTTCTCCCTCTGCCTGTGTCTCTGCCTCTCTCCCTCTCTCTGTGTGACTATCATAAATAAATAAATTAAAAAAAATAAACACAATAAAAAGTTTTCAAAATAGTATATCTTCTTCTTGAATAAGATAATACAGTCCAAAAATAAAGATTAGGACTGTGCTCCCACCTTGCCTGGTTTTAAAGCCAGAGTAAAAGTAATCTGAGAACCATCAGCAGGAACGACCTGTGACATGTGGAGGCTCTGCTTGGGAACACAGAAATTATTTGAGGAGCTGAGATCGAATTGAATTAAAAGACACTGCCTGCATACAAATAGTTGGATCATGTCAGTGAGGACTTTATGTTCCTTTTGTGCTTCTGGCCTGCCAATCCCTTCTTTGTGCCAACAACTCTGTCTTTCACAAGCTGGAGACCAATTCTTCATTTAGTGAGTTAATTTTAAATGAAATGAAAACCCAAGTCATAATGTTTGGTTCACTACACAGGCAACAGGCACTATCTGCCTCATTAATGATTAACACAGCAGCTGGTAATGTCTTGCAGCTGGTTGACCAGTTTAATGATGCCAAAATTTGGCTACACCCTCCTCTTGCTCTGACCAATACAGGAATCAGCTTTCTTTATGGTGGTCAAGCTTGGTGCTCAGTGGATACCTCACCTACTAATGGGTTATCAAGAAGGAGTAGTATTTCTTGTACTGGGACCAACTCAGGAACAGAGGCCATAATGTTTTTGCTGGACAGACACAATGCATGACCCAGAATGAATTTATCTAATGCTGGAAGAAGCAGGATGTTAGCTACCCTAAGAGGCAAAATTGAGTTTCAGAAAGAGTTAAGGGTCACTGTTATTATATTCTGTCTCTGGAATGTCTAGGAGGTCTCAGACAAGAAGATAATTAAGAACTTACTGTTCTAAGAGGTGCATAAAGGGTTCAGAATTGAAGGTTAAAGAATAGGTTGGGGCAGGCAAAAGTTTTGAAATCAGGCTCCAGTTAGCTGCAACAAAGATGCAGTTTCCACAACTCTGTGATATGAATACCGAACTTACTCATATTTCTGCAAAGTCCCAGATCTGAGAAAACTGGAATCCAGAAGTGTGCATGGGGAAATGCTTTCAGCTGACTGTGGCCAATCATGGCATCGGAAGGCAGGCAGAATGGAATGAAGATGAACAGGTAGGCTTTGACATCAACAGCCTGAGTTGGAACCTTAGCCATTCTATTTATTATCTGCAGGACTTTGGACACGATTCTTAACCTTTTGAGGTTCAGGTTCAGTTTCCTCATGTGTAAAATGAAGCAAAGGATCAAATAGCTAATAAATATAATAAATGGGAGCTATTATGAATATTTGGAAAATCCCAAATATTAGCTTTGTTTTTTTTGTCACGTGTATATGTTTATGCATACCTTATCTCTTATTTATTTGGGAAAAAACCCCTAGGATAGTGATACTATTATCTTGATAGTATGGGTGAGGAAACGGAGGCTGGGGATCTGTCCTGTCACTCCCTGGAAGTAGGGACTAAGCTAGTAGTGCTTTCTGAACCTCTCACTGACAGTTCAGCTACAGCACCAATTTCTTAGCTTCTCCTAGTATGACTGTTAGCTCTGGCATCTCTGATGATCTTGACCAGATCCTCTTGGACCACTTTGTAGAGCAGCTCATGATTTACAGCAGTGTAGCATGACTTGCTAATCTAAGGTCCTGTATCAGTGAGAACAGAGCTCCAGCCTGGGGCCATCTTTGTCCTGGCTGTTTGACTTTCTTTCTTTTCTTTCTTTCTTTCTTTCTTTCTTTCTTTCTTTCTTTCTTTCTTTCTTTCTTTCTTTCTTTCTTTTTCTTTTCTTTTCTTTTCTTTTCTTTTCTTTTCTTTCTTTTCTTTTCTTTCTTCTTTCTTTCCTTTTTTTTTTCTGTTTGACTTTCTTGATGCCCCTGATTAAGATACACTGTTGATGTTCTAGACCATGAAGACTGATTTTGAATTAACTACTTGTGCACTTAATATGCTTTTACCTGATGCATGTTGAGACTGTGCTATGTGCCTATTCTGTGACCTAGGCTATTTGTTTTTGAGCATTAGAGTTTGCAAAGACACAAGAAGAGAGAAGGGTTTTAGAGATCACACTTTCTGCCATCCCTGCCCCAGCCTCCTGCTCACACAGGCACACAGACAGGTGCACACATGCATATGCAAGCCTCCACCCTCTCGTGTTGGAAGGAAGTCTTCCCGGTGCCAGAACAGACACTATTTCACTTAGAAGAAGTGTTTCATTTCTACCCTTCTGCAACCTTGTCAGGATAAGGAAAATGGAAGCTGTGACTTTGCAATGCCATCTGCTAAGTTAGATTGAGCATCAGCACCAGGGTGTGTATCTGTTGTGCTGAAACAGGCCTCTCTGGGACTGACATACCATGGGGCTGTCCAGGAAAAGGGGCATTCCTGAGCCCTGCCTCACTGAGAGGAGTGTCAGGAATTAGCCACCCACTCCTGCCCCAACCATCACTGTCACCTTTTGGATGCATTCATCCTCAATGAGCCATACATGTGCTCACAGTCCCACACCACTTGCCCATGGGCCTGGCAAAGCCCTAGTTCAACTAATGAGGAGTTTTGTAATCCTTGTGCATGCCAACGTGGGGCCAGAACATCTAGGTCCTTTTTATTCAACCCCAGGCAACTTTCCTTTGTTTCCACAGTAGCACTAGTAGAACCCAGCTGATGGCAAGTCCTTGCAATGAAACCCACTATCACAGTGAAATTTGAGGATGAAGAAAGCCTTCCTCTCTGTATCCTCTAGCAAGGATGACTCGTCCCGCTACAGCAGTCAGAGCTGAATGATAAAATGAACAAGTCCCCAGCCCAGGAGGAGACAACAACATCTGCCAATGAGGCTGGCAAGGTGGCAGTGCGTGTTCACTTCAATGTCCATGTGCCCTGGGGTTCCGGAAGGAGAGGAGTGGAGGCTGTGTAAAGCCAGGCTTCCCTCTCCACCACCAGCCCTAGGCATGTTTGGCCGACTCTACAAACTTTCCCTCAGATGTGCTTCTGTGCCCCTCCTCCAGCCATGTCAGGGGCAAATGCCGCAAGCCTAGAGCTCCTGCCTATGACAAGACACAGTCTGCTGGCAGAGGCTAAGCCCAGAGCCTAATTATTGCTGAGAGAGAAGCTTTAGATGGTGTGGTGGCTTTGCAGTGTGTGGACTTGGGGGTAGAACTAGGTTTCCCAGAACTCCCTTCCCTATAAGTCTGATGAAGGTAAGCCGGAGGGGAGATTCATGCAAGTGAAGGAGGGTGCAAGTGACCTAGCAGCCCTCCTGTAGCTCCTGGACACTGTCAGTTCGAAGCAGCTGCTGGCCTGCATTTGTTCCACCTTCTTGATCGCTCAGGCTTCCTGACTTTGAGGCCAGATGTGTGTGTTTGGCCTCATGATAAAGGAGCCTGGCTTCAGGAGAGCCACACCACTGAGGTCAGAGGCAAAACTGACATGCCTTTTGGTCCATCCTGTGGCTTCCAAGCTCCTATTTGTTCTTACTTTCCCCACTGTCCTGACTGCCTGCCCTGTGGTCTCCAGGCTCCAGCATCAGCTGTAAAGATGAATCCTTTTAGCCAGGTTTCACAATTGCATCAAGTCAAGTCCTTGTAACAAATCTGTCTGTCCATCTTTCCATCTGTCTGTCGGTCTGCCAGCCTGTCTATGTATCTATCAGCTCTTCTGGTGGTTCTGTGTCTTTGAACCCTGACTGATAAAGATAGAAATAGAGACGTGAACCCCTATGAATTCCCTTAAGACTCCTATCTAGGGACTTGAGGACAGTGTCCTTGTGATTGGGCACACTCAAACATGTCTTTCCATTTTCTGTCTGGGACCCCAAATCTTACATAGTCCACACATACAGAAAGTCACATTTGCTGGGGGAAAAATATTAATATTGCAAAAGTCTCTTCCAGGGACCTATCGAGTGTCCCCCTTGCTGTATATGGTTTCCTCCTTTTTTATCCCACTCCCTCTTCTTCATTTGAATCTTTGGGAAATTTGAGATTGTCTGGTCCTGAAACATCCTAAGCCTAAAAGACCAACTTCTCTGCAGGAGCCAGGTGGGTGGGAGACTTCAAGGAAAGGGCTCAGCTGGGAAGTTAGTGCAGCAGCCCCTGATAGCAGCCCCTCCAGCGTGGGGCAGGCAGATGAAGGAGGGAGCATCATTTGCTTTCTCCTACTGCAGTGTGGGAGCATCACAGACCTGTCGCTCAGTCCAAGATCAGAGGAAGTTCCAAACAAGAAGCCAGCTAGGTCCAACTGTTTCCCCTGGCCCCCTGCTGACTGCTGGTAGCTAGCTGGGAGATGAAGGCTGACACTTCCATCCCCTAGCCCAGGCAGAAGAAACAGCGCCCCTTCTCTCCCATCATGGAAGGTAGAGTCTGAAAACACTGCTATCTCTAATTTGCCCTAAGTCCCTTGTATAGGATATGAAGTGTGTTTTGCATTTTGAGGTTTGATGGGTAGGTCGATGCCTTCTGGTAATTTCTCAGCACAAAATAGTGACAGCTTGAATGAAATTCAACGGTTATTTTTTCCCCCAGCTCTTAGTTATTGTTTTGTGCCAGCTCATTACTTCCCCTAGTTAGCACTGGTAGCAGAAACAGAAGGGGTGAAATACTACCGGGGGACTATTCCTTCAGTGTCGATAGCAGGTGTCTCCATTAGGCTTTTCCTAAGAGCCACATCCAGGTGTAGCAAATTAGTTAAGAGGGCCATGGGTTCATTTGCATATGATCTACACATGGTTTCTGAGTACCTAGATAAACAGTGCTTGTGCATTTCAGGCAATTCTAAGTTTAAATTTTGTTGCTTTTTCCTTGGTCTTTCCCTCTTTGTCCTTTTCTCTTGTTTCCTACCCACAACTCCATGATATTTGGCTTTACACCAGAATCCTCACAATCCCATACATGGAAGGAAGTTGCAAGGGTGGAGATAGCACAGAGAGCTACACATGGAAGATGTCTGTGCTGCTGTGCCCTGGGGTCTGTTAATGTAGACGATACCAGGTGAGGAGGGAAGTCGGAATTACATAAGCCTATTCTTGAAGAGTTTTCTCATCTGAAAAACCAACAATGATGAAAGTGGTGTTGATGATGATGATGTTTATGACAATAATAACCATTGAGTCTGGCATGCCCTGAAGTTCCCACCTCTCCAGGCCCAAATTACACTCAGGATTCATCCATTTGATTGCTACATTAATGTAAATGCTGGTTTAAGTCACTGATCCACAGCCGGCATGGAAAAGTCAATGGCTGAAGTCAGTCAGTGCCGAGTATAATTGGGTAAAACAACACTCTGCATTCAAAGGATTCTTCTAGGATTCTTTAGGGAAAATCCAGTCATCTCTCCCACCTCCCCCGCTCTCCTATCCTCACTTTCCTATCCTTTCCTCCTTGCTACCATCAGATTCAGGGGCTGTAAAGAGGTTTATTTTCCTTGCCAACAGCCTGCGGGCTTAAAAACACAAGCTCGCTCTTTCCTTTGGCTGAGCTAAAAGAACATCTCCATCTGATTTCCTTAGGGACTCGGTACAGTTCTCTCTAACTTTTTCTTTTCTCTGTCTCTGCCTCTGTCTCTTCTACATCTGTCTTCCCTTTCTGTTACCGTTCCCATCCTCCCCGCCCCCTTTCTGCACTGTGAGCAGAATCACACAAAACCCAGTCCACCTGGCATGACAGTGATGGGGAGAGGAGCAGAGCAGAGCCGTGCTAGGGACAGCCCTGCAGTGTACAGGGCAGTGAGGGTGTCACACGTCATGTTAAGGAAGCTGGAGCCCTGTAACGATGGGCACAAAATCCTGTGATTACACACTCCATAAAACCTGCCCTGCTGCAGCTGGATTCCATGCCAGGAGGATTAAGCAAGTTTTGTTAAGACCCTTAAAGAAGCAGTGAGTGGCAGCAGTTACTGGAGCTGTAGGAGATTTGTTGGGAGTAAAGCACCATGAGGCTGCCTGGCCTGGCTGGAGGGAGGAGAGAGCCATTATCCAGACCTACATTATTAAAGCCTGGACCCTGGAGGGACATAGAAGCCAGGATGCCAGGGTGCGCTGGGATTAATTGACCAGCCTTCCAGTACCAGAGTGAAGCAGGCTTAATAGACTCCGGGGAGTCTACAAAACAACCTTTTTGTATTTTTTTCTGTTTGACTTGTGTTTAATTTGTTCTTTCTTCAGATAGCTCAAAGTGCCTTCTATACCCCACACTGTATTCAGTTGATCCCTTTTTATCCTGCATCTCCAGCTGAGGATGGGTGTGGAAGATGCCAGACATTCTGGATGAGGTTGTAGGAACTCATGTTTAGTTCCTGTGAAGTCATCTCTAATCCAGGTCAATTCTATATCCTCTTAGAGGAGTAGAAATGATTGGCTGCCTCATCTTATTGATAGGCAAAAACACAAAGGGGAAAAGGGACATTTGCAGAGTTCTTCTCTGGCAGAGACCTGTTCTAAGAACCTGGGAGACACTTTAGTAATATAATTATATGATTATACATTTTGGCTAGTAAGGTTTTTAAAATTATTTTTATTAAAAAACATTTTTTTTACCATAATTGGTTAAGATTGCTGAATTTTTCAACTCCAAGTTCCCCTCTGTTTTACTTCCCTTATAAAGGGAATGCTGGAATGTCTCTGGGCATTTTGGAATGCTAAAGAGAGGCTGAGATGAGACCTTTAGTTTGTGTTTAGTGGGTATGTTAATAGGTTCCTTGCTGGGATCCCTGGGTGGCGCAGTGGTTTGGTGCCTGCCTTTGGCCCAGGGCACGATCCTGGAGACCCGGGATCGAATCCCACGTCAGGCTCCTGGTGCATGGAGCCTGCTTCTCCCTCTGCCTGTGTCTCTGCCTCTCTCTCTCTCTCTCTGTGACTATCATAAATTAAAAAAAATTAAAAAAAAATAGGTTCCTTGCATAGTTAATTACTGTCAACTGCCCCAGTATAGGACTGGCTTCCAGGAATATTTTTGCCACCTTCTGTACCATCACCAGCCTCCAGAATTGTAAGGCTGGAAGTCTTATCACATGAAGATGTGAAGATGTGCTATTTTGCCTAGTACTCCATGTACGTGGAGGATAAACAAATTTCGAAATGGACAGAGTTAGAAGCTAGTCTATGGAAAAATCTTTTAAATCTCTCAGATCACATGAAAGAAACTTGACAGTTTTCCCGAATTTGCCAACAATCCTAAAAATTTACATGATATTGCTAATTACAAGTATGAATCTGAAAGAAACTTCTCTAAATTATTAATAAGAAATGATCACCAACTGTAGAAGAAAGACTAAATTGTCTTTCTATTCTCTCTGTAGAAACTTATAACTGCCATATGAAGAGGTGATTATGTATTTAATAATATATGGAAAAAGAATGTAGAGATTTTTCTCTATTTATTATAATTAATAACAGTATTAGGTTATTTTTTAAAATTTGAAAAATTGTTGGTATTTGTCAGCTTTTTAAAATTTATACTTTGTTGTGATTTCTCATTCTAAACATTTACTTTTACACTCACTTAACTTTGAGTTTGTCATTTTTTCTTTGTTATTGTTGTTTATTTTTTAGTAATCTCTATATACATTGTGGGGCTTGAACTCACAATCTCGAGATCAAAAGTTGCATACTACTGACTGGCCAGCCAGACAACTCCACCATGCGAGTCTGTCATTTTGTATTCTTTTCTAAAACAGGAATTCCCAAATTTATAAGGTTCAGGCTTGGTAAAAATCCTGAATCTGCCCATGAGTGTTTGACTTTGGGAATCCAGGCTCTTGGGAGCTCGTCTCTTTTCTAAGGTAGGACTCTGTCTTCCTGACTGTAAGACAGGCATTAAAGCCACAGGCAGATCTAATGAATGGGCCCTCTCAATCTCTTGTTTTGTACAGAATTAAAATCCCCCGAATATCTTGTCTTTCGTAAGTCTTCTCTTTCCTCTCCGTCTCCCCTAGTCGTAGTTAAAGCCTATGAGACTAAATGGAAAGATCCCTGGGATAATCAGATTCTAGTTGAAAGTCAGACACTATCTAATTGGCTAAATTTGGCCAAGTCATTGTATCTTTTTAGACCCCAATTTCCTCATCTCTTATCTGGGCATAATTATGATAGCCTAGTCTTTCTTATGGTATTATAGTAGGTGCCACTGAGATTAAGTGAGAGGCTAAAATTGTCAAAAGTACAGAGTGCTTTGCAACTAGAAGGGATTATGTTTTATTTATCAGGTCAAAGCAACCATCTTCCAAACTTGAGATTTTAGGTGCTTACTTTGGGATTCCATGTGAGTCAGTATTCTGCATTTTCCTGACAATCACAACCACTATGCATTTTATAGGTCTGCTACAGAAAGCCATGGCACCTTGGTGGTAGCATGTGGTGATGGGGCAGGGAAACATATATCTTAGATGTTGGAGGTTGTTGGAGGACTTGGTATCAGAGGGGGCTTAATTCACATCCTCAGGGGGCTGCTCCTTTGAGGTAGGCTCCTCCCCTGTGCACTGAATCCTCTGATGCTTCCAATTGCCTTGAAAGTATCTTGTCTCTCTTTTGAAATGTCACCTAGTCCTTTTCAAGTGCATTTCCAGGCAGTCAGGATCAATAACTTGTTAAGGTTAAGCATATGAGATAGAGATTGACAGCCCACATATGAATGTAGGCTTCACTCTCTGCATCAGTTCTGATATCAGATGCTGCTAAAGCCCATTCATATCTTTGAGTAGGGATCAATGATCTAGAAGACTATGTCTTGAGAAGAGATGTAGTATAGAGTGGAGTTTATCACAGCTGGTCTTTAGGTTCAAGCTAGTTAGAGGGTTCAGGATTCAAAGTCAATTCCAATTAAACAACTTGCTGGGTCTCTGTTTTGTTCTAGACATTGTCCTTTACCTGATGAAATATAAGGAAGATCAGGCTTGTCCTTATTTGTAACAAGTTTACAGGATAGTCAGGAGTTAAGACACATATACAGCATACTCATGTTAATTGAGTAGGGCTGTAACAGCAGTAGAAAAAAGGCTTTCAAGATCCAAGGTGGTAGAGAATGTCCTATCTATTTGGCCTTCATTTTTCTTTATTTGAATAATGGGAAAAACTTGAGTAAAAAGAAACTTAGGTTGAAGCATTGCAAAGTTAACCCTTTTACCAGCTTAGGCAAGAAATGAATCTATTTCTCCTCTTAAATGATCACTCATTTCGTAATGTGTTTGTCATTGTGCCAGGTCCTGCCAAGATTAAAGAATATTCACTCCATGACTTCAAGGAGAACATGGTCTGACTCTGTGGTCTTTCATAGAGGAAGATAATATGCTGGCCCTCCGGGATAGGTCATAAACAGTATTGTGGAGCATTTGTGTTCATCTATGTCCACTTTCCCATTCAGTTCTTCCACGTTCACTTACTTTTGGTTGCAAGACAGTGAAACAGCTGTTGAGGGTGTGTCTGTGGACCTGGACCACCATAATCTGACCCAAATGAGAAGTGACATGCAACCTTGGCTTCTACATGTTTATGGCTCAGTCATCTGCCAAACTGTTTTCCAGAGCGGCTGCACCAGTTTGTGTTCCTACCAACAGTGTAAGAGGGTTCCCCTTTCTCCTCATCTTCACCAACATCTGTCGTTTCCTGTCTTGTTAATTTTATCCATACTACCTGGTGTAAAGTGGTGTCTCTTTGTGGTTTTGCTTTGTATTTCCCTGATGACAAGTGATGTGGGACATTTTTTCATGTGTGTATTGGCCATGTTTATGTCTTCTTTGGAGAAATATCTGTTCATGTCTTCTGCCTATTTCTTGACTGGATTCTTTGTTTTTTTGGATGTTGAGTTTGATAAGTTCTTTATAGATTTTGGATACTAGTCCTTTATCTGATATGTCATTTGCAAATATCTTCTCCCATTCTGTAGGCTGCCTTTAATTTTGTTGACTCTTTCCTTTGCTGTGCTCTTTATCTTTTTTTTTTCTGTGCTCTTTATCTTGATGAAATCCAAGTAGTTCATTTTTGCTTTTGTTTCCCTTGCTTTTGGAGAAATGCCTAACAAGAAGTACTGTGGCCAAGGTCAAAGAGGTTACTTCCAGTGTTGTCCTCTATGATTTTGATGGGTTTTTGTTTCATATTTAGGTCTTTAATATATTTTGAATTTATTTTTGTGTATGGTGTAAGAAAGTGCTCTGGTTTCATTCTTCTACATGTGGCTGTCCAATTTTCCCAGCATCATTTATTGAAGAGATTGTCATTTTTCCATTGGATATTCTTTCCTGCTTTGTCAAAGATGAGTCGACCACAGAGTTGAAGGTCTGTTTCTCAGTTCTCTATTCTGTTCCATTAATCTGTGTGTTTGTTTTTGTGCCGGTACCATGCTGTTTTGATGATTACAGATTTGTGATATAGCCTGAAGTCAGGCATTGTGATGCTACCTACCAGCTTTGGCTTTCTTTTTCAAAATTCCTCTGGTTTGGGATACCTGGGTGGCTCAATGGTTGAGCATCTGTCTTTGCTTCAGAGTGTGATCCTGGAGTCTGGGATCAAGTCCAACATAGAGCTCCTTGCAGGGAGCCTGCTTCTCCCTCTGCCTATGTCTCTGTGTCTCAATCTGTCTGTCTGTCTCTCTCTCTCTCTCTCTCTGTGTCTCTCATGAATAAATAAAATCTTTAAAAAATATTCCTCTGGCTACTTGGGGTCTTTTCTGTTTTCATACAAATTTTAGGATTATTTGTTCTGGCTCCGTGAAAAATGTCGATGGTATTTTGATAGGGATTGCACTGAATGCATATATTGTTCTGGGTAGCATAGACATTTTAACAGTATTTATTCTTTTAATTTATGAGCATGGAATGTTTTTTCATCTCTTTGTGTCTTCCTCAATTTCTTTCATTAGTGTTCTGTAGTTTTCAGAGTACAGATCCTTTACCTCTTTGGCTAGGCTTATTCCTAGGTGTCTTATGGTTTTTGGTACAATTGTAAATGGGATGGATTCCTTAATTTCTATTCCTTCTGTCTCATTGTTAGGGTATAGAAATGCAACTGATTTCTGTGCATTGATTTCATATCCTGCCACGTTCCTGGATTGCTAAATGAATTCTAGCAATTTTGGAAGGGGGAGTCTTTTGTATTTTACACATAAAGAAAAATTATAAACTCATTCTATGAGGCCAACATTACCTTGATCCCCAAACCAGACAAAGGCCCCATCAAAAAGGAGAATTACAGACCAATATCCCTGGTGAACATGGATGCCAAAATACTCACCAAGGCACTAGCTAATAGGATACAATTATTAAAAAGATTATTCATCACAACAAACTAGGATTTATTTCTGGACTGCAACGGTGGTTCAACATTCACAAATCAGTCAATGTGATACATCACATTAATAAAAGAAAGGACAAGAACCATATTATCCTCTCAATTGATGGAGGAAAATATTTGACAAAATACAGCATCCTTTCTTGATTAAAACTCTCCAAAGTGTAGGAATAGAGGGAACACACCCCAATATCATAAAAGCCATCTATAGAAAGCCCACAGAAAATATGGTTCTCAATAGGGAAATACTGAGAGCTTTCCCCCTAAGGTCAGGAACATGACAGGAATGTCTACTCTTACCACTGTTGTTCAACATAGTGCTAGAAGTCCTAGTCTTAGCAATCAGACAACAAAAAGAAATAAAAGGCATTCAAATTGTCAAGAAATCAAACTCTCACTCTTCACAGATGACAGAGTATTTTGTTAAAACAATTTTTATTTAGAACTTCTAAGCTTCTGAATTTTTAACAAGCTCTCAGATGATGCTGGTGTTCCTGATCCACAGACCACAGTTTGAATAATAAAGGTCTAAGGTTTGTCAAAGATGAGTCGACCATAGAGTTGAAGGTCTGTTTCTCAGTTCTCTATTCTGTTCCATTAATCTGTGTGTTTGTTTTTGTGCCGGTACCATGCTGTTTTGGTACCAGAACCCAGAAAAGGGCAGGAGACAGAGGGCAGCATGTTGAGGAAAGAGAATAGGATTGAGAATGTTTGGTTTCTGAGTATCTCTGAGGTCAGGAACACAGACTGAGGACAGTGCTGCTGGAGGCTTTGTAAGTTCCCCAAGTTTATTATTTTTTTGTAATTATGGTTAAACAACTGCCTTCCTATAGAAATATGGAAAAACAGATTAAATAAAAAGGTCACAAAGGTTGTTTTACATCATATTGTAAGATGAGATTCCATTCTTCCTAGCAGTCAGTGCTGGAGGAGAGGAATCTTTGTCTTGTTCTAGGTATGGCATGGCAGGTCTCGAGAGGACCTGAATCTTTAGGTTCATGGGAGGAAAAAGGGGAAGGTTGTGGGAGGCCTAAGGCAGAGTAGTGATCATGTATGGATTATATTTTGTGTGATCTGTTCAGTTCCTTTGGATGGTTGCTTCCCCAATTTAGTAGATTATAAACTTGTTGAAGAAGATGGACTTCAAGTAGAAATAATTTGTTTCCTTTTAGTACTTTCTTTTTTTTATTTTTTTAATTTTTATTTATTTATGATAGTCACAGAGAGAGAAAGAGAGAGAGGCAGAGACATAGGCAGAGGGAGAAGCAGGCTCCATGCACCGGGAGCCCGATATGGGATTCAATCCCAGGTCTCCAGGATCGCGCCCTGGGCCAAAGGCAGGCGCCAAACCGCTGCGCCACCTAGGGATCCCATAGTACTTTCTTAATATTCATGCCACTTGCGGTATTAGAGCTTATTTAGGACCAGATATTATTTCATATAATCTGTATGGCAATTCTCAGAAATAGGTGCTGCTTTATTCTAAGACTATTCTTACCATCTAACATACTTCGTTTTGCTATTTATTTTGTTTGCTGTCATCTCCCAAGCAGACTGCAGGCTCCGTGCTACTTTGTTCATTGCTTCCCAGTCCCTAGTATAGCACCTCACACATAGTAGTTGCTCAATATGCACTTGTCACATAAGTGATTGGATGGATGAGAAAAATCAAGGATTAATGAGGTTTGCCTTAGGTTACCCAGATAGTAAATGCTACAGTCCAAGCCCAAATCCTATATAGCTAGCTCTAATGTTCTTTCCCCACTCTGTTGTGCACTCTCCCTATCATTTTAGCTGCTTCCTAATAAGCTCACTGCCATAAGCTTAGGTAGTGAATCCTATCACCAAGTTGAGTACTTGGTTGGTAAGGCCAAAATGCCAAGGGTACCACCTCAATACTTAACATTATCAATCAGTGATCTCTGTGAGGCCACAGGAGGACTGATTGGTAAGCCAGCCCCAGGTCATCTTTGCTCCCAGATAAACCAGGGGAAGATGCTTCGAGAAAGCACATACCCCAATATGCTAGCAGCCAGCTGAGTGAGGTATTCTGTAGAAGGTCCATAGCCTCTTTTTCTTTATGAGGTTTGCCACTTATTTAGCCCCAGCAGAGGATTTGATTATTCACTATTCTTTTTGGCTCCCAAGGAAAATGTTATAGGGTGCACATTTGAGTCAGAGGGGAAGCAGTCAGGCAAGCCTCCCAAGTGACACAGATTCCACATGCAGAGTGTCCTGCTTTCCTTAGTACACACAATAGTTGGATGCTGACAGTGGTCCTTCTGTTGAACAATAGGCACTGCTTTAAGATATAATCAGAGACTTAGGATGGCAGCTTTAGCAGAACAGCAGAAAACAAAATCAACTCATTTCCTAAAGCTAAATTCTTGAGTCAAAATGGGCATCTCAGAATCTCCTGACAAAGTTACATAGAGCTAGGTGACCTTTATTGAGCAAGGCTGTCACATCCTGCCATACCACAACCTGGGGCTAAGGATCCAGAAGATTGACGCTGGCGATCCCTTCTCAACTATGCTCAGAGGTATAAAAGTGCAAGTGATTACACCTGCCACTTAACACTTTCCAGAATGCCCTTGAACATAACTGGGCGCAATGGGCATGAGGCCAGAAATGAGATCCAAATTGATAGAAATGAAATGTGCTATGCCCTGAGATTGTTGTAATCAGGAAAGGAAGGAAGAAAAGGATGCTGTTCTGTGCCAGAAAACAGAAACTTTCCATTTTGGCTATTTTAAATAGCTTATTCTGTGATGGAAGCCATGATTCATGGAACGTCAACATCAGAGAATTACCTAGGCTTTTATCATATAATCAAGACAGGACATCTTCTAATTGGTTCATTATGCCATCTACAGTGGCCCCGAATGAAATGCTCAATTTTTAATGGCTTTATCCAATGAAAAATAAGTTCTATTGTTTTTATTATGTCCTTTAACAGAAAAGCCTGTCAAATTATCCGTGTGAGAAAGTTTTGTGCCTCAGTGGCTTCATGAGTTTAGAAGAAGGACTTTCAAATTTCTGTAACCCAGTCTAAAACAGTTTCCTGTGGCTTAATGTCTTGATGAAGGGGTTAACTTTCAGAACCCTTCTCAATATATAGTAAATATGGAAATAAGAGCAAGGAAAAAACTCTCAAATTTTGGAAGTTCCGTGGCTCATACCTTACCTTCAGCTCATGAGTTCATTTTGTAACAAAGGGTTGAGGAATTTTGTGCTTGAGGTACATACATCACAACAATCTCCAAACCCAAATGAGGGCCTAGCTCCATCAGGAATAACGAATGTCCAGGCTGTTTCAGATCATAATTTATTTCTATGCCCAGTGTTCATCACATGATCAGCCACTACTGCTCATTTTCTGAAAATAATTTCTCTCGGTGTCCATGGGCTTCCAGCTCTCATCACCTGGAACAGTAAAGAATAGTCACATCACCTCACATGATTTATCCCAGTGTCCACAAATCTCTCCAGGTTTTCACAAACAAAGCAGAATGCAAAATGCAGAATACAATTGTTCATCAGTGCATGGGCATGCCTCCAAGTGCATAATAGAAAATGGGAATAAAGGAGAAAATTGTGGGCTTGGGGCTTTTAACTGGTGGCTCTGATTTTACACTTGCCTCACTCTAAACTGAATGGGATTCTGGCTACAGGAAGACTCCCCTTGTTTCTAGTATGAACTCCCCATTGTAGATGGTCTAATGTAGCTTAATCTAAAATCAAACCGGTATCCTATCTCTGTTGTCATGGGAAATACAAGAGGAAGTAAACAGAGTAAGGATCATGTTGCAGACCATAAATAGGAGGTTGAGTTTAGACCTTGCAAGAAAAGCATGTCCCACAACTATCTCCATGTATGTCTGCTTCAGTGTCACTTGTATTTATGGTAGGTACCAAAGTTATAAGAAAGAGATAAAAGGCCAGGAAATAAGGGTATCACACCTTGAGTCAAGGTGATTACATCTTTTCTTTGCAGTTGCTTTTAGATAAATATTATGTTAGAGAGGCTTGAGGGGGAAAATTATAGTGGAAAATTCACCAGAAGTATCATCAAGCAAGTCCCATGGAAGAAGTCATTCTAATGTTGCTTTTATGTTTTAGGGAAGTAAATTAGATAGAGCCAGGGAATACCGGGGAAATAACTATAATCCTTATTTGGGAATTTGTTCAACAAGAACCAGTCAGGCACCAAGTTCCCGCCTACACAGTTCCTTCTCCTATTTCAAGCCAGTTATAGGTCATAACTAAAGAGTGACCATTGACTTTTTGACTGCCTCTCCTATCCCTCTACCACCACTCCATCTTTCCACCGCACCTTCTCCATCAGCCAGAGAATTTATTCATCCCTTTTGTCAGTCATGCTGTCTTGTTCTTGCCATCACCCCAAAGAGCTCACTATTTTGTAATTATAAGCACCTATCTCTCTCTCTTATTTGACTGTATATCAGTCATGTTTGCAACCCTGTACCCAGCACACTGCTAACCACATAGCAGGAATTTATGAAAATTTGTTAAACAGATATATTTGGAACTAGGGAGAAAATCCCATTTTTAAATATTATTTTTTTTCAAAGATTTTATTTGTTTATACATGAGAGACACACACAGAGAGAGGCAGAGATATAGCCAGAGGGAGAAGCAGGCTCCCTGTGAGGAGTCTGATGTGGGGACTTAATCCCAGGATCCTGGGATCACAACCTGAGCCAGAGGCAGACGCTCAACCACTGAGCCACCCAGATGCCCCCATTTTCAAATATTCTGTGCATATATTTATACTTAAAGATTTTGATCTATTAAGATTGAAGATTAAGATTAAGAGATAATCCCTAAACTATCTTTAATAGATTGGAATCTATAAATTAATCATTAGCTGTACACAATACACAGGACTCTTAGGTTTTTTTTCTTGATTATAAACTTACTGTGTTTGGACAATTTTTAAAAATTATTTTTTCTTCTTATATGTTTCTACTGCAGTGCTAGCAATATGTGAATTGGAATGGAATTTAAGAACAGTATTCCACCTAAAAAAGTCAAACCCATATAAACAAAGTATAGAACGATGGTTGCTGGGGAGTGGGGGAAATGGGAAGATGTGGGTCAAAGAGTACAACCTGCCAGTTATAAGATGAGTAAGTTTGGGGGATCTAATGTATAGCATGGTGGTGATAGTTAACAATACTTTATCATATGCTTGAAAGTTTCTAAGAGTGTATGTAGATCTGAAATGTTGTTTATCCCCCACCTCCCACACCCCTACAAGGTAATTATGTGAGGTGATAGAGTTGTAACCCTATTGTAGTAACCATTTCACAACATATATGTATGTCTTTGTGTATTTTAAATGTATACAATGTTATATGCTAATTACATCTTAAAGCTATGGGGGTTGATAGAGGAGAAAGAAGAGTTTTTCCCTCTGGAAGTAATCTTGTTTTCTCTGTGAGTTAACATTTTCTCTTTTCAAGGTGTTCAGAATACTCTCTTGCATCCTGGAATGAACCATTTACTTAATAATGCCCTTTGCTGACAAATCCCAACTTTTCCCTAGAAAAGTATTGTTTTCTTTTTGTAAGGTGCTTATATAAAATTCTAAAAGTTCTTAAGTGAGGAACTGTGAACATTATTTGAGCAAAGGGATTCACAACCAGTTGAGGCAAAGGGATTTGTCTTAGGCCCAATTATCCACCAGTTAACCCTGGTTCTTTTCTCATGAAGCCTTGTCCTGGGCTGTCTAGAGTTATGAAGGCCTGAGGCTTAGGAGGACCTCACACCTTCAGTGAAGGTCATTGGACTTCCTTTCATTTGTGTTTCTCAAGTGTCCTAAAGCCTCTTTTTTCTTTCTTCTTTTACTTCAGGTGCCCTAGAAGAAATGAAACAAATCCCCTCCATCTTCCCTTTCTTTGAGAGAGTGGACCTGTTGTCTCCTGCTGCGAAGCTCTCTGAAATTAAGGGGTTATAAATGTATATCTAAGCGGCCACTGCTGTGCTTTTATGATGGGTGGTAATTAATTTCTTATCTGTTGGTGTTGTACTACCCTTTTCACATGCCAGGGATCAGAAAAATGCTATAATCCTCTAGACTGCTGTGCTAAGTTACCTTTGTCTTTTCCTTGCTCCTTTTGTCTCTCTGTCTCCCTGACTTTGTGGTTGACCTTGAATAGAATGCTTTCTTGAGTGTTGTAGGGCTCATCATATGGGTTGCCAGTGGTTGTTGGATGAGTTGCTATCCCCAGTTCCCTTATTTCCACTTCTTTTTCACCCTCAATCTATAAAATATTATTTTTTTTTTTTTTCAAGAGGATGAAGTGGATCACGCCTTAAGAATGGGTGCCAACACATCTGGTTAGTTTTCAGAAGATTGCTTTTGTTACGCACAGTCACTGTCCTCCTTCCTCCTGTGTGGATGTGGGAGACTCCAAAAGGTACAACCTTGGGCTGTAAGAATCTCTGTCCAGCCTTAGGGGGCTGAAGACATAGCAGTAGCAGGAAATAGAAGATTAGAGACAAGACACAATAAAGCCACATCAAGTGTTACTCTTTTCACATGATAATCTAAGACAATTTAACCCAGTTATTTTGTTAACTGTTATTTCCTTCAGGATGTATCCAGATACCATCCTTCCCCCCATCCCCTGTTGGTTTTTTTTTTTTTTTTTGGCCTAGAAAGAATGTAATAATAACTAATTTTGGTATAATACTTTGCAGTTCCATTTCACTTCAGGATGTTCTCTGTCATACTATTTTCAAAATAGTCCTGTAAGATAGGCAAGGCTGGTAATATTATCACTGTGTGCACACTTCCTTCATCGTGCTTTTGCTTTCTATATTTATACATCAAAATCAAGTGAACTTTGAGCTAGCTCTTGCCATTTTGCTCCACAGGTAAGAAAACTAAGCCCAGGGAAGTGAAATGACTTGTCTAGAGTCTGTGGATGAAAGTTAAAAAAATTCAGGTCTCAAGCTCATGCTGTCCATATACTTTTTAAAAAAATTAACTATTTTATTTTGAAATGAATGTATATTCACATGCATTTGTATAAAATAATGCACAGAGAAATATATTATCCTTCTTTATCCAGTTTTCCTCAATGGTAACATCTTCCAAAACTATAGTACTGTATCACAAGCGCAATATTGACAGTGATTTGGTCAAGATACAGAACATTCCATTCCCATCACCACAAAGATCTCACTTATCTCCTGCCCTTCTCCTTCCTTAACTTATTTTTAAAAGATTATTTTATTAATTTGTTTATTTATTTATTTGAGAGGATGAGAACTTAAGAGCAGCAGAAGGATCAGAGGGAGAGGGACAAGCAGACTCTGCACTGAGTGTGGAGTCCAACACAGGGCTTGATCCCACAACCCCCTGAGATCATGACTTAAACTGAAATCAACAGTCTGATACCCAACCAACTGAGCCACTCAGGTGCCCCCCATCCTTAACTTCTGACAACCATTGATCTATTTGCCATTTTTATAATTTTGTCATTTCATAAATTGTCGTGTAAACAAAATAATGTAGTATGGGACCTTTCAGGATTGGCTTTTTCACTCAGCATAATACTCTGAAGATGTATCCAGGTTAATGCATATATAGTTAGTTTGTTTCTTTTTATTGTTGGGTTCCATGATATGGAAGTACCACTGCAGTGTGTTTAACCGTTCACCCATTGAAGGACACCTGGGTTGTTTTTAGTTTGGAATATTAGTATAAAGCTACTATAAATGTAGGTAGGTTTCTGTGAATATAAGCTTTCATTTCTCTGGAACAAATGCCAAGGAATCCATTTTCTGGGTTATATGGTAGTTGCATGTTTAGTTTTTTAGGGAGGTGCCAAACTGTTTTCCAGAGCTGGGTGTACGATTTTACATTCTCGTTAACAGAGTATGAGTGATCCAGTTTTTCCACATCCTCTCAGCTTTGAGTGTCACTATTTTTTATTTAAGTCATTTTGATAGATGTATAATGATCTTCTTGTATTTTAATATGCATTTCTCTAATGACTAATGATGTTGAACATATTTTTACATGCTTATCTGCCATCTCTACATCCACTTTAATGAAATGTCTACTTACTTATGTCTTCTGTTTATCTAATTGTATTTTTGTTTGTTTTAATTTTTTTTTACTGTTGAATTGACTTACTTGTATATTCTACATACTGGCTCTTCATTAGATATATGGTTTGCATATATTTTCTCCCAGTTTATAGCTTGTCTTTTCAGCCTCTTAACAAGATCTTTTGTTGAGCATAATTTTAAAATTTTGATCAAGTCCAATTTATTAGTTTTTCCTTATATATATCATGTTTTGGTATCAAATCTAAGAACTCTTTGCCTAGCCCTGGATTCTGAAGATGTTACATTTTACATTTAAGTCTGAAGATATTTTACATTTAAGTCTGTGATATATTTTGAGTTAAGTTTTGTGGAAGGGGTAAGACCTACATCAAGGTGGGTTTTGTTGTTTATTGCTAATGGTTGTGCAATTGATCTAGTACCATTTGTTGAAAAAAACTTCCTTTCATTGAATTATTCCTGCACCTCTGTCACAAATAAGTTGGGCATATTTATGTGGTCTGTATCTGGGTTTTCTTTTCTGTTCTGGTGATCCATCTGCTGAGTTTTTCACCAGTACCACAGGATATTAATTACTGTGGTTATATATTAAGTCTTAAAATCAAGTAGAATATTCTTATTATTCAAAACTGCTGTTAGCTATTCTAGTTCCTTCACTTTTCCATATAAATTTTACAATAATCTTGTCTATGTCCACAAGATTCTTAAAAAAAATTTTGGTAGAAAATGCATTAAACCTGTATATCAATTTGGGAAAATTGGTTATCTTTACTATGTTGAGTCTTCTGATCTATGTATATGGTATGTGTCTCCAATAATTTAGATCTTCTTTGATTTATTTCATCAGAATTTTACAGTTTTTAGTATATAAATCCTGTATATATTTTATTAGACTTTTTTGAATTATTGTAAATAGTACTGTATTTGTAATTTTAGTGTCTGCATGTTTATTGCTGGGATATAGAAATGTAATTGATTTTGCATGTTTATTTGTATTTTCCAGGTTTGGTGAACTCACATTAGTTCTAGGCATTAAAATATTTAAAAAATACTTCTTGGAAATTTATATCAATATAGTCCCATCATCTAAAAATTAGAAATAGTTATATTTATTTCTTTCAATAAGTATGTATTTAACTTCATTTTCTTGCTTGATTGCACTGGCTAGCATTTCTTGAGCTTTGTTGAATAAGAGTGATGAAAGTCATATTTGGAATAGCTAAAGCATTGCAGAGAGGGAAATTTATAGCACTAACAACATGTACATTAGAAACGAGAGTCTCAAATCAAACATCTAAACTCTCTTCTCAGGAATCTAAAGTAAGAAGAGCACATAAACCTAAAGCATGCAAAAAGAAGAAATAATAAAGAGCAGAAATCACTGAAATGGAAAACAAAAACAGTAGAGAAAATAGAAGAAACAAAAATCTGGTTACTTAAAAAGATCAATAAAATTTACACTCTTTTTGCAATATTGACAAAAGAAAAAATAAGACATAAATTACCAATATTAAGAGACAGTTTTAAACAAGTTATTCCAGAAAATAGAAAAGGAGGAAACACTTCACAATTCATTTTATAAAGTTAATATTACCTTGATACCAAAACTAGACAAAGACAGTATCAAAAAAACTCCAGTCAGGCATCCTTTATGAGACTATCCTTAACAAAATATTAACAAATAAAGTTCAGCAATATAAAACAATTATATACTATTACCAAATGGAGTTTATTTTAGAGATATAAGACTGGTTTAATATTAAAATATCAATTGGTGTGATAGTTACACTTGTGGTAAACATATCATAATGTATAGAGTTGTAAAATCACTATGTTGTACACCTGAAACTAATATAACATTGTGTGTCAACTATACATCAGTAAAAAATTTAAAAAATAAAGTATCAATTTGATACTATATTTTTGGTTATCTATATTCCCTCCCTCCCTCCCTTCTCTTACTTTCTTTCTGGTATTCCAATATTCCTTTCTTACCAGTTCTTTTGTGTTTAGAAAATTTTTTTAACTATTATTTTTAAGATAGATGTACTGGTGTCAAATCTTTAGTTTCCCTTCATCTGAAAAGTCCATGATTTTCCCTTTATTCCTGAAGGAAATTTTCACTGGATATAGGATTCTGAATGGATGGTTCTATCCTTTCAGCACTTGAAAATATTGTGCTACTTCCTTTCACCTCTGTGGCTTTTGAAGAGATATATCATTCAGATGGTTTTTCTGTCTGTAGACAAGTTATTATTATCCTCTGGCTGCTCTCAAGATTAATTTCTTAGTTTTAATTTTCAGAATTTGACTATAACATGTCTTGCTGTAATTTTCTTTATGTTTATCCTTTGGGGAATTTACTTACTTTTTTATAATGGTGAAATATATATAATGAAATTTTCCATTTTAATTTTAAGTGAACAAGTCAGTGGCATTAATTACATTCATAGAATTACACAACCATAATCACTATCTTATTTCTAAACCTTTTTATCACCTGTCTTTCCTCCTCCTCCCACCCTCTGGTAGCTTCTAATTTACTTTTGGTTTCTATGAATTTGTCTATTCTACATATTTTATGTAAGTGGAATCATGTAATATTTGTCTTTTTATGTCTGGCTCAGTTCACTTAGCACAATGTATTCAAGGCTCATCCATCTTGCAGTATGTATCAGAACTTCATTTTTTTTTCTTTTTGGCTGGATAATATTCCATTGGATGGGTATTCCACATTTTGTTTATCTAGATTCAGTTTTTTTCATATGTGTATATCTAGTTACTCTCCAGCCCCATTTACTGAAAAAACTATCTTTTTTCCATTGTATTACTTTGTCAGATAGGTTGACTCTAATTATGTGGGTTTATTTCTGAACTCTGTTCTTTCTTCCTTTCTATTCTTTCACCACTGTGTTTGAATTACTATAGCTTTTTAGTAAGCTTTGAAATGGGATGGAGTCAGTCTTCCACCTTTGTTTTTGTCTTTCAATATTGTGTTGGCTATTTTGGATCTTTTGCCTCTCCATCTAAATTTTAGAATGAATTTGTCAACATCCACAAAATAACTTGCTGGGGTTTTGATTTGGATTGCACTGAATCTGTAGATCAAGTTGGGAAGAACCGACATCTTAACAATATTGAGTATTCCTATCTGTGAACATTTGTCTCTACTTAGTTTGTGTTTAGCTTCTTTCCCACCAGGGTTTTGTAGTTTTTCTTATACAAATCTTGTATATATTTTGTTAGATTTATACCTAAGTATTTCATTTGTAGGGGTATAAGTGTAGATAGTATTGTGACTGACTGATTGATTGATTGATTGATTGATTGATTGACTGATTGATGGGGGGGGGTTGAGGGAAAGAGATAATCCACAGCAGACTCTGTGCTGAGTGGTGCATGACACAGGGCTTGATCCATGACCTGAGCTGAAATCAAGCATCAGAGGATGCTTAACTGACAGAGCCACCCAGGCATCCCTATTTATCTATTTTTAAAAAAAGATTTATTTATTTATTTTAGAGAGAGTGAGAGCATGTGAACACAGGGAGGGGCAGGAGAGGGAGAGAGAGGCAGAGAAGTTGACTCACTGCTGAGTATGGAGCTTACACAGGGCTCGATCCCAGGACCCTGAGATCATGACCTGAGGCTGAAACCAAGAGTTGGAAGCTCAACCAAGTTAGCCAAGTACCCCAGTAGTATTGCATTTTAAATTTCAAATTCTGTTTGTTCATTGCTGATTTTTGGAGGACAGATAAATTTTGTGTATTAACTTTGTATATTGCAATGTTCCAGGAATGTTTTGTTGATTTTTTAAAATATTCTACCTAGGTGATCATATTATCTGCAAAGACAGTTTTATTGCTTCCTTCTCAATCTGTATATCTTTTCTTTTTTTATTTTGCTGCATTTGCTAGGACTTCCAGTATGATATTGAAAAGCAATGGTGAGCAGGGACATCCTTATGTTATTGCTGAACTTAGTGGGAAAGCTTTGAGTTTCTCACCATTAAAATGTTATTTATGGGGATCCCTGGGTGGTGCAGTGGTTTGGCGCCTGCCTTTGGCCCAGGGCGCGATCCTGGAGACCCAGGATCGAATCCCACATCGGGCTCCTGGTGCATGGAGCCTGCTTCTCCCTCTGCCTGTGTCTCTGCCTCTCTCGCTCTCTCGCTCTCTGTATGACTATCATGAATAAATAAAAAAAAATTTAAAAAATGTTATTTATGGGTTTTTAATAGATACTCTGTATCATTGTGTATGGTGCAAGAGAGTGGTCTAGTTTCTGGAAAACTGTGTGGAGGTTCCTCAAAGAATTAAAAATAGACCTGCCCTATGACCCAGCAATTGCACTGTTAGGGATTTACCCCGAAGATTCAGATGCAATGAAACGCCGGGGCACCTGCACCCCGATGTTTCTAGCAGCCATGTCCACAATAGCCAAACTGTGGAAGGAGCCTCGGTGCCCATCGAAAGATGAATGGATAAAGAAGATGTGGTTTATGTATACAATGGAATATTACTCAGCCATTAGAAACAACAAATACCCACCATTTGCTTCAACGTGGATGGAACTGGAGGGTATTATGCTGAGTGAAGTAAGTCAATCGGAGAAGGACAAACAGTGTATGTTCTCACTCATTTGGGGAATATGAATAATAGTGAAGGGGAATATAAGGGAAGGGAGAAGAAATGTGTGGGAGATATCAGAAAGGGACACAGAACATAAAGACTTCTAACTCTGGGAAATGAACTAGGGGTGGTGGAAGGGGAGGAGGGCGGGGGGTGGGGGTGAATGGGTGACGGGCACGGAGGGGGACACTTGACGGGATGAGCACTGGGTGTTATTCTGTATGTTGGTAAATTGAACACCAATAAAAATTAATTTATAAAAAAAAAAAAGATACTCTGTATCAAGTTGAGAAAATTTCTCTATTCTTAGTTTACTTAGATTTAAAAAAAAATCACCAGTGGATGTTGGATTTTGTGTAATTTTCCTGAACATGTTGAGACATTCCTGTGATTTTTTTTCTTTATGGCCTTTTGATATGTTAGATTACATTGTTTTTCAAATGTTGAACCAGCTTTACATACCTGAGATAAACCACACCTGGTTGTGGTATATACTTTTTTTTTTTTTTTTACATTGGTAGATTCAATTTGCTAACATTTTTTTGAGAGTTTCTGCATCTATGTTTATGGGAGATTTTTGTGTAGTTTTGTAGTTTTCTTGTAACTTCTTTGTCTGGTTTTAGTCCTAGAATAATACTGGCCTCATAGGATGAGTTAGGAAGTATTTTCTCTGCTTCTGTCTTTTGAAAAATATTATACAGAATTGGTATAATTTTTTCCTTTAAATGTTTGGAGGAATTTACCAGTGAATCAGTCTGGGCCTGGTGCTTTCTATTTTGGAAAACTATTAATTATCAATTCAATATCTTTAATAGATATAGGCCTATTCAAGTAGCCTACTCCTTATGTGAGTTTTGGCAGAGTATACTTTATAAGGAATTGATCCATTTCATCTAGGTTGTCAAATTTGTGGGCATAGAGTTATTCATAGTATTCCTTGATTATCTAAATAATGTCCATGAGGTCTGTAGTGATGTCCCCTCTTTTGTTTCTTATATTAGTGATTGTGTCCACTCTCTTTTTTTTTCTTAGTTAGCTTGGCTGGAGGCTTACTGATTTTATTTATTTTTTTCAAAGAATAGGTTTTAATTTCATTGTGTTTTTTTCCTATTAGATTTCTATTTTCAATTTTATTGATTTCTGATGATTTTTATTATTTTTTTTTCTTTTGCTGACTTTGGATTTAATTCATTCTTCTTTTCCTATTTCCTAGGATGGATGTTGAGGTGATTAATTTTAGATCTTTTTTCTTTTCTAATATTTGCATTCAATACTATAATATCTTCCTAAGCACTGCTTTTGTTGTATCCCACAGTTTGGATAAGTAGTGTTTTTATTTTCATTTAGTTCAAAATACTTAAAAAGTTCACTTGAGATTTCTTCTTTGACCTTTGTATTATTTAGAAGTGTGTTGTTTAATCTCCAGATACTTTGGGATTTTCTAGCCATCTTCCTGTTATTGATTTCTAGTTTAATTACACTGTAGTCTGAAAGCAGACATTGTATGATTTCTATTCTTTTAAATTTGTTAAGGTGTGTTTTATGGCCTAGAATGTGCTCTGTCTTGGTGAATGTTCCATATAAGCTTAAGAAGAATGTGTGTTCTGCTGTTTTGAGATGAAATGGTCTATAGATATCCATTATATTCAGTTGATTAATGGTGCTATTGAGTTCAACTATGTCCTTACTGATTTTCTGCCTGCTGGTTCTGTCCACTTCTGATAGAGGGGTGTTGAAATATCCAACTATAATAATGGATTCATCTATTTCTCCTGGCAGTTCTATCAGTTTTTGTCTCATATATTTTGACACTCTATTCTTAGGTCCATACATGCTAAGGGTTGTTATGTCTTCTGGGTGAATTGACCTCTTAATCATTATATAATGCTCCCTCTTTATACCTGATAACTTTCCTTGTTCTGAAATCTGGTCTGTGTGAAATTAATGTAGCTACATAGCTACTCCTGGTTTCTTTTGATTAGTGTTGGCAAGGCTTATATATTTTCCATCCATTTATTTTTAATCTATATGTGTCTTTATATTTAAAGTAGATTTCTTGTTGGCAACATATAACTGGGTCTTATCTCTGATAATCTTTGTCTTTTAATTGTTACATCTAGATCATTGACATCCAAAGTGACTATTGATAGTTATATTAATATCTGCCATAATTGTTACTATTTGTTGCTCTTGTTCTTTGTTCCTATTTTGTCTTCCACTTTTTTCTGGTGTTCATGGTTTTTTTTTTTTAATTTTTATTTATTTATGATAGTCACAGAGAGAGAGAGAGAGAGAGAGAGAGAGAGAGGCAGAGACACAGGCAGAGGGAGAAGCAGGCTCCATGCACCGGGAGCCCGACGTGGGACTCGATCCCGGGTCTCCAGGATCGCGCCCTGGGCCAAAGGCAGGCGCCAAACCGCTGCGCCACCCAGGGATCCCGGTGTTCATGGTTTTAATTGAACATTTTAAATAATTTCATTTTCTTTGTTTCTTAGCATATTATTTATAATTTTTTTTAACTTTCATAAGTAGTTGCTCTACTGTTTAAAATATACATTTACAACTAATTCAAGTCTGCTTTCAAATAATACAGCCGTATCACAGTGTCAGTACTTTATAGTAACAATAATCTTGATTTCCTCCTTCCTATTTCTTCTATTTTCTCTTCCATTTCTCTTATACTTAGGCATACATAATTCTCACTATATGTATTGAATATGGTAATATTTAAATATAGTAATATTAATTATGTGTATGTAAAGCACATATAATCAAATATGTTGTGGCTATTAATATTTTGGGTTTTTTTGTTGTTTTTTTAAAATTCTTATTTATTTATGATAGTCACAGAGAGAGAGAGAGAGAGAGAGAGAGAGGCAGAGACATAGGCAGAGGGAGAAGCAGGCTCCATGCACTGGGAGCCCGACGTGGGATTCCATCCTGGGTCTCCAGGATCGCGCCCTGGGCCAAAGGCAGGCGCTAAACTGCTGCGCCACCCAGGTATCCCGGCTATTAATATTTTGAACCGAGTTATCTGTTGGATCAATTAAGAATAAAAATCTTCTATTTTATAACTTGTTTTTATTTTATCACTTATTTCTTCTCTGATGCTCTTTATTTGTATAGATTTGAGTTTCTGATCCTTATCACTTTTCTCTGATGAACTTCTTTTAATATTTCTTGCAAGGCAAGCCTGTCAACAACAGATTATCTCAATTTTTGTTTGTCTAAGAAAGTCTTTTTCACTTTTGAATGATAAATTTTCAGGGCACAGAATTCTGGGTTGGTGTTTATTTTTCCTCTCAGTAGTTTAAATATTTTACTTCATTCTCTTCTTGCTTACACAGTTTCTAAGGAGAAGCCAAATACAATTCTTTGCTCTTCTGTGGGTGAGGTGCTTTCCTCCTCTGGCTTATTTGAGGATTTTGTTTAGTTTTAATTTTCTGTCATATGAAAATGATATGCTTTGGTGTATAATTTATTGTGCATGGTATTCTGTGAGCTTCCTAGATCTGTGGTTTGGTGTCTGACATTAATTTGGGAAAATTAACAGTCATTATTGTTTCAAATATTTCTTCTGTTCCTTTCTCTTTTTTCTTTTTGTAGTATTCTCATTACGTATATGTTACACCTTTTATAGTTGTCTCACAGTTCTTGGATATTCTGTCCTGGTTTCTTTCGGTCCTTTTTTTCTGTTTGCTTTTTGGTTTTGGAGGTTTGTATTGAGATATCCTTAAGCTCAGAGTTTCCTTGCCTCAGCATGTCCAGTCTACTAAAAGCTTATCAAAGCCATTCTTCATTTCTGTTAGTGTTTTTGATCTCTAGCATCTCTTTTTGGTTCTTCCTTAGAATGCTTCTCTCTGCTTACATTGCCTGTATGTTTTTGTATGCTTTCTGCTTTTTCTGTTGGAGCCCTTAGCATATACATCATGTTTATTTTAAATTCCTGGTCTGATAATTCCAACATCCCTGACATATATGAGTCTGGTTTTGAGGCTTGCTTTGTTTTTTCAAATTGTGTTTTTTAAAAAAATCTTTTAGTATGTCTTGTAACTTTTTTCTTGGTAGAAATGACATGACATACTAGGTAAAAGAGAGTATTGCTAACAGGCTATTAATAATGTGCTATTAGGAAGTATCCTATAGTCTTATGATTAAGTCTCAGCCTTTAGGAGAATTTTAGTTTCTCTATACTGTAAACTGCACATGTGTTTCTCACTCTCTCCCCTCCCCCTACTGCCTTTGATTGGGATAGGGTGGTTAGAATGTGTGGAGTTGGATACTGCCCTTTTCTTTTTTTTTTTTTTTTTGGATACTGCCCTTTTCTCATGGGGAAGGTATGAGGGGGTGGTGTTGAGTATTTCCCTTCCTCCATGTGAAAGACTAAAAATGGCTATTTTAAAAAATATTTCTTTTTCCATGGAAGAGTTAGGCTCTGATAAAACCTCAAGAGGTTAGGCTCTGGTTAAATAACTTCTTCTGAGGGCAGGCCTTGTTAAGTAGGACAGAGCCCTCAGGCATTTTCCAAAATGATTCCTTTTTCCTTCCCCTGCTGGAAGCATGAAAGGGATTTTGTCTGATATTCACTGTGAAAACCCAGTCAAGCTCCTGGAGGTAAAACTCAGAAATATGTGAGGCCTCCTAGGAATGCATCTCCCTGGAGTTTTTAACTCTCAGGAGTTGTGCACACTGAACCTCCAGCAGTTATCAATTATAGTTTAGGCATTCCTACCTGAGCACTGGTTTCTTTGGAAGTTTAGGCTCCTGGGTATCTACTCAGATAAGTCATGATTCTCTGTATTTACCTGTCAATCTCTGCAGTTTTGAGGTCATTGATGTGTCCTCTAACCTCATTTCTCTTCAGGATATAAGAAGAGTTATTGATTTTCTGAGTTTTTTTTTTCTTTTTCTTTTTCAGCTTTTTTACTTATTGTTAGGATGCAATGGCAACCTATAAACCTATTATATATTTGACCAAAAGCCAGGAGTCAATGATGTTGTGTTCTTTTTTAACTTTCTTTTTTTTTTAATTGAATTTTTAATTTTAATTCCAGTACAGTTAACATACAGTGTTATGTTAGTGTCAGGGTATAATACAATGATTCAGCAATTCTGTACATTACTCAGTGCTCATCATGGTAAGTGTACTCTTAATCCTCTTCATCTATTTCACCCATCCCCCCAGCTGCCTCCCCTCTGGTAACCATCACTTTGTTCTCTATCATTAAGTTTGTTTCCTGGTTTCTCTCTCTTCCTCTCATTTTTTTTCCCCTTTGCTTGTTTGTTTTGTCTCTTAAATTCTGCATATGAATGACTTTCTTTCTCTGATTGACTTCTCTTGTTCTATGTTCCAGTTCATTGATTCTGCTGTTAAATTTTTATTTTGCTGCCATTAAATTTTGTTTTTGTGCTTTTCAGTTCTAAAATTTCCAGTTGGTTCTTCTTTATATCTTCTATTTATTTGCTGAAGATTTCTGCTGCTTTGTCAGGATTTTATATTTTTTCATTTGTTTCAAGTATGCCTATAACTGATAGTTGAAACATTTTTATGATGGATGCTTTAAAATATTTGTCATATAATTCTGGCATCTCTGTCATCTCAATGATGGCATGTATCATCTTTTTTTTTTTATTCAGTTTGATATTTTGCTGCTTCTTGTCATGATGACTGATTTTCTACTTAAACCTGGACCTTGTGGGTATTATGTTATGGGACTTTAGAACATATTAAAACTCTTAGTTTTAATTGGTGTCCTATGAAACCCCTCTGGAAGGGGAGGGAAGTTTAACAACTCATTACTGCCATATGGGGGTAGAAGTTGAGGTCTCCCGCTAAACCTCCACTGACAACAAAGCAGAAAGCTCCTTGTTAATGCTGGGCAGGGGTAGGAATTCTGCCTTCAGTCTGATACCTCTCTGGCTGCAGGAAATTAAAGTTCTTCACTCTTTATTCCCCACATGGGGGGGGGGAATACTGTACTGCATAGGGAGGGTGGCCTTGTTACCACTCAACAGTGATAAAAGTCTTCACTAGGCTTCCCCTGATACTACCTTAGTGGGAAGGGGAGGTCTGCCTTGGTACCTCTGGGTAGAAGTAGAAACCCAGGCTTCTTACCATATCTCTGATGTCCCTGTAGGTAGACAGAGTTGAGAGGAGCCATTACCATCCAGTTGGGATGTTCTACTCATCCATCTCTGACATCCCCCCATTAGGTTAAGGTGTCTTGTGGATTAAACTGGGTTAAAGCTCAACCCACTTTAACTTGTCTAAACTTTCTACTTGTCCTTTGCTAACATGGATGGGACTGCAGTTTTACCTGTTATCTTTGGCATAGAGTGATTATTATCTAGAAGTTTTATGTCTTTATAGTAGTCACCTTTCTTGGTCCTCAGTTTAGAGAGAGTTGACTTTGTACACACTTGCTGCCATTTCCACATTGCCAGCTTCTTCAGCTTCAAGTCTGAGTTATGTGAGGCAAAAAGAAGACCAGAGAATTCAGCAGTGTCATTCCTTGGGTCCCCTAGAACCTAGCAAGTCTGCCTTCTCTTCACCTTTTCTTATGAATTATTTCATAAGGATTTTCTTATGTTTATGTCATATATAATTTCTAGACTTTTTAGTTGTACTTAGTAGGAGAAATAGGGTAAAGTGCATCTTTTCTACCTTACCATAACTGTCCATATACTTTTAACAAAATTTAAACTTTTCAATTCCTTTGAAGTATGGTTTTCATATTCTCCTTTTCCAGACTAGTAGCTCCTTATTAAATACCTGGATCAGTACTTTAAAAACTACAAGCTGTGACCCATTAGTGAGTCATAAAATCAATTTGATAGGTCATGACCAGCATTTAAAAAAATGAAGTAAAATAGAATAGAGTGGAAAACAAAGTACCTCATACATAGCAAGGGAAATGTTGCCTCACATTTTTGATCATTGTGTGTATGTGTTAATACTGGGTTGCAAAGTAACATGTATTTCTTATCTGTGGGTTACATTCAACAGAGTTTGAAAGCCAGTCACTGGGATGGCAAAGAATGGTGAGAGGGAGAGAAGAGAAGAATTATTTAAGCTGCTTTAGAGAAAACCTCCTGCCCCCGTAGGCACTGGCTGGGTTGGGGGATTGTGTGTTAGCTACATACAGATTGGACAGAGGGTCATGTTTGCTATTTAAAAGTACTCTCTGGTCCAGAAGGACTTGCTTTAGGTTGAAAGGAAGAGAACTCCGTGTCACTGCTAGCTGTGGACCTGCTTTCCTTCTAGCCCCTGAGCTTGGCAGCAAGTAGGTTCTTACAGAGAATATTTGGAGGAGACGAGACATCTTTGTCCTTCAGACATGGATTATTCCAAGCAGATTCTTTTAGGAAGGGAAAGTAGATTAGTGCCATCCACTGCAGTTTCAGACACCTGCCTCTCTAGTTAAAAGCAAAGTCTTACTGGGTACTCCTTGGGTTCTGTTGGCACTGAGTGAGACAGAGGCAGTAGGGAGAGACAGGAAACCAGAACTCTGGTGGAGAATCCACAGGGCTGTTCCTTGGTGGAGAGAATAAAAGTAAAATGTCTCAAAACAAAATACTAGCAAGTTGAACTGCAAGACCTGTATTACTGAAGGATAAGCAGAGGTTGAATGTAAATCAGGTAAATCTTAAATGGCCAGAATATCTTAACTTGTCATAGAGTTCTCCATATTATTTCGCTTTGGGTTACTCAGTGTAAATTATCAACTCATGTGATCTCATGCTAGATGCATTGTGCATGCCCTGGAGATTCTAATAAGAGAATTTTGATTGCCTATTTTGGGCTGGCTCAATGCTAGGCACATCTACATGGGTACCGTACTGACTTCTAAGAATTACCCTGTGAACAAGTATGATTAGCCCTGGTTCACAGATGAAGGTGTTGAGACTCAGAGAAGTTAAGTAAATTTGTCCAAAATTAGAGTTTGAAAGTGTCAGAGTCAGGATTTAGGGCCTGATGAACAGAGCCAAGGTCCAGCATGTGTTTGTGCCACATTTGCTTTTGTGAAATGAGGCTGTGAGAGAATGCAGGCAGCCTCCCTGAGAACGATGTTTTAAAGGTCTGCAGGACCCACTGTTAATATGTAGGCCAGTGAGGAGGCTTCGTGATATAGGACTCTTTCTGCAGTTTGACTATTTAAAGAAAATGTATCATCTTCCCTAAAACAAATTTTACTGGTTAAAAAGAGATCACCATGAAATCTACCAAAGCGTAAAACAAAATGTGAAAATGTGAAATATGACAGGAGATATAAGCTATTTCATCTAATACTGAATGGTGCATTTTCAGAAACAGCTGTAAATTAAATAAAGGAGCACATATTTGAAACTGTTTAAACCTTTAACAAATATTTGGGACAGTGAAACTGTTATGGAAACTTACTGTTGGTGATAAAAGAACCAGAAGAGATAAATTCTGGTTAATAAATCCTGTCATTTTGTCAATGGAGTAGAATGTACTTTCAATAAGAGGTTCATGATGCAGGATACATCCCAGTAACCCTCTCTTCAACATCTGGACTAGGTGGCATGTAAACCCCAAAATAAGCCTGCTGCTACCATTTCTCTTCTCCTCCAATGTTAAACAACCAAAGAAAACCCAAGCAGTACCTGAACCGTCCCTACCCCAGCATCAGAAATAGCAAAGTGGTTCCTGAGCAGATTAATAGGGACAGTTCTAAGGTGTAAAGTGCAGACTGAGCAATACAGGTAGGAACCTCAGTAATTGACTCTATGTCAGCTCTGAGTGGCTATAAAGGATTCTTTGGGGACGGTGTTTTATAAGGCAACACAATTGCTTGAATCAGCTAGACTGACTCTCTTAGCTGAGGTGGTGATGGGGGGGTGGTGTTGGGGGAAGATTTGAATGTCTAAATCAGGTGCGTTATTCACTGTGCAGAAGTTTAATTAAAAAGGAAAAAAATTACATGCTGTAACCTTATGTAGGAAAAATGACTTTTTTTAAAATCATCATTCCAATGACACCTGGATCATTACAGCAAAGAAGAATTTAGAATCTAATTACCTACAGGGTGTTTACATATGTTATCTCAGGAGTTTGGAGAGCAAATCAAGATAGACCTAGGTGCTTTTTACTTAACCTGCAGCCAGTCTTGTCTTTTCAGTTCCTCAGATGCAAATACAATATCATTATGGAGGTAACTCAATTTACATAGATGTATTCCTGAAAACCAGATGTGCTGTGTGAAAGCCAAATTGTTGTGGATCAAATTATGTTTTATATCCTAAGGGAACTTGTTATTTAAGCATCTGTGATGCTTGCTATGACTTAAAGCATTGGCATTTATAGGCCAAATGGTTGGCTCTGTTCTAAGATGGTGTGTCTGTGTTGTAGTCAGGGTCATGTTAGGCTGTGCTGTGGGGATAAAAAGTGCCATTGACATAACACAACAAAAAATTATTTCTTGTTTTTATCAGAATATGATGCAGATTGGATTGTCTCCCCACTCCTGGCTCCCTGCTGCTGTCTTCCAGGGACCCAGCACTCAGCAACTCAGACTTTCATTTTCTTAACTCTGATATTTCAGTTTCATTTGACCACAAATGAAAGATAGAAAAAGGCAGAAAGATAGTAAAGTGAGTGTCCAGTAAGTTGAAAATGGTTTGGTGACCATGGTCTGCCACCCTGGTATTAATCACTGTGATTGCTTCTGTGGTTTTCAGGAACATTGATGGGCCTTTCTGGAATAACCAATTGATGTTCAGAGCTCTTGGTATATTGCATATTCAATAATATTCTTTGTATACAAATATAACATCTTTAAAATAATGATAAAGACAATCTCTTTGAAAGAATATATCGGCCATCAGATTCAGGAACCAGAGGAAGAGAATCTGTGAGAAAGGGGTACAGGCCCTCAAATAGAGTGCTGGCACAAAATGCTGTCTGTGTAGTATCATCAGTCATGCAGTGCATGCTTTCTAGTTTCCTTTACCTTGGTTTCATAGTAACCACTTAGATTAGTCTTAGATTGCTCTTCTGACTCTAGTCCTCCTGTGTACTTGTGCTTTCCTGCATATTCCTGACATGACCTCCAACCTCAACCTACAGCCCTGGTCCTTACCTTCATTCTACATCCATGGTTTGTAACTTGCTTATGTGGCCTTGCCAATATCTGACTATTGTCCATATTCTCCCATAATACTGTTCCCGTGTAGCATATGCTACTATATTCCTGAAAGCCTGATTGAAGATATCACTCTGGCAGTTCTCCCCTTCTCTTCCATCACCAAATTCCTCCTCTCTCCTGAACATCCTCTGTCTACTGCATTTTCCTAAAAGAAGGAAAACCCCTGTTAAAGTCTATTCCCATTCGAGTAACTACTATCTCCTTCTCATTACTTCAAAGCATCTTACATTTTTAAAATTAATCTCTCTTCCTATTTTCACCTGAAACTGCCCCATTCAGGCCCTCGCTACCACTATCCTCCTGAAACTATACTTGTCAAGGTCACCCTTGATTTCCATGTTGCTGAATCCAATGGTGATTTTCAGTCTTCATCTTAGTTAAAATCTCAACAGCACTTGACACACAGCTGTTCACTCTCTTCTCTTTGAAACTCTTTCTCTTCTTGGCTTCCAAGATAAACATACTTGCCTAGTTTTCCTCCTAGCTTTATAAATGCTTTTTTTGTCTTTTTGTTTTCCCTGTCTCTACCCTCCATTATTTCCTAATCTAAATATTGGAATACTACAGTGCTCAGTCCCTGGATCTCTTCATTTTTCTATCCATTGTCACTCTATACATGATCTAGTCTAGATTTATGGCTTTAAATAGCATTGATATTATCCAAATTATTCAACCCAATTGTCTTCTCTGATAAGACCCATATATCCTACTGCTTACTTGACATCTACACTTGGATGTCTCATAGAGATTGCAAATTTAACATCTACAAAGCTAAGGTCTGAATCATTCTCCAAACCAGGTTTTCTTACTTTTTTCTCCATTTTCATTTAATGGAACGTCATCCTTTAAATTGCTAGGATAAAACAATCTTGATACTTAGCCTTCACACTCTTAACTCTTCCCTTTCTGTTGCATCTTTTATTGATCTGTCAGAGAATTTTGGCAAATTCTTCTAAAATTTGACTGCTTCTCATAACTCTCATCATGTCTCACCTATGTTATCACATAACTCCCTACCTGATGTCTTGCCTCTGGGTTTGTTCTCCCTACCCCCCCTCAATCTATTCTTATCAAAGCATCCAAAGCAACCCTATGAAAATATAAATCAGGTCATATCACTCTTCTGCTTATTACTGTCATTGGATTCTCATGTCATCAGACTGAAACCCAAAGTCCTCATGCTCTCCTATGGAGTTCTGTGTGACCTGGCTCTTCCCACTTCAGCCATCCTGCATCACTGCTGCCTTTGAACATACCAGGCAGTGCTCCCCTTCTAGGCCTTGACCTTGATGTTTCCTCTGCCAGGCATACTCTTTTCTCAGCTTTTCACATTGCTCACTTATTCACTTCTCTCATATTTTTAATCCAGTCCATCATCTCTGTTAGGCCATCTCTGATCACCTATTGAAAGATTGCAACTAATTCCCTGATATTTTCTATCCCTCTACCATGATATTTCCCCCATACCATTATCACTTCAAACATACCATATTTTTAAACTTATTTCATCTTTATTTTTTAAAGATTTTATTTATTGAGAGGGAGGGAGGGAGAGAGAGAGCGAGAAAGAGAGAGAGAGAGATGGAGTGATCGAGCACACACACAGGGAGAGGGAGAAGCAGACTTCCTACTGAGTAGAGAACCCGACATGGGGTTCGATCCCAGGACCCCAAGATCATGATCTGAGCTGAAGGCAGCCACCTAACTGACTGAGCTACCCAGGCGCCTCTTATTTCATATTTTAATTTTATCTTCCCCATTGTAGCATAAGCTCCATGAATGTAAGATATCTGACTTATATGCTTACTGTTATATCTCTCCTAACTCAAATAATGCTTGAGATATAGTAAGTGCTCAAGACTCATTTGTTGAATGAAAAAACAAATTAGTGATAGGATTGTGTTCTCACAGGTAATTCAAAATTCTGCTATTGAGAACACTATTCATATTTTCTCACAGAAATAATGAAATTCATGGTAAGTAAGTTCTGTACCATTGGGTCAAAATCTAAGTTCTCCAATATGGTTAAAACTGGGGTCATTAGTTGAGATATCATACAATGTTCCCTAGCTAGCTGTTGCCAGTGAGACATACTTGGAAACAATTGATCACAATATAGCATTGTGAGGGCCATAAAAGAGGAATCACAGAATCCAATGGAAAGCTCAGAAGGAGTGATTTTGTAATTATTTCACAGAAGAAATGAGTTTGTAAGAATGAATGAAAGTTTGCTGCAGAGAGGAAAGGAAGGATATTTAATAGGCAGAAGATATCAGATGTCACAAGTATAGAAGTATATGAAACATTCATAAAAAGGAGAACAAATTTTGTGCGACTAGAATATTGGTGAGAGAGGTAGATGGGTAAAGTTGTGGAAAATGCCATGAGCCATGTTAGGGAGCTGAGATGTAATCTGTAAATGCTAAGAAAGGTTTCTGGATTGAATGGAGTTTTGGAGACTGGTAAAGAAGCAAAGCTCATTGCCTCTCTTAGAAATTGTCTTAGCATTTTATGGCTTATTAGTTGTTGGGTTCTCAAATTTCCTTTGGTTACTAAGTAATTAAAATGACGGATTGGGCTACTTCAAAGTTTAGGTAATTACTAGCATCTAATATTTTATGTACTTTTATTCATTGTAATAAGTAATATGCTCACTTACACCTTATTTTCAGAATGTCTGACTTCTGGAAGTCCAAATAGAAATTTCTTAAGTTTTACCCAGACATTATCTTTATGATATCCACATGCATGGTGCTTAAATACTGGTATGTTGGGCACCCTTGGTGGCTCACTTGGTTAAGCATCTGACTCTTGATTTCAGCTTGGGTCATGATCCCAGGGTCGTGAGATGTAGCCCCACATTGGGCTCTGTGATCACCATGGAGTCTGCTTGAGATTCTCCCTCTCCCTCTGTCCTTTCCCCTGCATACTCTCTCTCTGTCTCTAAATAAGTAAATCTTAAAAAAAATACTGGCATGTTATCTTTATAGTCATAGCTACTCAATAAAGTCAAATTTGATCTTTAGGAAGAGACTGGTGACATGGATAAAGGCACAGGAGGTTTGCCTATCAAAAATACAGGTGCTAGAGTCCTGGGAGAGATAGCCAAGGCAAAAGATGAAGGAATAAAGATACAAACTTATCTTGAGCCTGAATGCTGAGGGCTGAGTCTATACCAAGTAGAAAAAAAATTAAATACAGAAAGCTTAATGTCCTGAGTTTAGGTGCAGAAATTTAATTATGTGAGTTAAGACTGGGAAGGCTTGAGCTGGCAGCTGATAGGAATCTAAGTACCAGAGCTCTGTGCAAATTAAATAATTTAATCCTAACAGCATCGCTATGAGGTAAGGGCATTTATTCTTCCCATTCTACAGGCACCAAAATTTTCCCAATATCATATAATCATCAAATGGTAGAAGTAGGATTTGGACTAATAGTGGTAACTACTAGGCTATACTCCATGGCAACAGCTTGTGTGAAAATTGTACTCCGTTTGTGTGTGTGTGTGTGTGTGTGTGTGTGTGAAAATGATAGAATATTAGGGCTTGAAGGAAACTGAGAGATCAGGATGTTCATAGATTCTTCCAGTTTTCTCGGCAATGCCTTAGGAGTGCCCTCCAAGAACAGTGGGGTGAGTAACTGAGTGGGCAGGGATCCAATGGGGCAGGCAAAACCAGCACACTTCCATTGGTTCTTTTTCCATGTTGGTGATACAAATATGGTCTCATTTGAAGTGAGAGTTCACGCAACTTCTTTAAAAAGTGCCTTTGATCTTGTAGCCTAAGTACTTGTTTTGTTGATGAGGGTGCCATGGCCACAGTGATGAGTATAATATGAGCTAACAGTGAAGTGGGGTATCTGGAACATAAAACTCATTCTTCTTTTTAGTATGATTCTATTTTAAAAAATTATTATGATAAGGACACTTAATGTGAGATCTAACCTCTTAAATTTTTAACGGTTCGTTATTGTTGACAATAGGTACAGTGTTACACAGAAGATCTTAAGAGCTTATTCATCTTGCTTAACTGAATCTTTATGCCTATTGACTAGTATATTCCCTCTTCTCCATACTCTTCTCCCCTAGAAACCACCTTTCCACTCTTTGATTCTATGAATTTGGCTATTTTACATAACCTCGTGTAAGTAGAATTATGTAGTATTTGTCTTTCTGTGATGGGCTTATTTTACTTAGCGTAATGTCCTGAAGGTTCATCTGTGTTGTCACATATGGCAGAATTTCCTTCTTTTTTTTAAGGTGGAATAGTATTCCATTGTATGTGTATACCTAATTTTCTTTATCCATTTATTTGTCAATGGGCATTTGGGTTTTTTCCATGTCTTGGTGATTACAAGTGATGCTGCAGTGAGCATAGTGGTGCTATTATCTTTTTGAGATCCTGATTTCAATTATTTTAGATAAATATCCAGAAGTAGGATTGGTGGATCATATGGTAGTTCTATTTTTAACTTTTTGAGGACCTTCCATATTATTTAGCAAAAATCTGCATGATTTGTGTTCCATCTGACAGTGCACAAAAATTCCAGGTTCTTCACATACTTGCTAATGCTTATTGCCTTTTTAAAATAATAACCATCCTGATAGGTGTGAAGTAATATCTAATTGTGGTTTTGATTTGCATTTGCCTCATGATTAGTGACAGTGAGCATTTTTTTTATACCTGTTGGTCATTTGTATAAATCTTCTTTGGAGAAATGTTTATTCAAGTCTTTGGTGACCTTAAAAAGGGCATTGTCTCCCATCTACTAGGGAGTAGTAGACTGTTGCTTCTTACACCATTTTTGGTATACTGTACTTAATCAGGGGCTACATTTAACTCACCTAAAAAGTGATTCTGAGGAAGGCAACTAGGATGCTGTGGGGTCTGGAAATATACATGGAGTGACTGAAGTAAGGATGTCTAGCCTGGAAGAGAAGTTAAGGAGAAGGCTGATAGTTGTTTCAAATAAGAAGGGACATTTTATTCAAGAAGGATAAATTTTAGGATTTAAAAACTTTGGTTTCAAAATAAACAGAAGTGTGTGCTTTAATAATAGAATTCCAGAAATGAAAAAGGCATCCTCTGAGGTAGTTAGGTCCCTGTCATGAGATATATTCAAGCCAGATGTGAGCACTGTATGAATGCTGCAGAAAGTGGTTCCTTCAACAGTTGGGAGGTTTGACAAGTTAGCTTCTGAGAACATTTTAAACTGTAAGAATATATGAGTCTAAGAGGTCCTTAGTCCAAAGGGTAAGCCGTTAAATCTTTACACTCCATTTGATGTTACAAATACCATTTTAGATTATATTCTTTATCCAAGGTCATTTACCATAACCCTTTATATAAATCAATGGATGATGTGATTTTAGCAATTCCCAGCTGATCTAACAATATATCAATTCTAAACATAGAATACACATTAGATTTGGTTCACAGATCAAAGAGTTTTAGAGCTATGAGCTATGAGGTCCTTAGAGATTGTCTGATCAAATCCTTTTATTGTAGGATGACAAAATTGAAACTAAGAGGCAGTGTGTCTGCTCCTGCCTTACCTAGCTCTTTACAGGGGCATAAGGAATGAACAGGCTCAATTCTTCCCATTTCTAAGCCAGTATGAACTAGGTCAGGACACTTAGTAACAGCCTTTGGTGCTCATCTGGGAAGGCATAGAATTTGTTGAATAATGATAGCCGCGGTTTATTAAGTGCCAACTCTGCACCAAACACTATTATGAGTGTTTTGTAAACAATATGACACTTGATTCTGAGAGCAGTGTTATCATTTTTATATTACAGATGAGGAAAGTGAGGCTATGTGCTTTACCCAATGTCATACAGCTGGTAGGGTGGCCAACTTCAGATTCAGGTACACAAATGTTTGACCCTAAAGTCTGTGCCCTTAACCACTTCACACTGCCATTCAGTCATAGCCCATAACTGCCCACTTCACCTGGGGCACTATCTTTGTTCACCAGGTTGGATCTTTCTAGTGTAGGCATTCTTCTGGATCATGCCTGATCTCATTGCTCCTTTTGCATGTAGTATAACCATCAACCTGCTCCTCAGGGCCAATCTTGGCAGCCAGGCCATCACCCTACCTTTGAGGTTGTGATTTTTACATAGTTTTCACCTTGAGTTAGGACAAGTGAAGTAACTTACTCAAGGATACAGACAATATAAGAGAGATCTGGGTCATGGACCCCATAATTCTGTTACCCAGCATGGTGTTTATTCCTCTCTCCTTCATTCTATTTCCCCATAGAGCTGTAAATAAGATATATACTTTGTAATTTTTAATTCAAGTTTCACAGTAAAAAGTAAAAAAAGTAAAAAAAAAAAAAAGCCATGAGTCATGCTCCATTGTCTTCTGGCACTGACTGTTGCTGTGAAGCTATCCAGGATAATGTGGTTAGTTTCTAATATCCTTGTAGAAAACTCAATATTTTTCTCCTTGTATAAGGTCAGTCTGCAGGTTCAAGCATTTTCTCATTAATGAAAGATTTTAAAGTATTTATTCTAGACCATTTGGTATATTCTATTTGTTATAAATGATGAATCATGTATATGGTTGATCTCCTTTGTCTTCCATAGCTATCAGCTTCTCTTGAAGCATTTTTATAAAAGATTTCTATTCATTTCTTCATTTATATTTTGAAACTACTTAAAACAATTATAGAGTATTGAAGTTTTAACTCCAGTTGTGTTTTTGTCTATTTCTCCTTTCAGTTCTGTCAGTTGCTACTACATAAATTTTGAAGTTCCGTTACTAGATGCATACACATTTGATTGTTCTCTCTTATTGAGCTCTTCAGATTAAAAATGTCCCTCCTAATTCATAATAATGGTCATTGTTCTGAAGTCCCCTCTTCTGATATTAATATAGCTACTTTAGATATTTTATTCTAACTGATGCATATCCCTTTTCATTGTTTTACTTTTAACCAATTCATCCAGTTTACTTTTTGTTTAACATTAGCATTCTGTATCTTTTTATATTTTCTTATTTTTGAGATATCTGTGTTGTTATTTTTAAAAAATATTTATTTATTTATTTATTTATTTATTTATTTGAGAGAGAGAGCATGAGTGGGGGTGGGGCATAGAGAGAATGAGAAATAGACTCCTCACTGAACAGGGAGCCTGATGCAGAGCACCCAGGTGTCCCTGTTTCGTTGTGTTTAAAGTGAGTTTCTTGGGGCACCTGGGTGGCTCAGTCGGTGAAGTGTCTGCCTTCATCTCAGATCATGATCCCAGGGTCCTGGGATTGAGCCCTGCATCAGGCTCCCTGCTCAGCGGGGAGTCTGCATCTTCCTCTCTCTGCCCACCCATGCTCTCTCTTGCTGTCTCTCTCTCTCTCTCAAATAAATAAATAAATAAATAAAATCTGAAAAAAAATAAACTTAGTTTCTTATAGACAACCATAGTTGGGAAATTTTTTAATAAATTTACTCTGTCCATTTCTATCTTGTAATTAGTGTACTCGAATCACTTATCTTTACATTATTTATATATTGGACTAAGTCTGCTCTCTTATTATGTTTTCTTGGTTGTTTCTTCTGTTATTTTTTGAAGTTTTATTTAAATTCCAGTTAGTTAACATACAGTGTAATATTAGTTTCAGGTGTACAATATTGGGATTCAATGCTTCCACATAATCCCCAGTGCTCATCACAGCAAGTGCACTCCTATCACCTATTTCACCCATCCCTATGGCCACCTGCCCTCTGGTAATCATCAGTTTATTCTCTGTAGTTAGAGTCTATTTCTTGGTTTGCCTCTCTCTTTTTTTCCCCTTTGCTCATTTGTTTTGTTTTCTAAATGCCACATATGAGTGAAACCATATGGTATTTGTCTTTCTTTGACTTATTTCACACCTAGCATAATTCTCTTTAATTCCATCCACATTGTTGCAAATGGCAAGATTTCATTCCTTTTTGTGACTGAGTAATATTCCATTGTATTTACACACCACATCTTCCTTATCCATTCATCAGTTGATGGACACTTGGGTTGCTTCCATAATTTGCCTATTGTAGATAATGCTGCTATAAACATCAGGATGCATGTATTTCTTTGAGTTAGCATTTCATATTCTTTGGATAAATATCCAGTAGTGCAAATGCTGCATTATAGGGTGGTTAAATTTTTAACTTTTTGAGGAAGCTACATACTGTTTTCCAGAGTGGTTGCTCAAGTTTACATTCCCACCAATGGTGCAAGAGGGTTCCCTTTTCTCTACATTCTTGCCAACATCTGTTGTTTTTTGTGGTGTTGACTTCAGCCATTCTGACAGGTGTGAAATGATATATCATTATAGTTTTGATTTGTATTTCCCTGATGATCCGTAATAGTGAGAGTCTTTTCATATGTCTGTTAGCCTTCTGGATGCCTTCTTTGGAAAAGTGTCTATCATGTCTTCCACCCATATTTATTGGATTATTTAGTTTTTGGGTGTTGAGTTATAGAAGTTCTTTATATATTTTAGGTACTAACCTTTTATCAGACATGTCATTTGCAAATACCTTCTCCCATTCCATGGGTTGCCTTTTAGTTTGGTTGAATGTTTCCTTTGCTGTGCAGAAGCTTTTATTTAATGTAGTCCCAATAGTTTATTTCCTCTTCTGTTTCCCTTGCCTCTGTTTCTTATAGTGAGTTGGAATGTTCTGCAGATAACAGATCAAGATGGTTGTTAGGATACCTCATGTCTTCATTGACTTTTTATTTTTTCTGTGCTTTCTGGAGTCCCTTATGTATTCTCCTTCGCATTTGCATGTGAATTTTGGAATCATTTATTACATTCCTTGGAAGACTGCTGACTTTTAGCTGAGGTTGCATGAATTTACATATGAAATGTAGGACAACTGATTTTTCACATTAGAGAGTATCTGTAACTATGAATATGGTATACATTTCCATTTATGTAGTTCTCTTTATTGTCTTCCTCTTTTGGTTTATACTTTCTCCATAAAAACATTGCCCATAATTTGATATATTTATATTCAGGTATTTTAAATATTTTTATGGTACTTCAAATATTTAAAAATATTTTGTTTATTCCTGCTGTATAGAAGTACAATATTTGTATATGAATTTTAGTCTAGCAACTGCTATATTTTCTTATTAATTCTAGTAATTTGTCTGCAAAACCATTTGGATTTTCTAAATAGATAATCATATCTCCTTTTTGTATCATCCTGATATTTATAACTTTCATTTTCTTTAATACTATTATATGGGTTGGGCTCTCTAGTGCTAAATAGGAGTTCTTTTATTAGGAAACTATTCTGTTACTAATTCTACAGAAAATAATTCTAACAATTCTCTATTGAGATGATGTTTCTTGTAGGTTTTTGGTAAGATGCCATTTACTAGGTTTAGGAAGATATTGTATACACATACTGTTCATGTCTGTTTTCAGAATTGAGTTAATACCAATCCAATAATATGAACTGAGTCTATTCTATGCCAGAAATTGCTCTAGAGATTCGAGATATAGCACAGAACAAAACAGATAAAAATCTTTGCCTTTATGTTTCTTATATTTTGTTGTTCCTTAACTGGACATATTGAAATGGTTTTCTAATTTGATTATCTTTTTTTTCTACTGTGATTAATTTATTGTCTTTTTACATTATTGTAAAGTTTCTTACATTTATGTATCAGTGTTCCTTCATGATTTTAATTCCCTTCCTTGAGGAATTGTTACTTTATCAAGTTACCTCTCCTTCCCATTTGTTCAATTTGGTTTGCCCTCCATAAGGTTATAGGCTTTCTGTGTATATCTGATAATCTTTGGTTGTATATCAATGATTGAGAGCTAGAGCTGAAAAATGTATTTGGAAGCTCTCAGCATTTGGTGGGGTTTTCAACTTTGAGTATTACTATGGCCAAATAGTAGGAGCTGTCTGTTGGGGGAATATATTGGTAATAACCTTGTTTCTATTTTCCTAATTTTTCTCTGTTAATTACTTTCATATATTTTATTTGGGTCTATTCTCTTGTGTTTTCCTCCTTCAGTCCATACGTTGTTTGCTTACCTTATTAGGTTTCATCTTTTCCTCTTTCCTAAGTATTTAAACATAAAATTTTTTCTAAGCATCATTTTGCCTATGTTCTACAAAGTTTGATGAATGGCAGTAGTTTCTTTGCTATTCAGTTCTAAATTTTCTATAATTTCCTGGATGCCTTTGTCGCACAATCAGGTAAGCATCTGACTCGTGGTTTTGGGTCAGGTCGTGATCTCCAGGTTGTGAGACTGAGCTCCACATCTGGCTCCACACTCATTGTGGAATCTGCTTGACTCTCTCCCCCTCTCCCTCTGCACATCCTCTCACTCTCCTATCTCTCAAATAAATAAATATATTTTTTTGAAAAAATATATTTATTTATTCATGAGAGACACAGAGAGAGAGGGCGGGAGAGGCAGAGACAAAGGCAGAGGGAGAAGCAGGCTCAGTGCAGGGAGCCTGACATGGGACTCGATCCTGGGTCTCTAGGATCATGCCCTGGGCCGAAGGTGGCACTAAACCGCTGAGTCGCCCAGGCTGCCCTCAAATAAATAAATCTTTAAAAAATATTTTATAACTTCCAAAATATTTTATAACATTTTACCCACAAATAATTTAGAATCTTGTATGTGTACACACACACATGGGCACACCCTGTTTTCCATTCATATGTTTGCTTTTTTTTAAAATTTTTTTTAAATTTTTATTTATGTATGATAGTCACACAGAGAGAAAGAGAGAGGCAGAGACACAGGCAGAGGGAGAAGCAGGCTCCATGCACCGGAAGCCCGATGTGGGATTCGATCCCAGGTCTCCAGGATCGCGCCCTGGGCCAAAGGCAGGCGCTAAACCGCTGCGCCACCCAGGGATCCCATATGTTTGCTTTTTGAATTGCATTGTGGTCAGAAACATCTGGTCTTTGTGATAGTAATTATTGAAAATAGTTGGATATTGCTTTATAGCTTGGTAAATGATTAATGTTCATAAATATCCCCTGTATATTTATAAAAAATAGTTATTAAATTGTTGGTTGCAAATCCCATATGTCTTATACAACCCAATATATGTTAACTATATTGTCCAAATATTTCATACCCTTACTATCAATTTCTGAGAGGGGTGTGTTAAAATTTTACAATACCATTGTAGATGTTCTTTCTCCTAGTAGTTCTTTAATTTTTTGCTGTATGCATTTTTAACTTTTTTTGGGTATATTCACATGTAAAATTTTATCTTTTTGAAGAAGTGAATACTTTTATCATTATGAAATTATTCTCTTTCTAGTAATGCTTTTGCTTTAAAGTCTGTTTTTGTCTGATTTGAACAGAGCTATATGATTTTTCTTTTTGTTTAGATGTTATATAATTTTTCCATATTTTTACTTTAATTCTTTTGTGTCTTTATGTTTTAGGTATATCTCTTATAAACACTGCATAGCAAAAATCCTTTTTGATAATTTATGCCTTTTAACCAGAGTTTATTTTTGTTTATTATAATTATTGATATATTTAGCTTTATTTCTTCTATTTTATAATTTCTTGTTGTTTTGCTCTTGCTGTGTTGTTTTTTCCTCCTTTTTTGCCTTTATTTGAATTGAAGCAAGTATCTTTTTTTTTCTTTACTGCTTTTGCAGATATTTTTATTTCTATTCTTTAAGTTGGCTACCTTTGGAATTTTTAAAATATATATGTAACACAATATAAAGTTAATTAATATTTTTACCTTCCTCCTCCAAAATATAAAACTTTGGAATGCTTTAATTCTAGTCATCTCTCCCAGTGTCTAGATGTCCACCCTTTTAGCTCCCTATTTTTTATTAGATCATAAATTAGACATTTTATTATTCTTTTATAGAGTCACCTTTTATATAAATTTATATATTTACTTTTTATTTCAGTATATATGCTGCTGAAGTGAGCACAATATATTTACTTTTTATTTCAATCATAGTCCTTGTATGGTAGAACTACTTTTGCTATTTTCTTTCTTTTTGAGACACATACTTTAAAATTCTCTTTAGCATAGGTTTAATAGTGGTAAAGTTAAAGTTAAAGATCTTTACTTCATCTCTGTTCCTGAGATATAGTTCATATAAATGTACAATTTTAGGATGGTGCAGTAAAATTCAAACAAAATGCAATAAGCATGAACCCAAATACTCATTTTTATAAAATGCAGGGTCACATTATTTTAAGGTTGAGATAATTTATATGAACCTAGCTGGCTTTGAGTTCCCAAGTGCTATGTAGATCTCAGAATTATTTAGGCACTATCTGGTGGCTGGATGTTTACTTCAGCTTAAATATTGATGGAGTAATTCTGGGTCCCATGGCAGGTTGAGATTTCCAAGAAAGTAACGGTGATTGTAAGGATCTCTTAGTTGGGGAAATTGGGAATCATCTTTTTTCCACTTTTCTCACCTCTTTAACCATTAATCTGTACATGGTAAGAACTGGAGCCAGAGAAGGAGCCTATCTTCAATTGTATTATATATGTATCTACTTTATTAAGAGATGCATTGTTAGGGAAGATTGCAATATTATATTGTCTTGTGACTTCACTGCTGCTGTTGTGATATTAGCTATCAAGTTAATTATTATGACTATGCAAGTAATCTCTCTTATCTCTGGTTGCTTTTGAGGTCTTTGTTTTTGGCATTCTGCAGTTTTACTCTGATGGATCTTGAAATTGTTGAGATTTCTAAAATGAGATTTCATGTCTTTCAAGTTCTGGAGAATTTTCACCTATTGGTTTTTGAATATTGTCTCTTTTTTGCCTTCTAGTCTGTGTCCCTGTGAATGTTGGACTCATTAAATCTGTGTGTGGTCTTCTGACTCTGTACTCCTGAATTTATTCGTTTCTATTTAATGTTTGCTATTTTAATAATATATCCTAACAGCATTTTGCATTTTTCTTATTCTCTAATTTTCTCTTGGATGTATTTATTTTGTTTAATCCTTTCATTGAGATTCTTTTTAACGGAGGTGTGTTTAACATACAATAAAATGCACAGTTCTTATGTATTTATTGACAGATTCAGGCAATGTATGTACTCATGTAACAACTACCCATAACAAAATAGAAAATCTCACGATTACCCATAAGGTTTCTCAGTCTCTATCTAGTCACTATTGTTGAACTTCCCAGTCATTTAATTGCTAATTTCAAGAAGTTATATTTAGTTGTTTTGTAAATCTCCCTGGTTATATTTGATAGTCTGTTTCTCTTATTTTATAAATTCCTTTCTCTAATTCTTTAAACATACTACAAATAGTTATTTTATAATTCTCTATCTGATAATTCCAATATCTAGAGTCTGTATGATTATTGTCACTATTGTTCCTAGCTGATTTTCACAAGTGGTGGCTTTTTTACCCTGAGTTTTGTGACTTTTATTGTGAACTTATATTTATTGGAACACACTCTGTGGGGGGTTTATGAGGCCTGAATTGAAGGAATTTGCCAGCACACTCCCTACCCCCCAGAGCATTTTGTGTTTGCTTTTATTGTTTTATAATATTCTGTCAAACTCTTATTTTTCTCCTTTGAATGTATGCTTCAATTTTTTTAATTATTATTTAGTAAGAGAGATATCAGTCGTATATAAGTTTTTGAAGATAAGAATGACATTTTCTCTCTTTTGGTGATTTCTTTTCAAAAGTATACTGTAATTTTCATGTGTTTCTGTTTGTATTCCTTTACTTAATTCTTCATTTTGGTCTGGGGGGTCATAGCTGCCCATAGTTTTCAGCCCATAGTTGCCCATAGTTTTCAGCTTTTGAGATGTTGGTTCAACTTAGAGTAAGGTCTCAGAAATTACAGGCTTTCTGTCCTGTGATTTGGTATCCACAATCTTCCTCACCTGTTTCACTCCAGTGACATTCTGGGCAGGAGTTAGGGTTAGAGACAATAAAGTAGGATGTAAGTTTTGTTTTTCCTTAAATGTCCCCTCTCTTGAGTACCATCCTGTTCATCTGCTTCTCTCAAATATTTCTTTTTCTCATTTTATTAATTTTTTATTTTAAGTTTTAATTTTAACTCCAGTTAATTAACCTACAGTGTTAATTTTATGTGTACAATATAGTGGTTCAACAATTTGGTTCAGTACTCACTGCTCATCAGGATAAGTGCGCTCTTACTTAATCCCCTTCATCTGTTTCACTCATCCTGCAACCCACCACCCCTCTGGCAACCATCAGTTTGTTCTCTATAATTAACAGTCTGTTTCTTAATTTGTTTCTCTCTCTCTTCCCTTTTCTCATTTGTTTTGTTTCTTAAATTCCACATGTGAGTGAAACCATATGATATTTGTTTTTTTTCTGACTTATTTCACTTCGTATAAGTGAAGCTTATACGTAGCTCCATCCATGTCATTGCAAATGGCAAGATTTCATTCTTTTATATTCTGAAAAATATTCCTGTGTGTGTGTGTATACATATATATACCACATATTCTTTATTTGTTTCATCAGTGGATGGACATTTGAGCTGCTTCCATATCTTAGCTATTATAAATAATGCTGTTATAAACATGTATCCCTTTGAGTTAATGTTTTCATATTCTTTGGGTAAATACCCAGTAGTGCAATTACTGGATCATAGGGTAGTTCTACTTCTAACTTTTAAAAAATGTAATATGCAACTTTTGTAAAATGTAATCTGTACCTTTTTAAAAATGTAATTTTAAATTTAGTTTAATTAACTTATAGTATATTATTAGTTTCAGAGATAGAATTTAGTGATTCATCAGTTGCATTTAACACCCAGTGCTCATTACATCACCTGCCCTCCATAATGCCCATCACTTGGTTACCCCATTCCCTCACCACCTCCCTCCAGCAAGCTTGTTTCTTATAGTTAAGAGTCTCTTATGGCTTGTCTCCCTTTCTGTTTTTACCTCATTTTTCCTTCCCTTCCCCTATGTTCATATGCTTTGTTTCTTAAATTCCTCATGAGTGAAATCATATGGTATTTGTCTTTCTCTGACTTATTGTGCTTAGCATAATATCCTCTAGTTCCATCCATGTTGTTGGAAATGGCAAGATTTCATTCTTTTTTGATGGCTGAGGAGTATTCCATTATATACATATATTATATACACATATACACCACACCTTCTTTATCCATTCATCTGATGATGTCTGGGATTTTTCCATGTTTTAGCTATTGTGGATGTTGCTGCTATAAACATTGGGGTGCACGTGCCTCTTTGAATTACTGTTTATATCCTTTGGATGAATACATAATAGTGCAATTGCTGGGTCACAGGGAAGCTCTACTTTTAATTTCTTGAGGAATCTCCAAGATTCCAGAGTGGCTTCCAGAGTGGCTGCATCTATTTTTAACTTTTTGAGAAACCTCCATACTGTTTTTCAGAGTGTCTTTACCAGTTTGCATTCCTGCAACAGTGCAAGAGGGTTCCTTTTACTTCACATCTTTGCCAACACTTCTTGTTTCTTGTGATTTTGATTTTAGCCATTCTGGCAGGTGTGCTATGATGTTACACTGTAGTTTTGATTTATATTTCCCTGATGGTAAGTGATGATGAAAATCTTTACATGTGTCTTTTGGCCATCTGGATGCTTTCTTTAAATGCCTGTTTATGTCTTCTACCCATTTTTAATTGGATTATTTAGGTTTTGGATGTTGTTTTTGGATGTTGAGTTGTAGAAATTCTTTGTGTATCTTGTATACTAACTCTTTATCAGAGATATTATTTGCAAATATCTTCTCCCATTCCATAGGTTGCCTTTTAATTTTGTTGATTGTTTCCTTTGCTGTGCAGAAAATTTTTATTTTGAAGTAGTCTTAGTAGTTTATTTTTGCTTTTGTTTTCCTTGCCTCAGGTTTCCCAAATATTTTTTATCACTAGCTTATTAATTAGTCTTTCCTGGATAATTACTTCTAAGGATCTTATTGAGGAACTGAGGAACTGCACTAGCTTTTATTTTATTTTATTTTTAATAAATTAATTTTTATTGGTGTTCAATTTACCAACATACAGAATAACACCCAGTGCTCATCCCGTCAAGTGTCCCTCAGTGCCCATCACCCATTCACCCCCACCCCCTGCGCTAGCTTTTAGAATCCTCCTTCATCTTGGTCTGCCTTTCTCAGTATTTGGAACATATGCCTTATTGTTTATAGTTGTTTTCTTATTTCACAAAGTTAAAAAAATTGTTCAGTTTAAAAGGAAATTTATGGAGTAAAAAATGCTCTTACTTTTCCAGCTTTACATGAAAATCCCCTTATGATGTTTACTAACTTAACAATTTATCAAAATTAAGTAACCAGTTTGGGAATAGGCACTGTGGGAAAAGCCAAATGATTAAAGTATGTTGGGTACTTTAATATTGTTTTACCTCTTTTCTGGAGTCACTTATCTCTTCACTAACACAAAATAACACTTGGACTACTATATTTATAGCCTGGCTAAGTTGGATCATCCTGGTTTGCTTTGGTATCTATTTCTGTGGTGGAGATGGCAGACTAACCCAAAAGTCACGCTTGTCCTTCCATTGTGGTGAATTGTATATCATTGTAAAGCTGGAGCATTTCCAGAAATTATATTTCCCCATTCCTCTGCACCCAGTAAGGTAATTTACCTAATTCTCACCAATGGAATAGAAACAAAAATAATGATGCCACTTCAAGGCCAAGGATATTAAAAAGAGGTGTGACTTTTCTACCTTCTATTTTTCCATATGCCAGAGTGGAACAGATTATTTCCAGGCCCTAGAGGAATAACAAAGGTACAAGGTGTTTTATGGAATGTGGGTGTCTTTCAATCACCAAAAGGAGAAAAGCAGCTTATCTACCAAAAACTCCTATGTTGGAGTTGATATTTAAGTGAGAAATGTGCTTTTATTTTGTAAGGGTACCAAATTTTTGGAGTTGGTTTGTTATAGCTGTGTGCATTACCCTAATTTACATAATCTAGGTATTCATTTTGAGAGTCCTATTCCCATTTTTTTATTTTGGTGGTCAGAAATATTAGGAAATCATGCTAGATGATCTATGTTATGTGATTCTAAGCATATCAAGACATTCCATCATCTTTAATGCTCATCCAGTTTTTGAGTCCTTAATGAAGTTGCCTTTTGACACATGGCTTTATATAATGACATGAATCTCTTTATGATTTTATTTTATTTGTTTAGTATATTCCCTGGGATACGTTTTCCTAATATAGTAATTAAGAAAGTGCATTCTTAGTCCAGAACATTTTTATGGAAGGGCAGAAATGCATCTTATCTCCCTCTTGAGACATTTTATAAAATCCTTTTTTAAAATCCCAGAAATTTTACATGTTTTATGTCTGCTATATTTTTCTGTACCAAGAGTTGTTTTTATTTAATTTCTTCCTAAGACTTGATACATGGTCTAAGGCTATGATTTTGAACCCTGTAATATTCCTTTTCAAGGGTTTTGATGAAATGTTATGTCCTTCTCACTTTTTTCCTGATTCTGAAGTGAGAGCAGTGGGTCCCTGGCAGAGATTTCCCTACCCATACAACAGTCACTTATCATGATAATTTTAAGAGAGGATAGTCAGTTGTGGACTCTTATCATAATTGGATATAAACATAGGGTTTCATTGACTTGATTAGATTCCAGTCTCACAAGTTCGTGCAAGTAGGAGGGAAGAGGAGTTAGAAATCTTACTAGCTGTTTTGAAGTGGGAGGGCTGCTGGACTCTGTTTCTCTGACATTCAGAACTCTTCCTGCAGTCACTGTTCACAGCAGGCTGAATGTCCTGAGAAGATGAACAGGAGAATGGATCGGGTGACAGCAGCCAGGAATTTTCTTATATGCCTTTATGCAGTGACTGAGTGGGTGTGAGATACTGTTCCTGGCACTGAGACTTAGCAGGTGCAATAACACAAAAGGGAGAAATTTGTCCTGAGAATGATAGAGGGCACTGACAAAACTTGGCACAAACAGACTTAGAAGACTAGTGGTTCTGCGTGTGCCCTGGCAGTTCGTATAGTCTTTATGAGTCTCTCTGGAGCAGCTAACATGACCCACATGCTCCCTAGAGCTGGTACAAAGGAAGTTCATGCTCTATTCTGCCTCCTTCAGGATTATGAAGGGGCCACCCATTCTTCCCTTTTAAAATTTCAGGTGTTTGATTCATGAATCTCTCATCTTAAAGCATTTCCTACTGAGTTGACAAAGCTCAGGGGTTAATTAAAGCTGCAGAAAGAGGCAGGCTGTTTGGTTCATTCTTGCAGCTAGGCTGGGAGGCTACTACAGTCTGGCTGTTTTGAGCACAAAGTTGGAGGGCCTCCCAACTGGAAGGGAATCAAAGACTTCTGTGGCTTCAGGTTTGTTTACTTTTGGCATTATCCAATGTTTTCTGGCCCTCTGGTTCCTAGGCAAGAGGTTCTGAATGGCCCTGACCTAGAGTCCTAAAGTTTAGCACTGGGAAGAATTAATGCAATTGAGACTAGCAACATCCTGGTTGTTTACCCTGAAACACATAGGGGGTGAGGGCTGGGCCAGCTGTCTGAGACATCCCCTGGAACTCCCAGTGCAGCTGGATGTTCCCCTCCCTTGTGCCAAGCAGACCTATCATTATTAGATCACGTTGCTCTGGGCCATGTGACAAGCATACTATGGGGCAAATAATACAGTAAAGAAGAATGGAAAAGGAACTGCATTTGTTTTCTTTCATTCTCTTTGCATAAAGCCTGCAAGTGTTATGCTAAAATCTGGTATTGATTTGGGTATAAATAGACCCCTTTTTCTAATCCAGATGCGACCATGCGCCCCTCTGTTCAGGGTTGGTGATTCTGTGTTGTGTCTTGGGAGTAATAAGAAGATTCCACTGGAAAGAATGCAGGCAAATCAGCCCAGCTGAGATTACATAAAGGGAGAAGGAAAATTGGAGAAACTATGTAATAAACCTCAATATCTAGTTGAGTGTGATTTTTAACAAAAGGCTCTTGCATTTAGCTCAATGACTTAAGATCTTTAGATAGTAACTAAATAACATTTTATTCAAACTTTTCCAGCCCTGGGCAGGAGCCATTTCAGTAGGCAAGGTAATTCTACTGGAAAGGCATAAGCTGCTAAAATCAGAGGCTTAGGGGTAGATTTCAGCTCCTTGGTGATTTGTATTTAGAACTTCAGAGCCTTGGGCCCTGCTAATGAGCAGCTAGGCATCTTATGGGGAAGTTCTACTTCCCAGATCTAGGAGAGAGGCCTCTTGTCTCAAAAGATCTGGTGAATCTTTGATTCATCCTTATATTTTTACTATTCTATAGCTCTACTATTTTTGGACTCCTACGGCAGCCTTTTTTTTCTTTTTTTTTAATCTTAGCCTCTGCTTTACTTCTCCAGTGCTACCCATAGCTCTTTATCTCCTGTCCTTAGATATTTTGGCCTTGTAGAAAAGCATTTTCCAACATGTTCTCATCAGATCTATGAGACTGCACAATAAAAGGCTTTATGTTTAGTTTAGATTGAGAAATTATGCATACCTCACAACTCTTTTGGAAATTTATAATGCATTTTGTAAAAAGCCACTGAAGGAAAGTTGCTTTTAATTTGTTTATATGAATATATGTATATTTACTTATTTAACATCAAAGTTCTACTAGCTTCCTAAGAATTACTAGTTTTTAGAATTTGCTTTCAGAATGTGACACTATAATACCCATAGGCTGAACAATCTGTCTAGACCAGTAAAAATGCAAGTTACTGAGAAGTGGCCATGGATCATCAAACCCTCTGAAAAGGCTTACTTTTAAAGGCAAAGGATGAGAATTGACTAATCATGTACATAGAAATGAAAGGAATCAGGGATGCCTGGGTGGCTCAGTAGTTGAGTGTCTGTGTCTTTTTTTTTTTTTTAATATAACAAGATGTGATGTGTGTTATCTTATTGGCCAAGACCTTAAGAAGTTCTCTGTTCTGTCTGCCATCAAGACATATGCAACAGAGGAACCCATTTAACACCAGGAATCTGAGTCCTTGAATTATTGTAGTCAAGATGCCTAACACTGACCAGGAACATCTACTGTGATACTTACATGAATGAGAAATATACTTGCATTGGAATAAGCCACTAAAATGTTGGGGTTTATTATTAAAGTGGCTAGTAAGGCTTTTTGGTTCAGGTTGTGATCCTGGAGTCCTGGGATTGAGTACCATATCAGGCTCCTCTCAGGGAACCTGCTTCTCCCTCTGCCTATGTCTCTGCCTCTCTATCTCTGTCTCTCATGAATAAATAAATAAAATCTTAAAACAAAAAATAAATGAAAGGAATCAAATGTTCAGTAAAGCAGACTAGCTAAAGTAAGCCAGATTGGCTGCTGTCCATTAAGGAGGTGCTGAAACAGGGATACTCTTAGTCTTTTTTTTTTAAAGACTTCATTCATTCATTCATTCATTCATGAGAGATACACAGAGGGAGAGGCAGAGGCACGGGCAGAGGGAGAAGCAGGCTCCATGCAGGGAGCTCGATGTGGGACTCGATCCCAGAACTCCAGGATTACACCCTGAGCCGAAGGCAGACGCTCAACTGCTGAGCCATCCAAGTGTCCCACTCTTGGTCTTGATAAAAATGAATCCCTGACAGAGCTCTTAAAAAGGAACTACTCAGAGAGTGAATTCTCCATGCTACATGGAACATGTAGTTACAAAAACGATGTTATATTAAGTATACAAGAGACAATATGGGGTAGAAGAGGCACATACTGGATAGAGAATTAAAAGACATGGAGATTTGATCTTACTTCTCCTGCTAATTAGATATGTGAGCTGGGGCAAACCATTCAATTTCCCCAAGCCTTATTTGTCAAATAAAATGACTAGACAGGATTCCAGTTCACTCCAAGCTCTAAACGTCATAATATATAATGACTCTCCAAGTTGATCTTTATGTAAGCATAGTGGAAATCAAACTGGTACATATTTGCCCCAGGTCCCTGGGCTTCTCTGGTCCCCTTTTATTCTTGGGAGAAGAGATACGTCTCAACCATATGAGTTGCGCTAATTGGTAAGAATATTCCATTCTGAGTCAGTAACAAATCACAAGTTTGGGAAGGAGAGAGTGCCTGAGATAAGAATGTTATAAGCAAATTTCAGTTACCTCTATTGAGAAGAAAGTTCTCCTTTTGCAGTCTAAAAGGAGGCATTTTAAAAAATAATGTGTATAGCAAATATTTAATTAATAGATACCTATTAAGTACCAGGCTCTGTCCTACTTGGGGTGCTGTGTGTGTCAAAAAACCCCAAAATGTCCTATTTCATGGAGCTTATATCTTAGTGAAGGGAGACAGATAATAAACAATATACCCAATAAGTAAGTAAAATATATAGCAAAAAGTAAATTCTAGACTATGTTAAAAGTTACTAAATTCTGTGGACAAAGGTAAGGGGGAATGAAAGGTTGTAATTAGAAATATTAGGGTAATTCTCATTGAGAAAGAGACTTTCAAGCTAACATCTGAAGGAGGTGAAGAAGTGAAAAATGCCTATCTGAGGAAGAAGGATGCCGGCAGCAGAAACAGTGCAGAGGCAAGAGTGTGCCTGACAGGTTCTAGGAATAGCAACACAGCCTATGAAGTTGGAGAGGTGTGAGTAGGCAGGTATGTTGAAAAGGAGGAATCTAGGATGGTTGGTCTGGCTGGATAAAATACCACTGAGCCTACTAGAGCAACTTCCATACTCAACAGCAGCATAACCTGGCCTCAGACTTCTTGTAGGAAGCCTTGTAGGAGTCTCAGGAATGGGACTTCTTGCCTGGCCTGAGATACCGAGTTAGCAGAATATCAATCCTCTCCCCAGCAAAAAAGCATTGAGCCTTTGCATCTGTAACAGTCTCCCCTGTAATTTATGCATTCTATGGTGAGTTTAAATGCTGACTCTATCATTATCTGAGTTTATTACCATTGCCATTTGCGTATGTTTGATGGGGGGGTGGGGAGGCAGGAAACCTCTGGACAGATTCCAAGTTGGAAGTCTGCATCTCTCTTTGCTCTTACTTCTCCCCTGGTCCTCTGCCTTCCCCAAGGCCTGGACCGTGGCCAGCTGTATATAATGCTATGAAATAGGCAAGTGTTCTCAGTGGCCCTGTTACCCTCTTCTGTGTCTGCCTTCTTTTTTTCCCTACCATGCCTCTCCCAGTGTCCCTGACTTCTAAGAACCCAGTGTGGTATGGTGTATCTGCCCCTTTCTCCACCCTCATGAAACATCAATACTGACTTTCAACTAGGAACTGATAAATTTGCTCATATTAACATAAGCCTGGTGATTATCTCTTGAGGGGCTTTGTAACATAAGCCTGGTGATTATCTCTTGGGGTTCTGCTTTTTGACAGGGAATAAAAAAATTACTCTTTCATTTTACCATTTCATATGTCATCAAGTTAGAATGGAGAGGATATGGGGGTGAAAGGCTTTACAGCATCCTGAAACCCTGAAAATTATTACCAAATGTAGGCAGCCACCTACTCAGAGAACTGCCCACTTACCTCCAGCTCAGCACTACCTGCTTTCAATAAATCACATTTCTCCAGGATTTCACTGCCTTTTTTTCCTTTTTTTTTTTTTGTGGCTAAGAAACCTTCTGTAGATAGTAAGATATATAGTGAAGTGTTTGTGAAGTGTTTGTGTGAGCCTCTGAATTACTCTTCCTCTTGGGAACCAGGAAGCTGCTCAAGCCCTAAGGGAGGGGTGGAAGGAACTGTTGCCCAGTGGCCAGCAACCTGGTTTATTTCGCAAGTTTATGTTTTCCATGTCCCTTCCAGTGTGAAATAGTGTGCAAAGGTGCCCCCATTTGATTCAATTTCAACTCTCCTCATGATTGATAGTCCCACCTGATCACAGCCAGATCACTTTGCTGTTCACCCCTGTCTGCTGGGCTGCAGTCTGTGAGTGGGGAGCCAAAGCCAGGCATTTTAAGGGCTCAGGATGAACAATCATGTTTGTCTCTCCCTTCTCTCCAAATGTTCACCTATTTGGATATTTTTATTCAATCAACAAAAGTCTAACCCACATTTCTTCGAAAAGAGGCACTATCAGAGCACAGAGAGTATTAAACTGAATGGAGGAGTTAAAAGTGTTAGACATGCAAAACCCCTGGAAGAGCTAAATGAGTAAGAGGGCATTTTATGACCCATCTATGACCTTGTGTCCTCATGTTCACACCATCAATTATCACTTTTGCATCCTCATCAGTTAACACAATAGCCATCAGTTGTTGAGTATTTATCATGTTGTCACTTTTACAAGTATGTTATGAGAATAGAGTATTTTTTTAAATTCAGTGTTCTTTTTTTAAAAGTTTATTCATTCAGAGAGAGTGAAAGAGAGGCAGAGACACAGGCAGAGGGAGAAGCAGGCTCCATGCAGGAAGCCCCATGTGGGACTTGATTCCGGGTCTCCAGGATCACTCCCTGGGCTGTAGGCGGTGCTAAACCGCTGTGCCACCGGGGCTGCCCCGAGAATAGAGTCTTTAAATTGTCTTTAAATTATATTAAAAAGTCACTCTTAGCCCCACATCTCAGATGATGAAACTCAAGTTTTAGAGAGGTTTAGTAACTTGCACTATGTCTAAGCCAAGCACGTAGGCAAAAGTCTCAATAACTAGTTAAAATGTGTGTATATATAAATGTAGACAGATTTGTAGGTAGTAATACACCTTAGCAAGATTCTAAAGAGTTTCTTTACATAGGAATGTTTCCTGATGCCCTAAGATCGGATTCTATCACACATTGACTGCTCAGGAACATATCTCTCCTGCTCAAATAAGCCACCACTACATCCCTCTTGGCCCAATGCCTCCTCTTTCTTTGTTGGGTCTCTTTCTCTGTTATTTGCTTTTGTTGTTTTTTTTTTTTTTCTATCCCAGTGGTCACATTTGGCTACTCCAGGGAAGGTGCCTGTGAACAAAGGATGCGAAGACTTCTTTGTTAGTGAGTCTAAATACCACCTCCTCTGAGAAGCCTCCCTATCACCAAGGCATAGATCTCCTTCCTCTGTTCTTGCAAAGCACTTTATTTCTCATTCTGTAAGACTGTTCCTATTATTAATACTATGTTCTATGCAATGCTTGCACAGCTCTTCCTGGTAAGTGCCAGGCTTTGTTCTAAGACTTTAACATGTACTGACCCATCCTCCCAATAACCCAACAAGGCTGGTATTATTGCTATGATACAGATGAGAAACTGAGGTACAGAGAGATCAGTAACTTGTTCAAGGTCATCTAGCTAGTAAGTGGCAGGCTCAGAATTGTGGAGGTAGGCAGTTTGGCGCCAGCAACTGGGTCTTAATCACATTCCCTTTCCATGTTGGGCCTGTTCACAAGGATGTTGTCCTAATTGGACTGCAGCCTCAGAGGCAGGGAGCATCTCTTTGTCCTCAGCTCTGGGCACATTGCCTGGCACCTAGGAGCATCTGGAAGTTATTTGCTATGTGATTGGGTGAAGGAAGAGTTGTCCTGGAGAAGGACTGAGAGGCAGCCAGGGTGAATCACCCAGGTTTGTCTCTGCTTTAAAACACTAAATCGCTGCCTGAACCCTTAGTTTCAGGACAGAGAAAATAAGAAGCAGGGGAGGTATTGAAGAACAAGCCTTGTTTAACTCAGACCTTCTCTGACACTGTCCATTCTTGCCTGTCTTCTGTTTGCTTCTAAAAACCTACTCCGGTTTTTCCCCACATGGCCTGCATTTACCTCATTGTACTTTGTCCTGTTAGTTGTCTCTCCATGTGGCACCTGTTATGCCTTGTCTCAACGATCTCTGTGTGTCTGTTGCTCCTTCTTCCCCACCACCCTGACAATGAACTCCTTGAGGGTATGACCTTGTCTTCATCAGCTTGTACCCAGTGACTGGTGCAGAGCCTGGCCCACCACAGACCTTCAAGGCATGATATCTACATGAGATGTTTAGCCATTGCTAGACCTGGTACAGGTGGGTCAAGAAAGTATAAGAAGGAAGGGATTGTTACCCATTTGAAAAAAAAAGTAATCTCTGGCCCAAGAAATGGAGAATCATTTACTTTTTTTTCATCTTTCCTCTTTCCTTCTAGCTCTTGTCTTTTGATAAGCAATGCGGACAAATTCTTCTCTTAAGACTGGTTAAGAGAGGATGGAAAGGTGGTTGGATTGGGTGGGGGAGGTAGGGAGTTAGAGGAAACATAAAACAATAAAGATCATTTAATTTATATCTGATCACAGCAACCAGCTGGCTATGCCATCAATTATTACACCCAGAAGTTATTAAAGAGCACTTCTGTCATAGGTACCTTATTAAGCTAGGGATTTATGGAGCACAGAGCCACAGCAGGAAATATTGATATTTCTCTCACAACGTCACCCATGAATGTCTGGGTTGTTTGTCTCTCAGCCCTATCTCTTCTCATGTATACTCATGCTTAGGCCTATAGAGTCAGGCTCAAATCCCAGAATGTTTTGCTCCTAAACCATATGTGATGGGAAGACAATCTCACTTGTGCTTCAATTCATTTTGTGTGTTTCACACTTGTGGCAATTATATTCCTGCGAAATATTCCTGAGCTCATTCATACTTCTAGAGTTTTCTGTGTCATAAGTCACCTTCTTTGTTAGGATCTCTGGTTTCAATCTATTTTTAAGAGAAAAAAAAAAACTAGACATCAGATCTCACTTTATATGCCATGACAGGAATCCCAGAACCCAAGCCCTTAGTTTCCTTGGCCTTTGCTCTGTCTTCCTTGAGGCTCCAATACAAGGGGTCTCACACTTCACCTAAGGAAATTTCCAGGTTACTTACTCAGGTCTCCATACTTAATATAAATAAATAAGTTGCCTTGACATAAAAGGCACATTTCTTTTTAACACAATTAGATGCTTTTCTCATCCCTAGAAGCAATTTATTCCTAATTATAACCAATTATTATGTGTGATATTAGAAAAAAATCCACCAAATTGCATTTTAAAATTTGGAACCTGAGTAGGGAAGAATAACAATATGGAGTCATTCATGTCAGTTCAAGTCAGTTGTGGAATTTTTCCTTTGAAGATAACATTTTTAAGAACTGAAAGAGTTTCCACATTTTGATCTTTTGAAGTACCAAAGTGACAACACAGGCAGGAAGAGATGACACAAGAAAAGTAGCAATTTAGTTATTTACCCAGAAATGCAGAGTTAGGTATTATTAATGAGTGGCTAGATCACACTTGACATTTTACAAAGTGACTTACAATCACACCTGTGCGTGTGGGTGCATATACACACACACATGCACAGACTAAAATATATACACCATATGTGGAATAGAATAAGAGGACAAAACTGGGTCTTCTTCCCTAGAGGCAGAATCAACTATAAATAGTGCCCATTTTGGCAAGATGGGATAGGAAAAGTGCATGCATGAAATGGAGACTCAGGAATGAAGTCCATGAATGCTGAACACTAGCTTGGCTAGCTTAATATGCGTACACATCAGTCATTCTGTTTATACAGGTGTATGCATTTATATCCTTTTACAAGTCCTCACTGGGTCTAGATTACTATTGCTCTAGTAATAGGGTTGAAGGAATGAAGCTCTCATCTTAGGGTTGAAAGAATCAAGCTGTTCATGGGAATGATGTCCAAAGTAATATTAGATGTTAGAGCTCCAGATATTTATGCTTTCGCTCAGTTGCTGAGCTCATGGTGCCTTAAACATCAGCAAGATGAAGTGGGTAGTGGGTTCATCTCTTTATTATTTTTTCCAACTTTATTGAAGTATAACTGACAGATAAAATTTGTATATTTTTAAGATGTATAACATAATTTTATGTACAGTAGTCCCCCTTTATCTACAGGAGATAAATTCCAAGACCTCCAGCAGATGTCAGAGGCCATGGATAGCACTGAACCCTATGTGTATTATGTTTTTTCCTATATATACATGCCTACAATGAAGTTTAATTTATAAATTAGGCACAGTAAGGGATTAACAACAATAACTAATACCAAAGTAGAACAAATATAACAATAGACTGTAATTGAAGTTATATGAATGTGGTCTCTCTCTCGAAATAGTATACTGGACTTACCTTTCTTCTTTTTGTGATGATGTAAGATGATAAAATGCCTACCTGATGAGGTAAACTAAGGCAGATGACCTAGGCATTGTGACATAGTATTAAGCTACTACTGATCTGATGATACGTCAAAGAAAGATCATCTGTTCCTGGACCATGGGTAAGTAAACCTGCAGAAATGAAGCCATGGAGAAGGAGGGAACTACTGTACATGTACATTATGAAATTATACCACAGTGAAACTAATTAACATGCCCATCATCTCACATAGTTACCTTTTTGTGTGTGTGTGTGAAAGTACATAAGATCTATTTTCTCAGCAGATTTCAAGTATACAGTACAGTATACTACAGTCACCATGCTGTACATAGATTCCCCAGAACTTATTCTAGTATTTCATTGAGTATTTTTGCATTTATGTTCATCAGTGATGTTGGTCTATACTTTTCTTATGGTGTTCTTAATTGGTTTTGTATGAAGGTGATCTTGGCCTCTTAAAATGAGTTTGGAAGTGTTTCCTCCTCTTGAATTTTTTGGAAAAGTTTGAGAAGGATTGGCATCATTTCTTTGAATGTTTGGTAGAATTCACCAGGGAAGGTACCTTGTCCTGGTCTTTTCTTTTTGGGAGGTTTTTGATTACTGACTCAATCTCTTTACTCGTAATTGGTCTGTTCTTTTTGGGAGGTTTTTGATTACTGACTCAATCTCTTTACTAGTAATTGGTCTGTTCAGATTTTCTGTTTTATCATGATTCAGTCTTGGTAGGTTGTATGTTGTTAGGATTTGTCCTTTTTTTTCTAGGTTTGTCCAATTAGTTGGTGTATAATTGTTTCTAGCAGTTTCTTATGTATTTCTGTGCTATCAGCTATCTCTTTATTAATGACTCTTGAGACTCCTAGGTGTGATCCTTTCACAAAACAAGTGACCAAATGTATTAAAGCCAAAAGGCTCTGGGTCTAATTCTCTCCTTTTAAAAAGAGGAAAATTGGGTCATAGGGGTGCCAGGTATGTTTATGGTCTTGTAACTTCTCAGTGCCCAAATTCAGACCTTCCTACCATTGCATGGTACTTTCTAGGCTTTCAGGGCTTATCACTCTCTGTCAGTTTCTCCATCCTGGCCATGGCCATCAGTTATGTTGGTTGAAATCAACATCTTTACATAGCTCCTCTTATTTCAGAGCAATCAGATGCACTGCACTCCCTTAATAGATCAAGAATTGTATATACCTGTACCCTGAGTACACAATACACTATAGAGCCCCCAAAATGGAACTCTCATCCATTCAGGAAATATTTGTTGAGTTCCTACTCTGTACCAGGCTCATTTCATGTATTATAAATGCAGCAGGGCATATATGAGACAAAGTCTCCACCCTCGTGGAACTAATTTTATCATTAGGGAGACAGAATTCACAGCAATCACTGGCTGTAGATGAGCAGCTGCTCATTTTAGGGAGGTGTGTTGCCCCTGTGGTTCACTGTAGCTCTTGGCATTCATTTGAGACATCGGTATGTCCTAATACCCACTGGCTAATCTTATTTCAGTTTTTTGCTTGGCCTCTGATTTTTAAATTTCAGATTTTAAGTTTAAACCCCCTGTGTTACAACTTTACCTTCATAGAGTAAGGACCTGATGACTTTCAACAGTAAAAACAAGCATGATTTCAAGTTCACAAACCTCATCCAGCTGGGTTCAGTCTCTGGATGTTAGAGGATGAAATAAATCAGGCCTGTGATCAGGACAGATGCATGAGGAGACAAATTTAGACTAAGCAGGGGATACCTTAAGTCACAACTGAGGGACGTCAGAGGTGTGGATGCTGGTAGAGAAGGGAGGGCAACTTTAATCAGAGAGAGTGATTATGGAATCTAATTAGCCTCTCATTTTCATTTGCAGAAGGAACATTCAATTCACTTAACAACGCCACTCCACAGATCCTTCTACTCTCATCTTTACCCAGGGGAAAACAAATTCCAATGTAATAGAGCATTTGGACAGCAGCAGACTCTAGCAGGGAGAGTGTGTAGCTGAAAATGAGGGGGCCTGGGTTTCAGTCTTGGCTCTACTGCTAGTAGTTTTGTGACCCTGAGCACCGTGCCTCACCCCTAGGGGACCCAAGGCCCATCTGCTTGGTATGGAAATTGGCTTAAAACATTTTAAAGTTCTCTTTAGCTGCAAAATGCTATACCTGTTTTTTCATTGCATATCTCCATACTCTGGCCTAGTAAAGCATGCACTTACCATTTTGGAATGACTCATAATAGTTCTGTTGATAAGAGCTTGAGCTTTGGAATCAGGCAAACCTGAAGTCCAGTGCTGACCCTGTCCACTTAGCTATGGACCAGTTACTTAGTCTTTCTAATCTTCAGTTTATAGAACCAGAATAATAATACTTGTTTTATAGACTTGTTCTATGAATCAAACAGGCTAAAGCATTTCAAAGCACTTTGAACCATGCTCCGGGCATAGTAAGATTCAATAATTGCTTAGCTGGTTAACTAAAAGTTTTAGAATAACTTGGATATTTTATCTATTTTTTTTTAAATATATGGGGCGGGTCTCTTTTAAAAAAATTGATGATATGGTTGGGGAGATTTAATGGTGGGTAAGCTAAGTAATGGAGTGAGACAGAAATAGCACCACGGAAATAAAGCATTTAATGTGGGAATAAATGAAGTTGCCACCCAGAACTAACAGCCAGAGTCCTGGATGGGCTGTAATTAATGAATACGATGACCAAGATTTATAAGAATATTTTAAGAAGTAACTGCATTGCATGGAGCCCTGGGTTTTATACCTGGGCTGAAGTAAGATCAATGGGAAATCCATTCAGTTCACGATTTAATGGGTAGGAATGAGGCTTTGTCCCCAGATTTGGGGCTTTGTGCATAGTGGCTACCTGGGATGTTTTCTCTTGGTGGAGGACAAAGGATTGTGAAAAAAACATGTTGATTACTTGGAGCCAGGAGAGAAAAAATGATAGCCCACACCTCTTTCCCTGTTTGAAAACACAGAGAAGCAACCCCCAACACAAATTTTCCCAGAAGGCCTTCTCTTTTAATACCTTTGATATATCCCAGCTAGAAGGAAGGATGTTTCCTCTACCTTTTTTCTTGAGGAAGACTTCGGACAGAACCTCACCAGGTACAGTGTACCTCCCATTGCCAGTAGCTTGGGCATCCCAGGGAGGAAATGCTGAATCCTTGAGATGGCAGAAAGCAGACCACAGGTCTCTGCAGATGGCTTTGCTATTGGCAGGGACAGCTAGTGCTTGTCCAAAGTTCATTCCAGGTGGCCATTTGCACCACAGAGTCCTACAGTAAGCTGGGATTTTGTAACTTGCCTCATTTTTTTAGGAGCAAAGAAAGGTAGCTCATAATGTCCTTTTAAGGCTTCTGCAGTGGAATTTAGGGGTAAAAATGTACATATGTTTTCAGTTCCCCTTTCACTTTGTGCTCAAGGAGGACTAAAGAACCAGAGTACAGCTTGCTGAATCTCCCTGAACTTTACTTCTGAGTACACAAGGCCAGAGAAATGTCTAATTTAGGCTCAACCCTGGGAAGGTGATTTTCCATATTCCCTTGGTCCATGCTGAGCACTTTTTTGCTGCACCAGCTATGTTCATGTGCTTTCTTCTGTCTTCATGTTCTTCTCCTAGGAGCCCAGCTCAGCTCCTTTAAGGATCCTCTCCTGGGCTAGCAGTGACCTTGGCCAAAGATAAACCTACACATTTTGTTCTTATTGTTCATGGATTTAATACCTAGCTCCCTGCATGTCACTTGCTTGCAATTTTTTGTAGCTTCATAGCCTTTTCTTTTTCATAGTTCACCCTGTTCTTTAATCCTGCCTGTTACAAAAATACCTTCTTTCTGAAATACTCATCAACTACTTCCAAGTTTGAATTACAGATCTTTAGTTTTGTTTTCCAAATATGATTCTTACATTTCTTTCTCAGTTACTCCATGAGCAGAGCACCTAGTGATGATATCTAGCCTTCCCTTAGTCCCAAGGATATACTCCATGGATTTATATGGAATTTTACATTTTATTAGTAATTTAAAAATGTAGCTCATATTCAAAATCAAAATTTGGCCTCCTCAACAATACTATAAAGTAACTATCATTATCCCACTTTTACAGATGAAGAAAAACAGAAGCCCAGGAAAGTTAGGTAACCTGCCTAAAGTCATCCAATTAGAAAATAGGAAATTAAGACTTGAATATGAGTCTTTTGATTTTAAGTTCAATTTCTAATCTATTGCATCATGAAGCTGGCCTAAGAGATTGAGGCTCCTGTGTGTTTTTCTCATCTTCTATGACCTGTAATCTCTGGCTTTAATTTTTATATCAATTTCAGTTCCGTTTTTTTCCTGTTTCTTCATCTCCTTGCTGAGATGCCACAGGTTCAGGCTACAGAGCCTTTGCCTTTCTCATGAAAAGTCAGGCAAAAAGTGTGGACTTATCCTAGAGATAGGGCATCTAAATAGATTCCATCCCAATCAGTTCTCTCTGCTTGGTATCAAGAATTCAACTGAGTAGAATTGTCTTACTAATAAATGCAACGAATAATCTCCGTAAAGAACAGATAGTCTTTATGTCTGATAGGTTAGGAAATTACACAGTGAGCCAGCATTTACTTTGATGAGCAGTATTTATTACATATCCACTGAACACCTAAGTAGTAGGTACCATTGGACAAGGGCGCAAAGAAATAACTATAAATAGTTGTTGAGGCTCCTGAAACTGTCTTACTGAATCATAGTCAGTGATGGGGGAGGAGAGTAAAGGAGATAAATACCTATTAAATGTTATTACATAGTGTGTGTAGTGTATATACACATACACCTTGGAAAGATGTATTTGAAGGGCAAGTCTGTCTGTTCATCCTTCTCTCCCCAGTGCTTAGCATGGTGCATGGCACATAGATGTTCTCCCCAGCTCTTCTGAGAGCAAAGGAATAGGACCATGGAAGTAGAGGAGAGAATGATTTCCTTGGAGATGTGTGGAGAAAGGGGATCAGAAAAAGACTTTGTACACAAGGTGATATTTAAAGTGTGTCTCTACAAATAAGTAGAATTTATTTTGGGAAGAAGGGTGAAGAGAGGGGAATGTGGGTTCTGAAAGAAGAGGACATGATAGATGTGACTAGAAAGGGAGTTGGGGCCAGGCAATGAAGGGCCTTGGGTATCATGCTGAAGGATTTGATTCTGCTTACTAAGTGCTGGGAAGTAGAGAGTGTGTTAAGGCTGGGAAGTGATAGGATTAGGCCTGTGTTTATAGAGAGGCAGAGACTGAAGGCAGGTCTCCATGAAGGCACCATGGGCTTCTTCACTGAAGCCTTGTGGGTGTTTCCAGGACAGCACAGGATAAAGCATGATTGATGAAGATGCTATTAACTGAGGTGGGAAATTTAGAGTAAAGAAGGGTTGTGAACATGGAAGCAAGGGAAAGTAGGATGGAGGTCATGAATTTCAAATATATCATGCTGAATTCAAGATACCTTTGGGAAATCCAAGGGGATGTATTCAGGAGACAAGTTGTGACAAAAGACTGGATTTATGGAGAAAAGTGGGATCTAGGAATCTATATGTAAAAGTTATCAGCATATAGGAATTATGTACTACTGGTATGAATGAAGTCACCTTTGGGAAGAGCATTAAGAGGGATCAGTAAATGCTTCTTGGCATTAGCCATCTCTTAGACTGATAAAGCAGTCCAGAGTATTGAGTCCTCTTTGTCTAGAACCATCTTTTCTGATAAAATTAAAAAGATCCATTTTTATCTCTGACTCAGTGAGGTAGAAAATCTTGAGATTATGAACTTTATAAGGAGTCTCTTATTCAGTTCTTCATCCTCACTAATACCATTCAAGTTAATTCAACACCCTGGCCAAGCTGTAGTTTATGAGAGTCACTGTATTAGGTATTGTACGGTTTTCAAAAGGAGTGAACCCTCCCTTCAAGGAATGTCTAACTTCTAGAGAACAGTAAGCAAATTATTATTATAAGCAAGTTTGTTATATTAACAAACTAAATGCTCTGAGTATTCAAAGATGAAAGGATTCATATGTTTGCAGAGGTCAGGAAATGTTTCATAGGGCAGGTGGTCTTGAAGAATGAACAGATTAATGGTCAGCAGATAGTAGAGATTAGTGGTAGAAGAAACAATAAAATCAAAGCAACAGAGGATTAAGTTCAGCTGGTTTGTAGGAAATGTTGGGCAGTAAACCTGAGAAGGTGGATTAAGATCTTGAATGCCAGGGTAAAGGGATTGTATTTGATTTCATAGTTCGAAGAACTCAAACTCTTTCAACAACATTTCAGAAGTCAGTGGTAGGACTTCCCCAGTTTCTGAACAAATGAGTCTTAGAAGAACTCTTTTTTGAAGGAGAAACTTAATTGATTAGTATCACAAAGTCATCATACCTGGTCAACCAAAATTGAAATCCACTTCTGAAGACAGATACTGTTTGTTTAGGATTAAGCCACAGACCCAATTCCCATTCCTTTAGATCCAGATCTGTATTTTCTTAGCACACGATTCCCTTGAGGGGACTGTTCTTTTTCTCGTGAGTCATTTGTTATCTTAAATATTGGCATCTGTGAGATAAGAGTTTTCTAAATCACATTTACAGAATGCTTGTAAACACTCCTCATGTTTAGAACAGGTTTCTTCATTGACCTTGTGCCATTGATGTGCTTGAAGCTATTTCAGGGCATTAAATTCTCCAAAGCTTTACCATGGAAACATACTCCCAGGTCATAACTCTTTCCTCTGGCTGGGTGTGGGCCCCAAACGTTTATGTGGCAGCTCATATAACCAATCCAACAGGATTTGCAGTAAAACCTGAGCTGCCATAGGGATACAATATTTCTTTTCCTAATTGCTCATCATTTCATCCTATTTCTTCTAACAGCAATTGAAGATGACATTACACTCCCTTTTATGTCAGTTGATAATGCATAATTCTCTCCTGGAACAGCCAACAACTGTATTTACTAACACATTAAAAAACATTGATGTGTATTCAGGCCATAGCCATTTTTACACCAGTATTTTATGTGTGCATCAAATGGTGGAATTTTGAAAAGCAGCTTCATTCTTATAAAAAAAAACATCTACTCTTGCAGACAGAACGTACAGCTGAAGGCCTGTGAATAAACAGATGTACTGGTTATTCTCTGTGCCATCCCCCACTGATTCTCACCCTAGCCCAACTCCATTTTCTGTCCTTCTCTGCCTGGATCCGTCCTTGGGAAGTTATCCACTACAGACTACATCACCAGACCTCCCTGCCTACTGGCCCCTGATTGGGTTTGGCTGGTGGGAGGGTCCAGCAAAACACCAGAGGACCAAAGGAGAGAGATTATGGTATTTCTTTCTTGCTCTCTCCCTGTTTTAGTGCAGTGTTTCTGGCATTAGCTATCCCCTGCCAGGACTTCAGCCCTCCTTGGGATTTGGTTACATTAATTCTTCCCCTTGTCCCTTCTGCCCTGGGAGCATAACAGCTTTCATCAGTTGCCTCAGTATCCCCATCCATCACTATAGGTAACCCCATCACATACATCTCTTTATTTGAGCCATTTGGGATATATTGCATTTTCCATTGAGATTCTGATGGAAATACCAGATATTACAGTTTCCAAATAAATTATTTGGCAGATAAGCTCTCTGTTCACCTTGCCCATATCCTGTCTGGACCTTTCTTTCATGGCCATCAAGGAGCCCACTATGGAAATATCAAAAGTAATTAATTATAGAAAATTGAAGCTTACTTCTAAAAGGTGGGGCCTGAATATTCTTCTTTGAATGAAGATACTATACTGCAGGTTTTATACATAACTTATGGGAGCAGATAAGATGATAAAGTTTTGATGTGAATGATGTGTTCACTAATGAAAAAAGGTCAGAGGAAGAGGCATAGTGGATCAACTCCATGTGATTCAGCAGAAACAGATTTTTTTTAAATTATTTATTTATGATAGTCACACACAGGGAGAGAGAGGCAGAGACACAGGCAGAGGGAGAAGCAGGCTCCATGCACCGGGAGCCTGACGTAGGATTCAATCCCGGGTCTCCAGGATCGCGCCCTGGGCCAAAGGCAGGCGCTAAACCACTGCGCCACTCAGGGATCCCCAGAAACAGATTTTTAAGTGCGAAAAGAAAACGTAGGGTAGATGGGACTTTGAAAAATGCCAAAAGCTTTTCCTACATTTACTGGTTCCTGATAAAGGGTTGCTATTACTGATCTGTGTGATTAATGTAGGATGGAATGCTATGAAATTACACCCAATTCCAAGTGCTCTTCCGTAAGAAAGCATAGATGCTCAATGTGAGAATTCTGGAGATCTAGATACATTCTCAGTTCTACTGCTCTGAGGACTTCACCATGTCATTGAGCCTCAATTTGACCATGGGCAAATGGGGATAATTATAACCATTTTAGCTATTGCACAGGATTGCTGGTAATTATAGACATGAAAGCACTGGAGTATACACACATGCTATCCACTACTAAAATAAGATCTTAATATATTTTATCTTATTAGAAATTAAGCCTAAATGTTTTTCTTTCTTTAATGTGAAAAATTTAAATGATTTGGAAGCCAGCCTTGTTGTTTGAGGCTATATCTCATGGGGCTCAGTAGGACCCAGAGCTCCAGATGTAAAACCTGAAACCATTTTGCCTGTTTGATGTCCTATACACAGAAGAGGCTCAATACCTATTTGTGAATTAGATTTATTTTAGCTAGATTGGTCTGGGTGTAATGAACATTTTAATGACTACAATGGCATAGATCTAGGTGACTCTTCCTACAACACCTTAATTTTGATTGGATTATAGCTAAATTAGTGGGCACATTCTCATTTTCAGCATAAGCACTGAGAGTGATAGTTCTCACTGGGCTTCCATATGATTAACAATACAAAAAGTGCTGGAAACTGTTGTGTTCAGTGACTCTGTACAGCAGCTCATGGGGCAATTTCAGGAAAATTCTGAATTTGGTAGAAACAATAGGCTTTTTAAAAAGAAAAATGAATATAATTGAAGTAATCTCTCCTTATCAAAAATGAGAAAAGAGAATATTTACCATAAGAGAAACATTATAAAAATCATTGAAATAGCATGATCTCTGGTATCAGAAAAGTCTTTATCGCTAGTTGCCTGACCTTGGAGCAGCTTTTTTGTAAACCTCTATGAGTCTCAATTTCCCCATTTGTAAACTGAATTTAGAATGCCAAGGATGATATATATTTTAGTGCTTTCATAGATAAAGTGCTGAGCACAGTACCTGGGATAGAGAAGATCTTTAATAGCAATTATTATCAGTGAAAACAATAATCTGACTTCAATTTGCCATCTTTTCCCCAGAGTGTATTCATCAGTATATATAACAGAGTATGAATACTCTGTTAAAGAAATAAACTTTAAACTATCTGTGGCTTAACATGAGAAAGGCTTATTTATTTGTTGCCCATATCATATTCTGACATGGATTAGGTGGTTCTCCTTTAGGAGGCGATTCGGGGATCTGGGGTTCTTCCATCATGGTATTTATGTCAACTAGGACCCATGGTTTCAATGGAAAGAGAAGTAAGAAATGGAAAATACTGGCATGTGGCTTTTAAGGGCCAGGACTGGAAGTGGCTTTACATATCTCCCATCTACTTTTCATTGGCCAAAACAAAGTTGCATGGCCTCTGACCTAATTGTAAGAAAGGCTAGAAAATTTAGTTTTAATATGTCCCTAAAAAAATAAAGATGATGTATCTCTGCTAGACATGGGAGGTGTAGATTCACTGATCCTAAGAAAATGTATTGATAAAATATTTCTTTTGTATATTTGATAATTTTTCCAATTTTTTATATTACTATATATCAGGACTATGGTTTGTAAAACCCCTAGCCCTTGAAAAGGATCAAGCATGTTCTAGTCTCGCATGAAAGGTATAGTGTGAAAATTACTGAGGCTTGAACTTCTTCCTGCCTCTGCCCTAGACAAGCAATGGTAGAAAAAGTAGCGAAGGTTATCAGCCTGGAGAATGGGGAACATGTGGCGAGCAGTTTGGCTTTAGGGATCTGCCAGGAAGCACAGATGATGTAAAGCTGCTTTAGGCTTTAGCAGATGAAGCAGGAGGCCAAGAAGATCCTCAGGGATTAAGAAGAAAAAAAGATGTCTCAGTGATCAGGGGTTATCATGGAAGCTAAAGGAAGAGAAGCTGTCAGGGCCCCTTGTCGAGGGTGGGGCTCTACTGACAAGGTAGTGTCAGAGTCATGACTAATAGTAAAAATCTCAGAAAATAGCCATTCTGAAACCCATGAAGAGTCTTTAACTTAGAAAAAAAAAACTTAATTGTCCTGTACCTTTTAAAAAATTATGTTGGCCCAAATATATTTTACAACTTTTTAATTATTTTTACTACCAATAATGTTTACATTTGAGACATTACTGGTGATAGGAAGATCTCTACTTTATATTTGACATTTTATTAATGATACAATTTTCATGTAAAGTGGAAAATTTGGGTCTCAAACTCATAAGCATTGCTTACTCCTATCTATGCATTTGTGTATTCCAATCTTTTCTTTCTTAAGCCTCTAGCTCAAGTGCTGCCTCTTCTAAAGCCTTCTCTGGGGATTCCTGTCAACAAAGTCTATGGGTAATGAACTAACTTCCATGTGGTATTTCCAGACATTTAGTCACACATTACCTTGTAAATTTATTGGTTTGTTTCATGTTATTTAATTCTAGGATTATTATTGAGCTTCTATTGTGATCCTGTCTAGACTCTGCAACCTGAGCCCCCAGTGCAAAGCACATAGTAGGTGTTCCATAAACGCATGCTGTGTTGATGAATATGTGCTACAACCAGACAAGTTAGAGGTAGAGGCTGAATTATGTAGCAGAAAATGAAAACATGCTCCCAAGCAGAATTGCCTTTGTAAGAGTTCAGATTTGGGAATGTGGTGGTTGGAGTTCTCTGTGGGTACTTTTATGCATCATTGAGAGGAGAGATGCTGTTCACAGATGCATCATCCTTTCTTCTTTTGGTAAGTGAAGTGGCAGGGAATTAAGCTGGAGCCTCATCAAGCACATCTAGAAACACCCAGTTGTCAATCTCCTATTGGGAGAATGAATCATACTCTGTACTTTGTGACTTTATGAGGAAATTAACTCTATAGACATATATCATTTTTTCTGTGGTGGTTGTTATTCTTAGGATAAATATAAATGGATTTTCACTCTCATGAGTAATAGGATTTTCTGGGGACACCTGGAGATTGGATAAAGAGAAAGCTTGTAGGGTAGGCAGGCATCTATCTACCTATGTAACAGCTCAGGTTTCTCCAGTGCCCACTACTGGGTTTAAAATCCTGCAGCTGACTATGGCAGGCCTGGTGCAGTCCCAATGCTCACTCACTTCTCAAAGTGGCAGCTCTCTTTAGGCTCTGATCAGCATCAGAGGGAGCAACCTGGCCAGCCACCCACAACTTCCGACTCCTCTGCTTTTAGTTGGATTGAATAAAAATATATTGGGCACCAAGTGCATGCCAGGTACTGGGGGAAGAGAGCTAATTTGGGCCCCAGTGAAAAGGCACATCAGAGAACATTAGTAAAATCACAGTTTTTAGAGTCAGAGCTAAGCCTCAGAATCCTAGAGCTTTACGTTCTATTTGCTATTTATTATGAACAGTTCTTTTCTCGAGTACTTACTATGCATTGGACACTATGCTAAATTACATGTATTGTCTCATTTAATAAATACAGTATTCTTATTCTTCTCACTCATTTATCCAACAAATATGTATTGAGCACCTATCACATGCCCGGTGATGTTCTAGGCCAGGGAGTACTATAGTGTTTCTTATAGAAAAAAATATCACCTCATATTGTCCCTACATTCTGGTAGTTGAAACAGGTAATAAGCTAAATAAATAAGTAAGTAAGTAAGTAAGTGTGAGATGTTCATAAGGTTTAAGGAAAAATAAATTAGTCAGGGAAGGACAAGATGGCCAGGAAGTCTTCAGAGAGAAGGTGAATGTTGAATAAAGACCTGGAGAGAGAGAGCGAGCCATGTATTTGTGGAAAAGAAGATTGTAGAGAGAGGAAGCCTAAAGTGCAAAGCCCCAGAGAGCAGCAAAGAGGCCCTGTGGCTATAGTGGAAAGAGCAGAGAGCAGAATACCTGGAGACAAGATCGTGATGCCTTATAGGCAGCCATAAGGGATCTGGCATTTATAGTGAGTAAGGTGGGAAACCATCAGATGGTTTGAGTAAGTGAGAGATGCAATCTGACTCACTGCTAATGGCTTGACTGAAGGTGTGGCAGAGACCCTTGGGAAACCCATAGAGTAGTCTGCATAAGATGATGGTGGCTTAGACAAGGACTTTAGGATTAAGCTTGGTGAAAAGAAGCTGTGTTTAGAATATATTTTAAAGGTAAAGCACATTGAATATGGGGTATGAAAGAAAGATGATAAGAACGTTTTAGGTCTGATCAGTTGGAAGATGAAGATGCCAGATAATTAGAAAAGAGGATGGGAGGAGCAAATTTAGGGAAATATTAGGAGCTCCATTTACATAGGTTCAGTTTTAGATTCTGGTGAGATATCCAAGTATAGATGTAGAATAGAAGATGTAGAAATATGGCAGTCCGGGTGGCTCAGCGGTTTAGCACTGCCTTCAGCCCAGGGTGTGATCCTACAGACCTGGGATCGAGTCCTACATCAGGCTCCCTTGTGGAGCCTGCTTCTCCCTCTGCCTCTGTCCCTGCCTCTCTCTCTCTGTGTGTGTCTCTCATGAATAAATAAATAAAATCTTAAAAAAAAGAGAGAAGATGTACAAATAATGAGTTCAAGGAAGAAGTTCATGTTAGAAATACAAATTTTGGTATCATTAGTATGTGGATGGTGTTTAAAGCCCTGAGCTTGGATAAGATAGCCAAGGAAATAAAAATAATCATAATTATAAAAAGGAAGAAGGATCATGTAGCAATGGCAGATCAGGATTTCAGTCTGCATCTATGTGACCACCAAGCCTGTGCCCTTCACCAGTGGCATATCCTGCCTTCTTTGATGGCTGATAGTGAATTCTTTGAACTCGACCAACTGGAGAGTGGGGACTGATGGCAGAAAAGAATGATCCATTGGAATTGGAAGAGTCCAACACTGAAAAACCAGAAAGACTTCTGCTCCTTCCCCACTTCTCCTGAACATATTAGTGCTAATACCTTGCATGTAAAAAATACTTATAGTAGATTATACTAACAATCCTCAGTCTTTACTCCTTCCTGTACCTATGCCCTTTGCCTTGGAACATTTCAGTTTCACCCACCACAGAGGCAGATCATGCTCTTCACCCCTTTAGGTTCATTTATTTTGGCCATTGGAATGCTGATGGGCATGATGTGAGCAAAGGCTTGTGTGACTGGACTTGCTCTCTTCCCACGGTCAAGGGAAGAACATGCCTGGGCTAGCCTGCTGATTTCAGGAAAAGGATGAGAAACATATGGACCAGAGTTGGTCTACCTCTCTAGGCCCTGACTAGACCATTCGACTCCAATCTGACCACAAGACACATGAGTGAAGACAGCTAAAATTAAGAAAGCTGCTCAGTCAAGCCTGCTGAGCTCAGTCTGGATCAGCCAACCCACATGTCAGAGAGAAGAAACTAATTCTTTAAGTCATGGAGTTCGGGAGTGTTTTGTTATGTTGTACATTTTTTTTTTGGCAATAGCTAGCTGATACAGCACTTTAACAAGCATGTCCATGGACGCTGCCTCCTGTAAACTCATGGTAATTTTGTGAGGTAGAAATGATTTATTTCCCCCTTTATACCTCTGGAGGAGGCTTTGACTAAGAGATGGCTTCTGACTTGCCTTACAGTATGTAGCTAGTAATTGGGAGAGCAAGAATACAAGCAAGGATCAGCATCTGGTAAAGTCTCCTGTCCCCTTGAGTTCACTACTTTGTCTTCTTATTTGCCAATCAGAGAGCCTGGAGCTGACCATTTGGGAAAACACTTTGCTTTGATGAGATCTTGGAAGAAGCATCTTCCTTGTCAATTTAGAATTCCTGTTTTATATAACTAATTCTTGATTTATTCTACTGGTTCTTGGTGACTCACACATGTAGGCACCAGTGTGTGCACATACCTGCTTGCTCGTGCTCATTCACTTACTGGGTGAACCAAATCCTGGTCTTCTCTTAATGACTTAGGTGACTATCCAGGGCAATGACAAGGTGGAGAAGGCATCTGAGCCCTAAACTCAAGGAAGATTCTACCCCATTCTCAGAATCCCATGACTGAAAGCTTTCTTTTATTTCCGTGGGCTCTGCTCCTACACATCCCACAGAGCTTGCATCTAAGTCCAAAGACCTCTATGTTTCCCAAAGCAGTTCTCCTGGGGAACATACTGAATTCTGGGAAGACACTTTGGTAAATGGCACAATGGTTTGTCCATCTCATGATTCACTGTCTGAAAATTAAAGTCATCCTTGAATGTCCTGCCAATGAAGCAGTGGCTAATATATTGTCCAGGGCAGCCTTTATTCTTATTTGTGTTATTCATAGGATGCTCCAAGTCAGAATATTATGTATGACTTCAGACAAATGAAAATGGTTCCTCCTGAAAAAAATATGGGAGTTATTAATAGATGTTAAGAGTAACATCAGCTCTCTGTGGCTGCAGCAGAGGGTGCTGGATGGGGCTGGGGCTTATCCTCATACCCTGGAAGACAAGTCACCTTTTCAGCTTCAATTCCCACTTTCCTACAAAACAAAACTCCACTCCTGCCAGGTGAGCCTCCTTACTGCCTCCCTTCCTACCACACCTGGTGGTTTCCACCTTTGTGATTTTGTTCACACTGTTCTCCTGCCCCAGCACTCTTTCCCACCCCAGTTATGTGCCAGGCACTGTTTTAGGTGTCACACAAAAATAAAATAGTCAAAAACCTCTTCCTTTATTTAGCTTACATTTAAGTAAATAGAAACTTCTTATAAGTAAATAATATGTCAGTGATTAGAGGTGATAAGAGGAGGTGATTAGAGTTACAGAGAAAGATAACACAGAGATAGGTAGTAGAGAGCTGTTGGGGAGGGGGCTGCCCTGAGAAGATGCCATTTGAGCAATGACCTGAAGGAGGTAAGGGTGAGCCAGGCAGTCGTCTGAGAACTCCAAGAGTGTCTCAGGTTTTTTTGGAGAATATTAAGAGCCTCAGTGTGATTGAAACAGAGTGAATGAAGGGGAATGGGGTAGGAAAGTAGTAGTAGATGAAGGCAGAGGGCCAGATCACGTGAGCATTGTAGGGTACTTATAAGGATGGAGACGAGAAGCAAGAAGAGTGACATGTCTGACTTAAGTTTTAATTGGACCTTCCTAACTACTGTATGGAAGATAGTCTGTAGTAAGGGCAAGCCCAGAAGTGGAGAGACTAATTAAGAGGCAATTATAGTTGTTATCCAGGTGGGAGATGATGTATTTGGCCAAGAGGTAGCAATGGACATAGGAAGAAGTAGTCAGGTTCTATACCTATTCTGAAGGTAGAGCTAGTAGAATTTGGATGGGAGTATAAAACAATAGAGATGACCCCAAGATTTACAGATCTGCAAAGTGATATCTGTCCTCCTTCAAGGGCTAGCTCCAGTTGCCTCTACTCTAGGAAGACTTTGTTGAGCACTTCAGAGATCTCTCTACTAAACAAATATCATTTATGGGCCATTTATCAAACAGTGTTTTGAACCAAGAGCTTTTTCTTTTTAACATTTATTTCTATGTCTCCTCTTCCCAAGGAGTTTGTAACCTGTTAAAGAGTGTCTGATGCCTCTTAGCACCTCCCAAAGTTCAACAAACAATGTCTTCTAATTATGAATTGCTATAAAGTTATGGAGTGTTAGTATTCCTATCCTACAGACTTGTCACAGCCACGGGAATGGAAGTGTGTGGGTGTGCAGAATCCAGGGACCAGACATGAATGGAGGGGACTCAGGGTAGTACAGGCACACCAGCTCTCATAGGAGAAGCTATGACAGCCTTTTCCTATCAGATTGCACTTGGCTGTGGTCCGTGTGCTATTATTAAAGGGAGAACTTTTCAGCAGTGGTAAATAAAGAGAAAAAATACAAAAACAAAACAAAATGGCTCCAAGCAAGGGCTAGAGTGATCTCTAGTTGGTCTTAGTTTTAATTCTCAGAATGGTTCAAAAGTTATATTTGCATTAAATGAGTCCTCTAAAAGTTTGGGTTCCCAACCATTTTTTTAAAGTTACTATTTATTATCTTGAAACCTTGTGAAATGTGTGTGTGTGTGTAGTTAGGCTTCAAGAATGACTGGTCATTTCTGATCTGCCACCAGTTCTAAATAGCCAGATAAGGAAGCAGATGGATGAGGCTCCAGGAGGTGAGAGACATGTGACTGCTCAGTCAGTATTTGTCCATAGGTTGTTAAATGACCCTCAGGACTAGGAAGTGCGATCCCATTCTCAAACTCAGTTGAGAGGCTTAGAAAAGGGGGAACCTCCTTGTGGGCTATTGAGCTTCAGACCAGTGTTTTTCATCCTCTGGATTGAGATATATTAGTGGATTATGAGATCAATTTAGTGGGATGCAACAAGCATTTTTTAAAAACGGAATACAACAGACTATAAAATACCAAAGTGTCTTCATGAATGATGGTTTTATTTTGGGAAACTTTGTTTCAGTATTGTGTATTTATGGATGTGTATGTGAATGCCCTAAATAACGATGTAAAATCTATTTCAAAGAAGTTTAAAATATAATTTAAAGAAGAAAAACCACTATTCAGGACAATTGGGAGGCAAGTGAAATATCGAATTTAGAGGAAGATGCTTCACTCCTGTAGCCCACTCCCCAAATGAGAAACACAGTGAGTCCTGAGTTTTCCAGGAAATAGCCAGCCACATGGGCCCTGCTCCCACATGTATCTCTTTTTTTTAAATTTTTATTTATTTATGATAGTCACAGAGAGAGAGAGAGAGAGGCAGAGACACAGGCAGAGGGAGAAGCAGGCTCCATGCACCGGGAGCCCGACGTGGGATTCGATCCCGGGCCTCCAGGATCGCGCCCTGGGCCAAAGGCAGGCGCCAAACCGCTGTGCCACCCAGGGATCCCCCCACATGTATCTCTTAAAGAGAATGACTGCTTGCTACAGTCACAAGCAATAAGCACACATGTGCCAGCACCTAGGCACACCTTCACTTGGAAGAGTTCTCTCCACCCTGGGAGACATCCTGAAGTCCTGGTAGATTCTCAGAAGTCAGGGTTCATCCAAGGATAACATTCAAGAAAGGGGACTGTCGAGGTGTTGAACGGTTTTTATTGATTTTAGGGGGGATCTCTCTATTTCCTGGATCTGAATGCCTGTTTCCCTTCCCAGATTGGGAAAGTTTTCAGCTAGGATTTGTTCAAATACATATTCTGGCCCTCTGTCCCTTTCGGCGCCCTCGGGAACCCCAATTAAACGTAGGTTTTTCTTCCTTAGGGTGTCATTTAATTCCCTTAATCTGTCTTCATGGTCCTTTAATTGTTTGTCTCTTTTTTCCTCAGTTTCCCTCTTTGCCATTAACTTGTCTTCTATGTCACTCATTCGTTCTTCCACCTCGTTAAAGAACTTCTTAAACTCAACACCAAAGAAACAAACAATCCAATCATGAAATGGGCAAAAGACATGAAGAGAAATCTCACAGAGGAAGACATAGACATGGCCAACATGCACATGAGAAAATGCTCTGCATCACTTGCCATCAGGGAAATACAAATCAAAACCACAATGAGATACCACCTCACACCAGTGAGAATGGGGAAAATTAATAAGGCAGGAAACAACAAATGTTGGAGAGGATGCGGAGAAAAGGGAACCCTCTTACACTGTTGGTGGGAATGTGAACTGGTGCAGCCACTCTGGAAAACTGTGTGGAGGTTCCTCAAAGAATTAAAAATAGACCTGCCCTACGACCCAGCAATTGCACTGTTAGGGATTTACCCCAAAGATTCAGATGCAATGAAACGCCGGGGCACCTGCACCCCGATGTTTCTAGCAGCCATGTCCACAATAGCCAAACTGTGGAAGGAGCCTCGGTGCCCATCGAAAGATGAATGGATAAAGAAGATGTGGTTTATGTATACAATGGAATATTACTCAGCCATTAGAAACGACAAATACCTACCATTTGCTTCAACGTGGATGGAACTGGAGGGTATTATGCTGAGTGAAGTAAGTCAATCGGAGAAGGACAAACAGTGTGTGTTCTCATTCATTTGGGGAATATGAATAATAGTGAAGGGGAATATAAGGGAAGGGAGAAGAAATGTGTGGGAGATATCAGAAAGGGACACAGAACATAAAGACTTCTAACTCTGGGAAATGAACTAGGGGTGGTGGAAGGGGAGGAGGGCGGGGGGTGGGGGTGAATGGGTGACGGGCACGGAGGGGGACACTTGACGGGATGAGCACTGGGTGTTATTCTGTATGTTGGTAAATTGAACACCAATAAAAATTAATTAAAAAAAAAAGAAAGGGGACTGTCAGTTTCTTTACTGAAGCTGCCCATAGAGCTTCATTAAAAAGGTCTCTTCTTGGAATCCCTGAGTGGCTCAGAGGTTTGGCACCTGCCTTCGGCCTTGGGTGTGATCCTGGAATCCTGGGATCGAGTCCCACGTCAGGCTCCCTGCATGGAGCCTGCTTCTCCCTCTGCCTGTGTCTCTGCCTTTCTCTCTCTGTGTCTCTCATGGATGAATGAATAAAATCTTAAAAAAAAAATTCTCTTCTCTTCCCTCCCTACACATGCTACTGTTTGCTGGAACCATGCACGAGCCCTTATTAAGCATGCACTTCTAAGCAAGGAGCATTGACTTCCTCTTAATTGAGGCATAATAATTAGAGCATTAGCACATTAGGAGGGTGAGACAGCATGTTTAGTTTTTGTGATTAATTATCTGAGGATTGTAATAAGTTGTTAAGACATTAATTACGCTGGCATGTTTACTGCTCTAGGTTGCACAGGCAATGCTTTGCCATGGCAAGTTGTAACATGTCTAAGGAGGTAGCCGTGATGGGCGGCACGGGCGGGTTGGGTCACATAAGTGTGTCTGTGGAGCACCACAGCCCTGTCTGAGAGAGCTGGAGTCAATGCCTGCTGCTTTTCTTCCTGGCCATGTGTGGACTCAGGATGTAGCAGAATTTGCTTTTCTTTTAATGTTGACTCAGTGAAACGAAGACACTGAGCTCTCCAAATTCAAAGCTTTTTTGACCTTAGAGATCAGTTAAAATGTGAAATGTCACACTATAGACAGGTACAGGCTTGTGAATCTTCCCCTCAGGCACAAGGGTACATCTGTCTTTTATGGGCTGAGGGCAAAGGAAGATAGTGGGGAGAAGCCTGGACTCCTAAACTGGACAGGAGCAAGAAGGGAGGGCCTGGAACTTCTGGACAGAAGCATGAGGAAGAAGGCACTCTGAGCTATTTCCAATGTCACGGTGTGGAGCCACATGTGCTGGAAAGGTGTAACCATAAGCTGGGTGTGCAGAATGTGATGGAGGCAGATGACAGTCCTTGTAACCTAGAAATAACAAACTTACTACCAAGGGAGAAGAGCAGTGTGGGGAGCCTGCACCTGGAGAGATCCCTTACTAATCGTTTTAGGCTCTTTGTATAGACTTCCTTGGGAAGTGGCTACATTCTTGCTGACAGGGGAGGTCAGGAACAGAAGCCCAAGAGGTGCATGGAATTCACATTTAGGCCTAATGTTGAATAAAGCCACCACCAGGTTATAAAACTAGGCTCATGCTCAGCTTAAGTGAGTGGACAAGTATAGCCTCAAAGAAAGTAACTAAATAGCCAATACATTTCTTCCAGATTATTTTGTTTAATGTTATAAATGCAAGAATTTTTTAAAAATTAGAGAAGATTAGAAATACAATTTTATGTAATCTCTATTACTCTGCCTTAAATGGTTATTTATATTGTAATAAACATCTGTAGTTGTGGGTGGGAGGATGTAGTGCTCTTCCTAAAATGGTCCAGATAACACACTCATATTAACTCTCCATTAATTTTCTTATTTTCCCATTTATTTAGCAATTTGGAAGTTCTAAATAATTAGTTTTGTTCTTAAAATTAACAGCTTTCACAATCACCATTAATTTTTGAAGCATTTTACCCTTGTGGTAACGAATGTACATTTAAACCATGACTGGCTGGTAGATTCAACACATAAAGCACATAAGGAGATACTCATTTCAAAGTCCATGTGCAGTGCTTTATTGTATTTGAAAGTAAATATTCAGATGTTCACAGTAAATTCAAATGGCATAATTTTTTTTAACTCAAGGGATTATCTTGACCAGAATAGCTGATGAACGAGGTGATTATACAATCATTGATCACACATGCATCAGGGAGCCTGGAAATTGAAGCGGGCCTTTCGTTACTTAGTCTTTCCATGGCCCTGGTCGAACAGAATAGCAGATTCTGGCCAAGTGCCAAGTTCGGAGGCTGATTTGGGTACATCCCAATCTCCTTTGTGAAAATGTAGTGGCAGCTTCTCTATACGATGAATTACCTTTATCAGGAATTTGGGGTCAGTGTCTTTAGGGCAGGGTTGAGAAAGCATCATTTATTTATTTTTTTTTATAAATTAATTTTTATTGGTGTTCAATTTACCAACATACAGAATAACACCCAGTGCTCATCCCGTCAAGTGTCCCCCTCCGTGCCCGTCACCCATTCACCCCCACCCCCCGCCCTCCTCCCCTTCCACCACCCCTAGTTCATTTCCCAGAGTTAGAAGTCTTTATGTTCTGTGTCCCTTTCTGATATCTCCCACACATTTCTTCTCCCTTCCCTTATATTCCCCTTCACTATTATTCATATTCCCCAGATGAGTGAGAACATACACTGTTTGTCCTTCTCCGATTGACTTACTTCACTCAGCATAATACCCTCCAGTTCCATCCACGTTGAAGCAAATGGTGGGTATTTGTCGTTTCTAATGGCTGAGTAATATTCCATTGTATACATAAACCACATCTTCTTTATCCATTCATCTTTCGATGGGCATCATTTAAACAGAGAACTGGGACATCTGGGTGGCTCAATGGTTGAGCACCTGCCTTTGGCTCAGGGCATGATCCCCGGGTCCTGGGATCGAGTCCCGCATTGGGCTCCCCAGAAGGGAGCCTGCTTCTCTCTCTGCCTGTGTCTCTGCCTCTCTCCGTGTGTTTCTCATGAATAAATAAATAAAATCTTAAAAAAAAAACTGAGAGGACTGATATCCAAGACCACACCAGGAGTTAGGGGGTAGAACCTGGACTTGAGCTGCTCACCCCAGTTGCCATCTTGCTGTATAGACAAGGGAAAGGCTCTTTATCTAGCATAGTCTGGCCTGGGGAAGGAAGCAGAGGAAGGTGATCTGTCAGCCTGAGCTGGAACTGGTGGGTATCACCAGCCTTCAGAGCCCTCAGAAGGCCTGTAGCATGGAAATATGGGGAGGAATGAGGTGGTTCTTGTACCTTCTCACCACAGAAAGTGTCCTTCTCATCTCTTCTTAAGAATGTTCTAAATGCAGAGTGAGTCTTTCTGAGCCAGTTTACCTTGGGGTTATGAGAGTCTGCCCTGCTAGGCTAGGTCAGAGAGAGATCTTTTAGACCACAGAATACATCTCTAATTTGCAGGTGGAGGCCTAATGGGTCTCAGATCCTACAGAGCATATATTTTTTCTCAGCTCAAAGCTTTTCCCTTCACATTCCTGTTCTTTCTCATTGCCTTATTCTACTCAGAGCATTAAATGTGCTATAATCTGCTTATATCCCACTATACTACCCCTAGAGCTTGGAAGGTGGAAGTTATTGTTACTAAATACATTTCAAGTCTTCCACACATATCTGAGCATAGCAAACATTAAAAATTAATGCCTCTAATAATAAAACTCAGAATAAAAATGCTGTTATTACTAACTGTAATTTATTGCAAACTGGTAGTGTGTTAAGTGCTCTGAAGAACATAAAGGTAAAAAACAGCCTTCTTTGAATAGGTGAGTGGGATGAATGATTTCCTCACTCCTGAGATTCCCTGTACAATGATAGTTGCAGAGCTATCTTCAGGAACACCTTCATGGTTATAGGCTAGGTCTGCCTCTTAACAGTGTGGGAAGAAGAAGGAGGTCTTTGAACCATTTAAAGGGGTGATGGTAGCCATTCCATTCTGTGGTCCATGAGGCTATGATTCACATGGCTGGTGTCAGTTGGCATTTGATATTATTAGTTATCTTTTCATATATGCTGTAAATCTCTCTACTTAAGTAAAGTGTCACTTGAAATTTAGACTGTTTTATATCTTCCAGTGACTGTTACAGTGTCTTAATATGCATTATTATAAGTGCTCTTCAAAGGAATTGTGTGTGTGCCCCCACTAAACTGTAATCTCTTTGAGGTTAAAGACAATATCTTTCATCTTTGTATTCACTATTTTTAGCAGTATCCTATCTTCTCTACCAACAAATATTAATTGGTCATATATTAAGCTATGTTAACTTTTCTCATAGCTCTGATATTCTTAAACATTAGACATGTGATTCTCATTCACGTGTTCGTTTATCAAACACAAATTTTGCATTATACTAAGGACTATGCTACAAGGCTATAGAGGCAAATCAGTCCCAAGTACCTCTTGGGACTTATTTTCTGATAGGACAGATGATAATCAAATAAGCATGTGAACAGGCAGGATAACTTCCAACCACAGTAAATGCTGGTAGGCAAGTTGTGAATCAGGGGCAAGGAGAAGGCGGGGAGGAGGCTACTTCAGAGAAAGCAGTCACAGAATGAAGAAGGAACCCAGACTGTGGCTCACTTGGTATCTGCTCAGCTCCTGGCCCAGGGCCGCTGTGTACTCAGCCCTCAGGGACCATCTGTGCAACTGCATTGAATGGAAAGGGTGGAATGGAAGCCGCAGAGAGGAAAGAAAGCGGGAGGACAGGCAGAGAGCAGAAGTCACTGCAAACTTGAACAGTTAAATGTTTTAAATAGGGCTCTGGTCAGGGACTGTACAACAGCCTCATTCTTCATTTGAATTTACTCCCTGCAGAATTAATTGCTGAAGTCCTTCAGAAAGCAGCAGGGAAGTATTACTTGCCTAGAAAACATTCTGATCTAATGAAGTTTGTGCTTATGACATATTTCTGAAAGGAGGAACCTGATTTTTTAGCCTTAATATTTCTTGCAGAGCCTATTAAAGTACTTAATTTAGACACACACAATACCCACGTGTGTGTGTGTGTGTGTGTGTGTGTGTGTGTATTTAGTTATTTGATTGACTTCAGGTCTAGAACCAAAGAAGGAAAAGGATTTTTGGTTTCTAAAAGGCTGTACTTTCTGTCCCCTAAAAGAAGATGTGCTGCAAGGATGTCAAAAGACAGTTTAAAAGGAGAAATGCAGGATTACGTGTTACTTCTGGTTATTGCATATAAATTGCTTCTTTTCCTGAAAGATCATGTTCCGTGGGGACCAGCAAGTGACTGCCTTAATATTGTTGGTCCCTGTGCCACAGAGTGAATTGAGTCCTTCTCCCCAATAGTAGGGTGATTGTGTCTAGAATACCAAGCACAGGAGGTGGGCATTAATTAGGGCTAACAGCCCATAATTGGAGTTGCCTTTATTCCTCCTTCCATTCTCAAGCCTGAGACTGTCAGAAGGCTCGTTTTCACTGAAGCGTCATAATTAACACAGAGCCTAATGTGAAAGGCAGATGAGGTTGAAGCCTAAAATAGCTCAGAGCTACCCAAGGGTATATGTGTGCAGAGCTGTGGGAAGCAGGCATGGGAAAAGAGGAGACTGGCATGTAGGTTGACCTCCAAATGTTTTCCCTTCAGAGAGGGGGCTTGGGTGTCAACACTGCAATCTCCCTTTTAACATTCCTAAAAGAACTCTAAAGTAATGAAATGTTCACTGATAGACTAGGATTTCAGAATCCTGGACTCCAGAAGTTGCAAGAACCACACCTGGTGGGTCTCAAATCCTCTGCTTTGCTTTTTTCGTGTTTGTAAGGGAAGATTTCCTCCCTTGTGGGGCTGACATCATTTTGGGGTGGAAGCACTGAGACCTGGGAGGTTTGGTAAATGTAATAATGTCCACAAAGCCATTGGAGTGCCTTGAAAGAAAATTCAAGGTATTTCTCTTATTAATGCTGGTCTTCCAATTCCCCTGAACTCTGAGAACCCATTTAAGTGATTACTTCATGAGGAGGCTAGTAGAAAAAGCAAGACTAATACATTTCTTCACCTGGCAGCTCCCACACAGCAAAGGACCCTAAGTGCACTTACAATCACTATCATATTCTATTCTTTCCCCCTTGGTTCTGCTTAGAACATAATGAACTAAACACCTGCAATTTATCTCATAAGAACACCAGGTTTTATGAACTTTCCAGCAGGTGGCTTGTAGCACCCCTTGCACACATTTACACATATTTACTTAATTCCATGCCATTGGAGAGCTGGGAGAAAGGTAGGATGGCAAGGGGTGCCTCTGTCACATTCCTACTCCAGGTCCCCAGGTAGGAAAGAAGGACAGTGGTCTGGGTTCTCTACATCAGACTTCCTTGGAGGTTTCAGACAAAAAGTCATTGGCTTAATTCCTATCCTGAGCAGTTTATTAAAAAGGTATTCCTAATTGTATTCAGTTCTCCTCTTCCCATCGAGGGGGGAGGGACCAGAGGAGTGTCACATGATAGTAGATGCGAAGAAAAAAAGATCATGTTTGCTAACTTGAGTTGGGAATTATTGGCATGTTGGGGATATTGTCCTAGTGTTCTCACTGCTGTGGAGTGACTGGGAACCTCAAGCCATGCAGCTCCTCTAGTGAAGATGGGAAATGAGACCCAGATTATTCACAGCCAGCTGCAGATTCACAAATGCTGGAGGCACCCACATGTAGAAACCAGCTGCTTTGTTTCTATAGAGTGCTTGTTTGCCCTAGTGGGCTTTTAAAAAAATCCTTTCTCTTAGGCAGTAATCTACTAAATCATTACATTGTTTTATCAATAGAATTCTCTGGATTATTTGGGTTTTTATTCTCATGCTTGCCCATATTGGCAAAATTAGGGATAAATCACTTCCCCATCTCAGAGTAATCAGGACCTGAATTATTACAGACATTGTTTTCTGATTTTTCAAACTTCCACTGACATTTAGTAATTTACCTGGGCTGAGATGCTTGCAAGTACAAATAATATGAGCCAAAGCCAGCCAATGTAAATTTCTTAACATTACTTGGGAAAAAGTCACTGAGTAGCTGTGATTGTGAGCTTTGGAGCTGACTGGGGATATGCAGCCAGGTGGAGGAATGGTGTTTAGCTGGCACACATTGGCAGATGTGGCCATACTGAATGTCTTCTGGTGAGTGGGTACCTGACATAATAGTTGTTTCATTGCTTGAATATTATATCTGCATGCAGTCTGCCCTGGTTTTGATAGTGACACCAAGGTATTTTGAAGGAAAGGTGGTACTGCTTTCCATATACTGAACCTTAAAAGGCTGGAGAGATGTGCCTTAAATATATACAATTTTTGTGTTTTTTTGTTTTTTAAACTCTGGGTATAAAGCTCCAGATCTCTTTGATTTCTCTGTGGTAAGTCTTTAGTAGGCTAGCATTATTCACTATTTTTTCCCCCAACTTTTCTAAAATGTTAGAAGCTAGAGAAGCATGAGAAAACAAGCTGTTTTCAGGAAACCACAGGTTTTAGACAACTGGAGACCAAAAAGACACTTGGGAAGAGATTAGCAGATTGGGCAGTAAGTAGGCCAATTGTGCAGGGTACTGAATATTGTGCTATAGTTGAATGGGAAAGAATACCAAGGACGTGAGTTAAAGTGTCGGCTCCATTTGTTGTCCGTGTGACTCTGGAAAAATCACATCAGCTCTCCATTCGCAGCTCTTAATCTGTCAGATGAAGAGAAGACCTCACTGAAAAGACCCAGGTTCTTTCCATAGTTCCATTCTGTATCCTCAGACTACCAGATTATCTCTTCTCATGGTTGCAGTAGGGCTGAGATGCAGCTCCTAGCATCACAGAATCACACACAAATGTCTGAAGGCAAACACAGAGCGTGCTGTATTCCACAGATTCTAAGGTGTCGTTGGCTGTAAGATGCACCATTGTTTTATATAGCACCACAAAAGAAACAACACTGCCAATTAGATTATGACAGGCTATTTATTGTGAAATGCATCCTGAGTTATCCAATCGATGAAATACAATATACAATATGTTTTCCTTGTGTCTCTAAGAATATCCCTAAAAATTCTTGCCTTACCACTTCCCCTCTATCAGCAGATGTTCCACATGCCAGCCCTGAAACCAGTCCCTGGAAGTTCCACTGTAGCTTCCTTGTTTTGTATTTGTCCTCTTGTTTTCTTGCCTCCTGGGCCCTTGGATATTTGCTGCCATGGCAGGACTCTGGTCAGTCCATGTAAGCCCATGCCATTTTTTTTTAAGTCTCTGGCTTCTCCCAGAAGTTACTCCTTATGGGCCAAGCTCTTAATCCGTGGGAGCCAGAGATTGGGAGTATGTAGATGTTCTGCCTGTGATGGTCTGTTCTGGAAGCACAGGTTTTGGTGTAGCTTGTCTGGAGACATCTGGAGTGCTTCAGTAATTTTATATCTCTTTGTGAAATGGTGACCAACCCAGAAGTATCAACTTTTAGTTACTTCCCTTCTTCCCTGCTTCACTTCCCTCTTCCTTCACCCTTTATGCACTGGTATCATACCTCCCAATAACATGTTCACACTTAAGCCTTGCCTCATAGCTTGTTTCTGGGGAAACAGGCTGATAAAACCACCACCATTTGCCTCCCACCAGTCAGAACTAGTTCTAGCTCCTTGGAAGAGGAGTGGACTTCAGAAGAAAACTAGGGCTTTCCCACATGGAACAGAAATTACATGCTTATAGGGTGAACAACTAAAAGTGTTGGATTATTGTCTGCCCTGCTTTACTGAGTTAAGACTTAAATGAGATAATGAGTTGTGAAGCACTCAGTCAACCATAAAGTAACAGAAAAATGTAGAGCTGTCATTAGACTTATGAGTCTTCACAACTTCTAAAGAATTACTATTAATTTGCTCATTTAACAAAAATTATCCAAGGAACACCTACTATTTGCCAGTGGCTGGCATAGATAATACCAGAGCTTCTGCCCTACAGGAGTGTCTTGCCTATAGGGGAAATGAGCAAATAAATTACATGTGATTACAGTTTTCTAGAGGGAAGTAGAAGGAGTGTTGTAAGTACTCAGCTTGGGGGAATCAGATGGAGCTTCTGGGGAAAAATGGCACATTAGCTAAGAACTAGAGGATGACTAGGGGATGGGTGGTGGAGAGATGTGAGAGGTAGAAGGAAAACCATATACAAAGGGGAAGAAGTCAGAGAGGGCTTGCTATTATTCTTTTTGGCTAAAATGGTAAATGCTGGTTTATAAAGCCTGGATACCAGCAAGTTTATATTGAATCATGAAGACAATGATGAACCACTGATTTTTTTTAAAGATTTTATTTATTTATTCATGATAGAGACACAGAGAAAGGCAGAGACACAGGCAGAGGGAGAAGCAGGCTCTATGCAGGGAGCCCGACGTGGGACTCGATTCTGGGACTCCAGGATCACACCCTGGGCTGAAGGCAGGCGCTAAACCGCCGAGCCACCCAGGGATCCCGAACCACTGAAATTTTGAAGAAGAGTGATTTTAGGATTTTAGGAAAATTTCCTCAATAATGGTAGAATGATTGTACTTTTGATGGGGAGGGCAGACAGGATAGGAAGCAAGGAAGTAGAGATACCACTATGTAATGTGGTGTTTCCTTTTATTTGTTTAAATCAATTTTGAGTTTTTCTTATTATGAATGTTTTTCATAATTTAGGATTTCTTGAATATTATAGACCCCACATAAGTCCTTAATATCCCCATATATTTCTCCTAAAGGAGAGGTTAACATTTTCAAGTAAAGGGAAGGGATCTTTGTGACCTTTACCCCAGACAGTCATCTGCTTAATGGATCTTTTTCATTTGTGCTGTTAGTTCTGATTAGACTGAGGGGTACTGAGGAGTGCAAGGTCAATAATGTGACTCCCAGGAGAGCCAATTACGCCTGCAGAGAGAAGAACCACACAGTGGATTCTGTTTGTGGCTGATCATCTGCAGCCCTGAGCCATTGGTTACAAAGTGTACAAGGGGCATATCATCCCTATTTTTATTTATTCATTTATTTATTTGTTTATTCCTTACTTCCTGTCTTAGCTCAGCCTTCCATAACAAAATACTATTATTGAGGGGCTTAAGCAGCATACATTTATTTTCCTACCGCTCTGGAGGCTGGAAGTCCAAGATCAGGGTGCTGAATCAGTTCCAGGTGAGGGCTCTCTTCCCAGCTTGTAGATGACTACCTGTGTGCTTGTATGGCCTCTCCTCAGCACACATGGAGAGAGTGAACATGCTCTCTGTTGTCTCCTTATAAGGACACTAATCACATCAAGGGGGGCCCACTCTCATGATCTCATCTAACCCTAATTCTCAAAGTACCATTTCCAGATATAACATCTTGGTTAGGGCTTCAACATGTGCATTTTAGGGGCATATAAGCATTCAATGCATAGCACATCTTTTTTGATTTCCTTTTTTCTTTCCTTCTTCCTTCAATCATTTTTTTTCATTTAAACTGCATGTATTAAATATCTTCTATGGGTTAGCTACACTGTTAGGCACTATTGGCACAAAAATAAATTAGCAGAGACCTTGCTTCAAAGAGGTCTAGTGGGGAAAGAGAAGTGAAAAAAACCAAAGGTGCCAGTGTGGTGTGAGAGCTATATGAGAATGATACATGAAGTGCTATGAAAGTACAGAGAGGAAATATAAATATATATTCATAAACATAACTTTCATGGTGGGGGGAGCAGAGAAATGGAAGGAAGAGTATGAGGCAGCATATTACTGAGGAGAGAGCATTAGGAAGGAAATTGAAGGAGGAGAGATGCTTGAGCACAGTGTTAAAGCAAAGGAGGCATCATCAGCCTGGCTGGGGTGTTGGAGGTGGGGCTGGGTTTGGTGCTCTAGCTAGAGGGATCCCTCAGGATAAACATTTGCATTTTGGAATGTGGGTGAATTTAGGAATGCGGAGGGTACTTGGGCAAGGTGGAAAGGAAAGAATTACAGTGGTACTCATCCATGAATCTACTCTGGGTGTTGTTGGTCTTATTAGTGGAGGATCAGTAGCAGTATTGGTTTTGCCCATGCAGGATGTTACATAGAGATGGAGGATTGAAACTGCTGGGGTTTAGATAAAATAATGTATACAGACAATGTTAAAGAGAAGATGATCGCTATATGTAGGGGGTAGTTTGTAGAAGGCTTGATGACTGTAGACATTTATAGATTCTTTAGTGATAGTGAAATGTTCACCCCTGGGGTGCCTGGATGGCTCAGTGGTTGAGCGTCTGCCTTGGGCTCAGGTGTGATCCTAGGGTCCTGGGATTGAGTCCTGCATCAGGCTCCCTCCTTTCCCTCTCTCTATGTCTCTGCCTCTCTGTGTGTCTCTCATGAATAAATAAATAAAATCTTAAAAAAAAGTTCACCCCTTTTAAACACTTCATTATTTAGCATATGCTTTTTCCCCCTCTAGTTGCCAAAATCAGGAATATCAAGAATTCTGAAAGAATGCTATATCTAGGTTTGAGAAAGGACCTATCTCCCTATGTCAGAGAGAACATAGCTTGTCACAATAGATGGTGACTAATATATTAGGAGGTCAGAACTGTGAGTGATGGTGATGACATGGTCATAAAAGTTTTCTTCTGACCTTGAATTGTGGAACTGAAGAATAAATGAGCATATTATTAGATTTTCTAAAATTCCCGAACAAGTTTCTATTTTGGATTCACAAAATTAATGTGACATAACTCAAAGCTTCCTATTTTTCAAGTGAACATTTACTCAATGGGATTTACTACCATATAGATAGGTAAAATTCCAGTGAATGATATTTCCTTTCATGTTGTTCAGAAAAAAAAAGTACTGTCCACTCATCCCACCCTCCCTGAATGAGGAAGAACATTTAATCTACATGTCATTTTCTTTTGCCAGAAGTCAGTAACCCCTAGTATTTTTAGCTCCTTTGAGAGTCCATTAGTAATGTTGCTTTTTTTTATTTTTTCTTTTCTTTTCTTTTCTTTTTTTTTTTTTTTTTTTTGAGACCTCTCCTGCCTTATGTACTGACATCAGCATATTTCTGACTTTCTGCTTGGGCCTGTGGGAGAGCATCTGGGATTGTTCCTCTTTCATTTAACTTCCTGTTCATAAACATTGACTAGACTTTCTTAAGTCTCTTCCTGTCTTTCTGATTTTTATTCATTAGTTCCTGTTCTCATCTTTATCCTTTATTAATGGTAGAGTTGTTTCTAGAATGTACATCTTTCTAAATAGCCACCCACAGATGTCTCAGATTCAGGCTCTCACACCTGTTTCTCTTCACTAATTGTGTGACCACCTCGTAGAGGTGGGATGAGAGGGCTGTGTGGATTAATGATGCCCTGATATCCAGAACTTGTAGGCACACAGTGATGAATGCTGTATTCAAAAGAGTTATAATTCTGCTCGACAGAGTATGATTGCCTGATTTTAAATCCAGACAGATTATAGGGTGAAAACAACTTCTGGTGGCAATGTCTTAATCGTTTATTTATTAAGCACTTAAGGGGAACTTAAAAACTTAATATAGAACAAATGGTGTCAATTCGATTTGCTTCATCAGTTGAAATTGGGGTTTACTGTTTGTGGTGTGAGTTCAGAGAGAAGCAAATAAACAGAATGGTTCTCACTCTCCTAACTGTTCCACCTGCTGTGTTTTCTGCAAGAGAGATGATGCCCATTAGGTGCAAGCATAATGCACATATATTGGCATTAAAGGGTTAAAGAGCAAAGCCCTAGTAATACATCAATAAAGTGAATTAAGGCTACATTTTATCATATGTAATGGCTTTTGACTTCAGTCTGTAGCTGAGGACATTTATTATGTGAGGCAGGAATAGCCAAATATGATCAGGTATTGCAGTAATGAGAATTTTTCCAGGCAGTCCAGAAAATATTTATTCCTCATCTAGAATCATGCAAGACTTAAAGTGAAACAAAACAAAACTACTCTCTTGTGGAGGAGGAAGAGTAAGCATTTGATGAATTATACAGGTAAGTCAGGTGTCCTATTAGCCTGCATTGCCAGTATCTGGACAGTAGCAAGCAAGAGGTAGAATTAGGAGAAGAGTATTGGAAGTAGACACAGCACTTCTGCTTGAGCTGATGAAGTAGCTGCCTTCAGATGGAGGGGATTATCAGTGCACTACAGTTTCAGTACTAGAGGGCTTTTTTCTTTCTTTTTCAAAGACCGACTTCATTATCTCATTCAAAATATATGATAAATTTTAGATGATTCACTGATATACAAATATTAGGATGAAAACTTGTTCCAAAGAAATGTTAATTTTAAAGAATTATTTGTTTTGTAAAATTTTTCTAGTGTAGCTTTATTCTATTTGTTGAAGCAGAATTTACATAATGTGAGATTTACAAATTTTCAGCATTCATTTTACTGAATTTTGGTAAATATTTACAATGTCACAGTCAATACGTAGAACATTTTCATCACCCAAAAAATTCTCTCATGACGAGTCTAGTCAGTTCCCACATCCAACTGGCAACCAGCAACATGATTCTATTACCAAAGCTTAGTCTTGCCTGCTCTTGAGTATCATATAAGTGGAATCACACACTAGGGTCACTCTTTTCTTTCTGGCTTCTTCTACACAAGGCAATATTTTGGATTTGTTTTGTTTTTAAGTTAAATTCGACTAATGATTTAGTATATGTTAGCTAATGTTTTAATATTTATCCATTTTGTGTGTTTCAGTAGTTTGTATTTTTAGCAATGAGTAGTATTCCATTATGTGGATAAATTAAAATACTTTTATTTATTCTCTTGCGTAAGGATATTGAGTTTTTTTTTAAAATTTTTGTTTTTTGTGAATGAAGCCACAATAAGCATTCTTATACAAGTCTTTTTGTGAACATATGTTTTCATTTATTTTGGTTACATATGTAACATTGAAATTATTAGATGTGGGTATGTGCATATGTAAATTTGTAAGGAATGGGCAAACATTTTTCTTGAAGTGATTGACTATTTTGTACTTCTCCTAGCAACAGTGCATGAGAATTCCAGTTGCTCCATATTTTCAGCAACATTTGGTGTTGTTTTTTTAATTTTAGCTCTTTCTGTTGGTTTGAAATAGTAAGTGGTATTTCATTGTCCTTTTAACTTGCAATTCTCTGATAAAGAATGGTTTTGAATACCTATTTACATGCTATGTGCTATTTATGTGTTATATGGTTTCCTCATATCTTTTTTTGTGTTTGTATGACATACATGTTCAAGTCTGCAGTCTACTTTGTAGTGGGGTTGTTTATCTCTACTATTAATTTATATTTTTTAAAATATTTTTTTATTTAAGTTCAATTTGCCAACATACAGCATGACACTGAGTACTCATCAAGACAGTGTGATACTGGGATCCCTGGGTGGCGCAGCGGTTTGACGCCTGCCTTTGGCCCAGGGCGCGATCCTGGAGACCGGGGATCGAATCCCACGTCAGGCTCCCGGTGCATGGAGCCTGCTTCTCCCTCTGCCTGTGTCTCTGCCTCTCTCTCTCTCTCTCTCTCTCTCTCTCTCTCTCTCTCTGTATGACTATCGTAAATAAATAAAAAAATTAAAAAAAAGACAGTGTGATACTGGCACAAAAACAGACATATAGATCAATGGAACAGAATAGAGAACCCAGAAGGGCCCTCAACTCTATGGTCAACTAATATTTGACAAAGCAGGAAAGACTATCCCCTGGAAAAAGGGCAGTCGCTTCAATAAATTGTGCTGGGAAAATTGGACAGCCACATGCTGAAGAATGAAGCTAGACCATTCTCTTACACCATACACAAAGATAAACTCAAAATGGATGAAAGATCTAAATGTGAGACAAGAATCAACCAAAATCCTAGAGAAGGCAACATCCTTTTTGAACTTTTATTATTAATTTATAGAAATTCTTTATATATTCTGAATACAAAGTCTTTGTCAGATCTATGTATTGCATATATTTTCTACCAGATTATGACATGCCTTTTTATTTTCTTAACAGTTCTTATACATGAATTTTTTTTCTTACACATGATTCTTGACAGTACTAGTGCGTTATTTTGTTCTCTGTAAGAAATATTTGGCAACCACAAATTTGTGAAAATATTCTCATGTCCCTACTTCTAGGAGTAACATTGACACAAACATAATATAATAAATATTATAATAAATATTATTATAATATTATATATATATATATATATATATAAATCCTCTTGAATTGCGTTTTTGTTTATAGTATGAGGTAGGGGTTGAAATGTTAGTTTTTCTTAGATATTATCCAGCTGATCCAGCCATGTTTGCTGAAAACACTTTTCTTCAAATTATCTTGGCGTTTTTGTCAAAGTCAATTGGAGCTATCATGGAGTTTCTCTTAGTTCTTCTCCATCCTGACACTTCAGCAGCCCTTCTCACCTGCCCCTCAGAGGGTTTCTTCTCTCCTGCTCTGACCTCAGTCTTTCTCAAAATTACTCATAAAGGACCATAGAAAAAGTCGAGGATGAGTCCAGACTCTTCTTGAGTCTGAGGCTTCCAGGAAGCATCATTTGCCATGCCAGCCCACACTTGAGTTTTAAAAATATAAATTCGGCTATTTTCTTCTTTCTCTTTTGACAGCAGCTGCCTCTTCCTGCTACTTCTCCAGAAGAATGCAAGCAACTCTGGGTTCCTTTTGAGATCTTACAACCCTTTGGACTTTATTTTTACTATATTTTTAATGACTTCAATTTTGATTTTGTGGATTATGTGGCAGAAGCCACACTCCCAGTAAATTATTTATTTCAGATACTTTACCATTCGAGTATGTTCTCTAGATTTTCTATTTGATTTTTATTTTAGATTTTATTTCTATGCTGATATGTCCCCGTTGGTTCACATATTAATTCCATCTTTCCTTAATATCATTGAGCATAATGTTAGCAGCTGTTTTAAGGTCTTTTTATACAATTTCCAGCATCTGTTGCTATTGACCGCTTTGTCTCTAGATTAGTCACATTTTCCTGCTTGTTCATATGTCTAATGATTTTAAATTTTGATGTAATTTTGATTTGTATTTTCGTGATACAAATTTACTATATTTTACATCTAACCTATTTCTGTCCTTATATTTAAAGTGGAATTCTTGTATACAACATGTAGTTGGGTCTTACTTTTTTATCCAATTTGACAATTATAGTGTTTGGACCATTTACATTTAATGACAATTGATACAATTGGGTTTAAGTCTGCTGTGTTGCTATTTGTGTATTCCATCTGTTTCTTGTTCTTTTTTTCTTCTTTTACTCATTTCTTCTAGATTAATTCAGTAATATTTATAATTCCGTGTTAGCTCCTTATTTTGTTTGGTTTGGTTGATTAGCTGTAATTCTTTTCTTTTGTAGTCATGGCTTTAGGGTTTATAGTATGCATTTTTAAGTACTTTCAAGTAATGTTGTTCCTGATCTCATATAGTGTAAGAGCCTTATATAGTTCCATTTCCCCTCCCCCATCCTTTTGATATTATTTTCATATATTTTAGTTCTACATATGTTATAAACTCAACACCCTCCTCTTATTTTTGCCTATTAAATAGTCCATTATCATTTAACAGGATTTTAAAATTAAGAAAAAGTCTTTTTGTATTTATCCATGCATTTACCATTTCTAGAAATCTTCTTTCCTTTGTATACATGCTGATTTCCATCTGGTATTTTCTTTCTGATTGAAGGGCTATCAAGCTTTCTTAGGTGGCACCAGAGAATTTTTATCTAGGCATAACTTTCACCATTCCTACAGCAGTACTCTTGTGAATTATGAAGTTTTTCTACTCTGGCATTGGGAACATGAATTATTTCTGACCATGAGTGAACTCTGAGATTTTTTTCCCTCTGTTTCTTATGGATGTTTCTTTTCCCAGCCTTGATTCATTTCTTTACATGCATACTCTGAGAGTACTCAGCTGAACACAGGGCAGTTCTCCCTCTTTTAGTGAAGATCCTCTTCAGTACATTGTCATTTTGAACCCTGGTCACATTAGCCTTCCTGGTATCCCATTTGTATCTCTTCAACTCAGGGAAACTACTGGTCTTGGGCTTTGGGCTTGGTTTCCCCCTCCCTTGCTCTGTATCTTAGAAGCTAACTCCAGGCAGTAAAGTGGGAAAATTGTGATTCTCCCCTGATTTATCTCCTTTTTCTCATGCACCATTGTCTTCTACTGCCTGATATTCTATGTTTGAAAACCATTGTTTTATGTATTTTGCACATTTAAAAAATAATTTCAGGTGAGAGGGTGGATCCAATCCCTGTTACAGAAAAGTTCTAAAAATACTTTAAGGTATTTTCATGTACCTTTTACTCATTTCCACCAATCATTTATATTTTACCATTTGCTTGCATATTCTCTCTTTCTCTCTTTCTCTTTTTTCCTGGAAAAAATTTTGAGAGCAAGATCAAGACATCATGTCCCTTTATGCTTAAACATGTCAGGGTGCATATAGTAAGAACAAGGACATCTTCTTACATAACTATATTAGAGTTATAAAAACCAGGAAATTTGATATTAATACAATAATGTCATCTCATCCCTTTTATCAATTGTTCCAATAATACCCTGAATAGTAACTGTTCCCAGTCCAGGATCAAATCCAGGATCCTGAATTACACTCAGTTGTCACATCCCTTTAGTGTCTAATTTAGAACAGCTCTTCAGCCTTTCTTTGTGCTTTTTGACCTTGATATTTTAAAGACTTTAAGCCATCTGCTTTGTAGAATGTTCCTCAGTTTTGATTTGTCTGATGTTTCTTCATGATTAGATTCAGGATATGCATTTTTGGCAAGAAGACTACTGAAGTGATAGTGTATTCTCCTCAGTGAATCTTATTAGGAGGCACATAATGTCAGTTTGCTCCCAAATTGGCTGTGTTAGCTTTGATGGCTTGGATAAAATGGTGTTTTCTAAGTTTCTCTACTTAAAAAATTTCCTCTTTGTAATTAATAAGTAACTTTAGTGAAATATTTTAAAAATCTATAAATATACAGCTATCATCAAAAACTTTTACCCACCAGTTTTAGCACCCAATGATAATTTCTAACTCCATCAATTTCTCTATGTTTATCAGTTGGATTTTACTATAAGGTAAAACATTCTTTGGTCTCCTATTTGTATGTTTTTATTGATGGCAGACTCATGGATTTTTAGATTTTATTAATGGATTTGACACATTATATTCTTTATTTACTTAGATATTAGAATCATCTAGATTTGAGTAGTGGAGAATCCGTCTATCTTATCGTTATCTTTTAATAGGTCTTTATGTTTCTTTGAGTATTTTTTCAATTTTTTCCCCTATGAGATACTCCAGACTTAGCTTGTACGTTCCCTGTATTAGCTTTGGAATCATCACTTCTTTCTTCTTTTCCTTCCTTCCTTCCTTCCTTCCTTCCTTCCTTCCTTCCTTCCTTCCTTCCTTCCTTCCTTCCATTATTTTAAAGTAGGGCAGCCCTGATGGCTCAGCAGTTTAGTGTCGCCCTCGGCCCAGGACATGATCCTGGAAACCTGGGATCTAGTCACACATCGGGCTCCCTGCATGGAGTCTGCTTCTCCCTCTACCTGTGCCTCTCTCTCTCTCTCTCTGTGTGTGTGTGTGTGTGTGTGTGTGTGTCTTTCATGATTAAATAAATAAAATCTTAAGAAAAAGATTTTAAAGTAGAAGACAATGGTGCATGAGAAAAAGGTGACAAATCAGGTATTATGTATATATGTATGTAGATTGCAAATGGGATAGGGTCAGAGGGAGAGAATCTCAAGTAGACTCTCGCTGAGCCAAAGGCCAAAGTGGGGCTCAGTCTCATGACCCTGAGATCATGACCTGAGCCCAAATCAAGAGTCAGAAGCTTAACTGATTGAGCCACCAAGGCATCTCTGGAATCATTTTGGAATCATCATTTTTATGAGGTTTTTGGTTCATAGTAAGGATAATAATATTTAAAAACCAAGATATGGGCACAGTGTGTGCTCATTGTTACCAGTCTGCCATCACTTGTAGGCCCCCCAAGTGACATAGTTTGGAAAACAATACATACACACACATTCTTAATTCTACTTTTATTTATTAAAAAGTATGAGTTTATTATTATACTTTCAATTCAAATCAAATGCCACAGGATAGATCTTATTTTTCCTTTTTTTCATTTTAAATCTATTCTCCAACAATGGGAAACTTGGTTCCAATATCTTCAATATATTCATTAGTAATATACAGGCAAACGTTTAACAAATTGTTCTTCAAAAACAAAACAAAACAGATTTATAACATTTGCTTATTTTCATAGTGTGAATACTTTTCCCATGGCTAAATTCAATCAACTAACATGACTGTATCAGTGAATATAGAATTGGGAAAAGATGTTGACAGTTGAGAACCTAAGCAACCTAGGCAAAACCTAAACAACATAGTGTACAAGAAGCGGTATTATAATCGCAAACCCATACATATGTAAAAAGCAACTATATTAAGAAGAGTTCAATATTTTATAACTTTTTGAAAATGTACATATAATGAAATAAACCTTATATCTACAATGTCAATGAGTTTTCATATGTAACTAATATATATGTTAAGAAACAAAACATTTTTATCACTCTAAAATGTTTTCTGATGCCTTTTCCTGGTCAATTAGATACTCAGAGGAAAACACTATTCTAATTTTTTTCATCATAGATCAGCTTTGACTGTTCTAGTTCTTCACTATAAATAAATGATATGATATATACCTTTTAAAATCTGGATTTTTTTTCACTCAGAAAAATACATTTTGGATTCATCCCTATTTTTTTTATTTTTTATTTATTTATGATAGTCACACACAGAGAGAGAGAGAGAGAGGCAGAGACACAGGCAGAGGGAGAAGCAGGCTCCATGCACTGGGAGCCCGATGTGGGATTCGATCCCGGGTCTCCAGGATCGCGCCCTGAGCCAAAGGCAGGCGCCAAACCGCTGCGCCACCCAGGGATCCCGGATTCATCCCTATTGATGCATATGTAAGCAGTTTTTTATGTTAGTAGGTAGTATTTAATTTTTTAAATATGCAATAATTTGTTAATCCATTTTCCAGTGATGAGTATTTGTATTCCTTTTACTTTTTTTGTTTTTATAAGAAAAGATGCTATACATGTTTCCATATAATTCACTTTGTAAATAAGTGTTTTTCTTTCTCTTTGACATATATCTAAAAATGAAATTACTGGTTCATAGGGTAGATGTTTGTTTAATTTTATGTGAAGTAAATAATTTTTTTCTTAATGGTCTGTAACATATACAGTCCCATCAGCAAAATATAAAATTTTGGGCCAAAGTTCAGTTTTTGCAGACTTTTTATTTTAGCAACTCCAATGGGTGAATAGTAGTATCTTCTGGATTTATTTTGCATTTTACTAACTACTAGTGATGTTGTGGACTTTATATGTTCTCATTGACCACTGCATGTATCATTTAAGTTTTTAGAAATGTAGTGCTATAATGTATTTTTCATAATATTTTCTTAATTTCTTTTTAATATTTCTAGTAGCTATAGTCATATCGATTTTTCATTATTTCTGTTGGTAATAAATTATTTTAGCTGCTTATTTCTGCGAAGGCTATTATCTGTTAGTTTTTAGAAGATATTTTGCTAGATTTTGAGTTTCTAGTTTGACAGCAATATTGTTTCACTATAAAGATTTACTCCATTGTAAGATGACTTGCATTATTTCTGACAAAAAAATCTTTTGTAATTCTTTTATGTTTGCTATATATGTCTTTTAAAAACAATTCCAGTAAAGTTACCATACACTATTATATTAGTTTCAAGTCTCTTATATTATATAAGAGATTCAATACTTCCGTGCAACACCTGGTGCTCATCGTGGCAACTGCACTCCTTAATCCGCATCACCTGTATAACTCATCTCCCCACTCACCTACCCTCTGGTAACCATCATTTTGTTCTCTATTGCTAAGAGTATGTTTCTTGGTTTGTCTATCTCCTTTTGCTTTTGCTCATTTTTGTTGTTGTTCTCAAATTCTACATATTAGTGAAATTATAGTATATCTCTTTCTCTGATTTATTTCGCTTAGCATTATACTCTCTAGCCCCATCCATGTCACTGCATATGGCAAAATTTTGTCCTTTTTTATGAATGAATAATATTCCATTGTGTATATATACCACAACTTTGTATTCATTCATCTATCAATGGATACTTGAACTACTTTATAGTTTTGCTGTTGTATATAATAATTCTATAAACATAGGGGTTCATGTATCTCTTTGCATTAATGTTTTTGTATTTGTTTAGTAAATACCCAGTAGTGGGAATACTGGATCATAGGGCATTTTTACTTTTAGTTTTTTTTGAAGAACCTCCATACTGATTAGCATAGTGGCTGCTCCATTTTGCATTCCCACCAATAGTGCACAAGGGTTCCTTTTTCTTCACATCCTTGACAACACTTGTTGTTTCTTGTGTTTTTGATTTTAGCATAAGTGTGACATGATATCTCAATGCAGTTTTGATATGTATTTCCCTGATGACATGTGATATTGTGCATCCTTCTATGTGTTTATTGGTCATCTGGGTGTCTTCTTTGGAGAAATGTCTGTTCATGTCTTCTGCCCATTTTTAAATTAGATTATTTGTCTTTTGGATGTTGAGTTGTGTAAGTTCTTTATTTTAGATACTAATCGTATATTGGACGATGTTTGCTAGTATTTTGTTGAGGATTTTTGCACCTATGTTTATCAGAGATATTAGCATGTAGTTCTTTTTTTTGTGGTGTATTCTTCTGATTTTGGTATCACGGTGATACCTCATAGAATGAATTTGGAAGTTATCCTTCTTTTATTTTTTGCGATAGTTTGAGTAGACTTGGTATTAATTCTTCTTCAGGTGTTTGGTAGAATTCGTCTTTGAAGTTATCTGGTCCTAGACTTCTCTTTGGTGGCAGTTTTTTGATTACTGATTCAACTCCTTGTTTAAAATCAGTCTAATCAAAATATCTGTTTCTTCTTGTTTCCATTTGATAGGTTATGTTTCTAGGAAGTTATACATTTCTTCTATGTTGTCTAAGTTGTTGGTGTATAGTTTTTCATATTCTCTTATAATTGTATTTATGTGGTGGTGACTGTTATTTCCCCACTTCTATTGGTGATTTTGTTTATTTGTGTCCTTTTTATTCCTTCCTTTATCCCTTCCCTCCTTCCTTTTTTATGAATATAGGTAGAGATTTATCCATTTTGTTGATCTTTTCAAAGAGCCAGCTCCTAGTTTCATTGATCTGTTCTATTTTTGTTGTTTTATTTTAGTTTCTATATCATTTATTTCAGCTCTAATCTTTATTATTTCCTTCCTTCTTCTGGCTTTGGGTTATGTTTGCTGTTCTTTTAGAGCTCCTTTAGGTGTAAGGTTAGGTTGCTTACTTGAGCTTTTTCTTGTTTCTTTATGTAGGCCTGTATTGCTATAAAGTTCCCTCTTAGAACTACTTTTGCTGCATCCCAAAGGTTGTGGGCCATTGTGTTTTCATTTTCGTTTGTTTCCTTGTAATTTTTAATTTCTTCTTTGATTTTCTTGGTTGACTCATTCGTTATTTAATAGCATGTTACTTAACCTCCATGTATTTATGATATTTCTAGTTTTTTTCTAGTAGTTGATTTCTAATTTCATAGTATTGTGGTCAGAAAAGATGCATGGTATGACTTCAATCTTTTTGAATTTGTTGAGACTTGTTTTGTGGCCAATATATGACTATTCTGCAGAATATTCCATATGCACTTGAAAAGAATGTGTATTTTGCTATTTTAGGATGGAATGTTCTGAATATATCTGTTAAATCCATCTGGCCCAGTATGTCATTCAATACCACTATTTCCTTGTTGATGTTCTGTTTTGGGTAATCTGTCCTTTGATGTAAGTGGGGTATTAATGTTACCTACTCTTATTATGCTATTATCGATTAGTTCTTTCATGCTTGTTGTTAACTGTTTCATGTATTTAGGTGCTCCTATCCTGGATGCATAACTATTTACAAATGTTCTATCTTCTTGTTGGATTGTCCCCTGTATTATTATATAGTGTTCTTCTTTGTCTCTTTTTACAGACTTTGTTTTAGTCTATCTTGTACAATAAAGGTATTACTACTCTGGCTTTTTCTTGGCATCCATTTGCATGGTGAGTGTTTCTCCGTCCTCTCACTTTCAATCTGCAGGTGTCTTTAGGTCTGAAATGAGTCTCTTATAAAGAGAGCATGTAGATGAGTCTTGTTTTTTTATATGTACTGTCACTCTATGTCTTTTGATTGGAACACTTAGTCCATTTACATTCAAAGTAACTCTTGATAGATATGTATTTATTGCCCTTTTGTTACTTGTTTTGTGATTGTTTTATAGTTTTTCTCTGATTCTTTCTTCTCTTGCTCTCTTTCATGGTTTGCTGGTTTTCTTTAGCGATATACATGGGTTCCTTACTCTCTATTTTTTTGCTTATTTATTACTGATTTTTTAATTTGTAGTTACCATTCAGTTTATATGTATTATCTCCTGCATATAGCATATAGCATAAGCTGATGGTCACTTATTTTTGAATCATTCTTTACTCCTCTCCCCTTCATATTTCAGATATTTGGTATCATCTTTTACTTCCTTTTACTTTGTACATCCTGTTTTTCTTACTTTTAGTTATGGTTTTTGTTTTTTACTCACAGAATTCCCCTTAACATTTCTTGAAGGGCCGGTTTAGTGGTCATAAATATTATTTTAAGATTATTTATTTTAGAGAGAGATAGAGTGTGTGCTAGGGGAGAGGCAAAGGGAGAAGGAAAGAAGCTGACTCCCCACTAAGCATGGAGCCTGACATGGAGCACAGTCTCACAACCCCAAGATCACGACCTGAGCTAAAATTAAGAGTTAGACAATTAACTGACTGGGCCATCCATGCAGTCTGGTTATGAATTCTTTTAACTTTTGTTTGGGAAACTGGGAAACTATCTCTCCTCCTATTCTGAATGATTGCTGGATAAAGTATTCTTGGCTGCGGATTTTTCTCTTTCAGCACTTTGAAGCCATCATGGCACACCCTTCTGGCCTACAAAGTTTCTGCTGAAAAATCAACTGATAGCCTTATGGAATTTCCTTTGTATGTAACTGTGTTCTTTTCTCCCACTCTCTTGAAAATTCTTTCTTTGTCACTGTTTTTTGCCATTTTAATTATTATGTGTCTTGGTGTGAACCTCCTTGAGTTGAATTTGTTGGGTAATCTCTATGCCTCTTGAATCTAGTTCTGTTTCCCTTCCCAGGTTTGGGAAGTTTTCAGCTATTATTTCTTCAAATACATTTTCTGCCCCCCTTTCTCTCTCTTCTTCTGAGATACCTATAATGTGAAATAAATTCACTTGACAGGGTCTCTGAGTTCTCTAAGTCTATTCTCCTTGTGTCATATTTGTCTCTCAACTGTTCAGCCTGATTGTTTTCCATTGCTATCCTCCAGGTCACTGATACGTTTCTCTGCTTCTGTAGCCTACTATTTTTCTATCTGTTGTATTTTTTTTATACAAAGATTTTATTTATTTATTTATTTATTTATTTATTTGAGACACAGAGAGTCAGAGACATAGAAAGAAGGAGGAGACGCAGGATCCATACAGGGAGCCCGATGTGGGACTCGATCCAGGGACTCCAGGATCATGCCCTGAGCCAAAGGTAGACACTCAATCACTGAGCCACTCAGGCATCCCCTGTTGTATTTTTAATTTCATTTATTGAGTTCTGCATCTCTGATATGTTATTTTTACCTCTTTGTCAAGGATGTAAAAGTTATCCTCTAGACCCTTCTCTGAAGTCCAGTGAGCATTTTTATGATCATTATTTTAAATTTTGTAACAGGCATATTGCTTATTTCTCTTTCATTTAGATCTCCTGCTGTGATTTTTTTCATGTTCTTTCATTTGGGACATATTTCTGTCTCCTTATTTTGTCTACCTCTCTGTGTCTGTTTCTCTATGTTAGGAAAGTTAGCTATGTCTTGTGCTCTTTACTAGTGGCTTTATGAAGAAGTGGTCTTGTAGTGCCCTATAGTGCAGTGTTTCCTGGTCCCCAGAACCTGGCACTGCAAGGGATTTTCCTATGCATGTATATTGCATCCTGCTAATGCGTTCAAGTTGCTTTTTTTCTCAGTCCAGATGTATGCACTAACTCTTTGCCTGTTGTGGTCTGTGCTTGCTCTCTGCAATGTTAGTGAGAGCCAGTCAGGCTGGCTTTCAAGGGCCTGACAGTAGAAATGCTCAGTGGCAGGGTGGTGCTATTAGCAGAATTTGCACTGAGCTGCTAGTCCTGGGCTGATCCCCTGAAGCATGGTGGCTGTGGAGGCATGGCAATGCAGAGGTGTTAGCTCTGCTGGGTACACACGGTATTAAGAAAAAATAAAAAGAAATAAGTAATAAAAAATAAAAGAAAAATTGCACTGAGCCCAGGGCTGAGGCCAGCAGGCTTGGAGTGGGTAAATCCTCAGGAGAACTCCTGGGCAGTTTGTACTGCTAGCAGGTTAGATAGCAAATGTTTATGCAGTGCCACCTCCTCCAAGTGGCTCTGTGTATGTTGTGGAATTGGAGAGAAAAATGGTGCCTACCAGATCCTTTGTTCCTAAAGAAGTCCCCCAATACACTTCAAATACAGTGTAAACATATCTCCCTCCCATTGTGCAAGCTATTGCTTCTATACTGCCTCTTCTTGGGCAACAGCTCTCTTCAAGAGCAGGGACCTAACTATCACTTGCTCTCCTTGCTCATCCAGTGATGAGTCAGATGACTCTTACGCCTCCATGCTCCAAGTCCTGCTGGTTATACAAACTCAAAATTTAGCCCCTTTGGTCTTCAAGGCCAGATATTATGGGAATTCATTTTCCTCTGTGGGCTCCCTGGCGTTTTATTTTCTTTGCACACATAGCTCCCTCCTTCCTGCAGGCAGCTCCTGGCCACCGTTTCTACCCTTCCTAATCTCTCTGATACAGCTTCTTTTCTATATTTAGTAGTGGAGTTTGTTCTACCAGTCTTCATGTCCAGTTTATTGACTTGGACATGAGTGATAACTGGTTGTGAACACGGACAGGGTGAGCTTAGGGTCCTCCTACTCTACCATCTTCTGGCACATCTTATTTAATGTCTTTTAGTCTCTGGATGCCTTTAAGACACTTTCTGTATCACTGATTTTGAAAACTTTGATTATAATGTACTTTTTTTGTAGTTTTCTTTTTTGTGTGCTTAGTATTCATTGAGATGATTGAATTTATGGGCTTATATCACTTTTATCAAATGTGAACAAATTTCAGTATGATTTATTTTAAATTTTTTTCTGTCCTTGTTTCCATTGAGCACTCCATTTCTGTATATCATAGAATGCTTGAAGTTTTCCCACAGCTTACAAATGATCTGTTCATTTATTTCTATTTCTAATAGTTTTTATAGCTATGCCTTTAAGTTTACTAATATTTTCTTCCATGTTGTCTAATATGCCATTATTCATATCTAGGGTATTTTCCATCTCACATATGTTAGGTTTAATTTCTATAATTTTGATTAAGCTTCATCAAACATCTTCCAAGCCTGGAGTAAACATTTGAATTTTTCCTCTAGCTTCTTAAATATGGGGCATAGAATTATAATAACTGCTTAAAGCACATTATCTGCTAATTCTGTCATCTGTATCTTTTGGGGAGATAGTTTGGATTGATTGTTTTACTTTTTTTTTATTGCCACCAGTCTTCCACCTACCACTCTGCTCCTTGCATAGTTCTAATATTTGATTGGTTTTCATACATTGTAAACTTTACTATTATAATACTATTGAGATATTTTTTCTAACATTTTTAGTCAGACTTTTTAGTCAGACATATTTTTAGTTTACTTTTAAGTCTTGACTTTAGTTTCTGTCATTGTCAGAATAGGACAGTGTTTAGTCTTGGGCTGATTTTGCTCTACTATTGAGGCAACACAATTCTTATGATTCTACCCAATGCTCACTGGATTATGAGGTATTTACATTTTGGCAAGTAAAACTATCATCAGACCTAAGTCAGCTCTGGGGACTATTTTCCTAGTTGGTTCTTTCCCTAACCTTGACATGAATGTTAGGATATACATTCTGAATATTTGGGAGAGCCCTCTCACTCTTGTTCTCTCTCTTTCAGCTCTCTTCTTTGCGATATTCTGACCTATGTACTCTATGTATTCTTGACCCCCCCACCCATCCAGCTTTGGCTCATCAATTCTCAATTCAGAAAGACCAATAGGTTCTGTCTAGGTTCTTTCTTCTTGCCCACAAACCAGGAAACTCTCTCCAGGCACTTGGCTTAAGATTTCATAGGGTTTACTTCATTTGTTTCCATTATCTCAAGGATCTCTTCTATTCACTGTTTTATATCCAGTGTCTTGAAAAACATTGTTTCATATATTTCCTCAGGTTTTTAGTTGTTTTAGGTAGGAAAGCAATTGTATCTTGGGTGAAAATAGAGACCCATGTGTCTTTTAAAAATTTAAGTGAGAAGTAAAATGGTAGAGTAAGTAAATCCAGAAGTCTATTGTTCCAAAAAAAAATCAATGAAAAAAAAACTTAAAAATTGTCTGGATCAACATTTTAGGAGCTCTGGAAACTAACTAAAAGCTTGCATAAACCAGGGAGTACTTGCTCAAGAAAACCCAACTTGATATAAATAAGTACAGTGAGCTTTGTGATATTTTAAACTATTCTCTACCTCAGTGGTACCCTTGAAAATAACATTCTGAATTCTGGCACCACAAGGAGCAGAATGGACTTTATTAGCAAAAAGTTGTAATGGTTTTGATCTATCTGTTGCCTCCTTGGTAGGTCAGCTTAAAAAGCTTTCCTTTATCTTGCCTAACACAGGATTATCTGTAGAGATTACCCAGGGTGCATTTGTCAAAAATGTTTATAGGCAAAGATACTTAGTATTGCTGCCAGAAACAATAGATAACAGTTAAGTTAATCAATACAATTAAAAACAGTTGGGAGGAGAGATTGAGAAATGAGATGTTTTGGAGAATAAGAAATCAGAAAAACTCTGACATATTGTTGAAAATACACATGCTCAGTTCTATGCATACACTCCAAAAAGACCTGAGGAGGTTCTGAGCTCTCAGTTCTGTTTATTTTTCTGGCTTGGTTCAAAAAGGAAGGGAAGGTTAAGGAAAGGTTGTAAATTATGTGGTTGAATGTGGAAGACACACACATAGGAGCCGCTGCACAAGACTGGGTGGTTTTCTAGGCTCTACACCTTTAGGAAAATCCATGTCCCATCACTAGCTGGCTACAAAGCTAATGGAACAGAGACTTTAGTGGCCACATATGACAAAACCTACAGATTTTACAAAGTTAACTCAAAAAGTCACTAAACAAGCAACTAGCAATAACCTACAAAAAGCAGCAGATGCAAATCTATGGAAAGAGGGGGTGGAAATCTGATTACCAGAGTTGCTGTATCATAGTATTCAAAATGTCCAGTGTTCAATAACTAGAAGTTATGCAAAGAAATGAGAAAGTTTTACTCATACAAAGAAAAAGAAAGTTGATCATCAGAAACTGTTTTTGAAGAAGTACAGACATTGGACTGACTAGGCAAAGACTTGAAATCAGGTATTTTAAATTACATTTAGCTTAAGGAAACCATTTGCAAAGAACTAAAGGAAATTATGAGAATGATATCTCAAATAGAATATATTAGTAAATGGAAAAATTTTTAAGGAAGAAAATAAGTATTTTGGTATAGAAAATTAGAGTGACTGAAGTGAAAAACTCTCTAGAGGGGCTCAACAACAGATTTTATCAGCTAGACGGAAGGATCAGTGAACTTAAAGATAGGTCAATTGAAATTGTCCAGTCTGAGGAATAGAAAGAAAAAAGAAGAAAGAAAAATGGTCAGAACCTAAAAGACCTATGAGATACTATCAAGCATACCAACATATGCATAGTAGGAGGCCTAAAAGGAGAGGAAAGAAAGGGGAAGAGAGAGTATTTGAAGAAATAATGAGTAAAATCATCCTAGAATTGATGATAAATTTGAATCTTCATATCTGAGAGTCTCAGTGAACTCCAAGTAGATCCACACTAAGATGCATTATAATGAAACTGTGGAAAGGCAAAGAATATTGAAAACAGCAAGAGAAGTGACTCATTATAAATCAAAAGGCTCCTTAATAAGATTAGCATATAATTTCTTATCAGAAACCACAGAGGCTAGAAGACATCAATATGATATATTCACAGTGCTGGAAAAAAAAGTGTCAACCAAGAATTCCATCCAGCAAAATTATCTTTCAAAGATGGGCAATTAAGACATTTCAAAGTAAATAAAAACTGAGAGTTCATTGCTAGTATACAGTAACTTGACGGGAGACTAAGAAACAAAGAATACTAGTAATGCACGTGAAATTATAAAAGTTGTATTAATGTATTTTTGTTTGTACTCCTTTTTTCCTTATATATAAATGATAGCTACATGAAATTATTATTATAAATCTATGTCAATGTTCTCACAATGTATAAGGATATAATTTGTGACAAGAATAACATAAGGAGGGGATGGGACTATATAGGAAATTTTTGTAGTAGGTATTGAATTTTAAGTTAAGATTGTAATAAATTAATATTGTTATAAAGATGTTAATTATAATACCTAGAGCATCTACTAAGAAAATAACTCAGAAATATGTAATAAAAGAAATAAAAATGTAATTTAAATGATACACTAGAAAATATTTGACAGAACATAAGACAGTGTTGGAGGAATTGAGGAACAAAACTGATATGACATCTAGAAAACAAATAGCAAATCAGGAATGATGTTAAATGCAAATGGATTAAACTCTCCAATTAAAAGGTAGAGATGAGTAAATGGATTAAAAAAGTCATGTTTCAACTGCATGCTGCCTTTAAGAGATGCACTTTAGATTTAGATATACAAATAGGCTGAAAATAAAAGTATGGAAAATACACTTATGAAAAAAAGTGTCTAAAAGTCATCTGGAGTAGCTATACTAATATCATACAAATGACTTTAAGTCAGAAATTTAAGTCATTTAAGTCAGAAATGAGGGACAAAGAAGGATATTAGATAATGGTAAGGGGGCAATTCATCAAAAAGATACAACAGTTATAAACAATTAGGAAGCTAACAACAGAGCTACAAAATATCTGAAGTCAAAACTGACAAAATTGCAGGGAGTAATAGTTTACCAATAATAGTTGGAGGCTTCAGTATCCAATTTTCAATAATGGATAGAACAAATTGACAGAAAGTCAGCAAGAAAATAAGAAGGTAGATGAACCACATTATAAACCTACTAGACCCCAACAGACATTCAGACATGCTTCTGAAGTACACATGGAACTTTGTATATACGCAAGATAATTGAAAACATATATTCACATAAAACTTGTACATGAATGTTCAGTATTATTATATAGCATAATCAAAAAGTGGAACCACCCAAATATCTATAAATTGATCAATGAATAAACAAATAGTAGTACATTTGTACAATGGAATATTATTTGTCCATAAAAAGGAGTGAAGTACTGCTAAATGTTACAGCATGGATGAATCTTGAAAATATTATGCTGTGTGAAAGAATCCAGACATAAAAATCCACAGTATATGATTCCATTTATATGAAATGTCCTGAAAAGGCATATCCATAGGGACAGAGAGTAGATTAGTGGTTGTCACAGGCAACTGTAAGGAACAAATGGGATGGCAAACTTAAGTTTCTCTTGGGGGGGGTGACAAAAATATGAAAATACACAGTAGTGATGGTTGTATATCACTGTGAAAAATCTCCAAAGATTATACTCTATAATGCCTGAATGTGAATATTATGTTCTTATGAATTTTATCTCAACAAAAAATTAATTTAAAAACTTAAGCAAAAAAAAAGAATAATCTTTTATATTTGCATTTTTTGATAGTTATTATCTCTTTGTGTAGATCTGAGTTTCTGACTGTTTTCATTTCCCGTTTTCCAGGGAATGTTTTTATTCTCTAGTACAGTTCTGCTGGAGATGAACTAACTTAAGAACTTTAAAAAATATTTTGTCATCATATTTGAAGGACGTTTTCATTGGATTTAAGATTCTGGGATAACAATGTGAATTCAGCATTTTAGAGCTATTATCTGGTCTTTATTTTTCTAATATGAAGCTAGCTGTAATTTATTTTGCTCTTTTTTCTGGATATTATGTATCTTTTTTCCTAAGACTATTTTTAAGATTGTATCTTTATTTTTTGTTTTCACTGGTATGATTATGATATGCCTAGATAAGTTTCTCTTTGTGTTTACCCTTTTTGGGATTTTGGAGGTTCTTGGTTCTGTTACTTATTTTTCCTAAACTTGACAGATTTTTGGCTATTATTTTTCAGGTATATATTCTTAGCATTTTATATTTCTTATCCTTCTGAGACTTTAATAAAGAGAATTAAGCAGATGACTGTTTTTCTACATTTCACTTAACATGTTTGTTTATATCAAATTCTTTCTGTTCTTCCTACTAGATTATTTGTATTGATACATCTTTAAATTAACTGACTCTTTCTTCTTTTCCCAAATATGCTAGTAAGAATTTCCATTAGATTTTTCATTTCAATGATCATACACTTTAATTCTGGTATTTTCATTTTAATCTTTTTAATGGTTTCCATTTCTTTGCTGAGATTGCTTACATGAACGTTTATCTCAGATACTTTTAAGTCCTGAACATCTTTTATACAGTTGATTTAAAATCCCTATTGGCTGTTTATACCATTTGATTCTTTTGAATATCTGTTTCTTTTTTTTAAGATTTTATTTATTTATTCATGAGAGACACAGAGAGAATAAGAGAGAGGGAGAGAGAGGCAGAGACACAGCCAGAGGGAGGAGCAGGCTCCATGCAGGGAGCCTGATGTGGGACTTGATCCTGGGTCTCCAGGATCAGGCCCTGGGCCAAAGGCGGCACTAAACCGCTGAGCCACCCGGGCTGCCCCTGAATATCTGTTTCTATTGAATGCTTCCTCTCTTGACTCTAGGCATATTTTTTTTGTTGTTTCTTTGTAAGTCTAGTAATATTTTATTCTAAATTGAACATTGTGTATATGATGTTTTAGAGAATTTGAATTCTGCTATTTTCCTCTGTTCAGTGCTGATTTTTGTTCTAGCCACTTCATTGGGCTGGATTTAAACTCCAAACAGTTTATTCCATGTTGTGTTCAACTAGTAAAATATCCTTTCAGACTTTTTAAGTTCTGTTTTTAACAAGTTTCTTGATGTTTTCCCCATGAATGTGTATTCCAATGAGTATTGGTCAAACTTTATATTCAGATATAGGTGCTTACCCCACTCTGTGGTGCCATTCTTCATATAATTTTCTTCCTAACACTCCAGGGGTTTTGCCAGCCCTAGTTTCTTCCTCTGATTCCTCAATCTATAAGACTACAACTTTCTTCTACTCTATACCATATATACTGACAAGTGGCCTTGAGTGAAAACTCACATATACAAATCTACCCTAGTGGACGTTGCTCTCCAAGAGTCAATTCCTATAAAGTTTCTGGCTGCTCTTGATTACTTTATTAGTTTTTCAAGGATGCTGTAATGAAGTACCATAAACTGGGTGGCTTAACCAATAGAAATATATTGTTTCATAGTTCTGGAGGCTAGAAGTGTGAGATCAATGTGTTAGCAGGGTTGGTTCCTTCTGAGGGATGTAAGGAAGAATCTCTTCCATGCTTCCCTCCCAGCTTCTGGTGGTTTGCTGGCAATATATGGCATTGCTTGGCTTGTGGGTGAATCAAACTGTGCCTTTATCTTCATATGGTGTTCTCCCTTTGTGTGGGTTTCTATCCAAATTTCTGGTTTTTGTAAGGACACCAACTAGTCCTATACGATTAGGGTCTATCTTTATGACCTCATATTAACTTGATTATCTCTTAAGGTAATGTAACTAGCATAGGGTTACCTCCTGAGATATTGGGGGTTCAGGACTTCAAATAATCATTTTTGGGGGAGGCACAATTCAGCTCATAACAGTCACTCTCCATTGCCTTCCACTAGTTGTTTTTAAGATGTTTTGTCCAGGTTTTATAATTATTTTTCCCCCATTTTTGAAATCTCTTCACCCCCCTCCTCTTTGGTGAACATTAGTTTATTATTACATTTTTGCTGTTGTTTGGTTGGTCAGTTGGTTGTTGTTTTTTTTTTTTTAATTTCACATATAAATAAAATCATATGGTATTTGTTTTTCTCTGTCTGACTTATTTCACTTAGCATAATGTCCTCTAGGTCCATCCAAGTTGTTGCAAATAGCAAGATCTCATTCCTTTTTTGGCTGAGTAATATTCCATGGTATGTATGTATGTATGTATGTATGTATGTATGTATGTATATATACACACACCACATTTTCTTTGTCCATTCATCTATCATTGGACACTTGGGTTGCTTCCATGTCTTAGCTATTGTAAATAATGCTGCAGTAAACATAGGGGTGCATATGCCTTTTCAAATTAGTGTTTTCATTTTCTTTTTATAAATATCCGGTAATAGAATTACTGGATCATATGATATTTCTATTTTTAATTTTTTGAGGAACATTCATACTAGTTAGCATAGTGGCTGTACCAGTTTGCAGTCCCACCACCAGTGCACGAGGGTTTCTTTTTTTTAATAAATTAATTTTTATTGGTGTTCAATTTACCAACATACAGAACAACACCCAGTGCTCATCCCGTCAAGTGTCCCCTTCAGTGCCCGTCACCCATTCACCTCCATCCCCCGCCCTCCTCCCCTTCCACCACCCCTAGTTCATTTCCCAGAGTTAGGAGTCTTTATGTTCTGTCTCCCTTTCTGATATTTCCCACACATTTCTTCTCCCTTCCCTTATATTCCCTTTCACTATTATTCATATTCCCCAAATGAATGAGAACATACACTGTCCTTCTCCGATTGACTTACTTCACTCAGCATAATACCCTCCAGTTCCATCCACGTTGAAGCAAATGGTGGGTATTTGTTGTTTCTCATGGCTGAGTAATATTCCATTGTATACATAAACCACATCTTCTTTATCCATTCATCTTTCGATGGACACCGAGGCTCCTTCCACAGTTTGGCTACTGTGGACATGGCTGCTAGAAACATCGGGGTTCAGGTGTCCCGGCGTTTCATTGCATCTGAATCTTTGGGGTAAATCCCCAGCAGTGCAATTGCTGGGTCGTAGGGCAGGTCTATTTTTAACTCTTTGAGGAACCTCCACACAGTTTTCCAGAGTGGCTGCACCAGTTCACATTCCCACCAACAGTGTAAGAGGGTTCCCTTTTCTCCGCATCCTCTCCAACATTTGTTGTTTCCTGCCTTATTAATTTTCCCCATTCTCACTGGTGTGAGGTGGTATCTCATTGTGGTTTTGATTTGTATTTCCCTGATGGCAAGTGATGCAGAGCATTTTCTCATGTGCATGTTGGCCATGTCTATGTCTTCCTCTGTGAGATTTCTCTTCATGTCTTTTGCCCATTTCATGATTGGATTGTTTGTTTCTTTGGTGTTGAGTTTAAGAAGTTCTTTATAGATTTTGGAAACTAGCCCTTTATCTGATATGTTATTTGCAAATATCTTCTCCCATTCTGTAGGTTGTCTTTTAGTTTTGTTGACTGTATCCTTTGCTGTGCAAAAGCTTCTTATCTTGATGAAGTCCCAATAGTTCATTTTTGCTTTTGTTTCTTTTGCTTTCGTGGATGTATCTTGCAAGAAGTTACTGTGGCCGAGTTCAAAAAGAGTGTTGCCTGTGTTCTCCTCTAGGATTTTGATGGAATCTTGTCTCACATTTAGATCTTTCATCCATTTTGAGTTTATCTTTGTGTATGGTGCAAGAGAGTGGTCTAGTTTCATTCTTCTGCATGTGGATGTCCAATTTTCCCAGCACCATTTATTGAAGAGACTGTCTTTCTTCCAGTGGATAGTCTTTCCTCCTTTATCGAATATTAGTTGACCATAAAGTTCAGGGTCCACTTCTGGGTTCTCTATTCTGTTCCATTGATCTATGTGTCTGTTTTTGTGCCAGTACCACACTGTTTTGATGACCACAGCTTTGTAGTACAACCTGAAATCTGGCATTGTGATGCCCCCAGATATGGTTTTCTTTTTTAATTTTTTTAATTTATTTATGATAGTCACACAGAGAGAGAAAGAGGCAGAGACACAGGCAGAGGGAGAAGCAGGCTCCATGCACCGGGAGCCCGACGTGGGACTCGATCCCGGGTCTCCAGGATCACGCCCTGGGCCAAAGGCAGAGGCCAAACCGCTGCGCCACCCAGGGATCCCTGGTTTTCTTTTTTAAAATTCCCCTGGCTATTCGGGGTCTTTTCTGATTCCACACAAATCTTAAAATAATTTGTTCTAAGTCTCTGAAGAAAGTCCATGGTATTTTGATAGGGATTGCATTAAACGTGTAAATTGCCCTGGGTAACACTGACATTTTCACAATATTCTGCCAATCCATGAGCATGGAATATTTTTCCATATCTTTGTGTCTTCCTCAATTTCTTTCAGAAGTGTTCTATAGTTTTTAGGGTATAGATCCGTTACCTCTGTGGTTAGGTTTATTCCTAGGTATCTTATGCTTTTGGGTGCAACTGTAAATGGGATTGACTCCTTAATTTCTCTTTCTTCAGTCTCATTGTTAGTGTATAGGAATGCCATTGATTTCTGGGCATTGATTTTGTATCCTGCCACGCTACCAAATTGCTGTATGAGTTCTAGCAATCTTGGGGTGGAGGCTTTTGGGTTTTGCAAGTAGAGTATCATGTCATCGGCGAAGAGGGAGAGAGACTTCTTCTTTGCCAAGTTGAATGCCTTTAATTTCTTTTTGTTGTCTGATTGCTGATGCTAGGACTTCCAATACTATGTTGAATAGCAGTGGTGAGAGTGGACATCCCTGTCTTGTTCCTGATCTTAGGGGAAAGGCTCCCAGTGCTTCCCCATTGAGAATGATATTTGCTGTGGGCTTTTCGTAGATGGCTTTTAAGATGTCGAGGAAAGTTCCCTCTATCCCTACATTCTGAAGAGTTTTGATCAGGAATGGATGCTGTATTTTGTCAAATGCTTTCTCTGCATCTAATGAGAGGATCATATGGTTCTTGGTTTTTCTCTTGCTGATATGATGAATCACATTGATTTTTTACAAGTGTTGAACCAGCCTTGTGTCCCGGGGATAAATCCTACTTGGTCATGGTGAATAATTTTCTTAATGTGTTGTTGGATCCTATTGGCTAGTATCTTGTTGAGAATTTTTGCATCCATGTTCATCAGGGATATTGGTCTGTAATTCTCCTTTTTGGTGGGGTCTTTGTCTGGTTTTGGAATTAAGGTGATGCTGGCCTCATAGAATGAATTTGGAAGTACTCCGTCTCTTTCTATCTTTCCAAACAGCTTTAGTAGAATAGGTATGGTTTCTTCTTTAAACGTTTGATAGAATTCCCCTGGGAAGCCATCTGGCCCTGGACTCTTGTGTCTTGGGAGGTTTTTGATGACTGCTTCAATTTCCTCCCTGGTTATCGGCCTGTTCAGGTTTTCTATTTCTTCCTGTTCCAGTTTTGGTAGTTTGTGGCTTTCCAGGAATGCATCCATTTCTTCTAGATTGCCTAATTTATTGGCGTAGAGCTGTTCATAATATGTTTTTAAAATCGTTTGTATTTCCTTGGTGTTGGTAGTGATCTCTCCCTTCTCATTCATGATTTTATTAATTTGAGTCTTCTCTCTCTTCTTTTTAATAAGGTTGGCTAATGGTTTATCTATCTTATTAATTCTTTCAAAGAACCAACTCCTGGTTCTATTGATCTGTTCCACAGTTCTTCTGGTCTCAAATTCGTTGAGTTCTGCTCAAATTTTAATTAACTCTCTTCTTCTGCTGGGTGTCAGGTCGATTTGCTCTTTTTTCTCTAGCTCCTTTATGTGTAAGGTTAGCTTTTGTATTTGAGTTCTTTCCAGTTTTTGAATCGATGCTTGTATTGCGATGTATTTCCCCCTCAGGACTGCTTTTGCTGCATCCCAAAGATTTTGAACAGTTGTATCTTCATTCTCATTAGTTTCCATGAACCTTTTTAATTCTTCCTTAATTTCCTGGTTGACCCTTTTATCTTTTAGCAGGATGGTCCTTAACCTCCACATGTTTGAGGTCCTTCCAAACTTCTTCTTGTGATTTAGTTATAATTTCAAGGCGTTATGGTCTTAGAATATGCAGGGGACGATCCCAATCTTTTGGTATCGGTTCAGACCCGATTTGTGACCCAGTATGTGGTCTATTCTGGAGAAAGTTCCATGTGCACTTGAGAAGAATGTGTATTCAGTTGAGTTTGGATGTAAAGTTCTGTAGATATCTGTGAAATCTATCTGGTCCAGTGTATCATTTAAAGCTCTCGTTTCTTTGGAGATGTTGTGCTTAGAAGACCTATCGAGGGTAGAAAGAGCTAGATTGAAGTCACCAAGTATAAGTGTATTATTATCTAAGTATTTCTTCACTTTGGTTAATAATTCATTTAAGTATTTGTCTGCTCCCACATTCGGGGCATATATATTGAGGATTGTTAAGTCCTCTTGTTGGATAGATCCTTTAAGTATGATATAGTGTCCCTCTTCATCTCTCACTACAGTCTTCGGGGTAAATTTTAGTTTATCTGATATAAGGATGGCTACCCCTGCTTTCTTTTGAGAAACATTTGAATGGTAAATGGTTCTCCAACCTTTTATTTTCAGGTTGTAGGTGTCCTTCTGTCTAAAATGAGTCTCTTGTAGACAGCAAATAGATGGGTCCTGCTTTTTTATCCAGTCTGAAACCCTGCGCCTTTTGATGGGGTCATTAAGCCCGTTCACGTTCAGAGTTACTATTGACAGATATGAGTTTAGTGTCATCATGATATCTATTCAGTCCTTGTTTGTGTGGATTGTTCCACTGAACTTCTTCTTAAAGGGGAATTTTAAGAGTCCCCCTTAAAATTTCTTGCAGAGCTGGTTTGGAGGTCACATATTCTTTCAGTTCCTGCCTGTCTTGGAAGCTCTTTATCTCCCCTTCCATTTTGAATGAGAGCCTTGCTGGATAAAGTATTCTTGGTTGCATGTTCTTTTCATTTAGGACCCTGAATATATCCTGCCAGCCCTTTCTGGCCTGCCACGTCTCTGTGGAGAGGTCTGCTGTTACCCTAATATTCCTCCCCATGAAAGTCAGGGACTTCTTGTCTCTTGCTGCTTTAAGGATCTTCTCTTTATCTTTGGAATTTGCAAGCTTCACTATTAGATGTCGAGGTGTTGAACGGTTTTTATTGATTTTAGGGGGGGATCTCTCTATTTCCTGGATCTGAATGCCTGTTTCTCTTCCCAGATTGGGAAAGTTTTCAGCTAGGATTTGTTCAAATACATATTCTGGCCCTCTGTCCCTTTCGGCGCCCTCGGGAACCCCAATTAAATGTAGGTTTTTCTTCCTTAGGCTGTCATTTATTTCCCTTAATCTGTCTTCATGGTCTTTTAAATGTCTGCCTCTTTTTTCCTCAGTTTCCCTCTTTGCCATTAACTTGTCTTCTTTTTTTTTTTTAATAAATTAATTTTTATTGGTGTTCAATTTACCAACATACAGAATAACACCCAGTGCTCATCCCGTCAAGTGTTCCCCTCCGTGCCCGTCACCCATTCACCCCCACCCCCCGCCCTCCTCCCCTTCCACCACCCCTAGTTCATTTCCCAGAGTTAGAAGTCTTTATGTTCTGTCTCCCTTTCTGATATTTCCCACACATTTCTTCTCCCTTCCCTTATATTCCCTTTCGCTATTATTCATATTCCCCAAATGAATGAGAACATACACTGTTTGTCCTTCTCCGGTTACTGTGGCCAAGTTCAAAAAGGGTGTTGCCTGAGTTCTTCTCTGGGATTTTGATGGAATCTTGTCTCACATTTAGATCTTTCATCTATTTTGAGTTTATCTTTGTGTATGGTGCAAGAGAGTGGTCCAGTTTCATTCTTCTGCATGTGGATGTCCAATTTTCCCAGCACCATTTATTGAAGAGACTGTCTTTCTTCTAGTGGATCGTCTTTCCTCCTTTATCGTATATTAGTTGAGCATAAAGTTCAGGGTCCACTTCTGGGTTCTCTGTTCTGTTCCATTGATCTATATGTCTGTTTTTGTGCCAGTACCACACTGTCTTGATGAACACAGCTTTGTAGTACAACCTGAAATCTGGCATTGTGATGCCCCCAGATATGGTTTTCTTTTTTTAAAATTCCCCTGGCTGTTTGGGGTCTTTTCTGATTCCACACAAATCTTAAAATAATTTGTTCTAAGTCTCTGAAGAAAGTCCATGGTATTTTGATAGGGATTGCATTATACGTGTAAATTGCCCTGGGTAACATTGACATTTTCACAATATTAATTCTGCCAATCCATGAGCATGGAATATTTTTCCATCTCTTTGTGTCTTCCTCAATTTCTTTCAGAAGTGTTCTGTAGTTTTTAGGGTATATTTTGAGAACCATTTGAATGGTAAATGGTTCTCCAACCTTTTATTTTCAGGTTGTAGGTGTCCTTCTGTCTAAAATGAGTCTCTTGTAGACAGCAAATAGATGGGTCCTGTTTTTTTATCCAGTCTGAAACTCTGCGCCTTTTGATGGGGTCATTAAGCCCATTCACATTCAGAGTTACTTGAACTTCTTCTTAAAGGGGAGTTTTAAGAGTCCCCCTTAAAATTTCTTGCAGAGCTGGTTTGGAGGTCACATATTCTTTCAGTTCCTGCCTGTCTTGGAAGCTCTTTATCTCTCCTTCCATTTTGAATGAGAGCCTTGCTGGATAAAGTATTCTTGGTTGCATGTTCTTCTCATTTAGGACCCTGAATATATCCTGCCAGCCCTTTCTGGCCTGCCAGGTCTCTGTGGAGAGGTCTGCTGTTACCCTAATATTCCTCCCCATGAAAGTCAGGGACTTCTTGTCTCTTGCTGCTTTAAGGATCTTCTCTTTATCTTTGGAATTTGCAAGCTTCACTATTAGATGTCGAGGTGTTGAACGGTTTTTATTGATTTTAGGGGGGGATCTCTCTATTTCCTGGATCTGAATGCCTGTTTCCCTTCCCAGATTGGGAAAGTTTTCAGCTAGGATTTGTTCAAATACATATTCTGGCCCTCTGTCCCTTTCGGCGCCCTCGGGAACCCCAATTAAACGTAGGTTTTTCTTCCTTAGAGTGTCATTTATTTGCCTTAATCTGTCTTCATGGTTCTTTAATTGTTTATCTCTTTTTTCCTCAGTTTCCCTCTTTGCCATTAACTTGTCTTCTATGTCACTCACTCGTTCTTCCACCTCGTTAACACGAGGGTTTCTTTTACTACACATCCTCTCTAGCACTTGTTTCTTGAGTTTTTTATTCTAACCATTCTGACAGGTATAATATTATATCTTATGGTTTTCATTTGTACTTCCCATATGATGAGTGATGTTAAGCATCTTTTCATGTGTCTATCGGCCATTCATATATCTTCTTTGGAAAAATACCTATTAAGGTACTCTGCCCATTTTTAAAATTGGATTATTGTTGAAGTATTTTTTTTGGTAGTGAGTTGTGTACATTCTTTATTTTGGATATTAATCCCTTCCTGAGTATATAATTTTCAAATATCCCTTTCCATTCAATAGTTTAACTTTTCATTTTGTTGTTGATGGTTTCTTTTGCTGTCGGGTTTTATAATTGCTCTCTGGGGATAGTTTGCCATTATTGGAAATGAGAACTGTGTGAAAATTTTTGTTGGTAGGTAGACATTGTGGATGGCATATGTTAGACAGTTTAGTTTATCTTGTCTTCGTTTATACAGTGCTAGTTTTGTTTTGGCAGACAGTTAAATACTGACTGTCCTTAAAACTTTCAGATTTGGTTTTATACATTTCTGGATAGGACTCTCTCTAATTTGTTCTTATGGTAGGCCATGGCCCTTAATGTAGGCAAAGGGTCTGCGGATTGTGGCTCATGGGGCTAATCTGACCCAAAAACTTTTTTTGGAAGGCCCATAAGCTAAATGTTTTTTACATTTTTAAGGAGTTGAAGAAGGAGGAGGAGAAGAAACAAAGATGACTGTATGTAGCCTGCAATCTCTAAAATATTTAGTATCTAATTCTTTACAGAAAATATTTGACCCCTGCTCTAAGGCTTGCTCCTTGCTTCTAAATTATAGACTTTTTAGAGTCACAAATAAATAAAGAGTGCTCAGTGAGGTGTTTCCACCTAGGTTGGGTTGGAACTTCATCTCCTAGTACCATATTACCTTGATTTCTCCCTTCAACTTTTTTTTCCTGTAGCAGCCACTTTGAGAGGTCTCATGGAATCTCACATTGTGCAAGCTCAGTCCAGCTCTGACTAAGAACTAAAGGGGAGCCTCCCTCCAGATTTTGGGGCTGCATTATCTGTACAATTTGTTCCCCCTTTATAACCTTGCCTGCAAATTCAAGCTACTGCAACTGCCATAAACTTTCATCTCTACTTCCTCAGCTGTAAGACCTTTGTTCTGCTTTGACTCTACTTCCGTACATATTCACCTGACAACTGTTGTGAATATGGGCCCAACTAAAGTGTTTCCCCTCCTTCAAGGTTCACAGTTCTATTCTGCCTATTGTTTGTACCCATAAACAGTTGCTTCCTATATTTTGTTGAGTTTTATAGTTCTTTAGGATGGAATGGTAAGACCATTTCAATTCTACCTTGACCTCCTACAGTAAAATCTCAGGTATTAATTTTTAATATTTATGAAGGTACAAAAGATGAAATTTTGAACCTAAAAAGGCAAATAACTGGGACTAACAGTCCTTGTCTGAACATACACAAATACATATAAAGTAAGAAGTTTGAAATGGTATAACCTTAGTGAAAATGTATACTATAAAAACAATCTCCCTAGGATCACAGGGAAATGATAAGTACATATGTATGGCTCAGCTTGGCTTCTGGATGCTAAAAAGTCCTATCTGATTTATCTTAAGCCTGGGCCAATGAATCATAGGGGTGGTGCTTTGAATTTATAGGAGGTTCTTGTCCTGAGAGATGCCAAATTAAGAAATTAACATAAAGTTCAGTCCTGTGCTATTGATATTCTGGATATGACTAAGAGAATCCAATGTAAAACCATTCTTAAGATTTCTGGGAAGATGGTGGAGTAGGAGGATTCTAAGTTCATCTCATCCCATGTATACACCTAGGTAACAGCCACATCAATGAAACCAATCCATTGAAAACTGGCAGAACAGACTTTCCAGTTAATCATAGAGAAGAGGCCATATCGAAAAAACTACGAGAGAGTAGAGACATGCTAGGGAGTCAAACTCTGTGAGACTAGCCACCAAAGAGAGGAACACCACCAGCGTGGAGAAGGGATAGAAGCAGACTACACACCAGTCACTTCAGGCATAAGGGACCTGCACTGAGATGAGTCCCCATAACATTTGGTTTTGAAAACCAGTGGGGCTAACTTTGTGAGTATTTACAACCATTGGTGCTTAACTCTAGGTACTTTAAAAATCAGTGGGCTTGACTTGGGAGAGCCAGAGGGCAATAGGAAACTGAGTCTATGCCATTAGAGGGACAATCCTACTAATATACAGCATAGAAGTAGCAGTTTGAAAAGCACCTGGCATATATGTTAAGGAGATTTATTAATCTCAGAAGATGTTCTAGAGGGGTGGAGATCTTTAGGAGACCTCTGCAAGAACAAAAGAACTGGTGGCAGCCATTTCTCTCCCCCTCCTCCCAAGGCTAAATAGTTAAGACACCTGTGGAATCTAGTGCAAACACCCCCCCCACCTGTCTTGCTAATAACACCACATATCCCACCCCTATATTCTCCTACAGATTCACTGTATCCAACTTGCCCCACTTGGCAGGAGTGTTTCCAAAGCAGCTCCTGCCATGTTGCATCATGCCAGCAGACCTGACAGGGACCAGCTCCACTTCAAATGACTCCTGGGTAGAGGGGAAGATAATCACACACACCAGGTTCACTGCAGCCCCAGAAGCTTGACCATATAACCGGTAGTACAGAGAGAATGCCCTGCCTATCATTATACCTGCAGCCCTAGCACATGGACTGCAGGCAGGTATCTGATCTGACTGCCAGCCCTACCACTAACACCAGCCTCTCAAGGGACAACACACAGAAAGCCCTCTGTAGCTAAATGCAACTATAGCTCCAGCAAATGGGTCAAGGGCAAGCATTTGACCACTTACACTGCCCAACTACAAGCTCATAGTGACCCCATACTGACAGGGACCAAACCTGCTCACAATAGGCAAAGTGGGCCTTTGTAGTCAAATGGGCTGAATACAAACAAGGGTCAGTCACAATAATAGAGCACATGCAACCCACATAGGAAACCTGAAGCTTCTGGTTTTGATGAATAGGAGACATTGTGCTAGAGTGCACTACAGGAGTTCTTTATAAGGCCACTACTTTCAAGAACAGAAGACATAACTGACAACTGACTTTCCTGACATATAGGAACAAACACAGAGAGGTAAACAAAATGAAGAGACAGGGGAATATATCTCAAATTGGAGAAAAAAAGGACAAAACCACAGCAAAAGCCTTAAATGAAATGTAGACAAGCAATATGCCTGATAAAGAATTCAAAGAAATCATTATAAAGATACTTACTAGACTTGAGAAAAGAGTGGAGGACCTCAGTGAGACCTTCAACAAAGAAAGAAAATTTAAAAAGAACTAGTCAGATATGAAAAACTCAATAACTGAAATTAAAAGTATACTAAAAGGAATCCATAGTAGATTAGAAGAGGTGGAAGAAAGGATCAGTGAACTGGAAAACAGTAATGAAAAGAAGCCAAGGTGAACAGCAAAACTAAAAAGAGAATAATAAAAAAAAAATGGGAATAGTTTAAGGGACCTTACTGACACAATCAAGCCAGGAAGCACAGAAAGCTCCCAAAAAAATCAATCCAAGCAGGTCCACACCAACACATATAATAATTAGAATAGCAAATATCTCTCTCTCTCTAAAATAAATAAATAAATCTTTAAACTCTCTCTATATATAATGCATAAATAAATCTTTAAAAAGCAGGAGCATCTGGGTGGCTTAGTCAGTTAAATGTCTGATTCTTGATTTTGGCTCAGATCATGACCTCAGGATTGTGGGATCAAGCCCTGCATTAGGTTCCATTGCTCAGTAGGGAGTCTGCTGGAGATCCCCCTTCTCCCTTTCCCTTTGCCCTCCCCCTTTCTAAAATAAATAAATCTTTAAAAAGTAAAACAGCAAAAAGTGATAATGAGAGAATTTTAAAAACATCAAGAGAAAAGAAAATGGTTGCATATAAGGGAAACTCCATAAGGCTGTCAGCTGATTTTTTAGCAGAAACTTTGCAGACCATAAGAAAGTGACATGCTGAAAGGAAAAAGTACTCAGCAAGTCTGTCATTCAGAATAGATATAGAGTTTCCCAGACAAACTGAAGTTAAAGAAGTTCATCACCACCAAACCAGCCTTATAAGAAACATTAAAATGAATTCTTTGAGTAGAAAGGAAAGGCCATAATTAGGAGTAAGAAAATTGTGAAAGGAAAAAAATTTACAAGTAAATACAAGCATAATGAAAATAATACATTAATAACATAAAACTAGACAGAGGTTAAATCACAAAATCAGTAAAATCAGTTATATCTATAAACATCAGTCAAGGGATTCACAAAATAAAAGGATGTCAAGTATGACATCATATGCATTAAAAGTGTGTAGGAGAGTAAAAACTTAGTGCTTTTAGAATGGGCTCAAACTTAAGGAACCATCAACATAATATAGACTGCTATATGCATAAGATGTTATACATAAACCTAATGGTAACCACAAATCAAAAACCTGTAATAGGGTACTGTTACAAAAATAGACCCATAAATCAATGGAAGAGAATAAAAAGCACAGAAACAGACCCACAATTATATGATCAATTAATGCTCAACAAAGCAGGAAAGAGTATGCAGTGGAAAAAGTATAGTCTCTTCAACAAATGGTGTTGGGAAAACTGGACAGCTACATGCAGAAGAAAGAAACTGGACTACTTCCTTATATCATACACAAAAATAAACTCAAAGTGGATTAAGGACATAAATGTAAGACCATAAAAACCTAAAAATCCTAGAAGAGAGCATAGGCAGTAATTTTTCCAACATTTGTCATAGCAACATCTTTCTAGATATGTCTCCTGAAGCAAGGTTAAAAAAAAATACTATTGGGAAATACACCAAAATAAAAAGCTTCTGCACATTGAAGGAAACAACCAACAAAACTAAAAGACAACATATGAAATGGAAGAAGATATTTGCAAATGACACATCCAATGAAGTTAGTATCCAAAATCTATATATAAAGAGCTTATCAAATTCAATGCTCAAAAAGCAATCTAATTGCAAATAAACAGAAGACATGAACAGACATTTCTTCAAAGAAGGCATACAAATGGCCAATAGACACATGAAAAGATGCTTAACATCCCTCATTATCAGGGAAGTGCAAATCAAAACCACAATGAGATATCACCTTACACCTGTCAGAATGGTTAAATCAAAAACTCAAAAAACAACGTGTTGGCAAAGATGTGGAGAAAAAGGAATCTTGTGCCCTGCTGGTGGGAATGCAAACTGGTACAGCCATTGTGGAAGACAATATGAAGGTTCATCAGAAAGCTGAAAATAGAGTTATCCTATGATCCAGTAATCACACTACTGGTTGTTTACCCAAAGAATATGAAAACATTAATTTTAAGGAATGTATACATCCCTATGTTTATAGTAGCATTATTTACAATAACCAAACTATGGAAGCAGCCCAAGTGTCCATTGATAGATGAATAGATGAAGAGGATATGATACATATACATACAACGGAATATTATTCAGCCATAAAAAGTACAAAATCTTGCCGTTTAACACCATGCCTAGATTTAGAGTGTATTATGTTAAGTGAAATAAGCCGGTGAGAAAAAGACAAATACTATATGATCACACAATATGTGGAATGTAAACAAAACAAATGAACAAAGGGGAAAAAAAAAGACAAGACAAAAAACAGTCCCTTAACTATAGAGAATAAATAGTTACTAGGAGGGAGGTGAGGGGGGTAATGGGTGAAATAGGTGAAGGACATTAGGACTACATTTATCTTGATGAGCACTGAGTAATATATGGAAGTGTTGAATCACTATATTGTATCCCTAAAACTAATATAACACTGTATATTGACTATACTGGAATTTTAAAAAAACTTGTGTATGTAAAAAATTAAGAGAAGGAATCCAAGCATATCATTAAAGAAAGCCATCAGACAACAAGAGAAGAGAGCAAGAGAAGAAGTGAATGGAAGAGAAAGAAAACCCCCATAAGACGAGTAACAAAATGGCAATAAGTGCATAGGTATCAATAAGTACTTTGAATGTAAAAAGACTAATTGCTCCAATTAAAAGATAGGGTAATTGAATGGATAAAAAAGCAAGACCCATCTATGTGCTGCTTACAAGAGACTCACTTCAGACATAAAGCACATGCAGATTGAAATTAAAGGGATGAAAGGACATTTACCATGCAAATTAATGCAAAGGAGAGCTGAGGTAACAATATTTATATCAGACAAAATAGGTCTAAAAACAAAGTTTATAGCAAGAGATAAAGAAGGACACTACACAATGATGAAGGGAACAATCCAACAAGAGGATATAAAAATTATATTTAAGTACCCAACATGGGAGCACCTAAATATGCAAAGCAACTGTTAATAGACATAAAGGAATAAATTTACAGTGATACAATAATAGTAGAAGACTTAACACCCCACTTACATCAATGGATAGGACATCCAGACAGAAAATCAACAAAGAAACAGTAGCTTGAATGACACATTGGACCAGATGGCCCTAACATATATTTAGAACAGTCCACCCCAAAACAGCAGACACAACATCCTCCAGAATAGATCACATATTAAGCAACAATATAAGTCTTAATAAATTCAAAAAGACTAAAATAATATCATGCCTCTTTTCCAACCACACTGTATGAAACTAGAAATCCATCACAAGAAAAAAAGGGGAAGAATACAAATACATGGAGACTAAGTGACATGCTCCTAAACAATGAATAGGTCAACCATGAAAAGTACATGGGGACAAATGAAAATAAAACACAGTGGTCCAAAATCTTCAGATTGCAGCAAAAGCTGTTCTGGGATAAGATTACAGAATACAGGCCTACCTCAAGAAGCAAGAAAAATGTCAACTAAACAGACTAATCTTACACCTAAAGGAACTAGAGAAAGATAAAGAAAACCCAAAGCTAGCAGAATGAAGGAAATAATAAAGATTAGAGCAAAAGTAAATGAAATAGAAACTAACAAAATAATAGAACAGATCAATGAAACCAGGAGCTAGTTCTTTGAAAAAATCAAGAAAATTGATAGACCTTTAGCCAAACTCATCAAAGAGAGGGGGAGAGAGAGAGTAAAAGAGGACTCAAGAAAAATAATCAGAAATGAAGGAGGAGAAATAATAATCCACACCACAGAAATAGGATTATAAAAGAATATTATGAAAGATTATATGCCAGCAAATTGGACAGCCTACAAGAAATGGATAAATTCCTAGAACATGTAATCTTCTAAAACTAAATCAGGAAGAAATAGAAAATTTGACAGATTAATGACTAGCAATGAAATTGAATCGGTAATCAAGACTCCCAATTAACAAAAGTCCAGGATCATATGGCTTCACAGGTGAATCCAACCAAACATTTATTTTTTTTTAAGATTTATTTATTTATTCATGAGTGACACAGAGAGAGAGGCAGAAACACAGGCAGAGGGAGAAGCAGGCTCCATGAAAGGAGCCTGATGCCAACTCAATCCCAGGACTCCAGGATCATGCCCTGGGCCAAAGGCAGGTGCTAAACTGCTGAGCCACTCAGGGATTCCCCCCAACCAAACATTTAAAGAAGAGTTACTATTCCTCTCAAACTGCTCCAAATAAATAAATAATTAAATAAGAAAAGTTTCCAAAGTCATTCTATGAGGCCAGCATTACCCTGATACCAAAAATCAGATAAAGACACTACAAAAAAAAAAGAAAGAAAGAAAGAAAGAAAGAAAGAAAGAAGAAAGAAAGAAAGAAAGAAAAGAGAAAAGAAAAGGAAAAAGAAAAGGAAAAGAAAAGAAAGAAAGAAGGAAAACTACAGGCCAGCATTTCTGATGAACATAGATGCAAGAATCCTCAAAAAAATTAACAAATTGAATCCAACAATACATTTTTAAAGTGATTCACCACAATCAATTAGGATTTGTTCTTGGCATGCAAGAGTAGTTCAATATTTGCAAATTAATCACATCACATTAATAAGAGAAAGGATAAAAACCATAAGATCATCTGCATCGATGCATCTGACAAAGTACGACATCCATTCATAAAAACTTCAACAAAGTAGGATTAAAGGGCCCAACATAATAAAGCCATTTATGAAAAACCCATAGCTGAGAGTTTTTCCTTTAAAATCAGGAATAAGAACAAAGATATCCACTCTCATGACTTCTTTTTAACCTAATACCAGATGTCCTACCCATAGCAATCAGACAATTAAAAGATACAAAAGCCATCCATATTGGTAAGGAAGTAAAATTTTCACTGTTTGCAGATGACATGATACTATACATAGAAAATCCTAAAGACTACCAAAAAACTATGAGAACAGATAAATGGATTTAGTAAAGTCACAGGATACAAAACTTGTGTACATAAATCTGTTGTATTTATATGCACTAATAATGAAGATGCACTAATAATGAAGTAGCACTAATAATGAAGTAGCAGAAAGAGAAATTAAGAAAACAATTCCATTTATAATTGCACTAAAAAGAATAAAATACCTGGGGCACCTGGGTGGCTCGGTTGGTTAAACCTCTGCCTTCAGCTCAGGTCATGATCTCAGAGTCCTAGGACTAAGCCCTGCATTGAACACTACTCAGCAGGGAGTCTGCTTTTCTTCCTCTTCCTCTCCCTCTATGTTCTCACTCACACTATTTCTCAAATCAATCAATCAATCAATCAATCAATCAATTTTAAAGAAAGAATAAAATACCTAGGAATAAACTTAACCAAGGAGATGAAAGATCTATATTCTGAAACTATAAAACATTGATGAGACAAATTGAAGAGAACGCAAACTAAAGGAAAGATATTCCATGTTTATGGATTTGAAGAACAAGTATTGTTAAAATGTCCATACTCCCAAAGCAGTCTACAGATCTAACGTAATCCCTATCACAATACCAACGGCATTCTCACAGAATGAGAACAATTAATCCTAACATTTGTTTGGAATCACAAAAGGAAAAAGTTCTTAAGGAAAAATCTTTAACCTTGGCTGCATTGTATTTCCACAGTTAAGAGTCTGTTGAAAATTAAATAAAATTTAAATTATATAATACAGGGGAGCATTCCATCATATGCACAAGTCAGCAAATACAGCAAACATCAGGGAAATGGGTTGTTAAGAATTTCAGATTATTGAGCGAACTGAGAGGTATATGTCTACAATGGTTAAATAAATGAAAGGAGAAAATAAAACATAGAAGAGCAAGATGCTATAAAAAAAGACTAAGCAGTTTCAAAAAGAAATTGATTAAAACTTACATATAAAGCTAGTTATATAAGATAAAACTTAATTGTTCTGTTAAATAACTATATCCTGCTCAGCTGAAAAGATAATTAGTGAAATTAGAAAAAAAGCTTCTCAGTGGGATATAAAATTTGGAAAATATGACAAAGAAGTCAAGAGATGTAGCAAAGAGAGTATTCTGTTAAAAATTATAGAGCTAACATTCCTGAAATAAAACAATTACAGTAAGTAAAATTTTTAAAATGCTAAGTCCAAAAGAACAAACAACTGGGGAGGAGATGGTTGGTCAAGAGAAATAGCAGCACAGCTAGGAAGAATAAAGATGAATGAGTATTAGCTAATGTAGAACACTGGAGAAAGACAATGTGTCCTAATGCAGTTGCCATAAGTTAAGAAGAAGGAAGACTATTGACACTACAGAACCTAAGAAAGTCTTTGGAATTGAAGGTATCAAATACATCTGAAGGCCACATGGGGATATGGAGTGGTAATTAGGAAGAGATTGCAGTCCAGAAAGACTGGACTCAGAAACAAAGTACTGCTTATAGGGTGTTAGTGGTATGCACATGGTTACTCAGTCAAGTGTTACATAGTGAATGACGAGGTTCCTACCTCACTGGCCAAAGCACTGGCAGTTGGGGTTTTATGCTATAAAGAAATACAGTTCATGAGCCTGGTGCCCCTGATCCTCAGCAATTTGGTCAGTGGAGACTTCTGGATGTATATCTCTGTGTTATCTCTTACTCTCAGCTATTTTAGCTTCCCCTAAATGAGTCAAGCTGTAGCACCTCCTCCAACATGGAGGAGTCAAGGCAATTCCAGCACACAGTCCCAATTCAACCCAACTCAGAAAGACCATCTACAAAGTCTCCACCAAGTTTCTGGCTCTTCCAAAGCCTCTTGCCTGGTGATGGTAGTAGATCAGGTTATTGTAGGGATGAGAGAGTTGGGCAACCTACTATGGTTGTGCTTAACTTACATAATGAATAGTAGTTGAGCCCTGGTGAGCAGAAAGAAAGGAAAATTCGTTTTATGAATAAAGCTGCTATGAATCATCTTACACATTATTTTGAAGGGGCATAGGTTTTTGTTCTTCTGTTCATTTGTTCTTCCTAGGGGTGGAATTTCTTGTCTATAAGGTAGATGTATATTTGCTTTTATAATAAGCTGCCAGGTCTTTTCCCAAGGTGGTTGAATCACTCAGTATTTCCACTGCAATGTGTATGAGGTCTAGGTTGCCACCACTGAGTATTGTCTATTTTTTTTAAATATTCTTTTTTTAAGATTATTTATTTATTCATGAGACACACACACAGAGACAGAGAGAGAGAGAGAGAGAGAGAGAGAGAGAGAGAGGCAGAGAGAGAAGCAGGCTCCATGCAGGGAGCCCAATGCAGGACTTGATCCTGGGACTCCAGGATCACACCCTGGGCTAAAGGCAGGTGCTCAACCGCTGAGCCACCAGGCATCCCGAGTATTGTCTATTTCTTAATACTGTGATAGCATTGTTTTGTGATATTCTGTGTATTGTGATAGCTCTATTTGTGGTGATATATATATATATATATATATATATATATATATATATATATTGCATCAGTATGTTATATACCTGAAACTAACATAACATTGGTAACTATCATCAAATAAAAAAAAAATTAAAGAAACTTCTATCTACATACAGAAAGAAAATAGTTAATATCATCATTGTATCTATTTTTTCTTGATTGTGTTTTTTTATGGATGAGCAGTTTTTAATTTTGAGGAAGCCCAATTTATAAATTCTTCTTTTTTTCAAAATATTTTATTTATTTATTCATGAGAAACAGAGAGAGACAGAGAGAAAGGCAGAGACACAGGCAGAGGGAGAAGCAGGCTCCTTGCAGGGAGCCCGACGTGGGACTTGATCCCGGGTCTCCAGGATCACGCCCTGGACCAAAGGCAGCACCAAAGCACTGAGCCACCCAGGCTGCCCAAATTCTTTCTTTAATGGTTATTAATGTCTATATTCAGTCTAAGAAAACTTTGCTTACCTCTAAATTGCAATGTTACTAATAGTATAAAAAGTAATAATGATTAATAGTTTTAGCTTTTACTTTGGTATTAGGAGTCACAGTAAATTAATGTTTGTGTATTATGTGAAATATGCATTGCTTCTCATTTTTTCCATGTTTTATATTTGGTTATTCATAATTTATTAACTTATTGACTCCAGTGCGATTGCCATGTTTTTTGTACACGGTCTTTATAAATCTGAAATCATGTGGTGCGAATTGTGTAACGTTATTCTTTTAAAATATTATTTTAGATATTTAAGTCTTTTGTATATCAATAGGCATTTTAGAATCCAATTATCAATTTCTAAAAATAACTTGGCTGAGATTATGATTGAAATTGCATTCAAGCAATTTGTAGGGTATTTTGGAGATTAAACTGTGCAGAATTGGCAATTTTACATATTTAGTCTTGCAATCCATGAACATGGTATATCTTTCTACTTGTTAGGTCTCAAATTTCTCTGCATTGTTTTCTAGTTTTCACTTTGCCTCTATTCCTAAATTTATTCTCAAGTATTTTATGATTTTTGATGATTTGAGGAAGAGAGTTATTTTTCATTGAATTTTATAGTTGCTATTACAATGTAAAATACCATTGATTTGTTTTATATTACTTTTAAATACTACAGTTTTGCTAAATACACGTATTGGTTCTAATACATGTTTTGCAAATTCCTGTGTTAATCTTGATATAATTTGCAAATAGAGTTTTACTTCTTATTTTTATGTGTTTTATATCATTTTCTTCACTTATTGCCTGGGCCATCACCTCCAATAAAATGTTGAAGAGAAATTATGAGAATGGACATCTTTGTCTTCTTGATAATCTTATAAAAAAAAGTGTTAAATTCTTTATCACAAAGTATTACAATATGTTTTGTTTTTTATAGATATCTTTTATCAGATCAATGAATTTCTATTCTATTTCTAGTTGGGGAGCTTTTTTAAAAAAAAAAATCATGAGTTGACATTAAAATTTGTCAATCTTTTTTCCTATATCATGATTATATTTATATATCAGTGGATCCAATTTAGCTAACATTTTTAGTTTACATTTTACAATTTAGTTTACATTTTACATTTTAGTCAGTAATTCTTGTTCTTTTTGTCTCTCTTTTTGTAGTGTCTGTGTCAGGCTCTGCTATTAGCATTATTCTTGACACACAAATTTGGTTGGAAAATTTTCTCTTTTTTTCTTAAAGAGGTTGTTAAAGTTTGGTTTTATTTCTTCCTTATATGTCTGACAGAATTCATCTGGTGTTTTCGTTGTGGAAAAGTCGTTTTTTTAAAAATAATAAATTGAATTTCTCTAGCAGATATATGGGTTTTCCAGTTTTGTTTTATCTTAGTTTAGTAATGCGTATTTTTTGAGGAATTTGTCCACTTTATTTAAGCTATAGAATTTCTTAGCATAAGATTTATAATAGTCCCCTATTATCCTTTTAAATGTGTGTGCAATCTTTAGGTAAATCTACTTTTTTGTTCCTGATACTGGGAATTTGTGTTATGAACTTTTTTTCCTTGAGGAGTATATCCAGGTTTTTATCAACTTTATTTTTTACTATTTTAAAAATTTTCTGTTCTAATTTTTATTATTTCCTTTTATCTTAACCTTATAAGCAAGTTTCCTTAACTTTACTATTATAAATTAGAAATAGGTATGCCTCAAAAAATTTACAAGAATTAAATGAGAAAAAATTTTTGGCACATAATACTAAATTAGTGGTATTTATTATAATAATCATAAGAGACTTCCCTGGTACTTTAGGTGAGTTTTCTCTAAATTTCTAGTTAGCAATGATTGATATTAACTATTTTCTTTCTGTATGTAGACAGGAGAAATTTCTTTAAATTTTTTTTTATTTGAGGATAGTTAACAGACAATGTTATGTTAGTTTCAGGTATATAACATACCTGAATACTGATTCAGTCTCTCTCTATGTTATGCTATGCTCAACATAAATAGAGCTATCATTTGTCACTATACAATGCTATTACATCCTCACTGACTATATTCCTCATGTGGTTGGTCCTTTTTTTCCCATGATTTATTTATTCATTCCATAACAGGTATCCTGTATCTCCCACTCCCCTTCATCTATTTTTTTCCATACTCCCATCCCCCTTTCCTCTGGTAACCATAAGTTTGTTCTCTGTATTTATAGGTCTGATTCTGCTTTTTGTTTGTTTATTAATTTTTTTTTCAGACTCCACGTGAGTGCAATCGTGTGGTATTTGTCTTCATCAGTCTGACTTATATACATCTAGATCCATCCATATTGTCACAAATGGCAAGATCACATCCTTTTTAATGGTTGGTTGTGTAATATTCCTGTGTGTGTGTGTGTGTGTGTGTGTGTACATACACTACATCTTCTTTACCTATTTGTCTGTCAGTGGACACGTAGGTTGCTTCCATATCTTGACTATTATAAATAATGCCTCAGTAAACATAGGGTGCATATATCTTTTTGAATTAGTGTTTTCATTTTCTTTTGGTAAATACCCAGGAGTGAAATTATTGGATTATATTCTATTTCTATTTTTCTTCTTTTGAGGAACCTTCATACTGCTTTCCACAGCAGCTGTACCTCTATATTCCTATCAACAGTTCATAAGAGCTTCTGTTTCTCCACATCCTTGACAATGCTTAGCTCTGGTCTTTTTTATTTTAGCCATTCTGACAGGCTTAAGGTTATATCTCATTGTGGTTTTGATTGGCATTTCCCTGATGATTAGTGATGTTGAACATCTTTTCATGTGTGTGTTGTACATCTGTTTGTTTTGGAAAAATGGCTATTCAAGTCCTCTGCCTATTGTAAAAACCAGATTTTTTTTTGATGTGGAGTTGTATAGGTTCTTTATATATTTTGGATATTAACCTCTTATCAGATATGTCATTTTCCAGTACCGTACTGTTTTGATTACTACGTATTTGTAGCCTATCTTGAAATCTGGAATTGTGATACCTACAGCTTTTTTTCTTTCTCAAGATTGTTGTGACTATTCAGGGTCTCTCATGATTCCATAAAAATTTTGGTATTATTTGTTCTAGTTCTGTGAAAAATGTCATTGGTATTTTGACAGAGATTGCACTGAATCTGTGGATTGCTTTAGGTGGTATGGACATTTTAACCATATTAATTTTTTCAGTCCACAAGCATAGAATATCTTTCCATTTGTTTGTGTTGTCTTCAATTTCTTTCATTAGTGTTTTACATTTTTCAGAGTATGGGCCTTTTACTTCCTTGGTTAAGTTTATTCCTAAGTATTTTTTTCCTTCTTGATGCATAGATGGAATTGTTTTCTTAATTATTGTCTTATTAGTATATAGAAATGCTACTGATTTCTAGGTATCAATTTTGTATCTTGTAGCTTCACTGAATTCATTGATTCTAGTAGTTTTTTGATAGTCTTTAGGATTTTCTTTTTTTTAAAGATTTTTTATTTATTTGAGAGAGAGAGAGAACATGACCAGGGGGAAGGAGCAGAAGGAGAAGCATGCAGAGCAGGGAGATAGACATGAGGCTTGATCCCAAGACCCCTGGATCATGACCTGAGCTGAAGGCAGATGCTTAACTGACTGAGCCACGTAGGTGCCCCAGGATTTTCTATGTATAGTATCATAGCATCTAAAAAATAGTGATAGTTTAACTTCTTCTTCACCAGTATGGATGCCTCTTATTTCTTTTTGTTGTCTGATTGCTATAGCTAGGACTTCCAGTAGTATGTTGAATAAAAGTGGTGAGAGTGGACATCATCTACACAGGAGAAATTTTAACCAGGTGGAGCACAACAGTCTAATTGTTTGAGATCTTTACTGAATAAAGTCATTAACATTTATAAGACTATGTCCTTCAAAATGAAAAAATAGGGACTGTTCCTCCCTGAGTAAGATGATCTTCTCTTAAACTATGGCCTTAATTGCTTACTGTCTGATGAAATTTTTATAGAACTATGCTGAGTTAGCATGCCAGTTCCATTTATGTACCTTGAATGAGATCAGCCTTCTTGGAAAAGACGTAGGGATTTATAGAACCTGGTATCTATGGCAGCCTTGAATGGAGGAAAAAAATTCATAGAAGATTGGAAAGTCAAGAACAGGGAGGTGGAATGGAACTATTTCTAGTTAAAACCCAACTGTGTTGATGGGCCCATGCTAGGACTTTATATGTATTTTATCACTGATACTTCTAATATTATGTGATGTAGATTATCATCTAATTTTAGAAATGAGTATATCCAAGGTTTCGTGATCTATAAAATGGGATTAAAATTTAGGATTGTAGACCAAAACACCTATTTCTTAACACTGCATAAAGCTTATACATAGCCTTCCAAAGTAAATAAAAAGCCATACACTTATTCAGTCATTGGTGTGGTATCAAATAGTGGTATCAACCAGAGTATACTGATTAAGCATAGTTGTTAATATATGGCATGATGCAAAGTGAGAAAAAAGGCCTACAGAATCAAAAAAAGAAAGAAAGAAAGAAAGAAGAAGAAAGGAAGGAAGGAAGGAAGGAAGGAAAGAAAGAAAGAAAGAAAGAAAGAAAGAAAGAAAGAAAGAAAGAGAAAAAGAAAGATGCAGGAGGAGGTGTATACAGTAAAACAACTATAGGCCTTACTTTATGCACTGGATGCATTAAATAGAATGTAAAGCTAATGTTTGTATATCAAATCTCTTTTGACATAATTTTGATGTTTTACTCCTGTTAGAAAACACAGTCACTTAAATTCAAGGTCTTGAATACAAGACCTAATAAAAGCAACTCATAAACATTCTAACATTTACCTCAGAAAAGCATTTTATTTCTGTCAGTATGTAGTCTACAGTGCATTTAATTCTCTGAGGAAACAAACTCCTGTGAGCAATTGGCTAAATTGTTAATCCAACTGATCTTGCCCAGTTCCATTAAAGTATTGTTTCAAGAACACAGACACCGCCTCCCACAATTGAGATTGCAGGGAAGATGGCAAGCAAAAGCTCCCAGCAGTGGGGCATGCTTTCCGACCTCACTTTCCTTTATGGTATGAATGTCAGGAAGATGGCAAAAGACAACCTATTTGCTCCTCTACATGCTGAGTCATCTGTTTTAAATCGCATGCTGCCTTGCATACCAACTCCTCATTGCATACCAACTCCTCAGTGGTTTTGTCTCTTAATTTCTCTCTTACTCTCTTTTCCTCTTCCTCCTGTGTTCCCCCCCCCCGCCCCCCACAAGGCTACCTTTGATCATTTTGATGAGAGTTCTCAATAAATGACATTAGATATTTCTTGACTGTGTTGGTTATAATCTTACTCCAGAACCAGTTCCCAAAGATCTTAGAAACTGAAAATGCTATAAGATGCTGATAAAGGCTTTCTTTTTTAGAGATAGATTGAGCCATAATTCTTATTCATTCATTCAACAAATAATTTATTTCATATCAGTCACTGTTCTAGATTTTGCAATAGGGCAGTACAAATAAAAGGAAGGAGAGGCACCTAGGTGATGCAGTCCATTAAGCCTCTGACTCTTGGTTTTGGCTCGGGTCATAATCTCAGGATCATGAGATAGAACACTAGGCAGGTATCTGTGCTCAGTATGGAATCTGCTTGAGACTCTCTTTCCCTCTCCCACTGCCCCTCCCCATTGCATGGTCTCTCTCTCTAAAATAATTAAATAAATCTTTAATTAAAAAGGAAGGAACAAATGCATACCTACAGAGATTTATTCTTGACAGGGGATAGAGAGATAAATAATTTAAAAAAAATTATGGGAGTGCCTAGATGGCTCACTTTGTGAAGCGTCCAACTCTTGATTACGGTTCAGGTCATGATCTGAGGGGTGAGGGAGCCCCTGTGTGGGGCTTCATGCTCAGGGCAGAGTCTGCTTGAGATTCTCCTTCTCTCCCTCTGCCTCTGCAACCTCGTCCCACTTGCTCACACATGCTCTCCAAAAATAAGTAAGTAAATAAATAAAATCTTTTTAAAATTATGTAATATGTTGAAGATGGTAAGTGCTATGGGAAAATGGGGAAAGGTATGAAGGATGGAAGTGCTGTAAGGTTAGTTTTAAAGAAATGTTTTAGGATTGGCCTTTCTGAGTTGGTAACATTTGAACAAAACTTGATGGAAGAGGAGGTGAAGGAGTAAACTGTGTTTTTGTCTGGGAAGATTTGTGGAGGAAACAGCCACTGAGAGAAGAGTACTATTAAAGTATTTGGTAGAAAGCAAGGATATCCATAGAGTTGGAATAGAGTAAACAGGTCTGAATTTCCCAGTAAAGTTGCTATTGAACTTTTGTGTGTAATTTCTTGGGTGTTTAATAAGCATTTGTTGATACTAAAGACTGATTAATTGATATTAAAAATGAGCTCTTACAAGTTCAGAAAGTACATAGGTTGCTAAAACCAAAAGGGGCATTTGACAGGTTGTTGGAATATCATTGAAGGTTTAGGGAGGTGAAAATATGAGGCTGATTACAAGCACTTTATCAAATGTTTGCACGTTAGCTCTTTTGAAGCAGGCTGCATACCTCTAGCGGGTGAAAAGCAGGAAAACAGCTAGACTTACCAAGATCAAGAACACATTTTCTATATTTTATACCTTGTTTTCTTCCTTCTCAGACTTTTCTCTCAGCAAATACCTCTAATGTTTTTGAAAAGGTCATGGCTCTATGATCTTAGCTTCCTCACCTTCACCTCCATCTAGACTGGTTCCAGTAGGTCTTTTTTTCCTTCTTACAAGCATACTCTCTATGCCTCCCTTACCCCAGCCTTTTTTGGTGTTGATCTCAAACTTCCTACTCTCCATAGAAATGGCAGATTTCTCCATTTGATGAAATCCTTTCCTCTGCCTTCATATGGTAGGAATTTGTTTGTGTTGCTTGCTATTGGATACTCAGAACCTGGCACTTCCTGGTATCAAGTACACATTCCATAAATATTTGTGAGTGAAAAGAATGATAGTTCTTTATTGTCTTAAAGAAAATCTTAATCTGCTTCCAGAGATAGTGAGAGGCAGATGTGGTTATGGATGAGAAGCTTCCCTTCCTCTTTCCATCTGTCTCCTGACCTCCACTGTCTCTAAAGAGCAAACCTTCCTCGTCCCCTTTACCTCAAAGTTACACATGTGTCAAAGTTACCCCTGTCTTGTTTTCCTCAACCAAAACCTCTGTTCCCTCAATGGAGGGCATTTTCCAAGAAGAAAGGAGGGAAGTAATCTGATTAAAGTAATGCATTTTGATGTTCCAATAGTTACACCAAAGCCTTCTTAGGAATATTTGAATTTTCAAAAGAGGAGGCTTGTTGATCTACATGCTATTTTTATCTTAAAAATATGAAAAACTACAAGTGAATTTTAAAAGATGTCAGGTAGTTTGGAAAAATTATTGCCTGTTTCCCTTTCTGAGAGATATTTCCTTAGGATTTTTTAAATGTTTGTTTTCTTTTTTGTATGTGAACCTGCCTTTTTTCCTTCAAAAGATTTTAAATGCTCTGTCTATGGGTCTCATCATGGTTATTTTCAAACATCCATTTAGAGATATCTTTTTTGTGGCTGAGCATTTCTGAGTGACATTTCCTATCAGGTCTGCAGGTGCATCTGACCAGCCTCTGTGATTGTCCCACATCCGTGCCATGAGGGCCAATAAGGCTCTGTGATTGTGGAGTAGCAGGCAATCCAAGCCAGTGGGGGCTAGCTCTATTTCACTCAGCATGCTCTTCAGCTAGAAACTCCTATTTTAAGGGTTACTTAAGGGGCAAAGGATATTGGGACAAAAGTGTAGCTTGGCAAATCAGCAGTTCCATTATTTGGTAGAGAACCATTTCCAGTGGTTTGGGAATCACGGCAAGATATATCTATCCTGAAAGGCCTGACATGACTGAAGTAACTGCAATGGCTCTCTGAATGGTAGAAACATTCACAGAATAAGGCCATGTATACAGGAAATGTAGACACTTTGAAATTACTTTAACTTCTCTGGTTTCCTGCCAGATTGATTTCTTTCATTAGGGGAAGTTACTACCATCTACATACCATTCTAGCCTCAGGAGGTAGGAGACTGATTTAGTGGTCTTAATTTAGGAATGTCCTGAATTTTCAGGAATTTATTGTTTAATATTTGAATGCCCATATGTGACATTTGGATTAATTGACTTGATTTGGGTATAAGTCTTTTGTGAGTTACGCCTCAAGTTGAATTTGAAACACAGTTTCCAATTAGTGGTGCCACCATCTTGGACATCAAGCCTAGAGGTAACAGATTTGAACACTATTTTCAGCACAATCCCCATTTAAGACCAATAGTAGCTTTCTATTTCCTATTTTCTCTGTCTTAATTTCCTTAGTTTCACATCAGGACCCTAGAATAAAGGTTGCCTGACCTCTTTTCTGACTGACCTCATCTCTCTTAACTCTGCTTCAATAGAGGCATTACCACTCCCTACCTATCTCCAGGCAGAGATTTGGAAGTATGGGGGAATATTAAGTCACTATTACTTGGGGGCAGGACCAGCACTTGATGGGTGGAGTTTAGGGATGCTGAAAGTCCTGTGGTGTGTGGCAGTCCTATAAATGAATAATTGTTTCCAATACCAAAGGCTACTCATTGATAAACACTATTTGCCTAATTATTGCTTCTTTCAGTAGCTTTATCAGGATCTCATTGCCCTTACTTGTGTTCTTTGTCCTCATTCCCTATTTGTATCAGTGTTACCCCCTCTTTTTTTTTTTAAGATTTTTTAAATTTACTTATTCATGAGAAACACACACACACACACAGAGAGAGAGAGAGAGAGACAGAGACAGAGAGAGAGGGGCAGAGGGAGAAGCAGGCTCCAGGCAGGGAGCCCAATGTGGGACTTGATCCCAGGACTCCAAGATCACGACCTGGGCCAAAGGCAGGCTCTAAACCGCTGAGCCACCCAGGGGTCCCACCCTCTCTTCTTTACATAAACATACCTATCCCACCAAGATATATACTCATACTGTCTGCCTCCTAACCATCTTTAAAGGCTCAGCATTATTTTCACATATCTTAAAACCTTTCCTAATTATGCCACCCTGAACAACCTTTCAATGCCATGAGTCCCTTTTCACCTTTTTATGCTTCACTTTCAGGATAATCAGGCACATTCTGTTGTTTGTTTTTAAACCTTTCATGTGTGGTTGTCCTTCCTCCCTAAGCTCCTAGAGAGCAGTCTTTTGTCTTTCCCATCTTTGATTTAGTCTATTTCTCTAACCCTTTGCTCTAGCCAAATAGGTTGACTTTTCCTTCTCCTAAATACAATGTGGCAGAAACTGCTTTGTGTTTATCACCACTCAATTCTTTGTCTTCCCTTGCAGTTAGGTGTGGTGTTGGGATTGAGTTCTAGCCAATGGAATGTGTGTAGAAGTGAAGGGTATCTCTTCTAGGCCTGCCTGTGAAAAATTGCCATGTACAGTCCATTCTCTTTACTCTTTCTCTTTCCTACCCACCAAGTAAAGAGAGAGGACTCTGTAGACCTAGCAGAGGACAGAGCCACAAGATGAAAAGAGTTGTGTCCTTAAATGACCTGTCCTGTGGGAACATCTAAATTAGACTCTATAAGAACAAGAAATAAATTGTTAATTTTATTTAGCCATTGAGATTGTTGCATTTTTGTTATGGTAACAAGTATTACTAACCTACATGCCATTTACTTTCTCATCTACATGAACTTACTTGCATTGTTCCCATTACCCTGAATTTCCTTTTCACAATGCTTAAATTTTATGTTTCATCTAATATCTAGATCAATTCCTACCTCCTTCATGAAACTTTCTATAGTTTCACCAATCCAGGATGATTTCTTCCTCCCAAAATTCTCAAAAACCACACTGCTTTACCACTCAATCAGCAAATATCATGCTGCACATATTTTTATTTAGTTCTAATGTGTATATTCTGTCTTCTCTGGTAAATGTTAAGACCTTTCAAAGCAGTGCTTTTTGTCTTCTGCTTCACAATATTAAGGATGTTGTAGGTGCTTGGGGAATAATTGATTTTAAAATTAATAAATTGACTTATTTTACTCAGGCACTTTTTTACATCTCATCTTTTCCATTTGACACAGATTATACTGTAATATTTTGCCCTTAGATGGATAGTTTTAATGACACTTCTTGCTTTTTTGTTTACTTCTCAGTTAGAAATATTGATGGAAGAAAATTACACCTTCCCAATATACCTCCTTATTCATCCTAATTTACTTCAGTGCTACTTAATTGTGTAGTACATGTTAGTTGAATAAACAAATCAAATTCTTTCCTCTGAATATAGGAAAGAATATAGGTAAAGCATCCTGAACCTCCTGTGTTTAGAGATATCAAAGAACTGTATCAGATTTCTTTATTTGCTTTGTTATTATGTGGGTAATCACATATAGGCAGCTGACTATTGTGAATGAGGTCAAGCATTACTGTATCAACTTTTGCCTAACAAAAGAAATAATTCTTGGGTCTGTTACTGTAGTGTGATCCTCAGTTTTGTTGGTTTCATCTTTCGGAGTTAATATATTCTCATGGATATGCATTTTTCAAGTTGGTAGGGTAATCTGGTGAGACTTTGCTTACAGGGATTTGTTTGCAGGAAAGCCTACTGAGGCAAAGGCTTTGCCAAGAAATCAAGGTTATTAACTCCGCTCTCCTTTTCCCCCCCAACTGAACCTTGATGCTCCAGTCAATAATCAGTAGTGACCATACAAGGGAGATACACTGGTCAAGTGTTGGGAGACCTGACCTCTTATTCCAACAGTTTGATCCTCAGCAGCCCACTTCTTTCCATATCACTCTGTCCACAGAAAAGTAGGTAAGTATATTTCTCACTTCCTTTTTGGTTCTTATTAAAGTCAGTGTGGCAATATTAAGAATCATATAGGTAACTTTTGACTAATGGAGAGATAGTAAGCAGAAAGTCCCATAATATGTTGGCATTAGAATCTTTTTGAATCACTATTAAACAGATGGCTTAAGTCTCTAACTAGTCTCAGTTACTTAGATGTATTACATTGTAGTTCTAATAACAGATCTGCTTCCTTTGCTTACATCTCTGAGTTTCTTTCAACCCTGAAGTGGGCAGATATTAGTATGGAAGGGAGAAGTCCAGTGAATGAGAAATTCCTGAGCAGCCAAATGAGAAGGCTCTTTCAGTGAGGAAGTGAGCAAGGAGTTAAGCCAGGGCTCCAGTGGTTGTTCCTGTCAGGGAGAGTCATGGAGGAAGGAGACATTTGTGGCAGAGCATAGGAACAGTGATGGGGGTAGGAAACATCCAGCGTCTCAGGACAAGGCCATACAAATTTATTAACTAATTAGAGTTTTAAATTAAAGACTGCCCGTACTTTTCTATAAATTGTCTCATTTACTAATTATTTTAATATGTCTATTCAATTTAAATATCTGCTTATTATGGACAAGAACTAGACTTGTTTAAGTCAACATTGTGTGTATTATGATGTCAACACAGGGGGGAATGTTTTGTACAGATCTGCCAGCGGATTGCTACCTGGTCTTTGTTTCTGTTTGCTCCATTCTCTTTTGGTTCAGATTCTGGGACATATTTCCACGGCTACATTTAGGTATTGATTCCCTTATTCATTCAATGGTTTTGTATTAAATGCCAGTAAGAGCTAGAGATATAGACAAAGTTCATACCCTCACAGAGTTTACATTCTTGGGCAAGGAGAAAGTCTGTGTGTGTTTACATATGATGTATATATGTGATATTTAAGCAGAGTCCTGAAGGAAGTGAGGGAGGACTTCTAGAGGGAAAGAATTCCAGGCAAAATGATTGCTTAGTGCCAGAGGGCAGGTATGTGCTTGCTGTGTTGGAGGAGCAGCAAGGAGGTTATTGTGACCAAAGTGTAATGGCAAGGGAGGAAGATATAGGAAATGAGATCAAAGACTTAGACTGAGGCCAGATTATTTAGTATTCTTGGGCAATGATAAGGACTAGGATTTATTCCAGATGAAATGGAAAGACATTGAATGGCTTTGAGTAAGGGAGGGAGCTAATTTGATTTCCTTCTCAAAAGGATTATTCTGGTTGCAGTGTAGAATACAGACATAAGGGGACAAGGGTGCAAAGGGCTTCTTGCTTTGGTCTAGAGAGAAATGATGGTAGCCTGGAGTAGGGGATAGCAGTGGAGGTGGCCTTCTCCATAGTCACTCCCAATCACTGTCAGGGTAGAAAGATCTATTTCACAAATCTGAGTGCCTGGTCTAAATACCATATTGAGAATAGAGCATCCTGGATTTTGCTTTTGAAATTGTGATCTTGTTATTTCTAGGGCTTCAGATCCTGATCAGAGCTGGATCTGGAATCTAGGAGTACAAAGGAAGTAAGTAAGAAAAGTTGGAGAAGAAGCAGAGATGGAGAAAGAGGAGTAGTGGGATCTGGTTTCTGGCTACGGGGACCCCTGACAATGACCTGTCAGCCCTGAGGACATAATCCAAAATGGACGCTAGTGGCTGTATTGTCACATTCTATTTCCTTCTCAACCCAACGGCTTCCACACCCCTCAGTTAGATGCCTGCTTTGCCATGTCAGCAGTGATGTCTACATGGGCATTCAACATTGCATTTCATTTATCACCTTCCTTGACTCTGCAGCACTGGGCACTATGTCCTCTCCTGGTTTCCAGAACACTACACTCTGCCATTCTGCCTTCTACTCCCCTCTTTCTTCCTCTCCTTTGTAAGTTCTGTCTCTAGCTTTTCAGTATTGCTGTTTCCTAGGAGTTTGTTCTCTGCCCTTTTATTGTCTCATTCTTTCCACTGCCCATGGGACTCCCATCCAGTTCTGGGGCTTAAACTATTGAATATGTGCACATGCCTCCTTTTCCCCCATGTTTATTCCTAGATCTAACTTCTGAATTGAACTTGAGACTGCTATATGGGCTGCCAGCTGGTCACTGCTATTTATCTGTCTCAGCGTCACCTAAAATTGAGTATTTCTAAACTGACTTTGTAGTCTCAACCAGATTCTCTAGGCTTGGTGTGCTTTTCTCCTCTTATCTTGCTTCTTGGTTTGTGGAGCCATCCTGCATCCCTTCTCCTTTCTATCCAGACCCTTCCTCTATCTGTCATTCACCCAATCTGGGTGAGTTTTACTCCTTCCTTGTGCCTCCTTTCCTGCAGGCACTACCCTAGCTGAGGCTCTCATTATCTCTTTCCTGGGCTACTACCTGATCTCCTCGCTCCACATCCATTGTCATAACTCCCTCAGGGATCTGCCTATCCTGCCACCTGATCCTGTTACTCCTTTGTCGTGAACTCCAAAGGGCTCTTGTCACATGTAGTGTACTGTCCAGTTCTTCGACCAGGCAGGGTTGATCACCTGATCCTTGCCCATCCTCCAGCAGGATACCCTGCACACCCATCCCCATCTTCCACTATCTTGTATGCTCTTGATCATTGTATCATGGCAATACTTTTTTTTTTAAGATTTTATTTATTTATTCATGAGAGACAGAGAGACAGAGAGAGAGAGAGACAGACAGACAGACAGACAGACACAGGCAGAGGGAGAAGCAGGCTCCATGCAAGGAGCCTGACATGGAACTCAATCCCAGGTCTCCAGGATCACACCCTGGGCTGAAGGCAGTGCTAAATCTCTAGGCCATCAGGGCTGCCCTCATGGCAATACTTCTTACCACTCTCCAGGCACATCAGGTTTCAGGCCAGTGCTCATGCTGCATCCTCTGCCTAATAAGCCTTTCCTCCTCCTTTCCACCTGGATAGTTCTGAGTCTTTAAAACTCCATTCAGTGACACACATTGAAGGGGATGCCTTCTTTAGTCTCCCCAGGATAGGTTCTATGCCTTTCCTTCATGTCCCTGATGCCCTCATAGCATCCTGTCCTCATAATTATAGCATCAACAATCATAGTGATATGTTTATATGTGTCTGTTTCCCTTTCTGAGCCTTCATTTCCTCATCTGTAAAATGAGGATAATAATAGCACCTATCTCAAAATATCATATGAAAGGTTAAATAAGGTCATCCATGCCATGAATTTAGAATAGCAACTGGCACATAGAAAACCTGTTTATTAATAGTTATAATGATAATCATATTATCAACAGCTATACTATTATGCAATAATTAAAATAATCAAATAGTTAATATTATTGATAATAAAATTAGCACCTTATTGATGAAAAGGAACCCCCAACAGCACTTCTCTAACAGACCATTAGCAATTTAAGAGTGATATCACAAAGTGGACATACCTGAAATAATGTGAGTTTTTCTTTTTTCTAAAATCAGCTGTGAGGAGTTTTACTTATGGGAGAACATGAGGAATAGGTAGAGATGAAAAAACAGAATGCTTCCAGCCCCTGGCTGCAACACAAAGTTCTTGGCCCAGGAATGGGAAAGACCATAGTTTTCAAATCATGTTTCTAGTTCCTGAGAACAACATCACAACAAGTTAAACAGGTATCAGAACCAACTAAATTACTGACCCTGAAGGTCTTGGTGTCCTAGGAATAAATGCATATAAGAATTAAGTCTCATACCAGAAACTATGCTGGACTAGGAAAAAATGGAGGAAGGGAAGATGTAATGACTATTATGTACTAAGTATTTTATATATATTTGTCCATTTAATAATCACAGTTCCATGAATCAACTAATATTACTCTGCTTACTGATGAGACACAGGGAGGCTTGTAAGTTGTCCTGCATTATAAAGCTAATTTTGTGACGCTGAGTGAACCACTTGGCTTCAGTGGTCAGCCTCTCTCTGCTTTCCTCCTTTGTCCAAATTCTTTTTTTTAATAAATTAATTTTTATTGGTGTTCAATTTACCAACATACAGAATAACACCCAGTGCTCATCCCGTCAAGTGTCCCCTCAGTGCCCGTCACCCATTCACGCCCACCCCCCACCCACCTCCCGTTCCACCACCCTAGTTCGTTTCCCAGAGTTAGGAGTCTTTATGTTCTGTCTCCCTTTCTGATATTTCCCACACATTTCTTCTCCCTTCCCTTATATTCCCTTTCACTATTATTCATATTCCCCAAATGAATGAGAACATACACTGTTTGTCCTTCTCCGATTGACTTACTTCACTCAGCATAATACCCTCCAGTTCCATCCACGTTGAAGCAAATGGTGGGTATTTGTTGTTTCTAATGGCTGAATAATATTCCATTGTATACATTTGTCCAAATTCTTCAAGATGTTTAACTCCTTCCTCAGGAAATTTCCAAACTTGGCCATGTACACTGTTATAATTGTATCATGGGCTTTTAGCTTTTATCATTCTGTAATTTAGTGTGACTGACTATTCTGCTCAGTTTATAAACCCCATAAGGGTGGGTAGGGGCTGTATCTCTCTGGTTCACACCTTTGGGACCAAGAATTAGTACAGCACCTGACTTGTAGTAGATGCTCAGTAGATGCTTGTTTAGCTTTCTCATCTTTAAAAAGAGGTATGTGGAGAATGTGACCCATGAAGTTCCCTCCAGTTCTGTGTTTCTAGTGCTAATGTTCAGAGACCTGAATAAGACTTTGTGTCCCCAGGCAGCTGATACTATTCCCCAGGAAGGGGCATGACCACTGATGCCATGGGCTTCAGTTCTTGTCAAAATTTCCACCTAGGTTTTTTTGCTTCTAAGCAGGTGCTGCAGGGACTCTTCATCTTCTTTTTTCTCCTTCCTGGAGAGCCTAGAGACAGCCTACATTTGCTTTCCTCTTTAGCACTCTTGCTGCTCACTCCATCCTTGACATCCTTCTCTCCTCAGATCTGGGTTGGAAGTGGGGTGTAGTCTTCCTGCAGAGACACATACAGCGCCTCTCACTGTACAGAGTTTTACATGAACTGGCACAAAGGCACAGTTGGGAGTACTGAAATAGTAAATACAGGGAAATTATAAAGCTTAAAATAACCTTTGTTAATTATCAAGACATAATTATTGGTTTCTAGCTCTTGCCTATGACTGGCCGCTCTGGGCTGTTTGTCATCTGGTCCTAAGACTGCCTGGTTCTAATCCTAGCTCTTGGAACCTCAGTTCCTCATCTTTAGAATGGGGGTAATGGCATCTAGTAGGTTGAGAAATACAAATTGCCGTTTTGGTAGGTCAAAAAGGTCAAATATTGACAATTTCATAAAGCTCAACATAATACATCATAGGATTGTTGTAGGTGAAATGAATAATGGATGTAGAGTACTTATCATAATGCCTGTCACAAAAGTACTCAATACATGCAAGCTATGATGATCCTAATGATTTTTATTTGAGACAGTGACTGAAGTCTTATTGGACTTCTGCCCTCAGTTCAATTTTTCTAAGTGGCACCATCCAAATAAATGCCTGGCTTTATCTCATCATTGCCAAAAGAGCAAGCAGGCAGCCCTCGAAGGCACTTTTCCCAGTATATTGCCCTGTATATGATACTGGAAAAGAATGGCAAGAGTCTCATGTCCCAAGTGGACATGTTCAATCTTCAAAGCACTCTATAGTGAAAGCAAACAATTCCCTGAGCATCTCTATACACTGAATGGTCACCTCAAAGGCATTTCCTCACACTGCCCACTTAATATTGCTGTGACCCCAACTGAATCACTTAATATTTGAATGATAGATAATTCATTTTCATTTTCAAATATATATTATTTGCTAGATTTCAGGTAATGCCATGCTGCTTTTACAAACAGAAATTTATCCTCATAGTAATATTGTCACTCATTTCTCATCCATTCCACAAATATTTATTGAGCATCTATTAAATGTCAAGGCTTATAATGTTAGATAATGGATTAAAAAGTTAATGAAATTAAATATATTTTCTGGGAGCTACTCTGGGAGTAGAGATAGTCTACTAGAAAGGATAGACACTAAAACATAATCTTATGCAAGTAAATATAAAATAGAAATTGTGGGAAGTATTATGAATGAGAATATATGGTATTATGGCAGCAAGAAATAGAGTTTTGACCTAATTTGGGGATATAGGATAAGTTTCTAACTCACACCACACTTTTTGTTTGTTTGTTTTTAAAAGATTTTATTTTTTTATTCATGAGAGACACGTAGATAGAGAGGCAGAGACATGGGCAAAGGGAGAAGCAGGCTCCATGAAGGGAGCCCGATGTGGGACTCGATCCTAGGACTCCAGGATCACACCCCGAGCCAAAGGCAGACACTTAACTGCTGAACCACCCAGGTGTCTCTCACATCACACTTTTGAGAGAATTAGATAAAGATGTCCTAGGAGATGCAGGTCTGTGTCAGAATATAGGGATTGTGAGTTGAGTATGACTCAACATCCACCCATTACTTGCCCCTTAGCCAGTGCTCTTGTGTGGGGAAACCTGCACAAATGTACACAGTAGCTTGAGTTGGGGGGCTTCTTTGAGGAAGTGATGTTGGAACTCTTATTTTTGGAAAGGGGTAAACTAGTTACAAATAAATGAAGATGCATACTTGTAGTTGGTAGAGTTGAGAGTTGGAGTAATGCTCCAGACAAAGAAAACTGTGTGTAAAGGCCCTGTGGCAAGAAAAAGGGATCCATTTGAAAACCAGAAGATACCCAATGAAACTGGAGTTCAGAGGAATAGAGAGCAAAATGGGAAGGGAAGCGGAGAAATAAGAATGGATTAGAATTTGTGGGTCTTGGAAGGGATTTTTGTCACCATCATGAGAGCAATGAAGAATCCCTTAACTGAAGTAGATGACAGTAACAGAACTAAATTTTTGTTTGTCAAGATCACTTTGGATGTTAGGAGGAAAATGGATTTGAAAAGAAGTGGCAAAAATGAATGCAGGCAGACCAGTTGGATGTCAAAGGTGAGAAATGATGATACTTTGTATAGTGTGATATCCAAGGAGATGGAGAAAAGGAGATGGAGTGCATATTCAATCAATATTAGGAGATAAACTTGATAGAGTTGCTGATGGATTGAATATTGTGGACAAGGAGAAGAAGCAGTCAAGAATAATATGGAAGTTTTTGGCTTGTGGAATGACCTGGGTGGCAAACCCACAGCCTGAGACAGAGAAGGCTGGGAGAGGGCCATGTAAGGTGGGGGAGGGACTGCATTGGGGTTTCATTTGCAGCGTCCAAGTGGAGTTGCCAGGTTGGCAGTAGGACACATAGATCAGTAAATCAGAGGAGAAATCTGTGTCGAGGAGAGAAATCTATGAAGTATCTGTGCAAAGATGATGTTGGAAGCCATCAATGTGCTTGAGACCACCAAGGAAGGAAATGTAAATAAGACAGGAAGGCTTAGAAATGAGCCTGTAAGAATCTTAAATATACTGGCCAGATAGAAAAGTAAACCTGCAAAGTTGTTTTTATATCCATTTTCTAGAAACCAAGAAGTCTCAGGGGAGTCGAATAATTTGCCAAGGCAAATAGCTAGCAAATGGTAAAGGTGGAACTTAAATCTGGATCTTTTATATTCTAGAATTCTCACTTTCCTACCATGTCACATTTTTCAGTCTTAAACAATTCGTTTAAAAAAAAACTTCAAAGAATACTGCCATTATTTCATTTAGCATTGAATAACTCTATATTCTTCAATACAACTATTTTTTTAATACCCTAAGAGATCCACACAACTGAAGGTGAGAAGAGAAAGGCAAAGTGGGTGCTATAAGGAAGGATAAAAAACAGAAACTCACCAGCCCCTGGGAGCCTGGAGTTCACCAACTTGACATAATTAGCTGTTCACTTAACACTCAGTAATTAAATGACTTTACACCAGCTTCTTTATGAGAGAAAAAATTAGTGTGAAGTGCAGCAGACACCTTCAGGCTCTTTCACAAAACCGGTCTTCGTTACTGGGTTCAGGCTGGCTCCAGCAGAGCTACTAACTACACTGTCACACCTCTATGGAGCACACAGGCACTCGACTCTCCGCATCTCAGGCCAAAGAGCTGAGAAACGGGTCCCAGCAAGTTCTGGGAATGAGGTACTGAACCTCTGCTGGGTCTGTTGCCTGCAGTCACTTCTCCTTTCACTAAAGCAGATTCCCCTGGCAGTCAACAGTGTGAGAGTTAAATCCAGAGTTCTGTGAAATAAACTGGTACCTATAAAATTCTGGAAGGAGATTTCTAGGTCTACACTGTCCTCAGATAACTGGATGACCTTGAGTATGTCTTATAGATTCCTTCAGATTTCTCCCCCTTCTTTGTAACTAAATGTCAGAAAAGGATTCTGGCTTGGAAACAGCCCAAAAAGAAAAAAAAAAAAAAAAACAAAGAAAGGGGCTTAAATGACATGGTTCCATACAACCACAGGCCTAAAAGGGATGAAAATTTCACTTTACTTTCTTTAGAGCAGGAAAATGATTTTAATAAAGTGATTCAAAATTCAGGTAAATCCAAACAAGTTATTCTCACCTACCCACCCACTCAGACAAACAGCAAACTAGATTTTAAAATTTCTTACCTAGAAATAGAATACTTGAAAAGAGTCCAAGTTGGGCAAAATTGGGGCTTCACAGAAATTGCAGACAAAGGTGTCCCCTGGGATAGCTACTTGGTATTCCTTGCTTTGCAGCAGTTCTAATTAATATTTAATCACCATGGAACTGTCCTCTTCTCCCAAGAGCTCACTGGGAATCTGAAACTACTTCTGCCTAAAATGACTAACTTTCATTTGGTAATGATGACTTTGGTTGGCTTGCCACAAAAACATTAGATCTCAGAACATGGAAGTGACTAGGAACATCAGGCTGTTCATTGCCTTTAGGTTCTTTTAGCATCTGTCAGTGGCACTAATATGGTGATGTGGGTGGATGCAGTGATGAAGAAAATGCTAGGTGTGGAGTTCAAGGACTTTAAATTTTAGTCCTTGTCCCACTATTTTCCAGCTGTATGACCTTGGCTAAGTCATTCAATTCAGTTAACCAAACATGAATTGAGTGTGACTAGGGAGCTTGACCACAGCTAAATAATGAGGCCTTACAGGCTATTTTGTTAAGGAATTTGGGTTTTTTTTTTAAAGGACAATGGAGCCAGAGGACCATCTTGAGCTGGAGAATGACATGATCAGATGTATACACTAGAAAGATCTTCATAGTGTTGGTGTCTAAGATGGATTGGACAAAGGTAAGGACAGACACAGGAAACCAACCAGAAAACTTCTGCAGTTATCTAAGCAAAAGTTGTGAATGTAAAAACTGGGGAAATGATAACAAGCATGCAAAGAACGTGATAGATATAAGGTGTGTTAAGAAAGTAGAAAAGGGAACACGTTGTGAAAGTTGAATATGAAGTTAAAGCAGAAGTAGAGGATGATTTACAGATTATTGGTATGGGTTACTCCATAGATATGGCTAGCTTCATTAAGTTAATAAATAAAGGAGAAGGACCAGATTTTATGCTTGGTTATAATGAATTTGGTTTGGAGAACACTCAGTTTGAAGTTTCTATAGAGGATTCTAGATGGAAATATATGGTGAACAGCTTTGGTACAAATCAGGAGAAAGTCTAAGTAAGAGGTGAAGATTTTGAAGCCATGTATTTATACATAGTAGATGAAATTGTGAACACAGAAAACCTCATGCAGAGAGGGTGTACAGAATGAAAAGAGAAGAAGAGTGAGAACAAAACCCTCTGGGAACATTAAGCATTTATGAGGCAGATGGTGGAGGAAGAGCTATGAAGTATAATAAGGAGCTACCAAAGTAGGTGAAGGAGAATCAGAAGGGGTAATAAAGAATTCCAGAGAAGAAAGAGCTTCAAGGAGAGCATGACTAACAGTGTCAAAGTCACCAAGAATTCATGTGTGATAAGAACTTAGAAATGGGTGCCTGAGATGGGTTGACAAGAAGAAATGAGAAGTATGTGGAGATATTTTATAAGTTCACTTGTGGAAAAAAAAGACAGATTGTGTGATAGTAATTACTAATGAATGAAGGGATAAGATATTTTTATTCAGATAGAAGAGACTCTAGCCTACTCATATCCTCATATACTAGTAAGAAATAGCCAATGAAGGAGGATTTGGATAGAAGAGTCTGTTGATGACTGTTCCAGTCATTAGGCTGGAACCTTGTTTAAGGAGGAAGGATGAGCTTTAAGCAGGTCTCTTTCTTCCTCTAAGACCAATGAGAGAAAGAGATGAGAATGGTTGTAGATTTAATTATCTGTAACAGGGTAGGTAAAAATTCATGGGAAATGTTACCCAGTGACCACTATTGTCCTTATCATGAGGATGGGAAGTAAAGTCAGTTTCAGAGTGTATAGGAGAAAAGGGTAGATTAGGAGTGCAAAGAATGTGGCAGTTTGTAGTAGCTATGAATTGGACAGGCCCAAAGAAGAAAATTCACAAAGATTAAAGTATATCAGTGAAGATTCAGCAGGGGTGATGGCAGAGGTGGCATCAATCCAGAGGATAGTGGATTTTCTCCATGAGCACCATCTACTGGAGTCTGAATATGCAAAATGTGGATCTTTAGATGGACCTATTTAGGGGATTTTCTTTAAGGTAGATAGCTAAAGAACCAAGGTAGAAGGAATTCAAATTACAAGCCAACAAGATGTTGATTGATGAACCACACAATGTACAGGCTCTATGTGAAAGGACAGAAGTTCACAGACCTAGGAGACCTGGTAGACCTGGAGAGAAGTGATGTATCAAGAGGTAGGATATAACCCATGATATTGGAGGATAAGGATAATGGGAAAAGGAAATGAGAGAGCTGGGCATTTTGAAAGTCGAGGTTAAAAAGGGTGGAATTTAAACTTTGGCATGGAGCATAGCAGGGTGTGCCACAGCAGAGCAGTAGGAATGGGTTGTTAAGTAGTGAAAGAGATGGCTCTTAGAGTTAATGGGATCAAGGAAATCTGGAGCAAGGTTATTGAGTTGATGGTCCATAACTGGAGGAATATAGGATCATGGAGGGACATGGAGATGAAGAGAGGGATTGCTGAGATGCCACATGGAGATGGGGGTATCACTTTCAAATAACTGAGTTATAGTATTGGGAGTTTAATGGGACCCCATAATATCATCCTTTGTTCAGTCTAAGTTTGAAAACCAATTAAGAAAGAGATATGAATTAAAACAGGAATCAAGAGTCTATCTTTATCACTATTCATAGATTTAATTTTGGATAATATGGCTTAAATCTGCAGATACATCTACTCTGTAATATGGACCATAGGCTTAGCCACCCAGGCTTAGGAAGCTGTGGACCCCTGAAGACTTCTGGGGAGTCACAGGCAGATTATCAGAAATTTCAGATTATGAGAAAAAGGAAAGAAGATGTGCTCTTTGAAGAGAGGTCAGCTTCTAAAAGGAAGACAGGAAGAGACAAATATATGCATGCCTACATCCACAGACAGACTCATAAATCACTTAGATCACCCCACCTCAGGCAGAAGAAAAAAGGAATCTAGGTGTATAAAGCTAGTAATACTTTGTCTGCATGAAAAAGTATAAGGATTAAGGACACAGACTTTTTCCCTTCTAAAATCTTGAATCAGAAAAACAGAAATAGTTCTAGGCATTCCAAGTAGAAAGACTTTTTTCTTTAAATTGAGGTCATATTTATATACAGTAGACATGCAGAATAGGAATCTTGGAAATAATAGCAAACTTCTTTGCCATGTAAAAAGGGATAACAATGATGGTGAATTACAATAGATAATTCAGCACATCCCCCTCTTAATATATAGCAACAAGAAAGTGATGCATATAGTGGTTGGTTTATATGTCAAAAGAAAGTTCTGTGGTGAGGGGGAACACTAAAGTGGTACAAGGGAGCTTGGGAGAATGTCGATTCCTTCTTATGGCCTTATGGCACTTATGATATAAGACTGAGTCCTTTCTTCCTTGAATAAACTGAAAATGATAACATGGCTTTCAGAGACAGCCTTGTTTCCATTTAGTAAGAAATAGAGCAGTTTAAAAAGTAGAGATTTGAATTTTCCACAAAATACAGGTTCCAGGGTACATAGTTGAAAGAGCTGACTGGGAAGAAGGACAGTGGAGGGAGTATATGTCAGTGAAAAATGATGGAGGATGGAATGGAGATAATGTGTTTAGCTTCTATCACAAGACAGGATGATCAAAGTTGGTCCAGCTTGATTTACCCAACTAGTGGGTGCTTGCAGAGCATCAGTGTGGCCCCACTAAAGGGGGAATTTAAATAATTTTTGTCAGGAATATCTTGGTAATAAGAAATAGAAGCCCCCTGAAACTACTTGAGAGAAAGAGATCAGAGAAAGCTTACAAAATTCAGGGGCAAAAAGGAAAGCTAGGTCCCAGGAACTAGAAAAATTGAAGCCTAGGGCTTCTCTGTCCATCTCTCTGCAACAAGTATTCCCACCCCCACTTCTGTCAGCACATTTGCCTTGTTCTTTTCAAGGAGATAAGGTCTATTTGCTTTGGCATATATGAGGTTGGAAGTGGATTTCATGGCTATAGTTTCTACTTGACCTTTCAGATTCTATGCCCCCCATCTTCTTTAATTTTTATTTTTTATTTTCATTTATCCACCATATTTTAACTAGGTTCTCAATGTCCCAACTTCAAATTCCTAGGAGAGATAATATGGCTGGCTCATTCTGGGTCAATAATCTATTCAAGATTTAGTCAGCTGTGTCGTGGGACAGAGGAAGGGTCACTTGGTCCCACCCCTGCGGTGGGGTGATCTAAGTGATTTATGAGTTTGTCTGTGGTTGTAGGCATGCATATATTTGTCTCTTCCTGTCTTCCTTTTAGAAGCTGACCTCTCTTCAAAGAGCACATTTTCTTTCCTTTCCATGGAAGGTTGGTTCACACTTCAGCAGGATTGATGGGTCATGGACAGTCCTCAGAGAAAATAGCATGAGCTAGACATGAGTCCAAGAAGTCTCTATAACACAAAGTCTAAAAGAAAAGTATATATAGATCCTGGGGCAGGATGGACACAGGAAAAATAAGAGATATGGTCATAGAATCTATCTATCTACTTAGTTATCTCTATCAGTCTTCTGTTTAGGGTTGTTATGAGAATTCTGTAAGAGAAGTAATATGAAAGTGGGACATAAATATAAGGTTATCTTTTAAGACTCAATTACGTGATTCTCAATCCAGAAAATCTGAAGTCATCTAGCTGTGTTCTAGCCTCAGTTGTTCTTGGGTTTCCAGTCTCTTTCTTGGCCTCAAGTATTGAGAATCTTTTGGAGTCACATATTTTACCTCCTAATCAGTATTTTTTGTCTTTATCTTCTTGATAAATGTATCTGTATTGTTATACTCTATCTTTGTAGGTGGAGTTGGGTGGGTGAGTGTGGGTGTGTGTGTATTTCCAGACTCAGATCAGATTCTTACTTAGAGCCATTAACCAAGACCTTTCCAGTACTCTGGGAATGGCAGGATCCCTTTTTTCTCTGCCACCAGATGGAAGTGATCCTCAATACCCCCCTTGGCCTCATAGTAGATCTTATGCTTTGAGAGTCTTCTGCACATAGTCTATAGTCCTAACAATGTAGTGATTCACAGAGTGAGGCCACTGATGATCACCATGTTCCCCCACCAGTCCCATGCCTGCCAGAAACCCCCATGGTGATTAGTGCCCTTCCCTATTCCTGAACATGATCATTCCCGTCTTCTCACTGCATATATTAGAACTCTGATAGAAGTTCAGGCAACACTTTTCATGAAGAATGCACTGAGACAGTGCAGAACAAGAGGACCTAGAATTGGGACCTTTTCTCACTAACTCGTTCTTGTACACACAGGGGCTGGGGGACCGCTGCCTCATAGTTTAGGACTTTGGAAGAGATCCACATGAATACACCCTCTCTCCTGACATCTCTTTACTTCCTCAATCCCCTCTTGTCTTCTTTATGCTTCACTCTTCAATGTTTTCTCCCTAAATGTGGGGTTGCCAATCTGCTCTTTCAGAAAACCCATGAGAAAAGCCTCTATGTCTGCTTGCATTTTGGAAATATTGATAGTCCAGATTTCAAGTGGATACAAAGTAGATTCTTTCTCTGCCTTGGAGTTTGTTGACTCAGTTGGGACAGACTGGCGCTTTGAACAGTGATGGTGAGCAAGATGCTTTGATTCCAGTTCTACACTGCTGAGGATTGGGATCGTTTTCTTCCTGAGATTCCCAAATTTAAACATTTCTTGGTACAGTAAGTTGAAGACAGTTTAGTCCCTGAAAGCATATTTTTCCATTGACTTAACTTTAAGTCTACATCTTCAGAAATAAAAAGCCTAATAATATTGTGTAAGGAGCATTGTGTAGGACTCCTTTTATAGCCTATTTTTATTACAAAGAACCATCACATTAATGGAAGGTGACATCATATAGGACTCAGATGAAAATGGCACTCCCAAGTAGATTTTTCTTGGCCTCTAAAGTTTTGATTTGATAGAAGAAAGCCTACATTAAACCTCATTCTTTTGGAATATCATGTGTCTCCTGTATATGTGTGATTATCATCAAATCCCCCAACAGGTGAATCTTCCTGTGTGGGGCCCTACCTTTTGGCTTTGTTGCTAGCCCTCATGAATGAAGCTGTGGCTAGGTCCTGAAGAGAGTTCAATCCTTCAACATTACTCTAGCTGATATAGTCTCCCTCACATTCTGTCCCTATTCCTTTTGTGGTTAAATAGTGTAAATGTGCTCAATCTCAGTAGTGTCTGGAATCTTCTTCAGTCTGCTGGAATGATCTAATGGATGGATGAAAGATATGAGAAGAGAAGAAAAAAAGAGAAGAAAAAGGAAATAAAATTAAAGAGTTTGAGTTAATTTGTCAATAGGAATTACATTCAAATTGAAAGAAATCCAATGCAGTTTAAAGTAATGGATCAAATGAATATTCAATTCAAAATACACTGATGATATGCCTCATTGCAGAAAGAATAAAGTCATAATAAACTATTATGACCTGAACATTTTATGGGAAGGACAGGTATTTGAGGAGAGTCAAACTCTGCCCATAACCATGTTAAATAGTATCAGGATTGAAAAATAAAATAGGTAACTCAGTTCTGGTCTTAAAGGAATGTAATTCTTGAGATTATATTCATGAAAGGAACATATAGAAAATAGCATGAGTGAGTCATGTTAAGCTTTATGTAAACAAGAGCCAAAATGTAGACTATAAACTGTGGGATAATAGGAGGGAGCAACCCAGGTGGGTGGCCCTTTGTTTTTTTTCCTTAAGATGAAAGATATATCATTGAAGAAATACACTTCTGGGTTCAGCTGTGAGTTTCTGGATTCTACCCGTGGGCCAGCAGTTTTGTCTTTGTTGTGTCAATGGCTGCCACTGTCACAGAGATGGTGGCCAATACTCATGGGTAATTCCTTCTCTGTAAACTCTACTTTTGGCAATATGCTGTGTTTCTTATCCTTTTCTTTCTTTCTTTTTCTTTCTTTTTTTTTTTACTAACTTGCTTGCTGTATACCTTCAGCCATTTCAACTTCTTGTTCTTTTTTGTTCTTGAGCTGTTCACTCTAGAGCTTATGATCAGCAGGATCATACTGAAAGAAAGAGAGAGAAAGCTAAAGTTTGCTTATAAGCTTTTGCTTATAAGCTCCTACATGCAGTTCCAGGGTATTTAGAATATTCTGCACAGTGTGTTATGGTAATTGATAATGGTGAAGCTGTACAGTAGCTTTAAATGGATGTCAGTAGAATAAGAAGATACTATCTGCTCCCTGTTTAGTTTCTAATTCTCTATCATTCCTGCTTTTTTGGTTGCTCCAAAGCTGCTGTCTCCTCCAGGTGATGTTTAAGCCTGTCCCTCTCCTCCTCTCCCATACATTATGAAAAATGGTTGTGCCATCTGCAGCTGTCAGGAGGCTGTGGAGTAGGGAGTATGGCTCAATGAATATACAAATGTGCAGCTGGACCACAGCCCCTTCCAGAAGGCAGCTGGAATATAAATCACAGTGAGCTCACACTTCTCAAGTAGCAGGATGGCGTTGGGGGGCTGCCATGCATAAGGGACTGGAGAAAAATAAAAGAATGTGAGATAGGTCTCCGTGGAAATAGGCCCTGCAATATGTGGAGAGGTTGGCTGGAAAGACAGAGCCAAAAGTAGCATGTTCTGAAAAATCTAATTGCTTGGGCTCATGCAGATCATGGAACAAAGCTAAGCACAACATGGGGTTTATTGAGTTTTAGTATATTTGCTTCCCTTTGCGCTGATGGAGTCTCTTAGAATCTCTTCCTTCTTCCCTCACCCTTGCCTCTCTCAGCACTTCCCATTTGCCAGCACTGTGCAAGGTTCTGGAGCCAAAGTTGTAGTTTTTCAATCAAACAAAATCTTTGCCTAACTCTTAATGGTGGAGGTGCATGGGGGTTAGCAGTGGTGATGGGGAAACAGACTTTATACTGACAGATATAATTAATCAAAATGCAATGTGATGAATTGTAATGGAAATAGATACCAGAATCTGTGAGATGTCAAGGGGCAGAATAGGTAAGTCTGCTTTGGATTGGTTTTTTTCAGAGGTGACATTTGAATGAAATCTCCCAGCTTGGGTAGACATTCCTTAGGAAAATCCAGATGCAGCAGAGAAACAGTGGATGGCTAGGGGCAGGAAAGAATGTGCATTGATTCTCTTTTGTGGCCAAAATTTTAATCAGTCCATATTATTGAATGTTTTTCTTCAAGCCTTTCTTATTAAAGTCAGTGCAAATTCTACTTGTGGACTTGTCTTTTACACAACTGGCTTCACCGAAACACATCTGGTCCATGTACTCCTGGCTCCCCATGAAAATAAACCAAATAAATATAAATTTAACTACTTTTCTTCCTCTCTCTCTCTCTATATATATATATATCTTTCTCTTTATATATATAAATATATATAATTTCTCTTTATATATATATATAAATATATATATATAAAATGCACACACACACAGACATACATACCAAGGAATGTGGGCAGCATCTAGAGATGGAAAAATCAGAAATTAAACAAAACAGATTCTGCTTAGAGTCTTCAAAAAGGAACGCAGCCCTGCTGACACAAAAAACTTGACTTTAAACCCAGTAAGACCCATTTCAAACTTCAGACATATTGAGCTGTAAGATAGTAACTTTCTGTTGTCGTAAACCATGCAGGCTTTTGTAATTTGTTGCAGCAGCAATAGAAAATTAATACAAACAGTATCTGGAAGTGATGTGCTACTATAACAAATAAAAGTGGAGAACTGGCTTCTGAATCAGGCAATAGAGGCTAGAATAATAAAGTTTTTAGTAATAAAAATGTGTATATTAATGATTCTGTTAGTGATGGCTCAGAAAGAAGTGAGGAGTATGGTAGGAAAGGCATATCTAAATTGTTATGAAAAGACTATTGGTAGAAATATGGGTATTGAAGTCACTGTCAAGGGAAGGAGGACTGGAAAGCAAAGTGTACAAGCAGTAAACTTGAATGTTCAACTAAGGAGATATCAAAGCAAAGTGTTGAAAGCATGATCTGATTATGTTGCTGCTTAAATAGCAAAATATGAAGGCAAAGAGATAGATTGAGGGAATAATTATTAAACAAGAAGGCGCTGGGCCTTGATAATTTGGGAAATTCTCAGCCTATCGGGATTATAAAAGGCAGTAAAATTCGGTGATTCATTGTCAGGAGGTATGTTCTTAGAGAGAAAACTTTTGTCTATGCCTCTGAAGGTGAGAGTATCTGTTTACACCAAGGGCTCTTCCAAGAGATTAGGTATGTGAATCCCTTCAGCCATCTCAGGAGAAGCCAGGAATATAAATGAAATCATCTAGGAAAGATTTGTGAGGGAACCCTTTGTTTAATGGAGTGAGTTCTTATGACATATACAGGAGCTACACCAAATATTTGAGAATTTTTTGCAGAAGCACTGCTACCTTGGACTGAAAAGAGTACAGGGGGTACAGAATGAAAGAAGGTCATTGTACTCCCAGAATTCTGCAGGCGAGAAACTGGCTGATAAAATTACTCGGCCGTAAGTCCATGCTACCTTTCATGAAGATGGAGGGAAGACTGAGAGGGTAGAGCCTTAAGGCCAAAGGACAGAGCTGGCAGTCACCATGGATTATTCCCAGGTCGTGAAACCAACGGAGGTTTCCTGCTTGGATTTTGAAATTTCTTAGGAATGGCAATTCTTTTTTTTTTTTTCTTCATTTCCTTCCTTTTTTGCAAGTAAATGCCTGTAACTGTCATCTTATGCCTTTCCCGACATTGTCTTTTAGGAGCAGGTAACTTGTTACTTGAATTTCATAAGACGATGGATGGATTATACTCCGACCTTTCATTCATACCTGATTCTGATGAATTAGGATCAGTGTTTGGTTTTACTGCTTTTTGTTTGTGCTGTTTTCAATTTCATTGGTTTCTGCTTCAGTTTTTGTTATTTTATCCTTCTGTTAGCTTTAGGCTTCAATACTCTTCTCTATTTTCCTAAGGTGGAGGCTCAGGTTATTGATTTTAGATCTCTTTTCTAATACACACCATTAATGCTACAATTTTTCTTGTATATGCTGCTTTCTCTGCATCTCACAAATTTTGGTAAGTTGTATTTTCATTTAGTTAAAAATATTTTTAGTTAGGTTTCTTCTTTGACCCATGCTATGTTGGAGTATGTAGTTAAATTTCCAAATATTTGGGGATTTTCCAGCTATCTTTCTTTTTTCTTTTCTTTAAGATTTTATTTATTTATTCATGAGACACACACACACAGAGAGAGAGAGGCAGACACATAGGCAGAAGGAGAAGCAGGCTCTACGCAGGGAGCCTGATGTGGGACTCAATCCTGGGACTCCAGGATCATGCCCTGGGCCAAAGGGAGGCACTCAACCACTGAGCCACCCAGGCGTCCCTCCAGCTATCTTTCTGTTGCAGATTTCTAGTTAAATTTTATTGTAATCTGAGAACATACTTTGTATGATTTCTCATCTTTTAAATTTGCAAAGTTATGCTTTATGACTGAGAATGTGGTCTATCTTGGTCTATCTGTGTCAATGTGTATAAAATGTATTTTCTGCTGTTGTTGGATAGCATACTCTATAAATGGCAATTATCAAGTTGATTTATAATGCTGTTTAGGTCAACTACATCTTTACTTATTACCTGCTGGCTTAATTTCTCAAATGCTGAAAGAGGAATGTTCAAGTCTCCAACTATAATAGTGAATTTGCTTACTTCTTTCTTTAGTGATGTCAGCATTTGACACTCTGTTGTTATGTGTGTATACATTTAGGATTGCTCTGTCTTCTCAGACAATTGACTCTTTTTCATTATAAGATGCTCTTCTTTATCCCTGATAATTTTTCTTGTTGTAAAATCCGATTTAACTCATACTGAAATAACTATTCCATTTTCTTTTGATTATTGTTAGCATGGTATATCTTTTTTTTTCCATTAAGAAAGACTATACGGGTATTTATATTTAAAATGTGTTTCTTGTAAACAACATATAGTTTTTTAGGTCTCTGTCTTTCTCTCTCTCTCTTAAATCCTTTCTGACAGTCTCTGTCTTTTCATTAATAAACTTAATTCATTCACATTTAAAATTACTGATTTAGTTGAATTAATATCTATCATATTTGTAACTCTTCTCTATAAGTTGCATTTGTTGTTTTTTCTCTTTATCTGCTTCCCTAGTTTTAACTGAACATTTAAAATGATTCTTGGTATATCAATTATACTTATGTAAAAAAAATAATGGTCATCCTAGACTTTGCAGTATACATTTTTAACTAATCTAAGTAGATTTTCAAATAGTGCTATGCTATTTCACGTGTAGTATAACTTCCTTATGACAGACTCTTCTCAATTCCCTCCACTATCCACAATAACATTGTTGTCATTTATTTCACTCTATATGCTATGATCACCCAATATGTTATTAACATTATTACTTTGAACCACTAACTTTTCCATCAATTAAGAACAAAAAGAATGTAAGATGTTATTTTTATTTTATTCCCTTTTTAATGCTCTTCATTGTATTATATAAATGTGTGTTTTGATGTACATCATTTTCCTTCTCCTTGAAGAACGTTAAAAACTTCTTTTAGGGAAGATGTGCCAAAGGTATATTTCCTTAATTTTTGTTTGTTTAAGGAAGTTTCTATTTCTGATTCACTTTTGAAGGATATTTTCACTGGCTATTGGATGTTGGGTTGGTGTCTTTTTCGTTTTTTAACACTTTAAATATGTCAGTTTACTCTCTTCTCGCTTGCCTGGTTTCTGTTAAGTCCACTGTAGTTCTTAGGGAAGGTGATATTCTGATTTCTTTTGAGATTTCTTCTTTGTCTTTGGCTTACAAATGTTTGAATATGACGTGCTTCAGTCTAGTGTTTTTGTTATTGTTCTTATTATTTATCTTGCTTGGTATGTTCTGAGATCACTGAACCTATCATGCAGTGTCTTTACTTAATTTTGGTAAGTTCATTATTTCTTCAAGTATTTCTTCTGCTTTTTTTCTCCTTTTTCTCAGCTTCTGGTATTCTCATTACTTTTATGCTACATATTCTGAAATTGTTCCACAACTCTTGAATGTTATATTATAGGTTTGTTGTTATTTTTCTTTTCTTTGCTTTGTAGTTTGGGAAGTTTTTATTGACCTGTCTTCAACCTTACTGATTTTTTTCTTTAGTTGTATAGTTTACTTATGAGCCCATCAAAGGCATTCTTTATTTATATTACATTGTTTTTGATTTGTCACATTGCCTTTGGATTTTTTCTTAGTGTTTCCATCTTTCTCTTCATATTACCCATCTCTTCTTGCATACTGTTTACTTTTACACTTGAGCCCTTACTGTATTAATCATAGTTGTATTAAATTCCCTATATTAGGGCAGCCCCGGTGGCACAGCGGTTTGGCGCCGCCTGCAGCCTGGGGTGTGATCCTGGAGGCCCGGGATCGAGTCCCACGTCGGGCTCCCTGCATGGAGCCTGCTTCTCCCTCTGCCTGTGTCTCTGCCTCTCTCTCTCTGTGTGTGTGTCTATGAATAAATAAATAAAATCTTTAAAAAATATTTGGGAAAAAAAAGGAAAAAAAATTTCCTATATTAAATTACCTATTTGATATTTCTGACATTTGTGTCATATCTGAGTCTGGTTCTAATGCTTGCCTTGTTTCTTCAAAGTTATATCTTTTCTTTTTTTTTCATGCTTTGAATATTTTTTGCTGCAAACTGGACATGTTGTATCAAGTAACCTACTATTGAGGTATATAGGCCACTAGTGAGAACATTTATGTTAATCTGACTATAAGTTTGTCTGTGCTCAGTATTTTCTGTAGCTATAGGTGCCTTGAGACTTCAGATTCCTCAAGTGTCCTTGTTATTATTTCTCCTCTTGATTTTGGAATGCCTTAAGTACTCCTCTCTAGAGAGAGTCTACATCTTGCAATTCTTTCAGCTGTAAACTACTGTTCTCTGGATCCCCATTGTGTGTCAGTCTGATACTGGGGAAAAGAAGCATTCTACAATCTCACAACTAAATTTGAGTCTTTTACTAGGCTTGTGGCTCTGGATTGTGACTCTCACAAGTGTTTTTTTTCCTGTGGTAAATACTTGATTTTTTTTTTTTTTTCCCCTAAAGTGAGACAGGAAGGCTGGAAAGGGCTAGGGTGGGAAGAATCCCAGCCGGGATAAGGCTTTGGTAAAATATTTCCCTGGATTGTAGATCTTCATTATAGAGAACACTCAGGGTGCATTTCACAGTGATTTTCTCCTCTCTCCACCCCTGTGAGACCCACAAGTGTATTTTTCTTGGCTCTTCACTGTAAGAACCTAGAAGGATGCTTGCAAGTAAAACTCATGAACATATGGAGAACCCCTTAGACTGTGAACTCTAGGATTTTCTCATTCCCATGCTAATCCACACTCAACTATCAACAATTCTTCAAAATTACCATTTAAGTGTTCCTATCAGTTGCTCCAGCAGTTTCTGCCTCAGGTAAACAGATCTTGGATGTGTCTCTGAATGAGCCTGTGTATGCAGACTGTGGGGTGGCAGCCCCACAAAATCAGTTCTTTGCTGGTTTTAGGAAAAGTCATTGATTTTCAGTTTGTCAGGCTTTTTCTATTCATAAGGACAAGTGGGACAACTCAACTTTTTACATGTTGGAGCTGAAAGGGGAGGTTGTTACTGTTATTTTCATTGCCATTTTTATCCCAACTCTTACTATAAGGTATATTAGTTTAAGGGAGATGAAGCTGCTACTCTATATTTCTCCGGTCAAATTTATTTTTGCCTTTAATGTGCCAAAAAGAAAAGATCAGGTTTTGATCATTCATTCCCCTTATAAGTCTCAATTTGAACTTGATTTATCATCAGAATGACTATGCACACATTGAAAAAGTTATAGCTTTTTGGGATTTTTCTGTTTGTTTGTTTGTTTGTTTGTTTTTGCCTTTCTGGAAGTCAGCTGCCTAGCAATCCCATCTCTTTGGAGTGCAATTGAAAAACCAGAAAATAAGCAAAAAAGTCTCCTAAATAGTTAATGTCACAAGTACAGGTACTGAATTTCTTAAAATATAATTTTGATAGAGGCAAAACTATATGCAGTGCATATATACGTTATGAAGCATAATAATATACTCGTCAACTGTGACTCTACCACCTGTCATAAAAGCTAGAGCATTACCAATACTCCGAAAGCTCTCTTTTATCTTCAGGATTGCTAACCTCCTGGAGATGACTACTCTCCAAAGTTTAGGTATATAATTCATCTATTCTTTGGAAAACATTTTCTTAAATATATATTCCAAAACAATGTAATCCTGAGTGTTATTTGGTTTTTAGTTTTATTAAAATAACATATCATGCTATATATAGTCTTCTAGATTTGTATTTTTTCATTTAATTAATTAATTTTTTCATTTAATTTAATTCTGTGCTCAGTGTCCATGTCTGCAAAATGGAGGTAAAAATAGTAGCTATCTCACTGTATTTTTATATGAATTAAGTAATAATATTTGTAAATCACATAGAACAGTACTCGGCATGTAGATCATGCTTTATATGTTTGTTAAAGAAGATCTACAGATACTCATTTATACTGTTGATGTATTTAGAGCTTATCCATTTTTATTGCTATATAATATTTTACATATACCATCATTTATTAATCCATTCTTATCTTGATTGGCATTTCGATGATAATTCAGCTTTCTGCTGTGGTGAATAATACCAATTTGAACTTTTTAAAAAAAGATTTTATTTATTTATTCATGAGAGACACAGAGAGAGAGAGGCAGAGACACAGGCAGAGGGAGAGCAGGCTCCCTGCAGGGAGCCTGACCTGGGACTCGATCCCGGGTCTCCAGGATCATGCCATGGGCTGAAGGCAGTGCTAAACCGCTGAGCAACCCAGGCTTCCCCAATTTGAACATTTTTATTCATATGTTGTCATATGTCTCTATGAGAGTTTCTCTAAGAATGTATTGACAATAGAATTGCCATGTCATAGATTTTGAACATATTAAGCTTGACAAAATAACACTTTAGTGATTGTATACTTTTACACCTCTGTTAGAAAATAAGAGATCTTGCTTTTCTATATCCTTGCTGTCCCTTGGTATTATCAAATTTAGTAGATTTTGCACTCTGGATGGGGTAAAACATGATTTATTTTGTGTATTTCCAGAATTTCTAATGATATTGATCATTTTCAAATGTTTGTCCTTCAAGTTTCTTCTGTAAAAGAAGTATGTTGTTGAACCACTTTTCTACCATGATTTTACCCATGATTTTTTATATATCTTTATATATTTTTTTGTCAGTTAAATATGTTGCAATAATCTCATAGTCCATGCTTTGTGTTTTTGCTTGCTTAGCAATTTATTTTAAAGATAAGGTGTTAATTGTAAAGTGGTCAGATATTTTTCACATGCTTATCACTTTTTATGTCTTCATCAGAAAACTCTTTTTAGCCCAAGTTAGAAATACATTCTCCTGTATTCTAAAATGTTTAAAGTTTGGGGTTTCATATTGAAGTCTTTGTAATTCATGTTGTAAATGGTATAAGGTATAGATATAATTTTAATATTTTCTGGTGAATATGCTTGTATCCTAATATCCCTCATTCCTATGTCTATTGAACCATTCATTTTTTTTCCATTGATTTGCAGTGACACCCAAGTCATATTCAAAGCTTTCATATTTGCAAAGGTCTATTTTTGAGTCCTATATTCTCTTCCTTTGGTTAAATTGTCATTTTTTAAAACATTTTATTTTTTAATGTAATCTCTACACCTAACATGGAACTCCAATTTACAACCTTGAGATCAGTAGTCATATACTCTACTGACTGAGTCAGTCAAGTGCCCCTGAATTATCAGTTTCAACATCAGTACCACACTAACTTAATTACACAAGTTTTAAACATATCTTGATATCTGTATTATTCTCTTTTACAGGAGTGCTCTGGCTATTCTTCCCTTTCCCATGTTTGTTCTTCCATACAAATTTTAGAATAGGCTTTCTAAGAACTTCTGTATTTTATTGGAATTACATTGAATATATAGAGTTAGAAACTTAACCCAACTGAGCCACCCAGGTGTCCTGTCTTAATGCTGGTATCTCAAGTTGAGCTCCATCTCTTCCAAGCTCCATACCTTGCAGCACATCCTAGCTGGAGCCTCATGGTTTTAGGCTGTTATTGGCATTTATCACCACGGTACATCTGAATTTGCAATTGGCTTCTGTTCACCAGTTGAATTTCAGTGCTCCCACTTCCCCCGGCCCCTTACTTCTATAAATGCCCAGCAATGCTTTTAAAATAATATTACAGTTTATGTACAGTATACTTCTCTCATAGTAGAAGGGCTTTCAGGGTGTCTAGCCATAGCATTAATACAGCCATTACCTTTTATTCATTTTACTCATGGCAGAGGCCTTAGACCCTTATTTTGCACTCATTTTTTAATATTTTATGCTTAATTGTATGATTTTCTAAACATCAGCTGATTCAAAGCATTAATAAAGGAAGGACAGTTTCTAGAAGCAAGCTAACAGGGAATATAGCACCTAAACTTGTAAGAGAAAACAAAAAAATAGGAAAAATAACAAAAAATCAGAATAAGAATTCAAAAATGACAGAGATTTGGGACTATTTGGTAAGGGAATGAATAACGCACAGGTATAAATGCAGAGGTAGGATGGCATGGATTAGGCCACACGTGGGCAGGGCCCGTACCCTGTCTTAACATGCCCCTGTGTCCAGCCCCTATCCTGAATTTTCCTGAAATACAAGAGGAAAATATTGAACTTGTTGGAGATATCATAGAAAATCAGTGATACAAATTGTGAAACACAGGTGATGTTTACCTCTTTATGGGATTATTAAAAATCACATTTTTATAAAGGTAAAGAGCAAAATCCTGGGTGTCATCTTTTGAGGGAAAACAACAGCTTATACCACTCTGGTTTCTCTCTGTAGACCTCACTAGTACCTTGAAGTCTTCATGTGACTATAGTACAGTGTGATCATTTTATGTCTGTTTTATGATCCTGAAGAGAGGTTAAATCATGTTCTGTGCATTCTGCTAAAGGAAAAGGAAAGTGCATAATGGCTTTTAGAAAAATTTCTGCCCAAGATAGCAAAAACAGGCAACCCTTACAAATTTTTTTTCTGGAAAATTCGGAAAAATTTTTTTCTGGATGATATACTTCTGTAGGAATTCTAAATAATGATTTTATTATACACTTTTTCCCAATCACCTTTCTATCAGTTTTTGCAAGATAACATGCTACCTTAAAATTTAGTGGCTTTAAACAACTGTCTTTGTTTTTGTATTTTTTCAGTTTGCAACTTGGGGCTAGGTTCAGCTGAGAGTTTCTGCTGGTCTCAACTGGCTTCTTGTGCTTCACCTGGCAGTTAGTGCCTCACTTACGTTGTCTGGTGATTGGCTTGTGGTAAACCGAGGTAGCAGGCCATTTGTCTCTTGTCCAGCAGGTTGGCTGACCTGGTTCATGTGGTAATGATTTCAAGGTTCCCAAGGGCTCCTGAAGCTCAGGCTCAGAACTCAGGCAGCATCACTTTTAGTCAAAGCAAGTCACAAGACCAGCCAGATTCAAGGGTTAGGGAAATAGACATCTTTTTATGGGAGGAGTCACAAAGTCTCCTGGCCAGTTTTACAACCTAGCAGTAGCAGAACAGAGAGCCCTCTACCTAACCTAGAGATAGGCTCTGCAGTCTATCATGGGTCCTTCATCAGGGCTCTGTCACATTGCCTCTGCTACTGCACTCCCACCCTTATAAGCACTGGCTCATGTGGAGCCTTAAAGTTAACTCTGGTGGTAGTTCTAGGTGCGTAAGGGGAGGAGTTCAGACAGCAGGACCTGATTGCAAAAACTACTGGCTCTTCAGAATTTTCTCTTGATCTGGAGATAGACGCTCTTTGATTTGAGATCACTACTTCCTCTGTAGGTTGAGTGTTAGTAGTTCCAGGGGAGAGCTAAGGGGTGCATTGTGTATAATAAGTTCATTTATCTGAAAAAAAAAAAAAGGTTCATTTATCCGAATAGGAACAACATGCTGTACAGCAGAGGTGAAGGGTGGTGGGGGAGGGGAGTGTAAGGACATAACCTCCCTACTTCCGGGCCTGCTTGCATTCTGCCTCTTTAGATTACTTTCCCTCCTTCCCCACTCTGTGTAGTACCACATGGTGGGAAATCGCACCTTGTCACTTCTTTGAGTGTGATAGCAAAATCTTGATTCCTTGAATAGAACAGTTTAATGTTAATTTGCAGTCAAAGAGGAACTGTAGATGTGTGTGTGTGTGTGGTGTGTGTGTGTGTGTGTACTCACACGTGCATGTGCGCAAATGTTTCTGGGGCTGGAGGTTGATGTTCCTGAGACTGGATTCAAACTAAATCATGCTGCATCTCTGCTACAAGAGACATTCACCTAAAATCTTCCCAAATCCTCTTCCCATAGGATAAGCACAAACAGATCATCATCCCCCACTCCCAGCACTGGCCTTGAATTTCTTCCCTCTCCAACTAAAATCCAGAGAGATCCTCTTCAAATTTCCTCAGGCAAATCCACCCCCACAATGCAACTCTGATTTTCTCTAGTTACAGTTAGCAAACTCTGCCCTCGATTTCTTTATGTTTCCCCTCTTTCTAACCACCTTGAATCTCAACTTTCTTTTTCTTATTCTGTGTACATTGTGATCGTTTTTTTTTCTGTAACACACTTCTAAATAAACAAACAACAAAGGAAGATGGAAGAAATAGCAAAATGCTAAGCAATATTTTTGACAGGTTTTTGTTCCTTATCAGAGCATTAAGAATCTAGCTATAGGCAGTTCTGTTGTAGGTAATGTACAAAGCAAGTTACACAGATATGATCCCCGGTACTAGAAATTTAATTCTTCTAAGGTATGTTCTCCTTGTATATCTCCTAAATTCAGAGTAGCTTATGGGCAGTCATTTTATTAGATTGAATTGTGTGAAATTGCTGGTGTTCAACAATTATTGACATTACAACAATGGCAATTTCATATGGTTCAAACTATTTTGCTAGTCCACTAATATTTTTGATCAGTTATTTGGTGAGGCATTCTTCTGCTCAGTCTAGATTAAACCAGAAAAGAGATCACTTCTTTTTCCATCGTCTCTTCTATTGCAATAGCTTCCCATACGGTTTCTTTGCTTCTGTCTGAACCCCTGACCACCTTCTAATCAAATCACTGCCCTCATTAAAAGCATCAATGATACCTCAGGATAAAAACTAAGTATTTATCCTGGCATACATGCCTCTTCTTGTATGAGGCCCCAATCTGCTTCTGCAGCCTCTTATGCTATCGCTCTGTCCTATACAAATTTGACTTTAGCCACAGTTCTCCAAGAACAGATGGAACACATCAAGGCTGCCCCATATCTGTGAATTTGTTTGTGGCTCCTTCTGCCAGAGTTCTTATTCATTGTCTTCTTGAGAAACCCCTACTTACCTCAGGAAGCCTCACTTCTAACTTCACCTACTTTTCTCTCCTTCCTTGACCTACCCCAGAGTGGATTAATTACTCCTTTCCCTAGATTCCCATTATATGGTACTCTTAAAACTGTTATACCATATTCCCATCATATTACACATATTTGTGAGTATATATGCTTTGATGGTTTTAGGTCTTCTAAAGACTTGGCCTGTATTTTAATCCTCTTGCATTGCTTGGCCTATGGCAAATGCCCCATCAGTGTTGGTGAAATGGATTCCTTGTCTGCAAAAAAATCATCAATATTTTCTTTCCTGTTCAGGATGGAGAAGGGGACTTGGAGGCAAGCAAGTTGCTAATATTAAAGTTAATGAGCTTGCAAACATTCCATTTAAGTTTGGGTAGAGAAAATACTTAGGGCAGTTTTGTTTTCCCTAAACCTTTACCTATCCCAGCTGTGATTAGTTATTCTAGAAAAGATTAATGTATCTTTAATCCAGCGACATCACATATTTCTCACTTATTTTAAGCAGCAGAGGACACCTTTCAGGTTTAATGTTGAAACACACAATAATTTCTATTTAAACATCACTTTATAAGCAATGAATTTTTGTTTTCTCCATTAATCAAATTTAACTTAATCCTCACAGTACCTCAAGGGAATGTAGCTGGCTGAGAATATAGTGGTTTATTTAGGTGATGAAACTCCTGCTTAGTTCTGAGAGAATGAGATTTTTAAATTCAAATTCAAATTCAGTTTGGGTTAGAGCTAACCCAAAATGTTAAACCCTGAATCTTAGGGCTCTTTTGCTTTCTTTGACTGCTCCGTCTTAGCAAGTGCCTGAGAAGGCTATCTGTTTCAAAGTTGGAAGAGTTCAGCCACAGGGAGGGACCTAAGCCAGTAAGACTGTGGCTAAACTTCCTATGGCCCTGCCAAGGGCACTTAGAAACCCTGGGACCTGGGATGCAGAAAAGCAAGGGTCTGACCCAGTGGGAGGCTACAGACTGATTCTGCATCTTTTTCAGAGAAGGCTGGAGGATGGTTTGGGGGTGTGGGCACATGGTGGGAGATCAGAACAGCTGCCTGCAGGCTAGAGCTGCCAACAACAGCAGCCATAGCAGTGAGACTGGTGGGGGGAGCGCCATTGCCAGCAGCTCTGAGCTAACGATGCCCTCCTCTCCCCACTCAGCACTAGCTCAGAGGCAGAAAGCAACAGAACAAGTGTCCCAAAAGGGATCTGTGTGACTGCTCATTTTATGCAGTGTTTTTCCATTCTGCCCAATATACTTTTATTAAGAGAGTATAGAAACTATTATTCAGGCTGTGGCTCTGGGACCATTTGTGGGGGAGATCTGCCCCACCCTACCCAGTATTCCCCCTCATTTCTCACTTCAAATCATCTGGATCATCTCTTGTAGAAGAAGAGCAGAGGAAGAGAGTGAGTGTTGGAAGTTGCATTGATGATAGGGTTTCCAAAGCTTGGAGATTTAGACCAACTGGTATACTGGGCTTGCCTGAGGGACCTGGACATCATTGTGTTTCTAAAAATTTACTTAAGAGTTACAAACTCTTAAGTCCATGCTTCAAATGTGCCGAAATATAATCTATTTTTTGTAACTTAGGTTAATTATATCATATTTTCACTGATAAAGAAATTTAATATTGAACAATTCAAGATAAACTCAGTCAGTCTAGAGTTTCTGCCCCTCCTACCTCTCTCTTGGGGCATATAAGCTTCCAGGAGCCCACATAATATCAGCATAGTTGAGGCTGTGTCTGACCTTTGGTCTTTGCCACATTTTCCTGGCATCCACTGAGAATTTTGCATGTTCACATCATCTGGGGTAAGTGCTACACTTGGATCATTCTGTCCATGGAAACTAGAAGGCTGCTGAAATTCACTGGTCCCTTGTGGGCTACTTTCTCAGGTCTCTTAACCTGAAAAAATTCCATATGCTTCTCCAAAGATACTTCAAGGATGGGGAAATCAGGACAGGGTGGGGGGCACTACTTCAGGACCTTCCTTTCTATGCACTCACATTCATTTCTACCCTGATGCTGCTGTATCTAGGATCTCTGATACCTTAGCACTTTCCTGGGTTCTATCTGGCCTATAAGGCACAGGTCCTCACTGATCTTAGACTCCCAAACTCTTCTGGATTTTTTAATCCACCTCTTCATGGAAACATGGCATAGGGTACAGCCAGGACTTTTTCTTAGCGAACCCTTAGCGTCTAAACTCATTTATTCCCTTTTTGATTATCTCTTCCCACCCCCAGTGATGGGGTAGTATGGTCTGATCTTTCATTTGCTCTCTCCAAACCTGTATTTGTTTGGAAAAAACTTCAGTCTCAGAATCTTTCAGAACTTTGGTTTTTATACTTGAAAGCCAAGATTTTGGAACATAAAAGTATTTTCTCAAACAGTTGACTCTGGTAATCATTTCGAAACATTGTTTGAGACTCAAAAGCTATGCTGTCCTTTAGTATTTCTGTTGTAACAATCTGCCCTTAATGTGAATGTGTATTTCTACTAAATGGAGGAGGGACTGGGCAATACGTTCATTGGAGGTTGCAGGGGAAGCACAGATAATAGCTCAAATTGTTATTTTGTCACACTTGTATTAAGTTCTCTCTATGTGTTTATGAGAGCTACAGTGAAAAATCACTCTTCTGGATTCAACTTCTAAGATGGTCTAGGAAGCATTATACACTGTTGTAGCAATCACAGGGAATAGGATCATGGAGGATCAGGTCTCTCACAAGAATGACTTCTCATTTCAAGCAATGGGATGTAAATATTGCTTGTTTTTTTTTTAAAATCTTTTTTTTTTTATGATAGTCACACAGAGAGAGAGAGGCAGAGACATAGGCAGAGGGAGAAGCAGGCTCCATGCACCGGGAGCCCGACGTGGGACTCGATCCCGGGTCTCCAGGATCGTGCCCTGGGCCAAAGGCAGGCGCTAAACCGCTGCGCCACCCAGGGATCCCAATATTGCTTGTTTTTATGAGTTTCCACATTGCATTTGACTCACTACCTTGCCCTCAAAGTAGACACCAGAAGAAGCTAAAGTATAGCATCAAGAAGAGCCATTATCATCCTACCCATCACTAGAGCTTCATGAGACAATGATCAGGAACTTATCACTGGGGATGAGTGTTCAGGCCACTACTTCTGTATTCATTATCTCCTAATAAATATATAGTTCACAAAGAAGTTTATATTAAAAGAGACAAATTAGATAAGAAGAATTGGGAAAAGCCATTTCCCGTATGCATGCATTTTACCACCTGTGACAGGAAATAATGAGAAGGGAGTTGGTGATTGGAACGAATGGCCAGGAAAGAATATGTACAATGAGAGGAGAGCAGGACCAAGGATGGAATGCCAGCAGTAATAATATTTAAAAGGAAGAAAGATCTAGAAGTGTCTCTTAGAGGAATCCAAAAATGGAAAAAGAGAGCCAGGACAAAAGATCTGCTACAAATATCAAAGAGTACATTTCAAGATGGAGCAAGCGACCCACTTGTTAAATGCCTCAAATGAGTCAAGCAAAAGGACTGTGGGTATAATTACTGATCTTACATCATCAATAGAATGCTGATGTTGGGAATGAAACTATTGAGGAGTAAAGAATAGGGAAGGGACAGGTGAATGTAAGTCAATATTTCCCAAAGCATGTACTTTGCTATTATTGTGCCAAGCAGTTTCCCATGAGAAGAGGGGTTCTGTTTGGTTTGGAATGTCTTTAATTGTAGCATACATTCAAATGTTGGCTTCCTCATACAGCCACATTTACAAGTTCTTCAGAGACTGGCCACTGTCTCATTGCCATCCTGCCTAAATATTCCCACTGGTCACTTTTAATTCTTTCTCAGCCTCAATGACAAATCCAACTTCTGGTAACCCACCCACTATGCTTCTGTTTATTGAGGTCACTTCATTTTCCTAGTTTGGTTGAATTTTTGCATGAACTTTCAGGTTCAGCTTCTTCCCACAGGGCAGATGTGGCCCTTGAACAACATACATCTTTCTCTGATGACAGTGGCTCCCTTTGGAGGGCTCTCTCCTTGCTCTGTGGTAAGAGGAAGTGCCAGTTTGCCTTTTGGCTTTACCAGGAAAACTCTATCAGGATTAGGGCTTCAATGGTTCAAGCAGTCTGGCAGGACTCTGGGACTCATAAGACTGAGTAGATAAACATGAAACAGAATCCTAGTCAGATTGACAGGTGTGTGTGTGTGTGTGTGTGTGTGTATGTGTGTGTATGTATGTTATGTATGTATATTTTTTAAAGATACTTATTTATTAAAAAAAAAGATACTTATTTATTTTATTTATTTATTTTTTTTACTTGAGACAGGGAGTGCATGCACACGCATGAGCAGGTGGGGGGGAGGGACAGAGTAGACTCCCTGCTGAGCAGGGAGCCCAAAAAGGGGCTTGATCCCAGGACCCTGGGATCATGACCTGAGCTGAAGGCAGTTGCTTAACCAGCTGAGCCACCCAGGTCCCCCATGTGTGTGTCTTGGCCAAATTGTTAATCCTGACATGTTAACATGACAGAAGATGTGTGTGTGTGTGTGTGTGTGTGTGTGTGTCTCAGTCAGATTACTAACTAGAACATTTATGGTGCCAACATCTTTTGGTAGTTTTCTTTGTATTCAGTTGACCAAATCATTTATCCCAACCATGTACAAAAGATTCTGGCGTTTGTGATCATGTTTCCATAGTCAGAGAAATCTAAGCCTGGAAGTTAGCTGTAGATTTTTATGCTGGTGGCTGTCCATAATAATTTTGTAGCACATTCTCCATCTTTGGATTTTGAATCTCCCAAAGTATTAATTGTGACATTTATTTGCTTGTTGCTATTGTGCCCTAAAAATTCTACTTCTCTAGATCATCATGGTTTGAAGTATCTTCCTCAAGTCAAAATGGAGAATTACAAATCTATGAGAAGTGTGTGCTACTGGCATTTATAGTCTTTCTTCTAGTAAAGATACTCACCAAAATAGCCCTTTTATTGGCCACAAAGCATTTGAAAGATGTTTTATCTTTTATCACCATGCACTAACTGCTTTTTAAAAGTCTGACATCTTCTTATCTTGAATTTTACATCCAGGTGTATGTGTATTTACCCACCTGTACTTTTATTCCTTGTTTTGAGTTTCTGGAGGGTTTTCTGGGTTCAGGAGTTTAGAAGTTGTGAAAGTATCATTCATCTATGCCTAAGATGTGCAGAATGTTCCTTCTGCAGCCTTCTTCTGGGCTTTGTCCTTCCTCTTCACTTTTCCTTTCCCAGAAGCCAGGACATACCACAAAGAAGCACTTCTCACTGTGAACCTCATGATCTGCTGATCCATTTATGCACCCCGTCACCCTGACTGTAGGCTTCGTGAGGATGAATAGCTCGTCATAGTAATTTTTTTTTATTTCCTGGATCAAACGAAATGCCTGACATATAGTAGGTGTTCACTGAATGCTTTACTAAGGGATTGAATTTCATGTTGGTGGCTCAGTGTCAGGGCTTAGATTGCAAATACTCCCATGGCTAAGGACCACTTGGAGTTTCCACTTATAGATTATCATAGAGAATGGTGTGGTGTTTGTGTCTGTCTGTGTGTGTGTGTGTGTGTGTGTGTGTGTGTGTGTGTATGGAGAAGTGTTATTTTTGAGAAGGGACTAAGGGGAGAATTAAAGAGAAAAGAGAATAAAATTCATTGGCCTTCCTTATAAATTGAACTGAGAAGAACATGAACTTTCTCCCTACTCTGAACTCCCTCTGCACCTGCTGCTGTACCACTCATCTTAGTACTTAATTAGCACACTGACTTAAATTAAAGTTGCCCAGGATCATAGAAGGGTCTAATCTGCATAGTTACCTTAGGAATTCTGTGATGTCATAGCAGGTTACCTGGGGTTCTGTTTTCACCAAGGCTCCTAAGTCACTGGGGAAAAGCTGTGATGGGAACTTTGGAGAACCCCAGGAAAGAAGAGCAGGACAAAGTCTGCACTCCATTCCCTTGGAAAGGTGTCCCAGGAAGTCATAAAATGTATCCCAGTGTGGGAAAAATAAGAGGACTGTGCTGGCCCTCAGTTCTCACAGTTAGGAGCAAATGAGCAAGGATCCTGGTGGATTTCTCTGGGATTGTACCAACTCATCCCTGTCCAGCCCGTCTCAGAAATCAATGGATTTACAAACATTTAGCAATTGAGCCTGGCTGCAAAAGCCATTCCCCTGGGTGGGAAAACCTCCTTTTCTCTTGGGAAAGGAGACACAGGCATCTTTAGCAGACACAGATGGAGGGAGTCCCCAGGGGACAGGAACAGCAGTGTAGGTGGTGTGGGTGGGCCCCAGAGCCAAGGTAAAGAGGCTGGCTGAAGCCTGGAGACCACCACTTTGCTTTTACTTCTTTCATTAAGTTGATCTGAATGAAAGAGGTGGGTACACTAAGGCCCTTTTTAACCTGAAGGCCACCAGTGGTGCTACTAAGTGAGCCAAGGGAATTCTTGATATAAGCTTGAGTCAACTCCCTCAGTCTGAAATGGACTGAAAAATTAAGGTGACAGTTCTTACTTAACCAGTTCCTTTAATAAGTCTAGAAACTGTAAAATAACAACCCCAACCAGCATTTTAGTGAAGTCATCAGAGCCTAAATCCTAAGCCTGAGCTTTTCTGTGTTGTTCTGTTGTGATTATTATCATCATTATCTTCCTTGGGCTTTCTCTGAGCAAGTGACTCTACCACTTGAATTTTTAAAAACCCCAATATAACTGATATATATTAAACAGTTACATCTTTTAACCAACACGTATAATTAAACATACAAAACATTCCCTCACACTGGTTTGCCAAGGCAGTTGCTGGGATGCAAATTATTGCCCAACACATCTTCTATCTATTTCCCTCCAGAAGCTTGTCCTGCATGTGTTGCCTGCTATTGCATCTTCTCCTTCCTTTTGCTTCCCACAGCCATGGTGGGGAGCAGTGCGTGTGTAATTTTCAGATAATCTACTACTTCTGATTATCTGCACCATTGTTTCCCAACATTAGCATGTATACTCAAGCATTGACTTGTATTTGTCCATTGTGCCTCCTCAGTTAAGTTCACAAAGGGCAGAGGCACTATCTGATCTGTTGAGCACCTAGGATGGTGTGGAGCCAATCACGTTAATTGGATGCCAGACTGAATGCCAGATGGCAGCTCTTTGATTTGGCACCTTCCAGGTCTATTTAACCACATTTCACTTCCATTGGGATTTAGATCCCATTTTATAACCTACTTTGAAGAATTTGACCTTGATGTGAAGAATGTGCTGAAACCATTCTTGACTATGATCCACATTAATATTAAGAGCCTCTAACAGTGGACAGAGGCAGAGATGAGCTAGGATTTTCCATTCCTGGGCATGAGGACAGTTCAAGTGTATTAGTCTATTTCCTGTCTCACCTGTGACTATGATGTTCCCCCCCACTAATGTGCCAGTCTTTTTCTTTCTGGAATGTTATATTTTCTAAATGTAAATATCCCTGATAGGTAACACAGTAAGTAGTTATTAGTTCCTTTGTGTAAATCGGCTGAAGTACCAAATTCAAATGGTATTTTTAAGATGGGAACTTAGGTGGAAATTAAATGTTTAAATATCTATGGCCTAAGGCCCCATTCTACATGAAGTGGAGACCAAGAGACATGAAGGCCACTCATTGTGGAAGGCCACTTGTCGTCTTTAGGGACGAACATGGTCCAAGTTTTAACTAAAGGGTAGTCAGTGTCTAAGTAGGTGTGGTGGGAGGTCCAACTTCAAAATAAAAACAAGGAACAGAAATCAAATGTTTTCAGTTACCATCTTAAGGGGAGCCATAACTATAGCCTAGAGACTAATGCTGTAGAAACTTTGAAGGATTTCTTAAGATGTAACTTCACTGTATTTATTGTCACTGTTAGTTTTTTTTTTCAGTAGTTATTAAAAATAAACCCTTAAAACCAAAAAGGCCTTTATGGTCATCTTGGGGAAAACAAGGAAGGGGAAATAGCTGAGCAGACTGTTTTACACACCACTGCCAGATCTTTGGGAGAAAAAAACCCACAGATTATCCATAGAATGAAAAGAACAGAAAGGGAAGCAGACGAAGCAGACAGAAGCCTAAGAAAACTGGGCTTAACAGTAGAAGGTCCCATTTGGGGGCAGAAACCAAAGCTTTCTACATCCTCCGGAAGCTAGAACAAAGCCATGTTGAAGAGCAGGTACCGAAGTGAAGGGGGAAGTCTAGGCTGGCAGAAAAAAAGAACTAGCCAGGAGCTAGGGAGCTACCCTTTCCCATGCTGCTCCGTTGAAGGCCGGCCTCCAATAAAGCACAAGGGAGTAACTTCCCATGAGGTCCAGGGGCCTCCAGAGTGGAAAGAAAGCTCTTGGTTTCAATTCCAGGCATGTACTTTTCTTCTTAAAATAAGTTTAAATCACATTTCAGCAAGTGTCCTCCTGCAGAGAAAGGTCTTCATGTTAAAAATAAAGTTCACTGGAGACACACTTGATATTTCCAGTGGCATTTCTACCTGTCCAGCCTAGGGAGGTCTTAGCTCCATTGTCCATCACTGCCTCACTACACTCCCTCATGCAATTCAAGTCGCTGGGTTTAATCTATAAAGTTTTAACAGTGTGGAGCCTAATTGTTTCTGAGGTCACCCCTGACACTGTGCATCCCCAGCTGGATGGAACCATATCCCAGTGCTGATTTGAACTTGAGAAGAATAGAGCTGGAATGTTTTTGATGTGGGGTGAAAGGATGATGGGTGGGGGGTGAAGAGGTATCTTTCAACACCCCTTTCTTCCCCATATGTTCAAATTCCTGATGTGCTACAAACAGATTGCTTGTTCTTAGGCAGTGAGGTCAGGAGCTTGGTATCTCAATTTATCTGCTTTGCTATAGGATTCATGACAAGTTGGGGTTTTTGGTTTTGTTTTGTTTTGTTTTGTTTTTAAGAAAACTGAACAGAGTGAAAATATGGTTTAGTTGCCTCATATCAGACTTCTATATAGCTGATTGGATATGCATTTTTTAGTTATCTGTTGGTAGGCACAAATGTTCCACAGCAACTTTTGATAAATATAATTCACTTTTAACCTGGGTTGAATATTTTGGACTTCCATGCTAAAACAAAATCATAACCAATAAGTACTTTAAACGTGCATACTTCCCAAATTTTTCAATGAACTTTGGATTTTTATAAAATGTGATATATTAGCACAGACTGTAAAAATAAATGTGAGTATAGTGAACGTCATTCATAGAATTCCATCCTTTTGAAACTGAGTGGCACTACAGTGTTCCACTTTATTTCTTCCTGGAGGCATCTTTTGAGAATATCTTGGAGATGGCTGCCCTTGATTGGATTGAGGGCAGATTTGGACATGCACAGATCCTGTGAAGGATACAGATGCTCAACTGCCCCACCTCTTGGGATGGGAACTGAAACTTGTAAGATCTGCCTAAAATGGCAGCAAACTAATTAAATGGAGAGGCAGAGTTACACAATAAATCTTGCCTGGTACAAAGGAGGCTATGTGTAGGAGGGAGTGGGGGAGCCCTGTGGAGGGTTGGAGAGACAGTCAGGCCAATTTAGCAGAGATGGCACCATGGCAAATTTGATGAAGATGCTCTCAGAAGTAATTGTCACTGTCGTTTTTGAACCCTATGGAAAAATAACCGGCAGCAGCAAGAGAAATGAATTTTCCCTAAAGTCACTAAGTGAAGAAATCCTCAAACTGATGATTTTATTCCTCACAGTGGAAGAGAGAGAAAAAAAGAAAAAGAATAGGAAAGAAAGTATTTTGCTTTCTTCTGCTTAGGAGTTTGAATAATGAGACCCACAGGCAGGAAGGGAGAGTAACCAGGTAGTGGGGATAGACCAAAGAAGGAACTCAGATACTCAGATGGGCCAATATCTGGAGTGATCTCACTCTAATTTTCTACATGAGTGAGAATACCACACAGGACCATCAATCACAGTCACAACCAGCTCAGAATGCCACCTTTCGCTGCTACTACTCTCACCTCCTCCTTCCCATCCTCCTCCCGCTTTGAAAAGCAGGTGTATTATGTGTGACTAGAAATTTGACCTGCTATTTTGATGCTATGTAATTTATTTTTTGTTGTGGTAGTATTTTCTTTAAACTAGTCTTACGTTGCAGCTCACCTGGGTATTTTTACTTCTTTCCCTTGAATCTCAACACAGAATTCTTGCAGACTCACTCACAAACATGAATTGAGCAAGAACTATACTGCTCTATTAAAACCTGCTTATAAATCCTTCTTACTGAGGTCTAAGTAGCCACTTGCTTAAAATGCCACTTCTTGGAGATATCTGCATTTTCAAAGAGTTTGAGGACTTGACTGATGCTACAGTCTGAGAGAACAGAGACTTCCAGGGGCAATTTTTGCTGGGTAGAGTATTTGAGGTCAGGATTCTCCCTCAACTTCCAGAATGGCAGAAAAATGGCCTCCGTCTGCTCCCTAAGGGAGGAGTTGGGGAATAATGAGATTGCACTGTGGCAGGAAAGCAAATTCCTTGTCTAAGACCAACTGACTGGGGTTTTACTTTTTAAGTCACTGCTTCATTAGTACATCTCTGTCTGTCTCTCTGATTTTATATTTCAGTTTCTGGCAGGTTCATCAAGATGCTGTAGCTAAATCATCTGTGGTCCATGGGACACTGGCCACTTTCAGACACATGGCCATGCATGAGAGCTCTTTGGCTGCACTAGTTATATTCTGCCCTGGTGGCCATCTCCCACAGCCCCGCAGCTGCTGGTTACCATGATCACCTCCCTTTGGTTTTGTTCTCAGAATGTCACAGTGACCAGCTTGCAGGTGGCATCCTGCTATAGATGCTGGCACAGATTTTCAACCATTATGCTGCCTGTACTGATTTTTTCCTAGTATTTGTTGCCAATGAGAGTCATTTTGATCTACCTCTCCCTCCTCCTTTTCCCTTTCCCCAAGCATTGGGCTCCTTTGGAGTCACTCAGGCTCAGTAACTAGAGAAAGAAACACTTCCTTTAATGCTAATCCTAAAATTTTTAGATTTCTCTGGACTCAAATTCTACAATGAGCAGCCTGGGCCCCACTGCATCTTGCTGACCCCTTCCTCCCTCTATCCCCAAGCCCATGCTCTGTTCCCCATCCCCAGTCTTCCTTGCATCATGCTCAGTACAGACATGATTTTTAGTGCTTCTCTGATGCTGAATCTTCTAGATGTGAAAATCACATGGATCCCACTGATATCAGATCTTGCACTGTAATACTCCAGAGACACAAACCCCTGAACAGTCCCATGGTCCTTACTTCTCTTGCTGCATTTCATCAGGAACAAGTTGATTTCATGTTGAATAAATGGGTTTTGCAGGTGTTGCAAATAACACTTGTCTGTCAGTGGGAATATGAGTGTGGAATGGAGTTGAAAAGGACTTGTTTAGATTTGGGGGCACATTCAAACGCTCTGTAAAGAATGAATATGATTTCCTATGAGAAATAGTGCAACAAAATGAGTCCTTCAGAAGTCCCAAGAAAATCCTCTGGAGCCATGTGGGAAGGATGTAACTTAGGTTCTAAGAGTGAACATCAATGAAGTAGTGAGGAAGTGATGGACAAGCAGGATAAGAGATATATTCATCCAATAGTTGAGAGTTACTTTGTGCAATATTCATTCTAGCAACAATAGAACATGAATACAGCCAACATTTACTGGGCACTTACTGTAAGGCAGTGTTCTAAATATTAATGCATGCTTTGTTTCATTTAATCCTATAGCCATGCTACAGTGAAATACTGTAATATCTCTATTTAAAGAAAAAGAGCCCCTTATCTAAAATGACATAGCTAGTGAGTGTTGAAACCAAACTTTGAACCCAGATGGTCCGTTTCCAGACTTTCATTTTTAACCTATGTTAATTCCATTTAATAACAACACTTCTATCTCAGTGCCTTTTCTAATGCTAGCATATAGTATGTTCAATGCATATTTGCTGGAAGAAAATATTTTCTTGAGAAAGAAAATAAAGCCAGTTCAATCTTATCAGAGGAGGGAGTGAAGGATACAGAATGCTGTCAGCAGTGATTTTGTCTCCCTGGGATTATAGTGTCAGCTGGGCAGGGTGCTAGGGGTCAGGATTACACAGCACTGTGGAAGGGATCAAGATGTCCCCTCCATGTTTCAAAGGGTCACAATCTCAAAGTTAGGACACAGCTTCTCCACTCTAAACACCTCAAACCTAATACTATTATTTCTTGGCCACACCACGCATAGTCACCCCTCTACATACTGGCCTTTGTCTCCATTCCTTGCATTGCACTCTCCTTTTTTCTCCACAGGACAAACTCTTGATCATTGTATAAAGATCACCACTTCTCTGTCATTTTCCCTGACTCCTGCTTCACCCTCTTGATTCAGTAGTAGCTAACTTTTGACATTTCAGGTTCTATAATTGTTTGTATCTGGCCTCACCATCTTCCCATATAACTGTTTGTTTACAATCTGTTTTTCCCACTCAGATGAGTTCTTTACAGGCAGAGTCATATTGCATTCACCAATGTAGTCACAGTACCAAGAATATCTGTGATACCAAGCATAGTGCTGGATACATACTGTGTACTTATTAATACATTTGACACTGAATTGGGTTTCTTCTTTGCTCTTCTTCTAGTACTCCAAAAGCTTAGCATGCATGCATGGGTACTCAGTACCAAAACAATTACAGGAACCTCTTGTCTTAACTGGTCATCAGCTACTTGCTCCATGGGAAGGTCAACTTGATTTAAAGGTATAGGATTGAGTGGACAATAAGTACATGAAAAGATACTCAACATTGCTGATCATCAAGAAGATGCAAATAAAAATGACAATGATCTATCACCTCACACCTGTTAGAATGGCTATCATCAAGAAGACAGGATTCAATAGGTACTGGCAAAGATGTGAAAAGAAAACCCTTATATACTGTTGATAGTAATGTCAATTAGTCCAACCACTATGGAAAACACTATGGAGATTCCTCAAAAAAAGGAAGAGTCCAAATGTCCATCAACTTGTGAACGGATAAAGAAGAGGTAGGGTGTGTGTGTATGTGTGCTTATGTATATATATGCATACACATGTATGTATATATACACACAATAGAATGTTACTCAGCCATCAAAAAGAATGAAATCTTGTCATTTGCAATGACATGGATGGAGCCAAAGTGTATTATACTAAGTGAAGTGAGCTAGTCAGGGAAAGACAAATACAATATAATTTCACTCATGTATGGAATTTAAGAAACAAACCAGATGAACACAAGGAAAGGGGAAAAGAAAGAGAGGGAAGCAAACCATAATAGTCTTCTAACTATAGAGACCAAATTGAGGGTTGCTAGAGGGAGGTGGATAGGGTATGGGCTAAATGGGTGAAGGAGGGCACTTGTTGAGATGAACACTAGTGTTATATGTAAGTGATGAATCACTAAATTCTGCTGGAACCAGTATTACCCTATATGTTAACTAACTAGAATTTAAATAAAAACTTGAAACAAAAAAAAAACCCACATAGATCTGCCATATACTCCAGCAATTCCATTTCTAGGTATACACCCAAAGGAAATAAAAACAGGATTTCACCAAGATATATCCATAGCCACATTTATTGCAACATTATTTATAATATCCAAGTTTTGGAAACAACCCAAATGCCCATCAATGATGAATGGATAAAAGAGATGTGATACATATATATAATGGAATATTATTCAACCATGAGAAAGGAGGGTATCCTGGCCATCTATGACTACATGGATGGACCTGAGCACATGATGCTAAACAAGCTAAGAGAAAGACAAGTACTCTATGTTGTCACTTACAAGTGGACTCTAACCAAGTCAAACCTGTAAAAAAACAAAAAAAAGCCAGAGTAAAATGATGGTTACCAGGAGATGTAGGATTAGGGGGGTGGGTAAGACTGATGGTGCTTACAGGTACAAACTTGTAACAAGTGTAAGTAAGCCATAGAGATCTAATACATAGTTGTAATGAATATAGACAATAATGTAGCATAATGATGTAATAAGTATTGCTTCAATGGCAGTCATATTACAATATCTAAATTATCAAAGTAATACACTATAAACCTTAAATTTACAAAATGTAGCATATCAAATTTATTAAATACAAAAAAATAAAGGTCCAGGATTGAGGGAGAATATGTCATGAATTGGACTGAATGATTTTCTTAACCAGTGTCGGCCCATTGAACTGTCCCTTAAATTTTAACTGTTCCATCAAGCAAACAGCTTACTCAGCTTTTCAGGGGCCTATTACCTGATCTGAAAACACTGGCAACATTTTGACCTCCAGTTTGACTTTAAGCCTGTTATAGATAATGCATTTTCTCAGGATTAGGTGATGTGTGTTGGTTGTATTGGAGAAACATCAGTTATGTCTATGTCTTGGCTAGTATCAGCCAGAATTGGGAGTGTGCCAGCTTCCACTTCATTGCTAACAGACTCCCTAATTAACCTGCTAAATCTAGTGCACGATTCACTGTTGTTTTAGAAGTGACATGCATAATATATACACTTTTTCTTCCTCTACACTTCTTTTTTATTTGTTCAGGTTATTAGATAGTCAAAATTCTCTTGGGTTGTGTATTAAATCTTCTCAAAAGAAGTGAAGATTTGAGAAACACCCAACGGGGTTTGGTTTCTTTTGACATATCTTGCTGTTGTTACAACCACCCCTTGATAATAGAGTTCTTCTTTGCCCTAATATTTAAATATATCAACTAACTTAATCTCAGGTATCTCCTTTCCTTGTAATGTCTCCATTCTTATAAACTACTATTTGTAAAATAAAAGGCTGGAGAAGCCCTTTGGGACAGTTTTCCTTTAAAAGACATTTGTATAGTGAGAGTAGAGGCCATGGCTTTTCATGGTTCTTGGGCTTTGCATATGCATGCTTCCCCTTTGTCATGCCTGAAATAAATTTGCTTCCTGTGTTTTTACTTCATGCTTTGCACATAGTGTCCCAAATTGCTACTCCTTGGGAGGCTAAGCCAAGGACGCTGTGTTCCATTTTCATGATGAAATGCAGATTTCCCATTGAACCTAATCAACCTTCATTTCAGAAGGTTGACAAGGCAGATACTTAAAGAATTCAGTTGGTTAAATTTATGGTACTGAAAAAGAGTCCATTCCAAGAATATTCTCTGATTCCTAAGCTATGGAATTTTTATTTGATTGTGAATTAAATTACATTTTTATTCACTTCAAGTCCTTGCTTCACAATTTTGTGTCCCTCAAAGAGAGACAAACTTGTTTACAGTCAACGATGGTCTCTGTAACATTCTGTTCCAGATTGAAAAGATCTATAGTTGAGCAGTCATGCTTCTCACTGGTTGATTTTTATACCAGCTAATGAACTGAGATTTTCACATAAGAGAGTATCATATCTTTATAGTCAGGAAGGAGAACGGCATACCTTGTGTTATTAACCATGTGCCAGGGACTGTGCTAGATTCTAATATGTGCTAAATCATTTTCTAGCAACTCTGTGTGGGGGTGCTATTATTCCAGTTTCACAAATAAAGGTATCTGGACTCAGAGAGCCTTTTAAGTTCTTTGCCTGAAGCAGATACTTAGTGGAAGAGTCAGCATTCAAACCTAGACTTTTCTTTTTACAAAGCAGTTGCTTTTTCTTCATTCTACCAAACTCTTCCTTGAAAATCCTTGTTAGGTTGGACAGCCCAGCAGCACAGAATAACAAAGGAGACAAAGCTTTTACCTGATTACCCTTGATGTGACTTCAGAACCTCTTTTAACATGGAATCTAAGTAGCCACTACCAACCAATTAGTGTTAGTATTGCACATTGAGTTATTTGTCATTCATATCTCCAAAGTGTGCAGTTATGGACTTTATTTCTAGACTATAGGATCATAACCCTAACCCACTCTACCAGAGAAGCAGCTCTAATGAAAAGGGGATGCTAATGTGGAGACACAAGATACGAAGCCACATTGACCTAGGGAAGCAGAATGGATGTCAGCAAGAGGCAACAATGACATAAACAAGTGACACACAAGAAAATCATGTTGTCATTCAGCCAATTTTGAGCTCCTTCTAGTAAGAGGTTGATTAACTTTGGAACTCTCAGAAAGGCATATCAATCAGACTTTTCTCCCAGTCTAATTTATTCTTTCAGGTTAAATATGATATATAATCATTTACCCATATCAATCATACATGATTGCATGTTTTTCATATTGTTTGCCCATGCTTCTTGATACCACTGTATATTTGGTTACCCATCCCAGATCCATTTTCTCTTTTTTAGATCATGTCAGCGTCCCTTGCTCACCTCTCCCTCTAGTGACATCAGCATCCTAGTCACAAAACTTGTGTATTGGGTCTTTCACTAGCATGAAAGGCTTATCCAGGAGTTTAGCAACCAGGATATTTTAGACTGTGGGTGGCTTATATGGCTTGATTCCCAAGGCCAAACAACATGGTTTATGGATAACATGCAGAATAAAAATATACATGCCTTTCTCCTTCACACACACACTTCTAGAACTCTTGACAAACTGTATCTGCATAACAAGAAGGTTTATTTCTCACATAACTCAGCCTGCTTCCAAGTAGGGTTAATACTGTCAACAGCAAGGCCTTGGTTTTTCTGAAGTGTAGAATAGGCGTGGTTATGTGAAGCTGAAGGTACAGTCCTGGAGCCAAGCAGAATTGCTTTGCATAATGAAAGAGAAAGAAAGTTGAAGTTTCTGGGGCAAAGAAAAATGCAGGAGTACATGACAGGCAAAAGGGCAGTTGTGGAATCATAGGCAGAGAAACCAGGATTAACATGGCTAAGAAGGAAATTTGAGCTACAGACATGTTCCAGTGGGGACATTTAAGAAGTTTACAATAAGATATTACATGTAAAACTCCTTTTTTCATCATTTGTTAATGCCAGCTCCTATTTCAGGGGGATTGGGATTTTTGGTGGAATTTAGAAAGCTGCTGAGTTCTAAATCGAGGATAAGGCAAAAACAGAGGGAGTAGGTTTGTGTGAAGGAGCTATAGGAATTGAGAAAGGGAGGGCTCAAACGATCAAAGAGACGCATTTTAGGGTTTGTATGGGATTGTTTGAATCAGGGTATTTATTATCAGGTACAGCCTTTTCCAATCTAACTTTCCTTGCCTAAAGCATAGAAGGCAGAAAATGATTTTAGGAAGTTTTTTTCTAAGGTTTGTATGAGTAGTATTATTTTAAATCCCTTGTGGATGCTTTGGGCAGGATTTGTCAAAGTAGTACTTTGACAAGGTACCACATTTAGCCTACTTCCTGTTCTTGCAACAGAATCCCTTCCATTTATTTATATGTTGTCTATGACAGCATTCATGCTACAATAGTTAAGAGTTGCGTGTTTGAACAGAGAATCTATGGCTCATTGTTTTATGTTCCTTCATGAGATGGTCAGGTAATGCCACAAGAGGAGCCGCATGAGAAAGACAGCAGGGTGGGTGGTAAAGAGGCTGGAGACAGGGGAGGGTGGAATGCGTAGGTCACTGCCTTATTATGGTTTCTGCTGGAAAGGCAGAGCAGAGTGAACAGTTTAGGATTAGCTAGTTTGAATAATTTCAGCGGGCTTCGTGCTATTGGGTTAGTTTCTAATTGTCTGCTTCCTGGACATTAGATGATTAAAGCAGAAACAAATTGCCTCTTGGGGAGTGCTGGCCAGATAGAGGAAATATGGCTCTGGAGTGCTTGGTTTACATGGCAAAAGCATGTTCCCAGTTGGGCCCTTTGCTTTCTCGAAGAATTGGCTCTCTCCCTATCAAGAAAGGCTTTTAAAGAAGTGAAAACACTATAATATTGGAGAAAATTAAAAATATATACAATACGCCAACAAAATCTAAATTATATTCTATCTTTCTCTGATGAGAAACTTTGTCATCACGTGCTTTAGGGTACTAAGTCTTCATTACATCTTAATTTTTTCCTGAACCCCAGTTGAGGAAGGCTGACCTTGTATAACCAGTAGCATCTTAGATGAAATAACCAACTTAGAATTGAGATGGGAATGTGTCCTCCTCAAGAATGCCAAGATACATACTACCAGGGAGTAATTATTATCTATGCCGAGAATGCTGACCATCTCCAAATACGATTATTGACACTTAGTCATATCTGAAAGAATCTAGACCAAAAAGAGGGAAAGATCATTGTTGCACCTTTGCCAGGATTTTGCTCAATTTTGCCCTGACTTGTGAATTTAAACTCAGCTGAGAAAAGAACTCCCTTGAAGGAGTCCATCATGGTGGTAGGTTTATCAGAGCTGAGGGAAGCTCAAATATACATGTAACCCCCTTTCTCAGAAAGATAGGGTTCATTTTCCAAGTATACACAGATGTGGTGGTAGCAGTCCCAAGCATCAGTTTTATTTGAGATTCCTTTTTATCCATCTGGCATAAACAAAACCCTTTATTTTGCCTTTTCCCATTGGAGCCTTTGTATCTGGTGCCTGTGGACAAAGTTGGGTATGGGCTCTGTTTAGAGATCTAACCTCACTGGGGCTTCATGTGCAGATACTTATCACTCCTGGGCCTCAGCGGCTCCACTGATGCCTTTCTCTGGGGTTTTGTTTAATCCTAAGAAATTGTTTTTTTAAGGAAGGTCTTCACCCTTGCCCTGGTATCCTTTTTAGCTAGAGCATTACCCCTGGAAAACTAAACTGAAAGTTGCAGTTGTCATTTCTGAAGTCCGTGCCCCTAAGCATATCTGCCATGTGATTCTTATTCTTCCTCTGCATTTGGATGTTACAGGCCTTAAGTAATGTTTCTTTCTCTCATAATTTTTTTTCTGCAATAATGGGATATGCCTCTAGTGCTTCCTTTTCCTTGCTAGTTCCCCTGTGCCTTAGAAAGTCCTCACTAAGGCTTTGACAGTCTAGCCTTCTTTAGTGAGTTTCTTTTCTTCTCTACCACATGCAAGGCTGGTGAGATTTACTGGATGGAGCATGCTCTTTCCTCTCCTTTTTGATTTCTGGCCTAAACAGGAACAATACTCAAATATTCAACCTTCAGTATAGCACAGGCACCAACCAATCAAAAGAGATGCTGGCTGAATGAGGCATAAGGGTGGGTTGTTATATACCAGTGCATTGTTGCTAAACAATCAGCCCAGCCCTAGACATAGGCTTTTAAAAAATTTATGCTTGTATGTTTTTTTCTTTTGGGAGCCCTTATAGTGAAACATGAAAAGTCTGTGTGTTCTAGACAATTAGATTGTCTATTTTCAAGCGAATTATCATTCAGTTTCTTAACCCTGAGTTGATTAAACTCACTTAGGAAGTATTATCACAGCAGACCAATATCTGAAGCAATCCAGGACTCAGTCTTGTCTTTTCTAGGTCCCTGTTCGTATGTTTTATTTGTTCCTCTCATTTCCTTAGAGGCCAAATGTCACACAGTTTTGAGTCGACTCCAGAAACTGCCGGCCCTCAGTGGTGTGCTGGAGCTGGCTCACACAGGCTCACCAGAAGTTTGATTGTGCACATCTCTTCCCAAATCCATGTTCAGTGATATTGTATTGAGTGCTTGAAATCAGCCATGGAGGGAGCATTCAGAAATTGGCAAACACTACAAATGAGGCCTTGTTACTTTTTTTCTGCAGGGTATGTTGTTAAACATTAACCATCACAGTACTGCATCCCCATCTACAATAACTGAGTGACATTAAACTGACTCCCAGTTAATGTTGTTCTTATGCTGGTATTAATTAAATTTGTCTTTTTTTTCCCTGAAATCCTTTGTATAACTGTCTCAAGAGTCTCCAGTTGCTCTTACAAGTAGAGACTGTCTTGGACTGAGCAATGAAAGTGAGCATTTTCTGTATCTAGATTTCCTTTAGGGACAGGACAGGAAGGGCTATGCACTTGTTCTCTTGCTCTATGGAATTTCTCTGGACTAGAACAACCTTTGTGTGATGAGAACATTCTTTTGCCTTTTATAATCATCTCTTTTTGAGCCACTTGATCCAGGAACATCTCTTTTTCCCTTTTATATCTATTTATTGGCCCCCAAGATTTTATTTTCATATTTGGATTGGTGTAGGTAGTCCTCTAAGATCTCCTAAGGAATCTTTTCTTTCTTTCTCCTAGAGCTTCTGATATCATAATAAAATGATGCATATTTTTAAAGCAAACTAAATTTCTTTCCTGAGCAAACTTGATTTCTTGGAACTATTCAGACACAGGCCTTTTTTTGAGATTTTTTTCCCCCAATTCCTAAATGTAAGAAGATTATCCTTTATGAAATAAAAATGTCCATTGATAAAATATACCAACTGGGGAATCTAATGTATAGCCTGGTGATTATAGTTAATAATACTGTATCACATATTCAAAAGTTGCTAAGAAAATAGATCTTAAATGTTCCTATTACAATTAGGAAATGGTAATTATGTGACCTGATAGAGATGTTAGTTAGCACTATGGTGGTAAACATTTTGCAATATATCTAGTGTACCAAATCAATGCACCATATAACTTAAACTTACACAATGTTATATATCAATTATATTTCAATAGAGCTGGAAAAAAATCCATTGTCCCTCTGGGTGAAGGCAAAGTTTGGGTCTTTAAAATCTGAAGCCATGATCAAAAATTATATATTTAATAAATATGGAGCCAAACCAATATCATGACACAGAAGTTAACCATTGAAAATATATAAGCCTGCTGTATAATCTAGAAGGTGATCCCTCCTCACTTATCATACTTGGCTCTGAATACCATTCAAAATAATATAAAAGAGCCAGTTTCAAGGGGTAGTGGAAGGGAGATGGGCAGGGGGTTGGGGTGGCTGGGTGATGGGCACTGAGGAAGGCACTTGATGGGATGGGCACTGGGTGTTATGCTATATGTTGGCAAATCGAGCTCCAATAAAAAAATATACAAAAAAGAAGAGCTAGTTTCTAGAATGCACATTCACCTCTTTTCTTCTTTTTTTTAATAAATTAATTTTTATTGGTGTTCAGTTTACCAACATACAGAATAACACCCAGTGCTCATCCCGTCAAGTGTCCCCCTCAGTGCCCGTCACCCATTCACCCCCACCCCCCGCCCTCCTCCCCCTCCACCACCCCTAGTTCGTTTCCCAGAGTTAGGAGTCTTTATGCTCTGTCTCCCTTTCTGATATTTCCCACACATTTCTTCTCCCTTCCCTTATATTCCCTTTCACTATTATTCATATTCCCCAAATGAATGAGAACATACACTGTTTCTTCTAATCACCTTTCAAGTTTAAGCTCAAATATCACCTCTAAAAGACTTCTCTGACTCCCCTGCCAGAGTCTTCCCTGTGTACTTTGTCCATTCTATTTTATTACACTTGTATCCTTTAATAACTCTTTCTTTCATTCTTCTACAATACTAAGAAGTCATCTTAGATCAGATACATTTTATTCTTTATATTCCCAGGACTTAGGACAAGTCCCAGGCTGGAACTTCATAAAGTTTGATTAATGACAGAATGCAACATTTTTTCTAGTATTTATAAAGTTTACATGAACAATTAAGTGTCATGGAAAACTAAAGTCATTGGATTTAGTGTTCCATTTGAGACCTGCTGGTCCTTTTGTCTGATCCAGAGTAGAACAAACTAAAGATAGTTGTGCTAATATTGAGATGAATCTTTTGGTTTTCTTGTCCCTCTGTAGTGGGTCAAACACGTATTTTGAGTTTTACAACCCTGGTTGTGGTGGTGGATAGGTACAGAGTAGCATCTTGCTTTGGTGATCCAATGCTTTAGCCTAAGTGCTTAGAATACCCATGCTTTTCTTTTCCTTTTTCTTCTTTTTTTTTTCTATATATTTTATTGGAGTTTGATTTGCCAACAAGTAGCATAACACCCAGTGCTCATCCCGTCAAGTGCACTTGCAAATATCTTCCTCCATTCTGTAGGTTGTCTTTTAGTTTTGTTGACTGTTTATTTTGCTGTGCAGAAGCTTTTTATCTTGATTAAGTCCCAATAGTTCATTTTTGCTTTTGTTTCCCTTGCCTTCATGGATGTATCTTGCAAGAAGTTGCTGTGGCCAAGTTCAAAAAGGGTATTACCTGTGTTCTCCTCTACGATTTTGATGGATTTTTGTCTCACATTTAGATATTTCATCCATTTTGAGTTTATCTTTGTGTATGGTGTAAGACAATGGCCTAGTTTCATTCTTCTGCATGTGGCTGTCCAATTTTCCAAGCACCATTTATTGAAGAGACTCCTTTTTCCAGTGGATAGGCTTTCCTGCTTTGTCAAATATTAGTTGACCATAGAGTTGAGGGTCCATTTCTGTCTTATCTATTCTGTTCCATTGATCTATGTGTCTGTTTTTGTGCCACTACCATACTGTCTTGATAACCACAGCTTTGTAGTACAACCTGAAATCTGGCATTGTGATGCCCCTGGCTCTGGTTTTCTTTTTTAATATTCCCCTGGCTATTCGCCGTCTTTTCTGATTCCACACATATCTTAAGATGATTTTTTCCAACTCTCTGAAGAAAGTCCATGGTATTTTGATAGGGATTGCATGGAATGTGTAAATTGCCCTGGGTAGCATTGACATTTTCACGATATTAATTCATCCAATCCATGAGCATGGAATATTTTTCCATCTCTTTGTGTCTCCCTCAATTTATTTCAGAAGTGTTATGTAGTTTTTAGGGTATAGATCCTTTACCTCTTTGGTTAGGTTTATTCCTAGATATCTTATGGTTTGCGGTGCAATTGTAAATGGAATTGATTCCTTAATTTTTCTTTCTTCAGTCTCATTGTTAGTGTATAGAAGTGCCACTGATTTCTGGGCATTGATTTTGTATCCTGCCACATTGTTGAATTGCTGTATGAGTTCTGCCAATCTTGCGGTGGAGTCTTTGGGTTTTCTATGTAGAGTATCATGTCATCGGCGAAGAGGGAGAGAGACTTCTTCTTTGCCAATTTGAACGCCTTTTATTTCTTTTTGTGGTCTGATTGCTGAGGCTAGGGCTTCTAGTACTATGTTGAATAGCAGTGGTGAGAGTGGACATCCCTGAGGTGTTCCTGATCTTAGGGGAAAGGCTCTCAGTGTTTCCCCATTGAGAATCATATTAGCTGTGGGCTTTTCGTAGATGGCTTTTAAGATGCTGAGGGATGTTCCCTCTATCCCTACACACTGAAGAGTTTTGTATGGAATGGATGCTGTATTTTGTCAAATGTTTTCTCTACATCTATTGAGAGGATCATATGGTTCTTGTTTTTTCTTTTGTTGATATGATCTATCACCTTGATTGTTTTATGAGTGTTGAACCAACCTTGCATACCAGGGATAAATCCCACTAGGTCATAGTGAATAAGCTTCTTGATGTACTATTGGATCCTATTGGCTAGTATCTTGTTGAGAATTTTTGCATCCATGTTCATCAGGGATATTGGTCTATAATTCTCCTTTTTGGTGGGAATTTTGTCTGGTTTTGGAATTAAGGTGATGCTGGCCTCATAGAACGAGTTGGGAAGTATTCCATCCCTTTCCATCTTTCAGAAGAGCTTCAGTAGAATAGGTATTGTTTCTTCTTTAAACATTTGATAGAATTCCCTGGAAGCCATCTGGCCCTGGACTTTTGTGTCTTGGGAGGTTTTTGATGACTGCTTCAATTTCATCCCTGGTTATTGGCCTGTTCAGGTTGTCTATTTCTTCCTATTCCAATTTTAGTAGTTTGTGGTTTTCCAGAAATATGTCCATTTCTTCTAGATTGCCTAATTTATTGGCGTATAGCTGCTCATAGTATGTTTTTAAAATCATTTGTATTTCTTTGGTATTGGTTGTGATCTCTCCTTTTTCATTCATGATTTTATTAATTTGAGTATTTTTTTCTTTTTAATAAGGCTGGCTAATGGTTTATCTATCTTATTAATTCCTTCAAAGAACCAACTCCTGGTTCTGTTGATCTGTTCTACAATTCTTCTGGTCTCTATTTCATTGAGTTCTGCTCGAATCTTTATTAACTCCCTTCTTCTGCTTGGTGTAGGTTTTATTTGTTGTTCTTTCTACAGTTCCTTTAGGTGCGAGGTTAGCTTGTGTATTTGAGTTTTTTCCCATTTTTTTGAGGGATGCTTGTATTATTATGTTATTTCCCTCTCAGGACTGCTTTTGCTGTATCCCAAGGATTTTGAACAGCTGTATCTTCATTTTCATTAGTTTCCATGAGTCTTTTTAATTCTTCTTTAATTTCATGGTTGACCCATTTACCTTTTACCAGGATGCTCTTTTTAACCTCCATGTGTTTGATTTTATTCCAAATTTCTTCTTGTGATTGAGTTCAAGTTTCAAAGCATTATGGTCTGAAAATATGCAGGGGACAATCTCAATCTTTTCGTATCAGTTAAGACCTGATTTGTGACCCAGTATGTGGTCTATTCTGGAGAAAGTGCACTTGAGAAGAATGTGTATTCAGTTGTGTTCAGATACAAAGTTCTGTATATATCTGTGAAATCCATCTGGTCCAGTGTATCATTTAAAGCTCTTCTTTCTTTGGTGATGTTGTGCTTAGAATATCTGTCATTTGCAGATAGTGCCGTATTGAAGTCTCCTACTATTGGTGTATTATTATTTAAGTATGTCTTTACTTTGGTTATTAATTGATATATTTGGCAGCTCCCACATTAAGGGCATAAATATTCATGATTGTTAGGCCTTCTTGTTGGATAGACCCTTTAAGTATGATATAGTGTCCCACCTCCTCTCTTACTGCAGTGTTTGGGATAAACTTTAATTTATCTGGTATGAGGATTGCTACCCCAGTTTTCTTTTGAGGACCATTTGAATGGTAAATGGTTCTCCAACCTTTCATTTTCAAGCTGGAGGTGTCCTTAGGTCTAAAATGAGTCTCTTGTAGACAGCAAATAGATGCGTCTTGCTTTTTTTATCAAGTCTGAAACCCTGTGTCTTTTGATGGGATCATTTAGCCCATTCACATTCAGAGCAACTATTGAAAGATAGGAATTTAGTGTCATCGTAATATCTATTCAGTCCCTGTTTTTGTAGATTATTTCTTTGGGCTTCCTCTTTCTTTTACAGAGTCCCCCTTACTATTTCTTGCAGAACTGGTTTGGTGGTCACATATTCTTTCAGTTTCTTCTTATCTTGGAAGCTCTTTATCTTTCCTTCTATTCTGAATGAGACCCTTGCTGGATATAGTATTCTTGTTTGCATGTTCTTCTCATTTGGTATCCTGAATATATCCTGCCATCCCTTTCTGGCCTGCCAGGTCTCTGTGGAGAGGTCTGCTGTTAATCTAATATTTCTCCCCATATAAGTTAGGGATCTCTTGTCTCTTGTTGCTTTAAAGATTTTCTCTTTATCTTTGGAATTTGCAGAGGTGAGGTGTTGAGTGGTTTTTATTGATTTGGGGGGGGGATCCTCTCAATCTCCTGGGTCTGAATGCCTATTTCCCTCCCCAAAATTAGGGAAGTTCTCAGCTATGTTTTGTTCATATATGCTTTCTGGCCCTCCGGCCCTCTCGATGCTCTCTGGAACCCCAATTATTCATAGATTTTTCCTTCTGAGGCTTTAATTTAGTTTCCTTAACCTTTCCTCATAGTCTTTTGTTCTTCACTTTTTTCCTCAGCTTCCTTCCTTGCCATCAACTTGTCTTCTATGTCTCTCATTCTTTCTTCTACCTCATTAACCCTCCAGTTTGGATTGCATCTCATTTAATTGATTTTTAATTTCAGCCTGATTAGATATATATTCTGAAGTCATCAAGTTTCTTGATTCCTTTATGCTTTTTTCTGGAGCCACCAGTAGCTTTATAATTGTGGTTCTGAATTGGCTTTATGACATCAAATTGTAATCCAAATTCTGTAACTCTGTGGCAGAGAGTACTGTTTCTGATTCTTTCTTTTGTGGTGAGTTCTTCTTTCTAGTCATTTTGCTCAGTGCAGAGTGGCTGTATGAGCAGGCTGAGTCAAGAATATGAACCATGACCTAAGTAAATTTCACTCTAGATGATTCTGCCGAGGTCAGAAGCCAGAAACTGAAAACAAATATCAGAATGAAATAAAACAAAAGGACCACTAAAGTGAAAAACAAATTTTAAAACAAAGTAAAAAATAAAAGGCCAAGAATCCCAAAGAAGAAGAGAAAAAAAAGAGAAAAGAAAAAAAGAAGAAGAAAAAAAGGGGGGTACTGGGAGGTGGTGGTGGTGATGAAGTTGTAGTGGAGGGAGAATGTAGTCTACCTGAGGGGTTCTAGAGGGTGATCCTCTTGGTTCTGAGTATATTAAGTTCTGTATGTTAGAAGATGCTCAGTCCCGAATTTATATAAACCAGAAATACTTATAGAAGGCCCCAACATTGACCACCAAAACATAAATTAGATAAAAGAGGGGGGCAGAATGGGAATGAGGAGTCTCACAGAATGAACCAGCACGGTATACCAGTTGGTTCTGGGTGCATGCCGGTCATGTTTTAGAAGGTATTAACCTCTGCCATTGTAGAACAAAATGAGGCAGAGAAAAACAAAACAAAACAAAACACAAAACAACAACAACAAAAAAACGTATCTTGTATATCTCCCAAAATAGTTGAGTATGTTGAAGGGAATCTAGAAGTGGAAAATATATCTAGGACCTGTAATTGTAGAAATATGAAAGTCAAAAAGGTAGAATCTTAAAAATGAAGAGGTGGTAAAATATTGTAGTTAAGGTGGGAAGAGAGAAAAAAAATTGGAAATTTACAGTCTGATATAAAAACGAGTTGTACCGGAAAAAGGAAGAAAAAAAATAGGAGGGGTACCCTCTGGTTCTATAAACTGTAAATCCCTCGACTTCCCCTGGAGCTTTCCAGCGCTGCTCGGTCAAGAACTTGCTCTTCCCCTGTCCTTCCAGTGGGTCTTCTGGGGGGAGGGGCCTGCTGTGCTGATTCTCAGGTGTGTGCACCTGCGGGAGCTCCCCCACCCCCTGCTAGGTGCCGGGCTCAGTGGGAGCTGTTTACCCCATGAGGCCCCTGTTCCCTGGCGGCCCCACCCCTCCCAGGAACAGGGTGACACAAGGAGGAACAAACACACTGGTGGGCCAGCTCTCCAGCCCTGGCGTCAGCTCCCGCAGTAACTACCACAGCTCCCAGTCCACACTGGCCTAGGTGTTCCTAGGCGGCAGGGGCGCTGCTCTGCACAGCTCCGGGGCGCCCGGCGACAGGAGCTTCTCGCTGTCTTGTGTCCTCCCTGCCTCCAACTTTCCCGGGGGGAGCGCAGGATCCTGGGCTGTGCCCCCCGGTGCCCTGGGATCCGGGGCCTGCACCGCTGGAATCGTGCTCCCGGGGCAGCGACTCCCGAAGGCAGCAGGGCGCAGCCCCCTCTGCCCGGAGCCCCCGGCTGACCCCCCGGCTTCTCCCGAGGCCCCACCGGGGGCTCTAGCCCTTTACTGAGCTAGGCCCGCAGTGTGGGGTGTTCTCTCCCCCGGGTGCACTTCCTCTCCTAGTGACCCCGGGAGACTGGAGGCTCCACTGCCCTCCTGCGGTTCTGACCAATTTCCCTGCTGAGTGCCTTTCCCTCTGGGAAGAATCCAGTGTGGATTTTTAAAGTTCCTGCTTCTCCAGAGCTGGGCTTTCCTGTCCCAGGGGCTCTCACCTGGGCTTTAGCTGGGTTCCTCGCAGGGCCCCTCCCCCACTTGATTCTTTTTTATTTTTTTCCATCTTCCTACCTTGTTAGAAGCGAAAATCCTTCTCTCTGTAGTGGTCTGGCTGTTCTCTTTTTAAATCTCAGGTTGAATTCGTAGGTTTTCAGGATGGTTTAAAAGTTATCTAGGTAAGTTGGGGGGACCAGGTGACTTGGGGACCCTACCCCTCCACCATCTTGTTGCGCCCCCTCCATACCCATGCTTTTCTGGCCTATTGAAAAGAGTTTGCAATTTCAGTAAGTCTGGGTTTTCTCTCTTGGCTGTGCCAATTAACATTTATGTGTTCATAATGCAAGTTGTCAAATTTTGGTGAGTCTCTGGGTCCTTATTCATAAAATAGGCTTAATAATATCCATATCCATGAGTTAATTTGAGGATCATACAGGAGACCTTGTAAACATTTATTCTCTAAAAATCAGTGTTTTTATATGACTGAGTCCTGTTAGGGTCAGCTAGAGTTAACTGTAGATGTGGATTCTGAGCAATACAGAAACTCTATGTAATTATGAGCCGTGTGCCATTTCTCCTCTGACATTTCAGGATATTCATCTTTCTCATCACACAAAAAGAGTTAACCTGGAAATTGCCATGCTTCATGGCTCATCCTGAAGTGAGTTTTTTTTTTCTTTTTCAAAAGTTTGAACTGATACAATTTCACCAGCTTTTCTGCCTCTAAGACCACACAGGCTTTTTGTTTTTTTCTCCCTCCAAGTCCCCCTTCAAATAAAACACTTCAATCTCTTTCTTGTGATTGTGTAACTCAGAAATGTCTAAAGCTATAAGCTTCAATCTTGGCAGGGTTGTCATCTTCACTATGAAAGAAAAAACAAGGAAAATTTGAAGGAGAAGATTTTCACTGTATTTTTTTTTCTTTTAAGTTAGTTAAATGTAAAAAATAACGTGGAGTTGTTATTTACATGTTTTCATTCTCCGTGCTAATAACATCATTGTATTGCCTGAGGAGATTTCAACATCACCATCCTATTGACAAATAGAATAGAGACATAGTCCTATTCTAATCAGGGATAGTATATAAAGCTTATTCTAGTCTTGCAAGCAGTAAGTGTTTCTCATCTTCTGTTAGACTAATTTTTACTCAGGTCTAATATCAAAGTCAATTATGGTAAGTAAAAGAGGTGATTGTCTTCAGGGTACCACCCCACCCCAGAATCCTCCCCTACTTTTAGCAAAAATGAAATTCTAACTTCAGAATTTCCCTTATCTAGACAGCTATATTTTTTGCAAAAAGGCAAATGGCAGTTATTATCTGTGGACCGCTCTGAACTAATAAAGAATCTGAAAATAATTTTGAAGGGAGTTGGATGAAGTTGTATATAGACTATGTGTGTGAGGATTAGCAAGAGGGGGCTCAGAAGGTAGAACAAAGAGGATGAAGCTGTTACCATTGAATTGACCTACTTTATAGATGAAGGAAGGGACATACTCAACTGTAATTCACTTATATGGAAGGAGAACTCCAGAGGGCACTCTCAAAAGCATAGGGAAGAATGTAAGAGAGTCTGGTCAAGAGTCTGGCATAGATAAAGCAACATGGAATGTGAGATAAAGAGCAAAGAGATGTCCAGTAGATTTACGTCTTTGTCTTTGTCCAGGAGTGACACACATGTGAGGCATGGCAAGTTTGGCTGGCTGAGGTTTCCTACAGAATTATGCTCAGTGTCTTTAGGATATTGAATCAGTAGCCAGACCTCCATGTGCTGAAGACAGAGGAGAAGGAGGTCCAGGTGACTAGCTAACCTCCAGGTTAGTCTTTTCTTAGATTTCCTCATCAGGAGCAATTCACAATTTGTATTTGTTAGAAAGAAACAAAACAAGAGAGAAATTTAAAAACAGATAAAGTGCAATTGCTGGGTCATAGGGCAGATCTATTTTTAACTCTTTGAGGAACCTCCACACAGTTTTCCAGAGTGGCTGTACCAGTTCATTCATTTGGGGAATATAAAAAATAGTGAAAAGGAATAAAGGGGAAAGGAGAAAAATGAGTGGGAAATATCAGGGAGGGAGACAGAACATGAGAGACTCCTAACTCAGGGAAACGAACTAGGGGTGGTGAAAGGGGAGGTGGCCGGGGGGGTGGGGGTGACTGGGTGGCGCTGAGGGGGGCACTTGATGGGATGAGCACTGGGTGTTATTCTTTATGTTGGCAAATTGAACACCAATAAAAAATAAATTTATTTAAAAAAAAACAGATAAAGTGTTGTTGCAAAAGACATGACTTACAAATTCTGGAATTCTAGAATTTTATATATGGGGGACTTATAGTTGAAAAAGAGCATTGGGTACCTGGGCTACAGGAAACTTGCTCAAGTTGTCTTAGTAGTGGAAATGAAAGGGCACACATGGCAGTAGAGAAGACAGTATGCTCGCGGGAACCTAGGTACATCAATTACCCATGTTCCTAGATAGTGCTGAGCACTAGAGTTATCTCTGTTCCCCTAGGAGCAAGAATCTATAGATCTGCACTCTGACACCATTAACAAGTCTCTGTTACTCTCTGTTTATGCCTCCCCTTGTGTCTTTTTCTCATTGCTCGTCAACTCTTTGGAGATCCACAGTGACAAGACAGACTCTGGAATTAAAATACCTCATTTCAAACACTGACTCTATTCCTAACTGTGCATGTTACCTAATCTCAGTCTTCTCATCGGTAAAGTGGGGATAATGGTGGTACTTACCTCACTGACTGTTTTGATAATGAATGAGTTCACATATGTAAAGCCCTATTGGTAATATATTTTTTCAGGTTCCCCCTGTTTTAACTCTCGAGAAAGATACTGGATGTCCTAGAAAATTATATTACCTCTATCATTTAGAGTTTTTCTTGCAAGAGTATTAGATGGATGGTGACCAGTGACTGACCACATTTGAGTCAGATTTCTGTGAGGCTCAATTCATGGCCAACCCTTGTTTGTAAAAGACCATGAGGCTATTTGCCTTAGGAATAGGCTGTGGGGAGACAGTTTTCCTTAAAAGAGGTGGTGAATGTGGCAAACTCTGACTGGCAAGCCCATTCTGGGAGGGATTAATGTAAAGAGGATGCTTTATCTAATTAAATTCATCCATCATGCTGCTATTACAATCTCTGACCCTTCTTTCTTTCTCATTTAACTCATGTAATTACTTCAATTATGCACTCCTTCAATTATTATAATTATGTATTTTTTATTGAAGATGTTCTTAGATGGTATGATGTTGGCAAGATGATCTCTAAGCTTTCTTTCTGTCTTGATATTCAATTAGGACGCCTTTACAATGATTCCTGTTATTTTGGAGGACAAGGTCCCTGTCTTCTTGTTTACAGCTATATTCCTAGCATTAGAATAGTGCCTGACATGTGATAAGTGCTCAATAAATATTAGTTGAATGAATGAATAAAAAGATTTGGAAGAGGGAAATGGTCAAGCAGAGTGATTCTGGGCATACATTTTATGGTCTTTCTCTAATGTTTAATGTCTGATGTTTTTCTATTATAAGATAGAAAATTATCCATCACTCATATTTTACTGGTGTAGTTTTCTTACTGGACCAAAATAAACCCTCTGGAGGTCAGTGCAATGAGCCAAGGCAGGCACTGAACAGGCAGGAATAGGGGATGGAGATGTTTACACCCAGACGTTGAACTGGCATATTGCTGATAACTAGAAAAAGCATCACCAAAGTCACTCTGCAGTTGCCATGGATACTATCTTGGGTGCTCTGAGGTGTCATTACACAGTGGAAAGAGTCATGCAGAGTTGGGCTCAAATCCCAAGTCTGCTCTTCTTTGGCTTTGTGTCCTTGCAAGGTTATTTAAACTCTAGAGCCTCAGTTTTCTTATTTAGAAAATGCATAGTTGGATTAAAGATGATAATGGCACTTACCTAAACATTTCCATGGTAAAAATAGTAACATTTTCCATCACCCAGCACTAAGCCTTCTCAATTTTTCTATGCAGTAGGTGTTATTATTCCTATTGACAGATGAGACAACCAAGGTGCAGAGAGGCAAACTGATTTGTCAAAGTCATACTACTGATAAGAGGTGGAGCTAAGTTTTAAACCCAGATTTGGCTTGAATCTCATATCTTGAATACAGATAATTTATGTAAAGTGCCTGGCACATGCAGACATTTAATAAGTGGAAATGTTAAGATTATTTCTCAATGTATACTGCCATGAGAACTTTCTCATCCTCATCATTTCTTCCCAAGTCAGAGAGCTTTAAATACCCTCCTTTCCACCCCAACCTATTTCCGTACACAAACTCATGAACTTCCAAAGATCTTGTAAAATGAAGTAAGACAACACTGAACACAACTGGCTACTTTCTAGACAGTGTTAGGAAAGGACAGTCCATTTCCTAGGTTTGAGGATCATTTAGAGATTAATATATACCTTATAGTGACATGCTTAGATCCCTGACAGCTGGGTAAAAAATGGGTCAGGTGGGCTTTTCTACCTAAGTAAACACAGAAAAGTGGGTGTTCAAACCTTTCTCCCACTCACCGTCATGCATCAGTATTGCTTTTTTTTTTAATGTTCTGAGCTATAGCCATGAGAGATTCTTTATAAAACCAAATTTGATTCTGTTCTCTAGATCAAAGAAATGATTACACCCTGGAGGGCTAAAACTATTATACAAGAAGAAAGAGAAGAAGAGGGTAAACGCTGAGATGGGGAATAATTACTGCCAAAGGTGAAGGAGATTGACTGGGAGCATGATACCTGTATAATTGAGGCAAAGTGAATATAAAAATCTGTGCTTGCTTCCAGCATGCACATTCAGAGGTCCTTGGCGACTGGTGTGTACAGCAGGTGGGGTGCTTAAATGTTTGCTTCTCTTGGATCTTTGCTTTTATAATCTGCTTTTACAAGGCCTATTTAAGGAGTCCACTTTACTGCTAGCAGGGGAGTGGAGCACAATAAAGCTATATTTAAAAACAATCCCAGTTATCTTAAATTTCTTATGACATTCTTTGAGTGTTAAATCTGCAGATGAAGGTAATGGCAACTCTCCTGTCCTTAAAAAAAATTTCTGGTAATTGTTGAGTTTCCCAACATAAGCTCAGATAGTGGGATGAGTGGAGTGGGAAACCAGAGAACCTGACCTGGATCTACATATGTAATTCCCTGCCTCTTTGGGTTCTGTTCTTTATTAGAAGCTGGAGGTTTGTTTTTTCTAATTTTCCTAGGAACTTATTTCAGGGACTCTTTCTGAACTCTAAGGGAGTTACAACCCAGCCAACAAGCTGTATTAGACAAATAAGAGGCAGGCCAGGCTTGTAGTTAAGGAAATTCTACCTCAGATCTTGGCTTCCTCACCTGCCTCCACTCTCTAGATTGCCAATTTCATTTCCATGGTGAGACTAAGCTCAGTCTGGACCTAATATGGTTTATTAAAGGGAGTATGCTGTGCTTCTTGAAGTTCTGAGCTCAGCCTGGTTTTCCCTGACCAAATTTCCTCCTCTCTTCCTCTATCTGGCAGCCCTGCTCCTCCTTCTCTTCATCTAGTTCCCCCTCTTTCTCTTTTTCCCCTTCTTTCTTTGGTGTCCATGTCTACACTTTCATTTTTCATCTATTCTACTTTCTCTGCTTTGTATTTTACTTTGTTTCTCTTCCTCCACATTTCAAACCTAACTCATCGTTTATAGCTTTGTCCTGCATGTATCTTCCTTCCCCCTCTATGATATTTTCCATTTTTTTCAAAGTAATATTGTTTATCACCTTTTCAAAAGAACGTGCATCGTTAATGGTCATGAAACCCCTGGGGGACAGAAGTGAAAATGAAAAGCTCTGTTCCTCAATACCCAGATGGACTGACAGGAGGGAGGTTATACCACACGAAAGACTAGCTCCAGGGGCCCAGACAAATTAGTCTGGGCTGAATTCTGCCTACTTTTCTCTGGATGGCTCTGCTCTGTTGGTTCCACTCAACAGGAGACCATTTTATCAACTGTCTGACCCTTTATACCAAAACTTTCAATTTATTTATCTGTTGGTTTTTGTTCCCACCCCCAATAAGTCTGCAATTATTTGCTTTTGAAGACAAACAGTAATACTGTTAAAAGCCTCCCATAGGTGCCTACCCATTCACCATGCTCAGAAACATAACTGGAGTGGCAGCAGAGATAACATTGCAGATCATTGTTAAGGAAAGCTTTGATTCTGAGAAAAGCAGAAAATCAGTAGTGAGAGCTAAACAAAATATCTGAGCACTAGTCAGCAAAGGAAGAAAACAGCATTGGGTGCAGACCTTGTGAAAAGTACCATGGAATGTACTCCAGCCAGAATGAGTAAAAAGACAGGAGCAAAGTCCATGCAGGTGTTGAGGGACTGACACAGATGGGCAAAGCAGGAAGGGAAAGACTGGTGGGCAAGAGGGCTGAGTTTATGATATATTTAGGGAGAGCTATGATATACTTAGAAATGTACTCCCCAGACTTTCTTCAAAGAAGAAATTGTTGCCTCAGCTTCAGGGAATGCTCTTTCTGCAGTCTTCAGCTCTAGATTCATTTAGAGATTGAATCAGCTGCAGACAGCTTCTTGTCAAAGGCCGCACCTTTCTGAAATGTCCTATATCTAATGATTGGTAGATTTGCAAGTTAAAGGCTCAGCCACTTCATGTCAATTCAAGACAACTCTGTTGGGACACTTTAGCACTAGTTCCACATGGGATTGGCCAAGGCTATCTTTGGGTATGTTGTAGCTAACCTTCTCCCACTACCCAGTCTTTCTTTTTTCTCCCACAGATGCTTCCCCAATGAGTATCCTCCATGCTAACCTCCATCTTAGTCTGTTTTCCCAGAAAACTCAGCTAGTGACAGTTGATGTCCAGTGGTCTAAGAAAGCAAGGATTAAGATGGAATTTTGGAGCCAGCTGACTTATTTCCCACTTGGTAAGGAGCATTCCATCAATAAAGAGCACAGATAGCTTCTGGCACAAGGAGGAAGTTCAGTTATTAAAGCTTTGAGCAGGACTGGATGGTGTACCAGTGGAAAGAAATGCCAGGTACTAAGGATTGGAGAAATTGTAACTAGAAAAACAAGGGAATTGAGTGGCTATTGCTGAGCTCAGTCGATCCACTAAACTATGGGGTAGCAAACCATGACTCATGGGTGAAATTCTGCCCATTGCCTGTTTTTATAAATAAAGTTTGATTGGGATACAGTCACACTCATCATTTATATATTGTTTATAATTGTGCTTTTACTATAAAGGTAAGTTAAGTAGTTTTGATAGCAATTTTATGGCCTCAGAGCCTAAAATGTTTAGTGCTATGTACTGTATAGCCCTATGAAGATAGTTTCCTGACCACTGCATTAAAAAAGAGAGAGAGAGATAGAGAGAGATAAAGAGTTGGAGTGATTAATAAGCAATTGCAAAACCAAACATAAAACCCAGAAAGCCTTTTTGACGGACTACAAAGGTTTCATCCCTGGTAGTGGGAGAGCAGAGAATGCTATGGAGCTAAACCAGAACTTAATGTAGTAGCTGAGCTCCAAAGAAGGTTAAACTCCTAGCCAAGGGAGGTATTTTATACTAAGGTCAGGGCTCTGGTTAAGAAAGAAGGAAACACTAACACATTGGATAGGGACATCTGGATATCAATATAATAATAATAATATTGAATTTCCAGATTCTTCTGAACCCTTTGAGCCTATTGAAGTAGGCCAACAATCCTTCATTAAAAACAAACACACTCCTGTTCTTGCTTGAAGAAAATGCAAAGACCTCTACCTTGAGAAACAACATGTTCTCCCTTCAGGATCTGCCCCATCTCCCCTTTTAGCCACTAAACCTATAACTAGCAGCCAGAAGTATGCAAGGCCTGCAAGGGAAGGAGAGACTATGCTTTAAGGGAGTGCAGAATTAGCCAGCACGTACTGGCAGAAGCAGGGAGGATGTTTGTGGGCCTGGATTCCTGGGGTACTTGAACAAAATATATGGTTAGACATGGTTAGATAATTTATTGAATTAGGAGTATTATTCTGAGACACAGGATTTAATACTGTATCAAAGACTCAGCGATACGGCAGACTTGTCACAAAGTCTGGAAGCTGAAAAATGAGTAGCCCACACTGAGTGAGGCTGAAATGCCAGAATCTGCATGGAAGAAGATGGAGGAAATTATTTAAAGACCCAGGGAGGGGATCCCTGGGTGGCGCAGCAGTTTGGCGCCTGCCTTTGGCCCAGGGCATGATCCTGGAGACCCGGGATCGAATCCCACGTTGGGCTTCCGGTGCATGGAGCCTGCTTCTCCCTCTGCCTGTGTCTCTGCCTCTCTCTCTCTCTCTGTGACTATCATAAATAAATAAAAATTAAAAAAAAAATAAAGACCCAGGGAAATAGCATGCTAAAGTGGCTGAACTATGTAAAGCCAAAGACATATGCTTTCCATATGCATATCCACCAGATGCTTATGTTCCACTGGAGGACCCAGGGAATATACCACTTACCAAGCCCCTAAGGAAAGGTTGATGAGATGGTCAACAGCATCAAAAAGTCCTCTGAGGCCTCTCCTTTATAGGCCATGGATAATGATAGGAGAAACCATTACAGAACAAAGTTCACTGACAACAATGGTCTGATTGGACTCCTAACCCAATTGAGGCCAGGTAGCAGCACTTAACAGTCAGAAGCCAGGTGTATGTAATTTTCATGAAGAACAGCAAGGTTGAAACGGCAGACAAAAGATGTGATCTACATAGAGTTGTGAATTGTTAAAGACTGTAATATCCCTAGGAGCAGAATAGATGTATATGTACCAAGGATTATTCAACTTGTTGAATGATGATCCAAGGTTGGATTTTTAAGAGGATGTGAACAGTCACCCCAATACAAAGTCATGGTTCTTGCCCATTTTCTGGGCCTGAACCAGTTTTTAAATTCCAAACTTGTTTAAAGAAGAAACAGAGTCTCTGGAACAAAAGACTACAACACCATGACAACATATGCAGTAATGATTCTTCCCATTCTTCCCAAAAAATATATATAGCAATATACTCAGGGCATTGTGAAAAGATGATACCCAAATATTTCAAGGACTGTTAGACACATTGTAAGTTAACACTGACGCCTGAAGACTTGAAATATTTGCATAGTTCTTTTATTAAAATAGAAACTTATGAGGCCCAGATAATGTGGACTTTGACAGAAGTCTAGCTGATTGTATGTCTTGGGTTTGTGAATCACCCTGTACTAATTTCCCCAGTCTCCAAAAGTGTAATTGGACTAGAAATACCTGGTAATTGGTGCAGTCTCCTCAATTATGGTTTTGGCCAGTGAGGAAAGAGCTATCTGTAATAATGAGGAAGGTCAAGTACAAGTGCCTAAACTTCCCTACCTCTGACAAGATAGTAAGAATGTAAAAAATTTACATTCCAGGAGTGAGGGGAACAGAAGTTAGTGCTACTCTTAATAATATAAAGGAATCAGGAGTGGTGGTCCCTATCATATCTTCATTTACATTCCTAGTCTGATACCTGTAGGAAAAATAGAGTGATCCTACCAAAATTCAACCAATTTGTAACCTTGTGGTATGCATGCAACATGCCAAATGAGGTATCACTTTTTAAAAGAGGTTACCATGGCCTCAGGTGCATGGAATATGTCCATCAATCTGATGAATGTTTGCATTCCTATCCTTGTTTAGAAAAGAGAATCAGACATTGTTTGCATTTCAGTGGATTAGATAGCAATATGTATTTGCATTTTAATTCTAGGACCATTTCTATTTTATGTCATAATACAAACCAAAGAGATTTAGGTTATCTGGTTACCTCAAAGAACATCATATTGCTATACTATATCAAAGACAGTAAGCTAATTGGATTGAATAAGCAAGAAGTGGCTAGCACGTTGGAGATCTTGATAAGACACATGCTTTCAAGAAGGTGAAAGATAAACTCTTTGAAGAGTCAGGAACCTGCAATATTAGTGAAATTTGTAGGAGTCCAATGATCAGGGGCATTTTAGGGCACTCCTTCCAAAATTAATGCAAATTATTGCATCTTGCTCCTCCTATCTCAAAGAAGGAAACAAAGGGCTTTAAGCCTTTAATGATTCTGGAATAAGCATATTTCACACCTGAGAATACTGTTTCATTCATAGAGCAGGTGATACAAAGGCTGCCTGACAACTTTGAATAGGGCCCAGCATAGAAAGGGGCTCTTCAGCAGGTCCAGGCTATGAGCCGAGCAACATGCCACCTAGGTCATATAATACAGCTGACTTTATGATATTAGAGATATCAGTGGTAAGAAAAGATGCCATGTGGAATTTATGGTGAAATGCAATAGGAGAATCACAATATAATTTGGAGTTCTGGATTTAGGACCATGCTATCTGCAGTAAAGAATTATACTACTTCTAAAAAACAACATCTAATGTGTTTTCACCTTAAAAAGCTAGAAAAAGAAGAGCAAACTAAACAGAAAGAAAGAAAGAATAAAGGCTAGAGTAGAAATAAATAAAATAGAGAACAGAAAAACAATAGAGAATCAATACAATAGAAATTTGGTTATTTGGAAAGATCAAGAAAACCAATGAAACTGACTTAAGAACAAATAGAGAATATGAATAGACATAAAATAGATAGAATAAATTAGTAAGACAACAACAACAACAACGAAAACCCACAATTAAAGCCCAGGCCCACGTGGTTTCACTGGTGAATTCTAAAAAGTCTTGAAAGAAAAATTAACACTAAACCTTCACAAAATCTTCCAAAAAAATTAGAGGAAGCAGGGGTACTTCTCAACTCATTCTATGAAGCCAGAGTAACTTAATACAAAAATTATCTCAAAATGGAGGAAATACCCGCATGTAAGAACTAAAACTATAAAACTCTTAGAGGGAAACAGATGTCACTCAGCATGACTTTGGATTAGGCAATGGTATCTAAAACATGACACCAAACAAAAGCTACAAAAAAAAAAAGAAAAAGATAAAGCGACTTCATTAAAATTAAACAAAACAAAATGTTTGTGCTTTAAAGGACATCATTGAGAAAGTGAAAAGACAACCCATATAATTGGAGAAAATATCCACATATCATATGGATATGTATGTATGGATATGGTAAGGTTCTAGTCTAGAATATATGAAGAACTTTTACAATTCAACAATAAAAAAATATGTTTTAAAAATGGGCAAGAATTTGAGTAGAAATTTCACCAGTGAGGATCTACAGATGATCTATAGGTACATGGAATGCTGCTCAACATCATTAGTCATAAGGAAATGCAAAATGATACCACAGTTGGATACCACTACACATAGACTGGGATGGTTATAATAAAAGATGGACCATAACAAGTGTTGGTGAGAATGTGGAAAAATTGAAACCCTTATATTGCTCTTGAAAATGTAAAATGGTGCAACATCTTTGGAATATAATCTGATGGCTCCTCATAAAGCTAAATTTGGAGTTACAAAATGACCCAGAAATTCCACTCATAGTTTCAATAAAAATTAAAACATGCATCTTCACAAATACTAAAAACACAAAAACACCACTGAGATGTTCACTTTGAAAGGTTGAATTTTGTCGTTTGTGGATTATAAATTAGTAAAGCTGTCCAAAAACAAAAGAATGAGGCACCTAGGGTACAGATTTAAGGAGGCACTTATTCATGTGCAAGTACCCCCTTAAATTTTGTGCCCTAGTTGTCTTGCTTGCCTCACCTGAATCTGCCATTATGCTTCAGTTCTAAGGTTCCCACAGGAGAGAATTCCCATTGAAATGCTAGAGAAGCTATTCCACAAAGGTATATGCAAAAGCTGATCCAAGTGATAGAAGGGGTGGACTATACTGGAGTTGGATATATGCCTTCCAGTTTTCTCAGAGGAGTGTCCTGTTGTTGCACCAGTAGCGAGTACTATGAGAAGCTTCAAGTGTCTGCCTCTTCAGAGATTGCCTGAGCTTCAGAAAGCCACTTTTCTCAAGGCAGTGCACTTCCTGAGGTGTTCCACACTCAGTAATTGTAGAAGAAACCATCTAAAGGCTCAGCCATTCTGATTCAATGTGGGATATGCTAATGGGACATTCTAGCTGTACAACACCCCTGCAGAGTAGGCTGAGGTGGTTGTTCAGGCCACTGTCAGAGCTCAATTTCTCCCTCTCCTGATCCAGCTTGCTTCCCTCTTTCCACTGTGATTATCCCAAGGGCACTTCCTAATGAACATGCTGCACACTAAATTCTATCTCAAAGTTTTCTTTCCTGAGAACCTAAGCTATAACAGGGTTTAGGGAAATGATAAGCAAACAATTAATGCATGGCGAACACACAGAATTCACTAGAGGTAACCACTGTCTTTTTCTTCAGGGTTGTGATACCATTTATAATGGTACCAGACCCAAAAATTAGAGGATCATAACTCCTCAGTTTTTAACAACTATTCAGAATTAAATGAGGGAAGAAGGCAATAATAAGTGATAATAAATGAATACAGATATTCAAGTGTAGCCACAGATATTGGCAGGGTTGGTGGAGCATGTGGTGTAAGTGACCAAGAAAGGGTACACCATCTTTCCTGTCCTTCTGAAGGAACTCCCAATCTAATCTATATAATCATAAATGTCAGTACAGGGTTAATGATTATAGTCATTATAATCATTTTCTTTTAGAGTTTTTCAGTTTCCTCTTCCTGTTTCTTCTCTCCTTCCTTCCTCCTCTACTCACTCTCTTACTCTGGAGCCCCTGGTTCCTGCTGCACCTATGTTTGCCCTGGGGGTCAGGGAAGCCTCCCAGCAGATCTGCCAAGCAGACCACTGTGGCATGGACTTGGATGCAGGCTCTGGGAGAAATCTATCTGTGATGAGAAGCTGAGAGTTTTTGATGAGCAGGCCATGGACCTTCGGGCATCAGCCAAGACCCCTAATCAACATATTAATGTGGTTTTATAAAGAGTTTCCAACATCTCTTATTCAATGAACATTGCTTATAGAATAACTCTTAACTACAAATGCAGTCAGAGTCTAGAATCTATTGCCATTCTGCCTCTAACTAGCCCTGGCCAGCCATAGGTATAGAGGGAGAGACAATAGTCTCAATGGTGCTGTTGGGGGATTTAGAGAGGTCCTCTTGTCTATATTCTAGCTCCATGGTTAGTAATGCTTTTCTTTTAGGTTTAAGGTTTTGCATGCCTAGCCAAACATAATCTTTTGAAAAATAACATGGAAAAAAATTTAAATCTAAATTAAAATTCTACTGCTTATTATTTATATGATACTAGCAGTTACAAAACTTCTGTGACCTGAAGTTTTCTCAGATAAAAGATTAAATGAGAGGGGCCCCCTAGGTGGCTCAATCAGTTAAGCATCTGACTCTTGATTTCAGCTCAGGTCATGATCTCAGGGTCTTTGGGCTCCATTCTGGGCATGGAGTCTTCTTGAGATTTTCTCTCCCTTGCCCTCTGCCCACCACCCCTGCTCACACACACACGTGCTCTCTATTATTTTCCAAAGATAAAATGATAGTAACTGTGGTCCACCTCACAGGGATTATTAGAAATATAAAGGTAAGAATGGTGAGAGTTTCATATATTTCAAGTACTATATATAAGGGGTTATTGTTTTTTGCTCTTCCCATTTCATCGCAAATACTATAAATGATATTACTTAGTTTTCTCTCTTTATCTGGAGACATTGAAAATGGGAGTTTTATGGGTTTTTTAAAAATATTTTATTTAATTAATGAAAGGGAATAAAGGGGAAAGGAGAAAAAAAATAAGTGGGAAATATCAGAAAGGGAGACAGAACATGAAAGACTCCTAACTCTGGGAAATGAACTAGGGGTGGTGGAAGGGGAGGTGAGCGGGGGGGTGGGGGTGACTAGGTGGCGGGCGCTGAGGTGGGCCCTTGACAGGATGAGCACTGGGTGTTATTCTGTATGTTGACAAATTGAACACCAATAAAAATAAATTTATTAAAAAAATAAATAAATAAAGATTTTATTTATTCATGAGAGACACACAGAGAGAGGCAGTGACACAGGCAGAGGAAGAAGCAGGCTCCTTGTGAGGAGCCTGATGCGAGACTCGATCCCAGGACCCCAGGATCGCACCCTGAACTGAAGGCAGACACTCAACCACTGAGCCACCCAGGCATCCTGAAAAATGGAGTTTTAAAGACAAAGAAGGAAGGAGTGATTTGGGAGAAGTTACATGATGTACTTGTCAATGGTAAGTCTGGGCATGTGTCTCATTGAAAGGCAAAATGTACTGAATAAACTGAAGAGAGTGAATTGGTGGTGGGGAATTGCTGGCAAAAATTAATCACCTTGCAGTTTTCCAAGAGTGAGTCCTCGACCACATAATATCTAAAGAAAGCCAAGTACAGATAACTTTATTTATTCATTCATTCATTCACCTATTGAAAAAACAATTAGCCAACTTTCACTTTGTGCTTGACACCAAGCAAGTCAAACAAAATAGCGGCACAGAGTGGTGGCAGAGACAGGCTAATAGATCATCCCTTTGAGCATAATGTGGCAAAGCCATGACAGCAGTGGCAAGGCTAAGAGAGAATCACAGAAGAGGAGCATCTATATCAGATTAGGAAGCTCAAGAAAGGTTTCTTGGAAGAGGTGATGCTTGGTCTGAATTTAGAAGGATGAGTAAGTCTTAGATGACGTGGGGGTGGAGAAAGTGTTTTCCTAGAAGAGGGAACAATATGTGCAAAGATTTGGAAACGGAAAGCAGCCTGTCATATTTTAAGGAACCACAAGTAGTCTCAAATGACTGTTTTGAAGGTGTGTGGGGAGGGTGGGTGGGAGGAAGCGAGGTGCATATGGAGGTGGGAGAACAGAGAAATAGGGCAGGGCAGAGCCAAAATATCTGAACTTGATCCTGAGAGTTATGTGGGACCCAAGCTTGGGGGGACAGTGACACAGTCAGAATTGCATTTTAGAAAGAGTAAAACTGCTAGGAAGGGATTAAGCACAGAGGCAGGATGCTCAGGTTTCTGCACAGCAGCCGTGGGGCCATGTAGTGGGCAGTAGCCTGGCCTTGAGGGTGGAGAGAAGGGAGTAGAGCCAACAGAGTCTGCTGAAGTTGATGAAAGCAGAGTGACAAGTTTGAATGGCTCTTAGAAGCTGAAACGTACAGAGAATTTGGGTTTGGTCACTTGACACTTTCTAAAAACCTTCCCAGCCCGTTGGGAGTATAGGTATCTGCTGATGGTCTACCTACTTTCAGATTCTGGGAGGAGGACCTAGCATCCAGATCTTTTCACTTAAATAGAGGACTGATCTCACCAGTCCGTTATTTAAGAAATCGAGCTCATTTAAAGCAGACTTGCACAGAATGGAGTCTCCAATTTCCCACACGCCCTGCAAGACCCCAGATTCCCTGCCCTGCTTTCCCCACAGAGCAGTGCATGGTGACCCAGAGCAGTCCCTCCCTAAGGCCCTCTTCTCCAGCTTATGCTCCCTCACCCAACATAGACACCATATTCTGCTGGGAGTGACAGAGGACTATTTTGGTTGTGGGATTTCCTCTTCGGAGTGTGTCTGTCACTTCTCTAGTCTGTGATAAATGCATTCTAAAGAACTTAAAGGCTGTTTGACTGGGGCTGAGGCATCTATTTTAGGTTAAAATTGCTGACATTCCAGGAGCATTTTTTTTAAATAGAAAAAAAGAGTATTAGAAAGCAGTGCTCTGCTCTCTTTTACATAGCAAGACTTCTGTGCTACCTAGTGATCTGGGATGGTGTGGCGCATTTGAGAATCCATAAATTGTGACCTGGGGTGGATTATCAAAATGACCAGTGTCCTCCCAGTATCCATGCCATTTCAGTGTGACTTGGTATTTTCTCCCATTAAGGGGAGAAAAGTCTCTCTCTTTCTCAGGACATTGAAAGAATTGGAGTTTTTTTGTTTGTATGTATATACCTATCTATTTATTTAACGTAGAGCACAAGCTGGGGGAGCAGCAGGCAGAGGGAGAGGGAAAAGCAGGCTCCTTGCTGAGCAGGGAGCCCAATGTGGGGCTTGATCCCAGGACCCTGAGATCATGACCTGAGCAGAAGACAGACGCTTAACTGACTGAGCCACTCACATGTCCTGAGAATGGGAGTTTTAAAGGGAAAGAAGAAAGGGAAAATTAGGGAGAAGTTGTGTGATTAACTTGGACTGCACTCAGCAAAGGTATGTCTGGGTGTATGTCTAATTGGGAGGCAGAATGTACTGGCTCACAGTACACTGAGAGAAAGGGAGCATTGGGGGGTTGCTGGGGAAGATAAATGAATTGCTTTACAGTTCTCTAAGAGAGAGCCCTGTGCAAAACAGTGTTCAAAAAGAGCCAAGTGCAGTTTACTTCATTTATTTATCCATTAATTCATTAACTCAATCCATTCATTTAAAAACACCTATCAGCTTTCAGTTTGTGTCTCTCAGATACTGTGAGAAGTGAGGCTGAGTGTAATAGGGCAACTCTAGCTGCAATGTAGTGAGCCCATGCCAGTCTTGGCCAAAAGAACCACCTGGGAGTATCATGAGGTAAATAACCTCTAGATGTTGGTGTGGTTGAGTGCAGCAAAAGCTAAAGCATGATCTAGAACTAAAGGATACATACTTTGGTCTTCATCTCCCCAGAAACTTCCTTAGACCTCACTTAAAAATGGATGATGCCAGATTTTAAAGTCAAAATGTCCTGTGCCATAGAGTAGAACAAGAAAATTTCATGAAAGCAGAAGAAAATGGTTGGACCATCACTGGAATGTAGACTACAACCAGGATTAATTTTTTTTTCCAGAATGCTTGTCCCATTTTATTTTTTATTTTTTTTTATAAATTAATTTTTATTGGTGTTCAATTTACCAACATACAGAATAACACCCAGTGCTCATCCCGTCAAGTGTCCCCCTCCGTGCCCGTCACCCATTCACCCCCACCCCCCGCCCTCCTCCCCTTCCACCACCCCTAGTTCATTTCCCAGAGTTAGAAGTCTTTATGTTCTGTGTCCCTTTCTGATATCTCCCACACATTTCTTCTCCCTTCCCTTATATTCCCCTTCACTATTATTCATATTCCCCAAATGAGTGAGAACATACACTGTTTGTCCTTCTCCGATTGACTTACTTCACTCAGCATAATACCCTCCCTACAGAATGGGAGAAGATATTTGCAAATAACATATCAGATAAAGGGCTAGTTTCCAAAATCTATAAAGAACTTATTAAACTTAACACCAAAGAAACAAACAATCCAATCATGAAATGGGCAAAAGACATGAAGAGAAATCTCACAGAGGAGGACATAGACATGGCCAACATGCACATGAGAAAATGCTCTGCATCACTTGCCATCAGGGAAATACAAATCAAAACCACAATGAGGTACCACCTCACACCAGTGAGAATGGGGAAAATTAATAAGGCAGGAAACAACAAATGTTGGAGAGGATGTGGAGAAAAGGGAACCCTCTTACACTGTTGGTGGGAATGTGAACTGGTGCAGCCACTCTGGAAAACTGTGTGGAGGTTCCTCAAAGAATTAAAAATAGACCTGCCCTACGACCCAGCAATTGCACTGTTAGGGATTTACCCCGAAGATTCAGATGCAATGAAACGCCGGGGCACCTGCACCCCGATGTTTCTAGCAGCCATGTCCACAATAGCCAAACTGTGGAAGGAGCCTCGGTGCCCATCGAAAGATGAATGGATAAAGAAGATGTGGTTTATGTATACAATGGAATATTACTCAGCCATTAGAAACGACAAATACCCACCATTTGCTTCAACGTGGATGGAACAGGATTAATTTTTAAGGGGATGCAAAGAAGGCTAGACCTCAATAACCTTTAGAATTTAGAAGCTTATAAATGTAATTAAAGATATTGCTTTAATTTTTTTATTGCCCCAGGTAATAATTGATTTGGTGATTTTTTTCTATTGCCTTTTTATTAAACATTTTTAGCTCATAAAATCCTTACACTAAGCTTATTTATCACAGAAAAATTACCTCTCCATTTCTTCTGGGTCATCTGCAAATTTTATTCACTTTATCAAAATGAAGCATGTGATACCCTAGGACAGTATGAATCTTTCAAAGATTCTCTTTGAGAATAGTAATATGAGAATAAAATATCATCTAATTATTATAAATATACTATGGACCAGGTACTCTGCTTATGTTTCTGCATTCATTATCTCATTCAATCATTGCATCAGCATATGAGGTAGAAACTATACTCATTAGTGATTCCACTTATGAGGTTAACTGAGGCTCAGAGCCCTCACTGGGAGGAAGTCAGCAGGAAGCAGCTGTGGCATCTAAGGGTGTTGTGTTGTAGATGCCCTAGTCCTAGTCATCACTTTGTACTGCTGTGTTGGGACTGAACCCACACTCTGCCGTTGTCCTCCATTATTATTCTTGGGCCAGCCCTCCAAATTCTGTGCACTTCAAGTTTCTTCATCTACAACATTCAGGTAACAATATACAGATGCAGAAACTGAGGGCTGAAATAGACCATTTTATATTAGGGTAGTAGTAGATAGGGAAGCCCTCTGAGGATGTACAGTAACATCTTACACACAGTAGGAAACTTATTTTTGTCACTACAGAGATGGTCATGCAACTAGAGTCTTGATCTTAACAGGTCTCCCCATTTTTCTCTCTTCCTTCTTTCTCCACACATTATCTGAATGAAGGATATTTCATAAAAATGAGTGTTTTTGAGAGGTTCCCAGTTCTGGTCCACTAGAGTGAGCCATTTTTGACATTTAGACAGACCCCTTGTGTAGAAGCTCAGAGACACTGAATGATTTGTCATTGTCCTTTGAGAAGTATAGAAACTGATAGCAACAAGGCTGTCCAATGAGTGACAGCAGAGGCAAAGTGTCTGTGAAGATAAACGATGTTTACTGAGTGGGAAGATTTAGGAAACTCACAAATGTGGCCAGTGTATCCAGCAGGAGTTAGCTATTCCCTTTGTGCCTCCTGAACAATGTTAACCTGTCTACAGGTGCATAGTGGATGAATGGGATGGGAGCTTAAAGGAAATAGAATGTTTTTAATCTGGGACTGGGATTTGCCCCTGTGTGGTTTTAAATAGTCCCAACCACTTAGACATACAAACATACAAATGCATGCACGCCTACATGTGTATGCACACACATACACACTCTCTCACATAGAAGCATAGCACACAGATCCATGCATGCACACATCACAAAAGATGCACTTACGCAGAATTCCTCTATTTTTTTTTATATATTTAGTGTATATGGCCAAAGGAAAAGAAAATCAATAGATAATACAAGATAAAATGAATGCTCAATTCCTTAACCAGGAGGAAGGGAAAATGTATAAAATGTTGACATCAGCCTCAAGACCAGTGATGAGGGTTGCCCCTCTGGTCTCTTAAATCCTGCCTAACAAGACAGAGATTACCAGTCATAAAGCATCTCATTCTCACATGGTGTCATTTCCATAAATGCAGAATATAAAGAACACAATGATGAGTGCTAACTCAGATCACTGGGGAAAAGACAAATGTTCATAAAGGAGCTTTTGTTGTCAAAGTGAGGTTTTAGAACTTGTCTCAAAAGGATGTCCCAAAACTGCTATGAAGAAATAAACACACATTCATGTGTGTGTGTGTATGAATAATTATTTTTTCTTTAGTATTTCCCCATTGGCAGAAACATGGACTGCTGAGTAAGGAGGCCAAAGGGACACGACCCTTGCATTCACAGCAGCATTAACTGTCCTTTTTCCCATATGTATGTCCTAAATAATGTCACCAATATGCTCTTTACCAGTCCATACCCCAGGACTGCTGGAATGCAGTTCAGGCTTCTTTGAGGATTCCTGCCAAGGTCACTGAAGCCACCTTCTGGCTAACAGTGGTTTTTCTAATTAAGAGAACTTCCATCAACACTCTGTGCCCCATGAACAAGCGGGAGACTCTCTAAGCGGCAGTGAAGCCACACTTATCTGTTATCTGTTATCTCTTAGTGTTTGACTCCTTGCCACCTGAGACAGCTCCTAATATCCTAGATTTATTTCTGATCCTGTGGGGTATTTCATAACTTTGAGCAGCTCCTGATCCTCTCAAAACCAGAAATCCTAGGAGTGTGGAAACAGCTCCATTAAACTGCTTCTGCCTCACCTCCAGAAGGCTGACAACTGACCCCCTCCCCCGCCATAGGCAGCTACAGAATCATGCAGATAATACAAAGAACAAGTGTTTTTTAAGGAGGTTTTTCCTATAGGAAGAAACACCTCTCTTTCACCCCACCTTCCAAAACAAAACAAAAAAATTACTGCCTACTTAACTTTTCTACCTGTCCACCTAATCTGTCTTTTTTCTTATGTCTTATGGCAAGAGCAGACACTTAACTATGGGGCACAGGTTAAGTTTCATATTACCTAAGCATTCCTTAAGATAGTTGTGGTGGGGTTATAACTAAACTTGGGTACCCAGGGCATTTGGCAGCAGCACTGAATCCTTCTTCACTTAAAACTGTGTCCCCTCCCTTCCCTACAACTCTCCCTGCCCACCCCCAGCCCCCATCTGCCATCACACACAAACAATACACACAGAGCACAAGGACAACTAGGTGACCTGGGTTTCAATAAGGGTGTCAGAGAACTGGGACTATACACATTCATATATTCATTTACTCATCCAGTGCAAAGTATTCCAGGCACTTTGCTGGATGCTGTGACGTTTCAAACATAAAGATGATATGTCTCTGCCGTCAATGAGCTTTAAACTCTGATAGTGACTTGGGATTACATTATACCTGAACTTTCCATGATAATGTTTTCAGGGGCTCATTAAAAGGGGAAAAACTCATTAAAAGGGACCACTGATTTAAAGGAGGACAGATAAAATTGAAGGATCAGGAAATAGGAACTATTAAGGAAAGCTAGAGGAAGCACTATTATTTAGCACAGAAGGAAAATCCTGAAGTGATGACTTAATAAGAGTATTTAAGTGTATGGAGGATGGACTCCATTATGGATCTATCATCCATGAATTTATCTAAAAACCTTTTTGAACCAGATTATCTTTTTTTTTAAGTCTGTGCTATCTCTAAGGGTAATGAGTTCCTTATGTGGACTGCCTGCTGTGCGAAATAACATATCCTTTTGCTTCTCAAATTTCTTCCTTGAAGCTTATAGGAACTCCCCTAATTCTGGGTTCCCAGGGTTTGGTTAGCAGTCCTCATGTGGTGTGCCCTCCCTGAACCTGGCATGATTTTGCAGGCTTCTTTTATATCTACCCTGTTTTCCTGAAGAGGCCTTGTTTTCCTTCATAGAGAAGACCCTCAAGATTTGTTATAAAATTAGCTACACAATTTCCTGTGATTTCTCTAACTCTTGTGTGTCTTTTTAGGGGCATGCTAAAAACAACAAACGTATTATTTATCTAAAACACATTTCCCCCTACTTCTTAACATCTCTAAAATCAAGACGTGTTCTACAATCAATGTTAAGAAAGAAAAGTGTCAAAGTTTAATTGGCATCATTTTCTTCCTTTTTAAAAAAAATTTTATTTATTCATGAGAGACACAGACTGAGGCAGAGACACAGACAGAGGGAGAAGCAGGCTCCATGCAGGGAGCCTGATGCAGAACTCAGTCCTGAGACTCTGGGATCACACCCTGAGCCAAAGGCAGACATTCAACCACTGAGCCACCCAGGCATCCCAGCATTATTTTTCCCTTAATGGTAAGGGAAAATAATAGTGTACCTTGACACCCCACCTTCAATCATGAAATATGGCATACTGTTAATTTTTGTGAGACCATAAATGATAGGGCACAATGGTAATATTTATGAGATGCCTCTTAGATTGTGCAGGATTCAGTTAATATGTGTATTTGTTCAGTATTTATTCAGGTGCTTTTTTTTTTCCCACCAACATCTTTTTTGTCTCAAAGGCCAAGCCAACTCTGTTATTTAAAACTTGGTATAACACCACATACCCATCAGGACCTAAATGATGCTAACCAATAAGACGGGTGAGGAAGCACCAGGAACCTGGCTTCAATTCCTAACATGGCTCCCCAGGTAAACCCTACTGGATATTTACCCCCAATGGTTCTGTCTAGAAGTATATAGGGAGAGTCTTTTACCCCTCATCCTCCCAGCTGGGTTTGAATATAAAAGACAAGAGAATGTCAGGATGGAGCTCTGAGTTCCTTGGGAAAAGGAATTGTAGGAAACAGCATGATATCATTATTATTATCCTGTTGACCATGTCCCTTGAAATCTCAGCCATTCTGGAGAATGGATTTTCAACTAAAGTGCAGCTCTATAATCGGAGCTTAATTGGAGGCAGAGTCTGTTCAGCAAGCTTCTCGGCATGATTCTCCTTTCTAAGGCAGATTGTATTTCACTTTGCATAATGAGGCAATCTTTCTATTTACTGATTATTTCCTTATATAACTTGATCACTGAAAAGAAGTCACTGCCAAGACGTCAAACAACTGACTAATAAACATATTCCCAATTCCTGATGTGCAGAGCACTGAAAAATCCCTCTTTTGCTTGCAGATTAAAGTTTGTGCACGCTATATGTCAGAGGACACATTTTGCTAGAAGGCAAAGTTTATATTCCTGGCATTTTATATATAAAGCCAGGAGGAAAAGAACAGGGTAATGTCTACATGGCTGGCATCTTAAAGGTATGAGATAGGATGTGAGATTCTTAAAGTTGACCTAATGATCACACAACTAACATTTGCAAAGCATTTTATATTTTCATATTAATTTATTCCCTACACCACCATGATAGAAATAAGCAAAACATGTATTATCCCACTTTGATTATGAGAAAAGCAATAATTGAAGCAGTTAACTTGTCCAAAAATACAGTTAACAATTGGCAGAACCAAGAATTGAGTCCAGGTGTTTTGATTCAGAACCCTGGGTATCATGCTGTCACCCCATGAAAGCTGACTGTATTCCAGGCCTTACCCCAGCCTTCCTGACAACCACAGTGGCATCTACCAGTGCTGTGTCCTTAATGTTGCAGATAAGGGAGCCAGCAGGCTTATACCAGTTTCCTTAGATAATTTCTTCAATCATCCAATTTGTCTTATAGCATAGGGCAGAAATGCTACCTTTCTCCATTGCTCCTATAGCATCTCTTGTTTGTTTGAATAGAGCTTATCCTAATTTATAAATTTTCTGTGTATTAATATGTCTACTTATTGTCTGTCTCCCCTATAGGATGTTAGGTTCATGTGGGCATATGTTGTTACCTACAGGGCTCAGCACAGTGCCTGACATACTAAGCATCCAACAGATATTTGTGAATGAATGAATGAATGAATGAATAAAAGATGCTTGAAATGTCTAAATTTCCCAATCAACAATCAACACTAAGGTTAACAGCTTGGACTTTTGTAAGTGAGCCATTTTACTATAGATTTTATTTCCTTGAATGACAAATCTGTGTTCAAGATGGCCACTGTATTTTGTAGTGTTCACCCAGCATCTTGAATCGTTCTGCCAGGAACACCATATCATCTGCATTTAATTATAAATTTACTGTATTATAAACCTTGGTTATCTCATTACAACTGGAGGGAAATGAAAAGGAATGCCAAAGAGCACACTAGGGACCACTATAGTGATATAGTCTAGACTTCAGAATAGCAGTAGCTATATTTATGGTCTTCTTTCTGGGTTCAAGTACTTTTATAATTCTTGATATTAACTCAATGAACCCTCCAATTTCCCCAAACTTATGTAAGCAACATTGGTAACGTGGTAAGAAAAGGAAAAAAAACCTATATTCAATGTAGCATGTAGCTTGTACATTCAGCAAACCTAGCTCTCTCCTATGCCCATAAACCATCTCTTGTAAAGCTCAGCAAAGCTTCAGGAAAAATCTGTATCCTCTCCCAATAGCATCAGGGCCCTCTGTGCAGACATTGTGCTGTGTTGGTCGATGTGCTTGTTAAATTGACCCAGTGCTTATGTTTTAGTTAGAACTGATGACAGTTACATAAGTCAATATTACTTATCACTGTCCTTGATCTGCTGCTTCTCAGGATAGGAACTGCATGTATTTGCTTCCAACAGGTTGGGTGAACATTGGTAGTAAATAATGCATTATAAATATAGGTCACCTGCTGATTGGTGGCAGCCACTGACAACTATAAGCTTACTTCCTGGACATCTGAACCAATAATATTTCCTTCCTCCATCCTTCCAAACCAACCCCCTTTACAAATTTGTTTTTAAAGAATCTTACTTATCACCTACTGTAAATACATAAAATCTAAATTTAACCCCATCTGCCCTCCAAAATATGATTCCTAATGTGAGACATATTGGAGTATATAGACATATTTTTGCTAAAAAATAAAATGGCTTAGTGTCCTCAAGTTACATGAATAAACAAGAATTTATGAATCAACAAAAATGAAATAATGTGCTTGTCTTTAAAATCATAGTGTATTTGAGGAATAGAAGTCCATGATCATCCATCTGATCTAATAATCCAGTGGCCTCTCATTATGGATGAGGAAAAGGAGACCCAGAGAAGTGAAGTAGCTTGTCCAAGGTCATGTGGTTACTTAAAGACAGTAACAGTGTTTTTTAATGTCCAATTCAAAGTGATTTGTGGATGCTAGAGAATGGGATTTGTAGACTTGTCAGTCTTTGGCTTGTTCTACTAACTAGGATTAGTATTTCTAACATTTGTTTCTGAGTAGCCATTCTCTATTCTTCGTTTTTGTGAGACTGTGGCTCACTTGATAATTCTTGATGTAGCATGTTATCTTGTAGAGACTGCTTGTTCTTCCTCCAGCTGTGTTACTAGAACAGACACGAAGAAGAATCTGTTCAATATAGCTTCTGCATGGCCTGACTCAGGAATATGAATAGCTTAATAGGAAACACCTGCCTGTTATGTGCTCCTTCAATTTCAGGTTAATTGCTGAGGCTTCACCTGCTGGTCAGTGCCCTGATTTCAAAAAGCAGCTGCTCTCTGTGAGGAAAAAAAATTTTAGACACATCCCCTGCATAATTTGGGTAAATTCTGAGATCATTCTTGAGAATTGAATGAAAGACACCATTCCCCATATTTATTACACATTTATAATGAAATAAAAGTTTAAAAAGATATTATTTATTATAGTCACATGGTAGGTCACCAGAAAAATTAAGTTTCAGTTTCCTGTTAGAGATTACTCTCATTTTTAGCTTTGAGGGCAAGGCAGCAGTAGAGTTTATAAAGGTAGATAGATGAGGAAATTGAAGGGAGATACTTCTGCACTTTGGTTCATCTCCACCTGACTCTGGTCTTACTTCCTCAGAGCAATATGCCTGCAGTACTTGATGCTTCTGGAATTTAAACTCTTCTATCTGATTCACATCCTGAGCCACTTTACAGTATAATGTGCCAGTGGGCTGAGCTGCATCATTAATTCTCTGAAGTTTCTTTAAAGCTGAGCATCTAGTGACTTTGGGGATAATTATCAGCATGCATTGATAAAACTTGGTGCAATCAATGACTGTGTGAATCTTACTTAAAACAAAAAGAGAGAAAGAAAGAAAGAAAGAAAGAAAGAAAGAAAGAAAGAAAGAAAGAAAGAAAGAAAAAAGAAATGACGATCTAAATGTAGTAAAGTTCCAAACTGAGGTTATGCTGAGAAGTCATCAATTAGTATGTATATATGAAAGGTCAAGAACTTACCCAATCCAAATAAATCCAGAATTTGACAGGGTTACTTTGTTGGTGATGAACGTCTAGGATGTGATGAACTGCTTTAGGGATACCTTTCACTGTGTCAGTGGAGACCAACTAGGCTTTGGTAGCCCTGGGATGATCCTAGTAGACATCCAGTATAGGTGGATTTTGGAAAGAAAGTGTAGCAAAATGGCCAAGAGCTTGGGCAGAGACAAGACTGCCTGGATATGAAAAGGGAGTCACTGCTTATTAGATATATAACCTTAGACAAGTTGGTTATGCCTCAAATTTCTCACTTACTGTCCATAAAACAGGAATAATATCACTAGCCTCATGGGATGCTGAAATAATCAAAAGTACTAATACATGTAAAGCACTAGAATAATTCTTGGTACATAGTAGGTGCCCAAAATGTTAGTATATTTTAATAAATTTATTTTTATTGGTGTTCAATTTGCCAGCGTACAGAATAACACCCAGTGCTCATCCCGTCAAGTGCCCACCTCAGTGCCCGCCACCCAGTCAACCTCACCCCCCACCCTCCTCCCCTTCCACCACCCCTAGTTCGTTTCCCAGGGTTCAGAGTCTTCCATATTCTGTCTCCCTTTCTGATACTTCCCACTTATTTTTTCTCCTTTCCCCTTTATTCCCTTTCACTATCAAAATGTTAGTATTAATGATAATTAGATCAACCTGTTTATCTAATAGCAATATTAAGGAGGAAGCAAACCATGAACATTCATCAATGTCTTGCCCTTCATGAAAACTCCACAAGTACAGTGGAAACATTGATTTAGAAATTATTCCCAGCTGTGCTATATTGGGCTCATTACTTTACCTCTCTGAGATCCAGTTTCTTATCTATAAAATGGAGTAATAATATCTACTTCATAAGATTGTTATGAGGGCTAAATAATATCATGTAGAGGAAACATTGTGCCTGATACAAAGTAATGGTCAATGCCTATCACTTCCCTTCCTTTACCATGACCAACACCACTACCAATCCCCTACAACCAAATTGAGTCCCCAGGAAAAGACTGCAGTTTTTGAGTTATGGTCTTCAAAATGAGAAGAAAATTCATTTATTTATTAATCTAGTGAATATTTATTGATAACCTGCCATGTTAAAAAAAAAAAAAGAAAGAAGATAACCTGCCATGTGCCAAAGAAATAAGTGTCCTGTGCTGGAAACTTGAGATAGAATGAACAATGAGCCCAGCTTTCCTGGAGTTTGCATTGTTACTAGAAATGGCCAGCCTTAGTGGATGAGAGACCGCCACTTTGATATTCAAGGTACAGAAGGAAACATTGCTGATCATTATCTCTTATAAAATATCCAAGTAGGGGTGCCTGGGGTGCTCAATTGGTTAAACATCTGCCTTTGGCTCAGGTCATGATCTTGGAGTCCCAGGATCTAGCCCTGTGTCGAGCTCCCTGCTCTGTGGGAAGTCTGCTTCTCCCTCTCCCTCTGCTCCTCCCCTGGCTTATGCTATCTCTCGCTCCTCACTCTCTCAAATAAATAAATAAATAAAATCTTTTAAAAAACTATCCAAGGAAATTTTTGTTTGAAGAGGAAGTCATCTTTGGATTCTTCTCTTTCTTTGATTTGTACTGCCAAGCTCCATCACACCACAGCCCCTGAGCTGGTGCTTCACTCTCCACGAAGAAAATAGAAGTCGAAGGGAACTGCATGTCATTGATTAGGCTAACTTCAGTGTCCCATCTGTCTTTATGGCTCAAGATCTTCAGTTGCAGTTCCAAAATCCTTCAGAACCCAAGACCAAATATTGGTTCTCACTAAGAGCTTACTGGCTGATATAGCAGAAATTTGAAAAAGTGGCTGCATGCCATAGTGTTTTATAGAGCTCAAAATCACGAAGTTCTTCCCCTAGGAATTTAAAGTTTAACTTTGTCAAAGCTATCTCAAAACAAATGAGGAATTTATAAGTAGAAAAACTGATCTGTGGGAAGGAGGAGTGTGGTAATGTGAAAGAAGTGTGACCTTTGAATTGGATGAATGGGGAATCAGGAGAAGAGAGCATTTAGAAGTTGGAAATATCTTGGTTCCATTATCTTACTAGCTGTGTGACTCTGAGGATGTTACTGAACCATTCTGTGCCTTTGTTTCTTGGTCTACAACATGGAAATAATAACATTAATGACTTCATCAGCTACTGGAAAGACATAGTCTAATGAAGATCCGCTTGAAAATGTTTAAGAGAAGAGCAGGGAGGTGCTGTTCCAGGATCCTGCTAGGCAGTACAAGTAGGGAAGGTGCTGCAGGCAGGGGGAAGCCATGTGTTTATTGAGTATCTGATATGTGTTATGTTCTTTGCTATGTGCTGGGAAAAGAGGAGGTACAGGGAAAAAAGAAACATGAGCTGATTATCTGAGTACCCAATAACCTCCTACACATTATTTAATTGAATCTTCATAACATCCTTAATAGATGGTAACTTATATAATCTGTAGTTTGCTGATGAGGAAACAGAGATTCCAAAAGTTTATACAGTCAATAACTGACAGAGCTAAAACTCAAACACAGAGGAACATAGTCCCCAAAATCTATACTTTGCCCACTCTTCAGAACAAGATATGTTTTTTTATAGTTCTCATGGTTTTATTTTTTTAATAATAAATTTATTTTTTATTTGCCGACATAGTCATCCCGTCAAGTGCCCCCCTCAGTGCCCGTCACCCATTCACCCCGCCCGCCCGCCCTCCTCCCCTTCCACCACCCCTAGTTCATTTCCCAGAGTTAGGAGTCTTTATGTTCTGTTTCCCATTCTGATATTTCCTGCCCATTTCTTCTCCCTTCCCTTCTATTCCCTTTCACTATTTATATTCCGCAAATGAATGAGAACATATAATGTTTGTCCTTTTCCAATTGACTTATTTCACTCAGCATAATACCCTCCAGTTCCATCCACGTTGAAGCAAATGGTGGGTATTTGTCATTTCAAATGGCTGAGTAATATTCCATTGTATACATAGACCACATCTTCTTTATCCATTCATCTTTCGATGGACACCGAGGCTCCTTCCACAGTTTGGCTATTGTGGACATTGCTGCTATAAACATTGGGGTGCAGGTGTCCCAGCCTTTAGTAAGTAGCAAAGCCAAGTTTTGCACCTATGGTCTTGTGTCAAGGGTTAGGATATAGTGGGGGTGGGGGCATTGCGAAGGCTGGGAATTTGAGTTGGAAGGACAGGCTTGATGTTCAAAAGGCCCAATTGGACAGAAAGCACAGACAGAAATGTGACCAAAGAAGACCTCGATATCCAGGATCAGAATGTGTGTACAGGTGAAACCTGATAAGGCTTCAGGCTAAGCACAAGGTAAAAGCCAAAATCCAAACTACCAGCTTGGAATAGAGTGCTTTAGGGCTTATCACACTCCATAGCAGTATCTATTTTTTTTTTCATAGCAGTATCTATTACACCGAGTATTGATCCTGGGGCATGGACTGTCTGCCTTACACCTGGGTTTGAAGCTGCCTTCTTGGCATGAACAAAGAAGGCAAGTAGGTGGATAAGGCATGGATCTATAGATGCCCTTCCTCTGAGGAGACTTCAGACTCTTTTGGGTGATGCAAAAATGAGTTTGATGATATATAGTAGCTTAAGCATTAGAAATTTTTTAAAAAAGAAATGAAAACAACAACAACAAAAAAGAAATTTAAATTTGGGTAAAAGTTTTTCTCCAAGATAGAAAACAGAAATGTGGAGGTCAGGAGCGGGGCTGGGTCCATGAATCTGCCTAATATTGGGTGATGAGAAAGCGTTAGGCAGTGACAGAACTCTTGACCTGAATTTGGAATTTTTGAAAAGTTCAGTGAGAGTAGAGTATACAATCTAATGCACCTGTCAGGTAACTGATAAAAGGGGACGTCTATGTCCTGGATTTTAAGGTATCTTTCATAGCACCTATAAAAGCCAATAACTTCTATGATTTCTCAAGGGTTGGTGGCTAAATAAAATGAGCTACCAGCTTTAGTTGTGAACTAGCTATAATTTGGTGGAGAGTGTTATGATATAGATCACTCACTATAGAGATAGGGTATGGAAAAGACTAGGTTATGGGTCCAGATGCAGAAAGGAATTTTCTCTTCACTCTGTGACATTGAGAAGCCTTTAATTTGAGAATGACCTAGTTTTTATAGAAGTCTGAATTTCCCAACTTCACCTAGGGCAGTTCCTATGGTTTCTCATTCGAGAAATGAGATGGTGCTACCTTTTTCTATATCCAACAGATGAAAAAGAAGCCCATCCACTAGATCATTTATTAAAGCCACAACACATCAGGCCACACAGGCTTACCTGTTACCTCCTACACTTGTCAATGTTAGCTTGAGTCTTCCATTAATGGCAGCAAAGCCATCCTCTGAAGAACATACCTTGGCCTGGGATTGGGATTTTCAATTTTCTGTGAAATACCCAACTCACAGTCCAGTTTCTTCCTGATATTTGGGCTGTTGATATTGGTTTGACTAGAGAGGTGGCATACTCAGGTGGCGTTTAGAACCACTGTACTGCCTTATTGAATGTCAGCCAGAGCTGCAAGTCCCTGCTCTGATTTTTTTACACATCTACCACCAACATCGGGTTTTATTAACAGGGGAGACAGCTTTCTAATGAAATATGGCCCTTAACTTCCTTTTATATTTGGTAATATCCTGAACTCTTTATCCAAATGAAGCATAAAGCACTTACAACTGTGTTTTGCCATTGCACTGACCGAGGAATATATTCATTTGCAGTAACATGGGATTCAATGGAGTGGAAAATAAGCTCTGAAAATTGCTCTTGCCACGAAATTGTATCAATAAATAGGAAAAGCCCATTTAGATTTCACTGACCAATCTCCCCCCTGTGACAAAAATTAATATGGCCAAGTGGTGTGTATTGAAGGTAAGAGGCAGTAGGCTCCAGAGGCTGAGCAAGCCATGTGTCAAGGTCTGCCTGGTAAAGCTAACATATTTTTCTGTTCACAGAACTAACTGAGGGTGCCTTGTAGATGTGGGGGGAGCAATGAGTGGGAGATAGATATAAGCCTCCAGGGGATGAAGCAGGAAGAAAGATACTGGAAGCAGCCACCTGTAGGTCATTGACCACATTCTTACTATTGTATCTCTGAGTGTGCACAGACTGAAACCTTTCCCCAAAGTCATCTTAGCCCAAGTTAAGAAAATGCAAAGCAGGCTCATATTGTACTTTTTTGAGTCAGTGTGGCTTCTGGCTGTTAATTTCAATACACCATATTCTCATAATAAAATTCTAACAGACACATCCGAAAATAAGCACATGCTTGATCTGTGGTTTATCCATGTGGAGATGAATAAAACATCAAGTTCAGGTGTAAAGTAGTCAATTATGGTGTTAAAATTTTGTGGAAAAAATAAAGATTCATGATTGATGATATGGAAGTAAAGTTAAAGTAAGAGTCAGAACTGACAGTTTCTGCAAAATTTGGGACAAACCAAAAAAATCTCGAACTCAGTTGCTGTATTTGTAAAATGGACTTCATAATGGCTTTGCTGCTGGCTTCTCAGAGTCACAATCGAATGAGGTTGTGTGTGAGTATCTGTAAACATTTAAGATACTCTTTTTACTCTCTACCATCAGCACTAATGTTGAAGAACAGTAATCATGAAGGTAAACCATACTTTCAGAACTACTCCTTTGTGCCACTAGGGGCTAAATTTTATGGTTAAAGATGATGGACCTGGGAATCTGAGGAGCTAGATTGCAATACTACCTCTTCCACTATAACATAGTGAGCCCTTGGGCAGCTACCTTAACATCTCCCATTTTCCTACCTGTAAATTGAGATGGCTGTATTGGATTACCTCTGAAATTCCAACACTAAATTTTGTATGCCTTTGGTTAACGAGGTAGCATACTAGAACCCTAGATCATAAGCTAAGAATTAAAGAGCATATGTTGTAATTTCTAAAACAAAAAGATCACAGTTCACTTTTAATTTGATGTTAAAGGACAAGGTCATGGAAGAAATTCTGGACAGGTTTTAGAGAGCTGTAGTCTCTAGAGTAAACTTGTCTTGAACCAAAATCACATTATTTGCACTGTTATCTGAAACCTTCAGATTTCTGTTTTTAATCCCCCCTTTGAACCATCTGTCCAATGTCAATGAAGCTTGCTAGAAGAGGGAGACTCCTCCCCTTTCCAGATACCCACTGAGATTCTTATGTCTTGGCAAAGAGGTAAAAACTATGATTTCATATGCCCATTGCCACGCTGATGGAAGTGGACTATATTGCTTCTTCACCTTGCTGGTAGGGGTGCTTTGAGGACCTTCTATTATTCTGGATTTGCACAATAACATGCAGGAGAGTATTCCAAGCCTCTTGCATGTTGACTAAGCCCCCTCTCAGCCCTCTAAATGTTTGTCAGGAAGCCCTGACAAGTGGTAGCTCCATGTGGCACTTAGCATGGCCAAGGCTCTCTTCTCCCTCTGTATGCTCTTGCCAGACTGCCCATTCCACCCAGGGTTGGTTTCTGCAGGGTTTCTGGTGCTCTCATTAGAGTCTAGCAGATGATCACACAGACTTGTAGCAGGTGGAACATGGAGGGGAACAATGACTTCTAGTCTGTGTCCTATTAGCAGCAACGTGGGTGAAGAGTCTGTGCTGCATTCTGTGGCTCCACTTGCCAGTTATTCTCCTGGAGAAAGTGCAATTCCTCAGTCAAACTTTGACAAGCTTTATCAGTGTAGGATCACTGATCCCCAGCTCAGTATGGTGGTCAGTGTTGAGGTTCCAACTTTGGCTGCCCTGGTTAAACCATCCCTGAGATCTCTATAATCAATGTTCTTTTGAATTAATGAATGAAATATATGAAAACATTCTCTCTACAAAAACCCAAACAATATATACAAAACTAAATCCCATTTACCACTGCCCATCATCCCTTGTCCCTACCCAGAGGAGAACACTCTCAATCAGTTAGTTTTTATGAACATATAGCTGTATGTAACAGGTTGATGAATGGGAGTGCAGCTGAGAAGTCTTTGGGAATCTCCCTGCAGTATTCTCTAAGAAACAGTAGAACTGACTGTGTTACCATCACCCTATAGGTCTCTCCACCAGATGTGTAAGAAAGGAAGTGAGGATGTGATTTGTTGATATAGAGAGACAGTACTGTAGGTTTCCCTTCATCTCTGTGGGGCATCAGAAGAGGTGCTTTAGCCTAACCCTCAAGCCAAAGAAGGAAGTCTCCAAGACAATCACTTTTTTATTTGAAGAATGTCAGCAAGAAGAAGAAACTGGCCTCTAATGTCCTAGTTGGACATCTGCTTAAGGAGTGGATTTGCTGTTCTTCACTCAACACCTCTTTGAGCAGGCTGAAAGGAGAAATGGATAGAGGGAAAAATGAAGCAGCTACATGTTGTGTTGGTTTGGCAAGGTTAAAGGAGTTTTCTGTGCCTCAAGTGGACATGGAAGAAGGTAGCTTGAACATTCTTGTTGTTACCCTGACTTCCATGGCTGACTTCCACAAAAGGAGATGCTGTCAGCTAGGAAATGGGGTTTGAACCTCGAAAGTGGGCCATGGGGGGGTCACATCAGAGCTTTTCATCTTTTTCAGGAAGAATCCTCAAAAAAGATGCCTGCTAGCTTAATGGCATCAAAGGCCAGACAGTGTCAACCAAGTGAGGACCTCAAAGACAGAGAGACTCCAGTTCCACCTCTCTACTCCTGATTACTGCAGGGGAGAGACAGACTTAGAAGATGAAGGAGGAAGACAGGCAGCAAAAGAACAAGCTGTCATCCTCCCCATTGCAGGTCCCTCCAGCTCGAGTCAGGCTGAACTAGGTGGGAGGAAGAGTGTGAGATAGATTATGTAAACCAGGATGAATGGAGAAGATTGAACTGGACTGTTTAATATGTGAAAGTAATTGGAAAGCTATGGGATCTATCCTATACATCATTAAGGGTTAGAAAGGGGGAGATTCAGCACAGTTAAAGGTAGTGACTGAAGAAATAACAAAGCAATTCCATATCTGTATTGCAATGAATCAGATTTTTCAATAAACCAGTTATGTGAAAGATATAGTGTCATTTGTGTTTTTTAACATTAATAATGTATATATCATTCTGTAACATGCTTTTTCTAATGCAGCAATATGTCTCAAAGATCTTTATGTGTCAATACACTTGGATTTTGTTGTTATTTATAACTGCTGCATAGACTTCCACAGTAAAACATTCCTAGAGTTTATTTAGCCATTCTATGGCTGTGGGTTTTTAGCTGCTATGAAACATACTGTAAGAGAGGCCAGGGTTTGGCATAGATCTCTAAAGTAGAGCCATAGCCATACCTTCTGAACTGATTAAGAACTTGTCTAGGATTTCTGAATCCTTAAGGTGGGGTTCTAAGTTCTCAGAGACTGGTGAAAGTAGTAGAACAGATTACCTAGGGATAGAATGATCTTCTCTTCATCCTCCCACTTACTGTTCTTCAAAGCCCCCATCTTACTGAGGGAAAAGCAAAGCCAGAAATTTCAGGTCAACACTTATTTCCTCGCCTAAAAATTGAATTCATTCCTTTGCCTTCCAATTTTGGTTTTGTGGGCAATTAACTGATAATGTCAGAAAAGTACTTTGAAAATCCTGAAATAGAGATTCATTACAAACTCAAGGACTTATTAAAACAAATTCCCTTATCAGTTGGAAATAATATTTCATATACAATTGTCAGATATATATTTTTAATCTCTAATTTATGTTTTTAAAGTAATACATACTCATAACAGTAGAATATTTTTCTGGCAATACTTTGCCTCATTGCAGTAATTACTGAACAGATGTAAGGGTGTCCAAATAACTATATGCAGTATTAAACTTACAATGCTGAGGACAGAATATGTTAATGATTTCATATTTTGTAGAACACTAATAATCATGGTCAAAAATCCATAAATACATCTGAAAATTTGGTGAGCTCCTCCTCCTAATGCTAAGAATTTTCTTTTTTATTGGCCTTTTACAGCCTCCCTCATGAAGCTTTAAAATGTAAACATAGCATAATTTATAAACTTGTCAAATCATTATGTTGTACACCTGAAATAATGTGGCATGGTGTGCCAACTATACTCAAATTTAAAATTTAAAAATAAAATAATAAAAATATGCTAAACGAAATAAGCCAGAGAAAGACAAATACCATATGATTTCACTCATATGTGAAACTTAAGAAACAAAACAGATGAATATAGGAGAAGGGAAGGAAAAATAAAATAAGACAAAAACAGAGAGGGAGGCAAACCATAAGGGACTCTTAACTCTAGGAAACAAACTGAGGGTCGCTGGAGGGGAGGTAGGTGGGGGGATGGGGTAATTGGGTGATGGGCATCAAGGAGGGCACTTGCAGTAATGAGCACTGGGTATTGTATGCAACTGATGAATCACTGAACTCTACCTCTGAAACTAGTAATACAGTTTATGTTGCTTAAATTGAATTTAGATTAAAATTAATTAATTAGTTAATTAATTAATTAAAATGAAATTGTCACACTTCTACCCAATGGAACTCTGTCTCTGAAATATATCTTCTTCTCTGTTTTCTCCTTAGAATAGAAGAATCTAGCATTGTCCTCCTCCTTCTATGAGTTTGGGCTATTTTGATTTTTCCCATTGTCTTTTGCATTTGGTTCTGTTCACCTTACAAAATTTTAGTGTTAAATTTTCAGCAACAAATACTTTATTATTATCATGTACCAACTTAGGGTACCTGATGGCATGAGTGTGTTTCTAGTCAATGTTAGGAGAAACAGCCACTGCAGATATGTTCTTTTGACTTATAATTCTATTCTTGGTTCTCATTTGCAGGTGTACATCAAGTCCACAGAATGGCCACTGGGAATTTATAAAGTGAGGAGAGGCCTTCTTTCTTCTGAAAGCTTGGACCTCAGATGAGCCACCTGTCAGTGATTTTTTCTCAGAGGAAAAATAAATACAAATCACTTGGTATAGTTGACAGCCTTCAATTAGAAGGATTTATAGAATCATGCAGTCAAAAGGGAAACTGAGAGCCCATAGAGTTCATTGCCCTGTCAATAATTGACATTCTAAGTAGACTAGCTCTCTTTTTAGAGCTTTTCAGAGAAAAAGATTACATTCTCACTCTGGATGAATAATACTGATATTTAATAATCCTTATTGTAGGATGCTCCTCTTTTAACCTAAATAGTAGAGTTGGAAACTATTGGCTCCTTGTCGGTATAGATCTATAGCCTCTGGCTGAGACGGTAAGATAATTTGCCACATTTGAAGATAGTGTCTTTTTTGATGCAAATATGTGGTTCTTTTAAATCATTTTGTGGTTTTCTTTGATACTTTCTCCAGGTGCCCAGGATCAGATCCAGAAAGGCTACCCCTGCCGTGTTCCCATGGGCAGAGCCAGCCAAATGCTAAGATGACTCTCAAGATTCCCTATAATAGGTATGTGTGGAAAATATAGATAGCTTCCTTTGTTTCCAAAAGATTCCCACTGACTGAACATCTGTGAGAGGAGTGGAAGGTATTTACTTTAAGATCCTGTTTGTATCAGTAGGAGATCAAATGTTAACTTTTGAACAGTTTTGAAGGCAGATAGTAAGTCTCTTACTTCATTCGGCTTTCCAGCCACCATTTCCCTCACAGCTTGATATTAGGCAGAGCCTGCTCTCTTGTTACATCCTTTGTGATGAGACCAGCCACCTAAAGCTAGTTAGCCAGAGGACACAGGTCAGGCCAAGAAAACATCCTGGCAGGATTACATGGCCTGTGTCCTGGGGGTGTATGCCACAGTAGAAGGTGTGACCTTTTTGATATTTTAGCCCCTCACTTCCATCTGTTCATCTTGAGGGAAGCAATCCTAGAATTGATATATAATGAGTGATTAAGCATAGAGTTTCATTCTTTTTTTTTTTTACTATGAATAATATGTATTATTAGTATTAGGGTTGCTTATGCCCTCCCATTTGGATTTATTCCTAATAACAAGGTAACTGGGCACAGGAATATGAAGTTGCTCAGAAAGCTTAGTAAAAAAGGACTTGAAAAGTTTTACAGGATATGTCACATACTCTACAAAAGACCAGATTTTTTTTAATTGAGCATATTTCTATTGAGCCATTATTATGGGCCACACATGACATGGTACCTACCTTCTAGTCACAGGGATCCTTTATAATATGTGATACATAATGTTAAATAATGCTATGGGAAGATGTTCCAGATCAGGTATGTCTGGCCTGAGTCTGGAAAAATGAGCAGGATCCAGTTTGGTAAAAGAGAAGATATGGGCCAGGACAGATGGTGAAGAGTGAGTAGCTTCTCCAGGAAACTGCAAATTGTCCATGATGGTAGAAGGTACAGTTCCAGGAGGAGAATAATAAGATGAGGTTGAGGGGATACATTGTGCAGGACACTAGACAGTTTATAAAGCATTTGGGAGTTAGCCTGAAGGCAGTAGTGAGTCACTGCAGGACAAGGACATCATCGTGTTTGTGGTTTTAAAAGTCATTTAGATGGCAGGGGAAGAGATTTGAAGAAGACTGCCTTAATGGAGGCAAAGTTGGAGGCAAGCAAACCATTTAGAAGACCGTTGAAGTAATTCATGAGATAGGCCTGAATCAAGTAGTGGCATTTGTGATGGAGAGATCCATATTGGAGATGGAGTTTAAATCCTATTACAGAAGAAGAATTAATAGAATTTGATTGATTGGTTATGGCAGGTAAGGAAGAAGGAACTCCAAGTTTTGGTCATGAAGGAGAAGGCACTGAATTGAGGTTAGATTTATAAATTGTGAGATGTCTATGGGAACTGAGTTTTAGATTTATAAATTGTGAGATGTCTATGGAATATCTGGACCTCCCAGCAGGTGTGGTTCTCGATTTGAGAGTCACCAGCATGTTTCTGTAACTGAAGTCATAAGATTAGGTGAAATTGCCCAGGAAATGTGCAGGGAATACATTACGCTTGCTTTTTCCTAGAACACAGCTCTTAAGGTACTGAATATGGGGTTCAACATTGACAGTGTCATTTCATTTTGGACAGTGGTGCACACTCTATTCTGCTTTCCAGACTCTACCAACTGTCGCCTTCTATTACTACAATTTCATCAATATTCCATGATCCTTTCTAGTTTCCAGGCCAATATGGACAATTGTCATCTTCTTGACAGCATAAATAGATGTCTTGATTTGGATATTAGCCATGCTCATACACCACAGTAATATGAGATTAAAGAAAAGCCCTTCCACTGTATATTGATGCCTCTGAGGCAGCTTCTCCAGTGACAATTCTTTGCCTTGTTACTAGAAGTGGAGGTGGTTGTTTTACTTTTAATTCTGTTCCCTGACTACCAGAACAAGATTCTGAAACCTTTGTTACTGTGTTGGTTTCTACCGAATCGTCTATATAGCTATTCATCCCTGACCACTTGTTAATTGTTATGAATGTTTACAGAAATGGGGATGGGGAGCGGAGGGGCTCTCAAATCTTGATTTTCTAAGGCCCAACAAAAGAGTAAATATTTTTAGATTAAAAAACCATCAACATTTCAGAGTGACAAATAAATGTATCTCAGTGTTCTGATGATTTGAATGTTCTAAATGAGGAAGCACTGGAGCAGCATCTGTGCCTGTCTCTTCGCCACAGCTCTCATTCCCTTTGAGGCACTAGGAAGTAAGATGACTCTGAGCACCAATTGCTTGCAAATTTCTTCTTCTTTTCTGAAATAAATTTGTGCTAGCAGGTCTCCCAATATGCAGATGCTGCCTTGTTGAGTCAAAAGAACATTTTAAGTAGAAGCATTTGCATTCTGGGGACTAGCTTCTGCACTTCTAAAATGAGACCCTATTGAGAAGCCAGATATTTTTCCCAAATCTATTAGGATGGATACCATCTGATTCCATTCCCATTTTTATGCTGTTTTACTTGTGTTTGATTGGAGATCCTGTTGGAGATACATGCCTGGCTATGAGAGAAGAGCTTTACCCTGATGATCTAAATGATTATACCAGTTCTCTGCCTTTTTTGGCTAGCAAAGAATAGGCACAGTTCTGTCTGCACATGGGGGGGATGTGAGAGCAGAATGGAGTTGTGGATTTGAGCTGGACTCTTGTGACTCACCCCTGGCTAGTTTGACTTTGAGGGCATGGCTTCAGTACTAATAAAAACTGCTGCCAATCACAGTGTTATATTGAAGCGTTCAGTACATTGTGTCCAGAATAGTCTTTATTTAGATGGCAAAAGTGTCAGAAGAAAAAACACAACCTGAGTCTAATGGACTGATTGAGCTCAAGGGAGAGGTAGCAGGGGGGGAGGTGGAGGGCAAAAGAGCAGTTTCTAAGCAGAAATATAGCAGCAAAGACAAGTTCTGGGGATGGACCAGCCATTTATCATAGCAAAAGAAGGTCATATGAGCTTATTTTGGAGTTCAGAGTGGTCCTGGAAACAGAAATTAAAGAACTGTAAAAATGGCTCAAAGTTTGGTAGCATGTATCTGGTTTGGTACTTATACCCAAAGAGTTTACTGCCTAGGTTAAGAAATGGCTAACTGTCTACAACCAAAGAGGAAGATGATTTATCTAGAAGCTTGGCATTAATGATGGCATCAGTGCCAGTGAAGATGTCAGGTGGCTTTCTGGGCATTGGCATTGCCAAAGGCATGGTTGGTACATATCTGCAGATTTTTGTGTAAGTTATAGTTGCAGCAGGTTAAGTGCAGTGACCTGAAAGCTAAGATAGTCCCAATGAATAACTGTCTTTCCTGACATCATTCCCAGGCTCAGCCTGGCATATTATTTTTGACTTTATGTTAACGACACTATGGTTATATGCACTGCTATGGCAGAGAATGTTTCACATTCTTTCTCGCTCGCTCTCACTCTCGCTCTCACTCTCTCATACATACACATCACTGCAGGTCACATGGCTTTGTTTGGAGGCTCTCCGACTTCTCTGAATGACCCAGAATTTTACTGCTGTAGGTTGCCACAAAGTATGATGTAGCCTGTCGTAGACTATGACCATCTAAATGGAAGTTAGAGGTCTGGAACACCTTTGACCCTGGTGAACCAAGAAAGGTGAGCTTAAGTGGGAAGATCACTTCATAAACCAGGACAGGGTGCAAAGTAGTTCTGGGAGCCAGAGTCAGAAATGGTAGGAAAACTGCTACAACTCTTTTACTTCTGAACTGTATCTTTTATCACAGCCCTCTGGGCCAGGTATTATTCTCTGTCTTGGATTAGGTTTCCTAAAAGCAGAGCCCAAGTCAGGGATTTGAGTAAATCATTTCCTCATGATTTATAGAGGGAATGCTCTCAGGAGAAAGGGAATGAAGGAAGTAAGATAGGGCAGGGGAAAGAGCTACACAAGCATTTGACCTCAGCTGGATTTCACAGGAGCTCTGGAATATGTATTGCACTGTGGAGTTATTCTACTTTGAAGGAAAGGTGCTGGGGTTTTGTTTGTTTGTTTGTTTGCTGCTCTCACTTCCATCGCTGTCTGCACCTCCAGAGTAGGGGTGGGTGTGACTTGCCATCTTGGTGGCTTTTGAGGGCTGTTCTCCAGAGAGGCTCGCCAGGTAACACCTAAAGCTGCCAGGAGAGTACTATAACCCAGGGCAGAGGATCTACCCTTTATTTTATAGGTGGAGTAACTGAGACTCAGATATAAGCCTTTGCTTTCAGCAATCCAGCCCATTTATAGCAAAGCATGGACTCAAACAGTTAGTAAAGGTAGACTGCAGGAGAGTGGTTCACTGATATTGGCCCCATTCTGTTGTGTCTGTGCATGTGATCCTGGGTCCGCAGCTAGTATACACACCAAAAACAGAAATTCAGTCCCTACATGAATCCTGGCTCTGGCCGAAGCCTTTAAACAGAGGGGCCAAAATTATATTTTATGTTATCAGGATACAGTTCTCCATAAATCTCTTGCATTTTCATACATGTTGTGAACTGACTGCCTTTGTTTCTAACTATCTCTTTTTCTTTTTTCTTTCTTTCTTTCTTTCTTTCTTTCTTTCTTTCTTTCTTTCTTTCTTTTTTTAGAGAAAGGGTGGGGAGGGGAAGAGAGAGAGAGACAGAATCTTTTTTTTTAATAATAAATTTATTTTTTATTGGTGTTCAATTTACCAACATACAGAATAACACCCAGTGGAGAGACAGAATCTTAAGCAGGCTGCAGCACACCCAGTGCAAAGCATGGCACGGGACTTGATCTCACAATCCTGAGTTCATGACCTGGGAGGAAATCAAGAGTCAAATGCCTAACTGACAGAGCCACCCAAGCGCCCTTATCTCTAATTATTTTTTTCAGTAATGTTGTAGCCAAAGCCTACAAGATGGACATAGTGTCTCTTTCCATAGCCAAGGAAGGCATGCTTCCTAGCTATTATATAATATTTGGATTTTTTTAAGTTCAATTTTCCTTTCTAGTAATGCAACACACTGAATACACAGGTGTCACTTTACCTCTAAGCATTGCTTTATGGCAATTGGCCTCAGGGAACTGATGCAAAAATGATGATGCTCTAGTTGCTGCTCTTGCTGTGAGTAATAAAATGTCTTTTGTTTTTGACCTGGCAGTTCCATGTCTTCTGCCAGTATCCATGAAACTATGGCAGGCTAATTTGTTAGCATGCAAATAGAGCAAAATCTTAGACCTATCAAGTTATTGACCGATGTGTTAGCACCTCTGGCTTTATATAGAGAGATTTAACTTTGTGATTGGTGATTTGACTTTCTAGGAAAGCTTTGGAATTTTTTTTGCCCAGAAGTATTTATGTCGGTGCCAAACAATGGTATGTCTGTGATGTGCTTTTAAAATAATTATTTGCTCTCACAGAGATGAAGAGCGTTTTCATTAGATTAGTCAATTGGATTAATGCAATTAGGTAGATTACATTAATGGCCCCAGTTCTCCATCCTTTTGGTCAATGAGATAGCAGATGTAACTCAAGCAGAGCCTCAAAAATGCTTGCATAATTGGGCTTGCGCTTCTACCTTTGCCATCTCCGTGAGGTGAACAGGGCTGGGTTATCCTTCAATTTCTAGGATGATGGTTAGAGACATGTGGAGTAGACATTCTCAGCCTTACCTATGTCAGCTGACCTCTACCTGGCCACAAGCATATAAGGGAGCCAAGCTAAGACTAGCTAAACATCTCTACTAAGCCCAATCTAGATCCGTCAACCTATCAACTGGATAGCTAGATAAATGGTTGCTTGGATATTTTAAGCTATTAATATTGGGAGTAGCAAAAAATTTTACACAGCAAAAGCTAATTGTCAGAGCTGCCCAAGAGAATAGATTGCTTTCATTTCTTCATTTTAACGGACTTGTGAGAAGGGTGCTCAAAGTAAGCCACCACAACCCAAACTCCACATCTCAACTCTCAGAGTGACAGGAATTCTACTATCTCTTTATATGTATTATATAGGCAGACTAGTAGGTTGTCTGCCTATCCACCTTTGTTCTCTCCCTTCTTTCATTTGTTGGTTAATTTATTAAAGATTAATAAGCTCTTCTAATGGACAGGTGCTATGTATACAAAGATAAAAGTTCATAAACTAATGCAGACATACATGAAGGAAAATATTACAGTAGATATAAGTGCTAATGGAGATGTGTGCAGTATGTTGAGAACACAAGAGACAAATCAACTGCCTCTGAGGAATGGGCATGGGTAGCTTCACTGAAGAGGCATGGTTTTAAGAGTATTGTGTAGGCACTGCCATAGTTATTCCACAGCTCATGCTGGTGCATTCAACAAGGATTTTCCCACTCAGGAAACCTACTCTATGCTATGTACTTTACTAAGCACAAGGGATACAAAAACTAATTAAATTTAGTTCCTTCAAGGAGTTTATATTTTTAGCTTAACTCCAGTAGCTTGATACTCCCCTCCACCTTATTTATAAGATACAGCTATCTCTAAGAGGAATTGTATTTAATCTGATAGCGATATTTTAACCTTATTGTAAGTATCTGCCTGCCAGCCTTCCACCTTTTCTTCCTTCCTTCCTTCTTTCCTTCCTTCCTTCTACCTTTCATTACTTCATTCTTTCCTTCCTTCTTTCTTTTCCTTCCTTCCTTCCTTCCTTCCTTCCTTCCTTCCTTCCTTCCTTCCAACTGTTGACAGAAAGGGTCAGACTGTATTGTTGCACAATGGTTACCGCCCCCCCCCCCCCCCCCCGGCCATACTGGGGAAAGGCAGGAGCCCAGAGACTAGACTGATTCCCTGGGCCTAAGTAGTAACCAGAAAAGGCCTCCATTGTGAACTGGAAGATCTGTTTCTAACTCCTTTCTCTTCTGAATGTTCAAGATGATATAAATACACTCTACTTTATCTTATTAAGTTGGTCCCTATAACCAAGAAAATGACCTTCATTCCCAACCCTAAGATACTGTGAGATGGTATCTCAGGAACTCATCGTCCTGATAGCCAGTTCTTTGGCAGATATGTGTAACCTCAGCTCACAGACTACTACTTAACATGTTCTGTGCCCATTAGTAAGGCTACCTAAGGCTGTATCCACAGCAGCTATTCTCAGACTTCCTGTTCTGCCCCAGCCGATCACTGACTCCAGTACTCTCTGTACCTTATTTACTAGCTTTTGAAGGAATGATTATATCATGTGTACAGAATTACCAATTTCATTTAGTTGTGAGCGATAGAATTATTTAAAACAAACAAACAAACAAACAAAAGGTTTATTTTCTCATATAACTAAATCATGACGTGATAGCTCACGCCTTAGGAGAAACTAGAACCAGAGCTGCCAGGTACGTGCACACATGTTGTGCACAGCACAGGTCCCAGGGTGAAAGTATGAGCTGGAATCCTGTCCTTTCTCCATTCCCAAAGCTGTGTTCTCTGATATGAGGTTATGTCCAATCAAAGGTACCTTCTGTTCACCTTCAGGGCTGGGTCCTCCCTGAGGCAGTACATTTATCTAATTGGTCTGCTCAGAGGAGATACCTATATTCTCCCTTTTCTTTCCTCATCCTTTGCTCTTCTATCTCAATAAAAATCTCCCTATGGATTTTTGGATCCACCCTATGGATGGGGGAAAGGAGAAAGAAGATTATGAATATAGAAGATAGATAGCAGCAGCTTTACCAGATAATTAAAAATGCTTCTTTTAGAACCAAACCATTGGAACAAGATCAAATTAAGAAAGATATTATTGGAAATGTTTCTTGAATTGAGAAGAGATCTCACATTGGAATGACTAAAATTGCTCACTTTTTAGGTAAAATTAATAAAATGATTCCAACATCTAGATACAGTCAGGCACAATTTTTGAATTATAAAGAGGAAAGAGAGTCTTATGAGTACCTCTGACAAAAGGAATGAAACAAATGAGGAGCTTAACTACAGAAGCATTATTATTAGACTGGTGACAACTTATTTTCTTCAGTAATAAATGCTAGCAGACAATGGAGCAATACCTGGAATTTTGGTAGGCATGAGAAGAAAGATTATTAGCCCAGATTTTATATCTAACCAGTTATTCAAAACATTTTCATATTCACTAGTAAATATACTACCCACTAATTCTTTTTTAAGAAGTTAGTTGAGGGATCCCTGGGTGGCGCAGCGGTTTGGCGCCTGCCTTTGGCCCAGGGCGCGATCCTGGAGACCTGGGATCGAATACCACGTCAGGCTCCCGGTGCATGGAGCCTGCTTCTCCCTCTGCCTGTGTCTCTGCCTCTCTCTCTCTCTCTCTCTCTCTCTCTCTCTCTCTCTGTGACTATCATAAAAAAAAATTTAAAAAAAGAAGTTAGTTGAAAACATTCTCCAAATGACTAGTGAATTTTTTAATACTTACATGAGAAGTCATCATTAAAAAAATCGGAGAGGGAGATAAACCATGAGAGACTCTTAACTATAAGGAAATAAACTGAAGTCCCTGGAGGGGAGGTTGGTGGGGGATGGGATAACTGGGTGATGGGCATTAAGGAGGATGCATGATGCGATGAGCACTGGGTGTTATATGCAACTGATGAATTATTGAAAACATCTGAAACTAATGATGTAATATGTTGGCTAATTGAGTTTAAATAAAAATTTTTAAAAAAGAAATCATCATGAAAATACAAATCTAGCTTACATTTTTAAGGTTCACTTTGTCTGCTATAAGAATGGGGTAGTAGAGGACAAAAATGGAATTTGTGTTCCAGGTGAAAGATGATAATATCCATGTGACAGGTAGAAGAATGGCATATAAAAGAGTAGTATCAATAGAAAAAGAGATCAAGTGTTCTAGCTTGAGACATGTCAAATCTGAGATGTTTGTGAGGTATTCAGATGGAGATATCCATCTGAGGGTTTGGCGATGCAATTGCTGAGGTTAGAGAAGTTTAAGATTTGTCAAGTACAACATATAGTTGAGGAACATCAGCCTATAGATGATGTTTGAAACCATGAAAATGGATGATGTCATTGGGAGGCAGGGAGAGAGTGTGGAGAGAGAAAAAGACCAGAATTAAATACTGAGTACCACTCAAAAAATAGGGCAAGCAGTTAGCCAGCAACCACACTAGGCTTGTCAGAGCGTCAGGCCTTGGGGGAGAAGATACTCTTGGATGCAGGCACTGTACCAGATATTCAAGTTCATTGTGTGTTACATTATAGGGCAAGACCAGAAATTTAGCAGGGTAAATACTGGACTCTAGCACTTGGGCTATGGGACTTTTAAATTATCTGGCTGAGAAAGAATTGACCTGTCACCTGACACAATCAGTGGCCTTTATTCAGTAATGTGTGAATGGTAGAACTTTGCTCTAGTCTGATTCTGCTAGTTCAGTTTATGGTTGATAAAGCAGTAGCCTCATCTGATATGGACACGTTAACTGAGATCTCAACGTTGACTGATTGAAACCTGGTTTACAGCAATTTTCCATGGATCTTTGCTGGAGTCCTACAGAAAATGCTCTCAATCTGCTTTCTAACTCCAAACATGGTGTTTATGTACTACATACAGCCCACTGTCAGAAACCTGTACCATTTCAGTCTTGAAAGCTATGAGACTAGTCACCAACATCACTTTAGGAGACACTGGAAGATGATTAGTAATGGTCAGTTGAATAGGTGAGGGACTTCTTCTTCTGGAAGTATCTTTACTGTTTGTCCCATACTTGGGGCCAGTCATCTTGGCAGGGGCCTTGGAATCATCTCATCACCTCCATGCTTCTCCAACACCATTATGCTCTGATTGTTGAAAGCATACATTTTCAATGGAATATTACTCAGCCATTAGAAATGACATACACCCACCATTTGTTTCAACGTGGATGGAACTAGAGGGTATTATGCTGAGTGAAGTAAGTCCGTCGGAGAAGACAAACATTATATGGTCTCATTCATTTGGGGAATATAAAAAATAGTGAAAAGGAATAAAGGGGAAAGGAGAGAAAATGAGTGGGAAAAATCAGAGGGTGATAGAACATGAGAGACTCCTAACTCTGGGAGATGAACAAGGAGTGGTGGAAGGGGAGGTGGGCGGGGGGTTGGGGTGATTGGGTGACAGGCACTGAGGGGGGCACTTGATGGGATGAGCACTGGGTGTTATGCTATATGTTGGCAAATCGAACTCCAATAAAAAAATATACAAAAAAAGAAAGCATACTTTGCACTCAAGATGAATAAAGCCGCACAGTGTACATGGGAAGCGCATGGTGAGGTCTCTGGGTCCAGATGTTCCTTAATACATGGGGGAAGATAAAAGCAATGTGGGTTCTCTTGAGTCACTTGATCAGCTGGACTATGAATAACCAGTCAAGAGAAAGACTCTATTGTGTCTGCCCACTCCTTAGTACAGCAAGTAGTCTGGAGGGAATCTGGGTAGTCAGAGCAGTGCCCCTAATTAGCAGAATCTAATTAGAAACTTTTAAGTAAGTCTGAAAAATGTTATGTTAGGCTTTATATCCTTAAATAGAGCAAAGAACTGAGAATGGCTGGAGAGGTACAAAGTTTAATAAATAACACTTGGTACAGTCCGTCCTTTTGGAATCTCAGGGTCCAAATACATCTTTCTTTCCATATTTAGCTTCTAAACAACAATATCAGTCACTCACCCACCTACCAGCATGCATTTATGTATTGCACAAATAAAAAGTTACTCTTCCTCTCCTCCCAAAAAGGGACATATGAAATCTCATGTGTCCATGTATGGAGGATAGTCATTCCTTTCCCAACATAGCCAAAATTCCCTTTGATATTCTGTAATCTAAAGACTAAACAATAATTGCTACCAATATACTGTATACCAGATAGCAAGGAAAGGAGAGAGTCATGAAGGCAGCATAAGTCATTTGTGCTCACATTCTGTTGGCCAGAACCTAGATGCAAGTAGCTGGGTGGGCTGTACCCAGGAGAAAGATGAAAATTGTTCAGTGAACTATCACATTGCCTCTGCCGTACCAAAAAAGCAAAGTATTTAGGAAAGAGGGACTTCTTTTTAAAATTGTTTTATTTTAAAGATTTTATTTATTTATTCATGAGAGACACACAGACAAAGAGAGAGAGAGAGAGAGGCAGAGGGGACTCGATCCTGGGTCTCCAGGATCAGGCCCTGGGCTGAAGGCTACGCTAAACCGCTGAGCCACCCAGGCTGCCCAGAAAGAGGGACTTCTGATTAAGCATACATATTTATCTCTTATTTCCCCTAACCCTGGAATGATCCTCTAAAATGACAATAAAGGAGTAAAACAGGTTAAGAAAGACAAAGAAAATGAGAGAGTGAAAGACAAAGAGAGATGTTAAAATTTTGAACATGAACATCGCATGAATCGATGGAAAAGTGGTAACTTTGAAAAGAAGATGACAAGAAAATAGGTGATATTCTCACCCTCCCCCAGCCTCTGGAAAACCTTATGTGTCAGAGGGACAGGGGCATTGACTAGCTATAGTCATAATAGTAAAGTGTGGCAATCATAAAATCCCAGGGGCATACAGTAACCTTTTGTTTTTCCCACCTTTGAAGATTAACAGGCGCCCTCCTGTGTTTGTGGGTCAGCTGGGGCTTTTCTCAGGCTGAGTTTGGTGAGGGCACCCCAGCAGGGGCAGCTCTGCTCCAGAAGTCCCTCATCCCCTCCCCAAGCCCAGAGTACTAGGATGCCTGTGCCTTTCTCATAGGACAGAGACATGGGAGCACCAGTGAAAATTTCTAGACCTCTTTAGGACCAGACTCAGAGTTGGCATACTGTGTTGTTCACGCCTCATTGTATTGGCCAAAGCAAGTCACATAATCAAGGCTAAATTCCAGGGGTGGGAATAGGCTCTAGGTCTTAAGAGAAAGGAGCTGCAGTCACATGCCAAAGGGCATGGATGAAGGGAAGGATGAAGAATTAGGTCTATATATACAGGACCATAGCAGGGCAGAGAGGATGGGCTGGAAATGAAACTGCTGCATTCAGGTCCTGTGGAAAGCAACTAGAATCCTGGATTTCTCTCCTATCATGAACAGCAGAGGTGGGGAGATGATTGCTAAAACCAGCGGAATAAGTACAAGCCTGCATTTTGAAAAGTAGAGCACCAGCCTCCTTTCCTCATTTATCCCCCAGAACTCCAGCAGATCTGGAGAAGAAACTGGTAGTCCTTTCTGGGGAAGCTGGAGAATGATCCCGGAGAGAAGAGCTACCGATAATGTTCCCTGGGGGCTGAAGCTGTGAGGGATTTGGAAAATGAAGCAAGGTTTCAAAACAAGCAATTATTAATTATATATGTAATTTACCAACACATGTAATAAAGTAATAAATAAGATAGGAATTAATAACAAATAGAAAATTATATATACAAACATCTTAAAATAGTAATGGATTAGAGATGGGAGTGGCATCAGCCAGGAAAGACAATTCTTTCAGGAGGTAAAGATGAGAAATGAGGTGATAGAGCAATGTGTGCTTTACTATTTTAAAATCCATTTTATGATGCAGAAGAGACAGGGCATAACTGAAGGCTCACAATCTTCAAGAAGCTAGGGATCTGAATTCTACTAGAACACAGGTAGCTCTGGAGACTCCAGAAGGTTCAGGAGCGTGTGTCTCTGTGAGGAACTTGGAGATTCTTAAGTTTCTTTTTGTTACGCTGCAATATTGTGGACTTACCTCAAGACACAGATAGACAAAGCCTGAAATCAACATATGAAATGCTAATAATTATTATATTTGAGGTGGGATAGGTGATTTTGCTCACTATGCTTTTCTGCACTTTCCAGATTTTACATAATAAACGTGTTAATTTCAAATCTAGGGGAAATGTTATGTATCTATCCATCGTTCTCCTTATTTATTTCCTTCAGTTGTTCCTGGAAGGGCAGGTAGACCACTAAGGAAGTGGTACTTTAACTAAGTTGACACAATTTAAAACACCCTGTCTTTTTAGGAATAATTTTGCCTGAGGGGATGAATGGATGGTGGAGCAGCATCCTGAAAAGAACCATCCCTGTCTCTTCCCTTCTTCAGCTCCTCTCTCACTCCCTGCATCCTGCCCTTTCTTCCGCACATCACAGTTGTCTCAGCCTCCCTCTAGCTGTTTCACATGTTTTGTCTCTCACTCCCTCAGGCTATTTTCAGATCACCCCCTCCCACTGCTGATCTATTTTCATGTAAGGAACATGATTTCTGAGAGTCCTACTTCATTTTTTTCTCATCCCCCTGTGGACTGGCCTGAATGCACACTGTCAGAGAATTATGTTGCACGGACTGCAGGGAAGGAATTAAATTACTAATAGACCATTCTCTCTCAGGACAAAGGGGGAAAAATGCAAATAAACACTGTGTCGCCTGAACTTCCTGCTATTGTACTTGGTACGCTGGGACCCCAGAATCTCTGATTCTCAGGCTCTCTGGCCTCCTTCTTAGTCTCAAACCCAATGGACATGGGTTAGAAACCCCGCCCCTGACTAACCAGGTGACTTTGGGGACATTCTTAATGGCCCTAAGCCTAGGAGTTCTTCTCCTTAAAATGGCAGTGATAACACCCCCACCACTGAATGTAAGGCAGGAAAACAGCTGCCCCAGCCAGAGGAGGGGCCCAGCACACAGCCCTTTCCAGCCTGCACTTCTGACTTGAGCTTCTTCCTACTTCTTCTGTTCCAATTTAACTAGCAAACTACAGGGCTCCTGCCACAACATAAGGGATGTCCCGCCCTCATTTCCACAGTCCTATCTAGGCTAAGCTCAGATGCAAGTGGAGACAGACACTGAGAATCTTAGCTATAAGAGAATGAGAGTTGCAGGATTCTCTGTTGAGGAAACCTTTCTCAATTAAAACAAACAAACAAATAATAACGTTCCCAACTCTCACACTTCCCTGGATGATTGTGGGTATTTATTCTAGCCCAGATACTGTGATGGGTTCTTTTTATTTTAATCTTATTTAAGCCTCAAGAAACCCTGTGAGAGATTATCATACTGGTATTATAGAGAAGAAACTGAAGCTCGGAGAGGTTGCTCAAGGTCAATTGCTGGCAAGTACGGGAGACAGGATTTGAACCTACAAGAAATCTGTACTCTTTGTAAGCTCTTAAGTAGATTCCCTGCCATAATTTTACTGTAATTTCCTGTCCCTTTTGCAAGTAGGGACACAATAGGAAACTGAATGTAAAAGCACTAATTAATCCCAAACAATGACAACTCTTTAGTTATTACACTATTCTCTTTGAAAAGGCTCTTTCCCCTCCTTGTTTCTTGTTACCTTCTTCTTAACTTGTGACTCAGTGGATTGGCTTTTGGAATTGCCGAGGGATTCATTCATTCATTTGTTCATAGCTTATACATCTAGCAACCTATGGTATGCTGGGACCTGTTTAAGACACTAAAGAGATACAGATATCAATGAAGTTACAGTCCGTGGAGAGAGAAATGTGAATGTGCTGTGACAAAGTCCTATGGGAGGGGGGCATCAAGGAATGCAGAATCTCTAGGCAAGTCAGAGTAGATGCATGAAGTAGGAGGTGTAGGCTGCAAGTACCAGCAAACTCAATACAGAATTTATTATATCACAAAACACAGTGTCCAAGTCATGGTGGTAAAAGTTACAGTGTGGCCTGGGCACCAGCTACATTGTTCTGCTCCTCTCAGCTCTGCCTCTTCTGTGGGCTGAATTTGATCTCAGGTTCCCTAATGGCTGCAAGATGATGGCCAGCAGCTTCCTAGTTTGTGGCAGAGAGGAGACACAGAAACCTCTGTTCAGACTGTGGAAGAAAATTTCTTCCCTTCAGTCACTTCAGGTCGTGTGCCCACTCCTAGAACAATAACAACCACCTGAGACATTGTAAAGGAAGGAGTTTCTTATGATGGGCTTCACCAAAAAAAGACCTTTTCCTTGAAATAAACTTCTCTTGAGTAATATGTGTGGTATGGGAAGTGATATAAAGGAAGAAGACTGAATGCTGGATGGGTAGCTAACAAGGTCCACAGCTGTAGGATTCAGAGGGGAAATGACATTTAAGCTGGTATTGATGGATGAATAAGAGCTCACTGGAAAAAGGTCAAAATGCATTTCCAGCAAAGGAGTCAGCTTGTATCTTTGCTTTTGCACCAAGGACCTGGAGTGGTAATTTCACAGCAGAAAAGTGGAAGAGGCAAAGAGGGTTTTAAAAAAGTTGGGGCAAACTAGGAAGGGTCTTGCATCCCTTGTAGAGCATTTGTTTTTCATCTGCACACAGATTTTTATTATACAGTAGGGAATGTGGATAAAATTTCTCTTGGGATGATTAGCTCCACAAACTAGAGTGTAGGGAGTGGAGAGGCTAGTAGGATGAAGACAGCTACAAAGTTTTAGGTGAGAGGTGCCGAGTTTCTAGCTAAATCAAACTGGACTTGGATGCAGAGCTAGGGAGGTAGAGGGGGTCTTTAGGAAGTCACATTAGCTTCTGAAGCCCCTCCTCAGGGTCACTGCTACATGGGAATAAATCCCTATGGGAGAGTGAGGCTAGTAGAGTGCACTTCCAACCCTTCGCCAGAGGGCCAGGGGCCAGAAATCCAAGTTGCATTCAGCTTCCCTACTCCAGGGTTTATCTGGGTCTGCAGTGTTTTTATCCTTTGCACAGAGGCTTCTAAGTTAATAATCTGAGACTTATGATCTCAAGAAGAGAGCCTCAGCACCCACCCAGTGGAGCATGGCATTCCTCTTTGGTTCATGCTTGGATGTTTCTTCTCTTCACTTTCACTTGACACTGGCAGATTGCTGATGTTACCAGGGGCTGTCTCTGTAGTTGCTGAGGCTCCTCTAACAGGTAGTCAGGAGGTGTCTGGGGCTTGGAGATGGGGCCAATTAGAATATTTCTCAGGCACAACCACTAACAACAGTTAACAAAGGTGGTCTCTAATCTACTCCTGGCCCATGGTCTAGAAGTATAAACATTGGAGTATGTCTTCCTGGGTGGTCTATTATTTTAGAATTCTAAATCTTCTGGAGCAAAATTTTTCCACCTCAATAAATCACTAATCACTTCCCACAACTCTTCTCTCAGATGGAAATTTAGCTTAGTCACAGAGAATTTATTAGAAGTAAAAGGGGTAGAAGTGCTGAGTGGGAACAGCGTCCCATCCATGGCATAGCATCAGGCGGGGGAGTGCTCCTTCATGAATTTCTCTTCCATAATGGCTCCTTCCTGCCACGATACAAACATGCTGCAGTGTCTCATGTAGTAAAAAACAACCACCTCAACTAAGACCCCGTAGACCTCTTGTACTCTGCAAGTGCTGCTCCATTTCTCCTTCTCCCTCTTTAGGAAAGCAACTCCAAAAAGCTGTCCAAACTCTCTTTTTCCTTCCTTGCCTCACATTCTCTCTTTAATCTGCCTACCCAGATTTCCATCTTCACCAGAGTGTGGGAACTACTCTTACCAAGATGGCAACCATCAGTGGTCAGTTCTCAATCTTCATTACTTAGCCCCTCGAAACCTTTGACACATTTGGTCACTCCTCCTTTTTGAAACCCTTGTCACTTGCTGGTCAGTATACATTTCTGGTCATCTGCCTATATCACTGGCATTTCTTGATATCCTCGGTGAAATCCTGTTTCTTTAAGTGGTCCCTAGAAGTTGGAGTATTCCAAATCTCAGCCCTTGAAACTCTTTCCTTCTCATATCTACTCACTCCCTGAACAAGCTAATCTAGTTCATGGCTTTAAATGCCAATCATATGCCGAGGACTCAAAAATGCGATCCTTTGGTTCTGGGCATTGTGTTTGTTTATTCAACTACCTGCAAGATACCTCCATGTGGATATCTACTGGGCAACTGGTGATATTGTTTATCATCTGCTTTGTAATATTGTAATAAAGACAGTGTGCTCCAAAAGTGTGTATTAGTTACTTCAAGCTACAGATAGTTGTTCTAATCAGGAATTTGCACCACAGCTGGCTTCACTGCAGAAAGGCCATTCTCCAGAGGCAGCTACTACAAGCACTTCAGCTATCTTTAACTCTGATCAACACCAGACATTTTGCTAATTAGCATGCTGAAGTCAAAAATGAGTTTTCATTTGTGAAATTAGTGGCTTGTTAATCAGCATAATGGATGTTATAAATGGGCTTTCATAGGTCAAATTAGAGGTAATCAAGATATGGGAATTGGCTAAAATATTTTAGGGACATTCCCTATCTGCATAAAAACAGGGTATAAGAATCTAGCAAGGCTAATGGGCTATACATTTAAGGATAGTACCTGAAACTTGATTCTTAAACAGTTCTGTTTCTAGCCATTAGAACAATGGATTTCTGGATGTCTGACCCTGCCTTGGAATATGATCTTCTGCTGAATAGACTTCTTATGCAGTGCAGTGTTTGGAGCACTGGAAGGCCAGTGTGTTGGGACTACATCAGGCTTATAGAGCAGGTGTATAAATTGCTTTGTGCCTACTTGTTAATGACATTATGTCTGCATATGTGGTAAAATCTGATCTGAGACTTGCTTTCATTATAACTTGGTAATGAGGTTGTAGGGGCAGTAACTGATTCACCCATTTTCGACTTTTTCTGTGGCTGTAGTTGTATACCACAATGAACCTAAGAGTTGTGCATTATCAAACTGGCTACGTCAGTTTTCATTACAGTTCAAACATAACATGGCTAAAATAGAGGTCTCTTTTCACCATCCTCCAAACTGCTCTGCCCAGGCTTTGCCTTCATAGAAAACAGCACCTACACTCACCCCCAGTCTCAGGCCTGAACTTAGCTCCTTGCCTGAACTTTTCTTCACACCCGCAGCCTATCCACCAACAAATTGTCTTGATTCTATCTCAAAGGCTATCAATTTGTACATTTTTCTCTATGTCCACAGTTCATCTCTCATCTCTGCTACTACAGTGGCCTCCTAATAGGCCTTCCTATATCCACTGTTACCTCTGGTCAGTTCCCATAGAGCTGTCAGAGAGTCTGTCTACAATGTCAATGAGATCATATCGCTCTCCTGCTTTAACCCCTACAAAGTTTCCTCTTACACTTAGAATAAAATTTCAATCTGTTGCCATGTCCTCTAAGATCTCCTGTGATCAAGCCCCTGACCACGTCTTCAATCCCATCTTCTCCTTCTTGTATCACCACACTCTTACAGTCTTCAGTCCTCTGTTCAAGCTCTCAAACTCCTTCCTGTTTCAGGGTCTTTACACTTACTGCTCCCTCATCAGAAATACTCTCTGTACACCTTGGGTCACATGTCACATCTTCAAAAAGTTCTTCCTTACCAGCCACCTGCTCTAATAGAGACCCCTTCTCCCATTCTCTATCCTGTTGCCTGATCTACTTTTCATCTTAACATAGATCTTGTCATAATATATCTTTATTTGTTAAATATATTGTAATTTATTTCCATCATGAAGACAAAAGCTCCATGAGGATAGAGACTTGAATCTTGTTAGCTACTGTATCCCCAGTGAGGACAACAGTGCTAGGCATGTAGTAAATAAACACTCATTAAATATTTGTGGAATGAATGAATCATTCCAATATTCTTACATATTTCTGTTTCTCCCGTGTTGTGATGTCAAATGCATTGCAATTGGAAAGCCAACTAGAGTGAGCTATCTCTTTGTGAGATGTGCTTATACCTATCCATTCATTCATGTAACTCATCTTTCTTGCTATGCTTTCTGTCCTTCAAACCCTGTAGTACGTGAAGATGCAACTGTGAGCAAGCCAGATAGGTTTTCTTTTCTCATGGAATTTACCATCCAGTTAGAGTCATAAACATTAAATAGTAAGCAAATGATTACAAACTATTATGAGATATATAAGGAAAAAATCCATTAGAGTACCAAGATAGCGGGAACATTATAGAAGCTTCTTAGAGGCAGCATATCTAAAGAGATGACCTTATGTTGAGGCACGAAGGATGAGAAAGAACAGGACTTGTAAAGAAGATGGCAAGTGCAAAGATCCTGAGGCAGGAAAGAAATTAGCCAGTTCATAGGCCTGAAAGATGTACATGGCTCAGAGCTGGGGCAGGGGCGGGGGACCACACTGGACATTGAAAAGAAAAACAGAAACTGAGCCACCAGGGAAAATGGATTGGATATGCATTTGGAGTCAACATGAAAGCAAGAACACCAGTTAGAAGACAGTCGTGATGGTTGAGCAAACTTGATGGAAGCTTGAGCTAATACGATCATAGGGAAAAGGGAAAGACATAGCCACATTAGAAATATATTTTGAAAGTAGAATCAGTAGCAACTGGAGAGGATAGAATGTGGGTAGCCAGGGCTATATACATGACAGATCTCCAATAAATAAGTGATTATGTTGTATCATGGCAGGGAAGGATGAGAAATAAGAATATCTCCTAGATTTTTTGGTATTTGCAATGGAGGGAAGTACATCATTGTTTTCTAAGAACATGGGGGAAGACTGAGTGAAACAGCTTTGAGAAGGAAATTTACTTCCGATTTGAGCCTCTTAAGTGTGAGATGACTGCAGCACATCAGCTGAATGTGCAAGACCAGAGGAGATAGGACTAGACTGGAGATAGATAGCAATTTTGTATCTGTGGAGATACATATGGTATGTAGAGCAATGGGAATGGAGAATGTCGCCCAGGAGAGACTGATAAAGAGGATGTATCCTAGAAGGTCCCAGAAAGTGTGACAATCTCAGTCAATTAGAAGGTGAGGGACTTAGGAGGAAATTTGACAGACGCAAATAAAAGGAAATCCAGGGTAGTGTGGTATCCTGGGGACAAAAGAGGAAAGTGTTTCTAGTAGGAACTTTGTCAGGTTGCAGGCTGGTGAAACACTCAGAAGGATGAGGAGAGAACAGAACAGTGTAGATTGCATTTAGCAACATGGAGGTTGTTAACTTTGACAAGAGCATTTTTCAGTTGAGTAATGGAGGTGGAAGTCAGACGTTGGGTGAAGAGTAAATTGGAGGCACAGAGAATGGAGACAGCTTGTGTAGAAAACCCTTTTAGGAGGTTTGACTGTGAAGAGGAGCAGAAAAATATTGCAATAACTAGAGAAGTTGGTGGGGTTGAAGGCAACTTACTGGTATTTATTAAAGATGAGAGATTATATGACGTGTTTGTTACTGATAGGACTATTTCAGTCAAGGGAGTCAAGGGAGATTGTGCAGAAAAGAAAGGCAGGCTGCCATTAAGTCAAAAGGGAGTGGAATCCACAGAAGCAGAGATTGATTGCCTTTTGATAGGAGGGGAGTTTTTATTTTATGGAGCTCAGGATATAAATAATACTTTTCCTATTTCTTTGTTCAGATGCAAATGTTGAGAATAATAGATGGTGAGTATTCCTGCACTTTCAAATGAGGCACAGCATCATTTATGCAGGGCTTAGAAAGAGGTGAATCAAAACCTGTTTTTGCCCCCCTGTTCCATCATCCAACTCCAGGCAACATAAGAGAAACTGGTAGTAACTCACTCAGGGTGTGTTCCCCAAGACATGTGAGGACATGGAGGTGCTTTCCCCTCCACTTCAAACCACTATGGGAAAGGCTTCATGTAACCTCATGTTGGGAAGCTTGATTTGTATCCCCCGGAGCTTGGGGCACTCAGGCATCCACACTTGAAAAAGTCTACAGATGAAGGGCTGTGTGAAATGATGGGAGTAACAGAGAAGAGAGAGGTTCAGTGATAATGGCCTACATTTCCAAAGTTACCAGGTTTGCATCAGGGAACTGCAGGTGGGGAGATGTGGGAAGGGCCCAGAAAAGCAACTTATTATGTTGAGGCTTTAGATACACAAAAGGCTCCAGTGCTGTCATGCAATCGCACCAGCGTTGTCTCTGATTGCTCATCTCCTGAGCCCAGCTCAAGAGGATCATAAACAGGACTTAGTGGGAAAGAGGCCAAGAAGGAAAACAAAGGTAGGAGTGGACAAAGAGGGAAGAAACCATTTCATCCTCCTGTATTCCAGACACCTGGGCATATATGAGTCTCTAGCTGACATGAGTGAGGGGGGCAGTGCCTTGATATAGGACTGGACTACATATTACAAGCCATATATTTCATTAATGCCTGAGAGTGATGGGGAAAATGAGGATATGCCCCCCACAATGTCCAACAGTGAAGAAACAATTCCACAGAGGGAGTATAAAGAGTCAGTGGTGAGAAAGAATAAAGTTGCCTCCTGCGTGCCTTTTTCTCATTCCAGCTGTTCAATAAACTGCTTATAGTTTACATTTGTTTCTATCTTAAAACATTGTGATGTTTGTACTATTGCAGTCCAAATAAAACCTGTGTATGACAGTTTATAAGTACTGCCATATTTCCTGTTCTATCATATTTGAGACCAGGTTTGTGCATTGAAAAGCATCTAAAAACCTAGCAGGTAACAAAAATGAATGACACAAGTCAGGAGTAATACAGTAGAGAGGAATAGGGACTAGGGAATGCATGACTTCTTAATATTTTAGAAATCCTCTACTGGTCAAACAGCATAGAAATGGAGACTACTAGTTACGGCTTTTGTGTTAGGCATTAGATAGCATTCTTCCCCTACCCTGGACATCACAGGCCTATACTGCAGAGTGTGGCCATAGGATGGGGGCAGGGGACAAGGCCATGTGACATGCCCCTATCTCACATTCATACATCCTAAGCCATTTACTAGATAAATACAGAAATATTCTGAGATTTCCCAAGTCTATAATTTATAATTTCTTGTCAAAATTCTTGGTACAAATAGGAAAGCATCAACCTGTCATCTTAACATTAACAGGAGGATAGATGAAGGAAGAAACAGAAAATGTGCTTCACAAAAATCCTTTCTCCATCCTGTGCCAGATCCTGGTAATGAGCACCAATGCAAGCCATTTGCTTTAGCTAGGAAACCACATCTTAAAAGGCTTCCGTTCCATTCATTAAATATTTACTGAGTGCCTACTATGTGCAAGAAAATAATCACAGGTCAGCTTTGACCTGAAGGATCTGAACTCTCTGGTGTATAATCTTGTCATTTGGAATTATGCCTGAGTAGCAATATGCTAGCCTTAAGCAAAATATCCTGTCAGCAAAATAAGAGCTTCCTCAACCCAAAACAAAACATATGAGAGAAATATAAAAACAGAATTTCAGAATGAGAATAGTCATATGCTAGAGAAAAATAAATGTAATTGTACCTCATTAAATGTTTGCTTCAAAGTAATTCCCTAAAAAGGAACCCAGGATTTGTTACTTTACATTATGTTTGAAAATACCACAGAAGCTTAGGTGTTAGGAGGGTCCTCAAAGGCCATTCATACCATGGTTCTATGTGAGGCAGGTATCCTCCTTAGAGTAGAGTCGCTTCTATATGGTTCATTCCACCTAAGTGTGGCCACTCATGACAATCATAATCAGGTTCTGGCACTGTGAGTTTTCTTAGACTAGATGCAAGCAAGTACTAGAACTGAGAAACATCTGTGGTTCTGGACAAAGGTAAAGGTTCTGGTTGTACAAGACAGATGAATGTGGGTCTGAGTTGGTCCCTAACCAGGAAGTACCACGGTTATAATGACGGGTAAAAAGCACTTCAGAGGTGCGGTCAACAGCAGAGGACCAACACATTGCTGGTCATAAAGACTGACAGCAAGAGTTAGAATCTAGGGCAGCCCAGGTGGCTTGGCGGTTTAGTGCCACCTTCAGCCCAGGGTGTGATCCTGGAAACCCGGGATCAAGTCCCACATTAGGCTCCCTGCATGGAGCCTGCTTCTCCCTCTGCCTGTGTCTCTGCATCTCTCTCTCTCTCTCTCTCTCTCTCTCTCTCTCTCTCTGTGTGTGTGTGTCTCTCATGAATAAACAAAATCTTAAACAAAACAAAACAAGTGTCAGAATCTAACTAGAAGAGAGAGAGAGTCCTACAGTAAGCAAGAAAAAATTCCTGAGGACCTGAGAATAGGACACCCAGTATTAGGGAAAGAGGTCTTCTAAAGCACAGTAATATCTTTAACAAGACTTCCAGAAGTCAAACCTTGAGCAACCAGTAAACATCTCCCTGTCCCTTCTTCAGCATCCTCTTTGCCTGGGTCATCTTTGCCTGCTGGTGGGGTTCAGTTGTCATCCTTAAATTTTTCTTAAATGTAATGACTTATTCTTTAAATATTTTATTCTTTTGATTTTTATTATTCCATCTTTTCCTAGTTTTTATTCTATCTTTTAGCTCTCATTGTTAATGACTCTGCCTCTTTTAATTGATCTCTGAGTATCGATCTCATAAGGCTCAATTTTGAGGTCTCCCTTATTTCTTTCTATCCCTAGTCCTATGGCTCATGTCCCACCTATATGTTGACAATTGTGGATCTTTGTTTCTCCAGCCATGACCTCTTTCCTGAGCTCTAGGCTCATGTAGCTATTCCTATATGATTTATCCACTTATAAGTCAAATAGGGCTTTCAATAATTATACCCAAAACAAAACTCATAATCCCCTCTATTGTCCACAACCTGCTCCTCCCAGTCTTTCCCCATCTTGATAAATGGCAATCAGGCCAACTGAAGCATTTAGTCAAAAACCCAAGAGTCATCCTTAATTTTCCCCTTTCCTCTCTGCTTCCCCACTCAACATCCACTTCATCAGCAACCCTTGCCATTTCTGTTTATAAAATGTTTCTGGAATCCATCCATTTCTAACTACAGCATTACCACCCAGCTCCAAGCTCCCATTTCTTGGCCCCTGAACTTCTGCTATAGCAATAACTCCCCTATACTCCATTCTATGCCCAATAGCCAGAGGGATCTTTTAAAGAATAATTAATATAACTTTGTTGCCTGAAAAAATTCTATCCAAAACTTACACAAGAGTCACCCATTCCACTAGGCATAAAACCCAAAGAGGTTTTGTGTGAGCTTCCACTGTCAACCCATCTGACTTCATCTGATACCCCATTCGCTTTCCTTTAGCCACATTGGCCTGCCTTCTTATCTTTAATAGCCCAGTCTCAGTCCTGAGTTATGGCTTTTTCATTGGATTTTCACCCCCCAGAAGGCTCTTCCTAAGACTGGCTGCTTGTTGTCATTCTGATCTCAAAATCTCACCTCCTCCAAAGGGAAGGTCTTCCCCAGTACCCAATGTAGTGAGCTCTTCCTCCACCCTTGTGCCCTTCCTCTTGACCATGCACTATCTTTTTGTACTGTACTCTTTTCCTCAGCATACTTATCAGTATCTGAAGTCACTTATCTTGTGGATTATCTATCTCCCCATTACTAGAATATAAACTTCAGGAGAACAGGAACCATATTTTGTCCCTCATTAGATCCCTATATCTGTACCTAGAATGCTGCCTACTAAACATAAGTTCTCAATAATTAGTTACTGAGTAAATGTGAACTCTATCTGCATATAGCTTCTACTCATTGATCTGCTGGAGATACATTTAATAAGTCTGCCATTATTCTATTTGATGGCCCTTTAAATATTTGAAGGAAGTCTTTATTATCATGCAACTATATCTGTGTGTATGTGTGTCTGTGTATGTATGTGTATGTGTCTGGTGTATGTGTTTCTCCTGGATATTTAAATCAATCTTTATATGAAAGGATTTCCACATACTTCACTATCCAGATCACCTTCTCCTGGATGTACTCCAAGAGAAGATTCTCCAAAGTTAATTCCACTGGTGACTAAAAATAAACTGAATGACACCAAAAATAGCAAAAAGAAAAAATGCATTCAGGCTGAGATTAACAGCCAACTCCTATCTTGGTCTAAAGTATTTTTCTGTAATGTAGAATGTAAGGCATAGACAAGCTTAAAAGATTTTCTTTATTCTTCTTTCCTATAGCAAATAGCTCTCCCCCAGGGCCTCCAAGCACTCAGCCTTAAACATGTATTATTTACTTTCTTGCTTACTACTTCCCAAGCTCTGATCTAAGAGAAGAGAACCAGAAGACAAAGTCTTTGATTGTATTTCTAGCCCTAGCTTCTCCTCTGACTTGAGACTTGTGCATTCAGTATCCCATACGGTTACTCCCCCAGTTGTCCCATAGGCACCTCAACTTCAACACATACTGGGGACTTCTCTTCCTACTGCTAACCTTTTCTCTTTTATTTCCAGTGCCTTTCCAGAGACCACCATGCCTATTGGTATCCAAGTCTCAAACATCAGAATCACTTTAGATTCTTTCTTTTTAAATATTCACTTCCAATCAATTTCCAGCTCTGCAACTGTACCCTTCCCATCCCTTTTATTTTCACAGCCCTACCCCAGGTCTTCACAGCCTCTTGGTTGTGGCCTCCTGAACTTGGCTTCTCATTTTCCCACCTCTGTCTTACTCCATGTAACCCCATCCATCTCCTGCACTGCTAGAAGTCATGGTGACTTTCAGTGTGTCTCTTTTACGATGGCACCTAAACCTCCTAACATGGGGCCCAAGACTTCCTTAGTCCTGACCTGTCTGCCTGGCCAGTGACATCCACCATTTTCTGAATTGTGCTTAATTCTAAAAATCTAAACTAAGAATTCCCCCTACACACCACACACTTCTATTCCCCATGCCTTTTCTTATCCCTCTACCTGAACTTCCTTTTACACCTTTCTTCATGTAATATGAACCTTCAAGGCCGAGAGAAGCAGCTGCTTCTTCAGGGAGCCTTTCAAACCCTCTGCTGGGCTATCTATATCCTGTACCATTCTTCTAGCATAGTATACCATGTGATTCTCTGCCTAAGCACTCAACATTAGTTATAGAAATCATCTGTGTTTATACCCCGCATGGGCTGATAGCTTCTTAAAGGCAGGAAATGTCTTAATTATTTTGGTACCTATTCCCTAGGACCCAGGAGAGTCATCATCACACAGTAGGCATTCCACAAATGTTTACTGATCTGAAAGCCCCTTTGAGGTTGAAATATTACAAGAGGTCTCAATGTAGCACTCGTAGACCTAAAATACCATTGGAATACTCTTACATTACAAAATGAAAGTGTTTGTAGTTCTCTATCATTCCTAGCTCCTGATATTTCAAATCTTGTATTCAAAAATACTTCTAATATGATATCCCATGGCATGGCAGCAGGATTCAGGGGGCTTAGAGTGGCTAGTGCTGCACTGATATGTGATCTTTTTTACCTTGTTATCTGTGGCTAAACCATATTAAATAAGATAGATGGTAAGATGCGTGTCTAAGGCCAATGCAATGAAATTTCATGTGATCTAACAGTAGACAGTTATTAAACAATAGAGTCCAGGATGCTATTGTTATTTATGTACATATCTTAGTCCTCACTACAACATTTCCACCTGGAAGACAAGGCTTAGGACTCATCCTTGAAACTCTGAGAGTCTCTATCACAGTGTTCCACACAAAAAATGACCTCCATAAATGTGCGTGGAATTGAATTGAGGCTGCTAAATGGAACGAAGCTGCTTTGAGGCACCACTTTTGTTTGCGATAGTCCTAGGAATATATGTAGTGACCACCTCTTCCTCCTTACAATGAATTTCCTTGTCAAATGCCTCTTTAAAAGGCAGGTGAAGATAATTGCAAGTCAGCTGGAAGTGCTGCCAAGATACGACCTCCGGGAAGGCCTGGAGACAAGTGGTATTGTGCAGTGCTGCTAACATGCAATGTCTATCTGATTCAAATAAAGAATCAATTTGAAATTAAGATGAGTAATGACATCAAGCACTTATAGTCATAGAGGGCTTTGTTACCAGGCCCTGGGAGAGGTGGGGATGCCTCTCCTCCCTGCTCAGCCTTCCCTTATCCTGTCAGACTCCAGCTAGTTGGATTCATAAATGCTCAGCTCTTAAAGGCTATGATCTTCCACAAGTATTTGCTAAGCAAAGCACAGCACTTCTGCTCCCTTTTGAATTCAACAATATCAGTTTTCCCCAACATTCATTCATTCACCTGGTCAAAAATCATCCATCAAACACAGGTCACAAGTGACAATTTAAGGAATTTACAGCTAATATTCTCCATGGTATTTCCCATGGATTTTCTGCAGGCATATAAAACACAGAAGTGAAGATGCTAGTCCAAGGCACATGGCATGCAGTTACATGAGGGGAAAAGGGACTCTTAGTTCAGAAAGTTCTCATTTTTCCAAAGCCCGCAGAATCTCCTATAGAGCTCTTGAAAAATAAATTTGTAGAAACTGTGAATATTAATTTGTTCATGCCTTCATATAAGGAATTTGTGCCACAAATAAAAGAGAAAGAGTGATGAATCTGGATAACAGAGCAAAACAGGAATTCTCAAACTAGTAAAATCCTTTCTCTATGGAAATTGACTTATAGGCACCGCTTCTAGAAAACATAAGAATCATATCTTTCTTCTCCTCCTGTCTCTAGTGGTAATAAACACTGTTGTGTTGCTTTAATATAATTGAAACACAGACAGATATGGAACCCAAAGCCCTGATTTTCATACTTCTTTTGTTACTTGAAAGCTGACATTAAAAATATTATTTAACTTCTCCTATCCTCAGTTTCTTGTCTATAAAGCAGGATTATAGAATGTACCTTACCGGATAGCTATGAGGATCAAATTAATGAAAAAATACTTGCTTGATATTGAATCCTTGTTTTATCTAATTATCAGTAAGACTTGTTAAGATATAATGTTTGGGGGCACCTGGGTGGCTCAGTTAAGAGTCTGCCTTCAGGTAGGGTCATGATCCCAGGGTCCTAGGATGGAGGCCTATATCAGACTCCCTGCTCAGCAGAGAGTTTGCTTCTCCCTCTCCCTCTCCCTCTTCCCTTCCCTCCCTGCTCATGCTTGCTCACTCTCTCTCTCTCTAATAAATAAAATATTTTTTTAGCAGAAAAAAATATGTAATGTTGGAAATTCACATCTTTTTATTTTTCCTTTTTTGCCAATTCATGATATTTGAACAAAAAAAATGGACTGAAAATATCTGGAATTTCTATAAAACTGTTAGTCCACAAAAAGCTACTTTAAAAAATCTTCACTTCCACACAGATGAATCAGGCTTCAAGCAATCAAGTGAAGGGAAGCCCTGTGCTGCCACAGGTTCTGTGGTTTCTCAAAGCAAACAACATAGTTGCACCGAACATCTAATCAGGACGTGCTCTGTGCTGGGCACTAGGCTGTGCACTTGATATGCATCTTCCCTTCTAATCCTCAGTATAGCCCAAGAATATTGAGCTCCTCAGCACAGCACCACGGCCCCCAGTGGAGTCTGCACATATGGCTAAGGCAGACCACAGACAGCCTGCTCTAAGAAGGAAGGCTTGTTATCCCAAGTCTGAACCCTGAAGGATGCTAATTAAACAAGCAACCTATGTCCCTAGCTACCTTGCTTCCTTTTCCCTTTGTTCTCTCTCTTGCTCTATTGTGACTTCATATGGGGCCTTGTGGTCACCTGCTTCTCTCTCTTGGTTGCCTCTTCCACAGGTGCCACAGTGATCTTCAGAACCTGAGCTTTTGGCCTTTCCACCCTCTGAGAATCCAGGGTACTCGGCAAATAACACTGCTTGCTTTCATGAGTTCTCTCTCAGGAGAATGAGACAGCCTGGAAGATGGGAGCTACTCCTCATCTATACCCCTCATCATATCTGCTGGGTTGCATGGAACAGGGGGTTCCTTTCCCCTCACTTTCTATTGGGTGATTCTTGGCCCCTGCATGCACATTTACAATTATGTGGAGAGTGTTTAAAAATACCCATGCCTGTGCCCAGTCTGAATCCAATGCAATCAGAATTTCTGGGTTCGGGAACTGAGTCTCAGTTTTGCTAAATCTCCCAAATGGCCCTAAAGGCAGGGCTGAGAGCCAGAGTATTTGTGTTTATGTCCTAGTGTTTCTCTGTTGTCCCTTCACTCATCTCACTGAGTATAAGAAGACTGGCCTCCTCTTCTCTGGGTCTTCCGAACTGCAGAGCTTGCCTGCTCTGCCTCTGGCCAGGCCTTGAAATAAATAGTCAGTGTTCTGCCCTTGAGATCAAGGCCCGTAGTCCTCTAGTGCTGCCTGCGTCTCCGCAGGTAGACTTATTTAATTCTGGAGCCCATTGTTTGGAAACCCACTCTTACCCCAACCTAATACTGGATACAAATTCATTTTCAATATAGTGAATTTGACATTTATATCTCCATTTGCCTGACAATATCCCATCAATTGATTTAGAATTTAGGAAGGAAAGATATTTATTATCTCCTTCAAGTCAACAGCATCCTCTTTTTCTTGCCCGGTGCCCAGGCCATATAGATGCTCAATAAATATTTGTTGAATGAGTCAATTCCCTATGCACTTCCAGAATATCCATTCTCTAAATCTCAGTCTTACTTCTCTCTCTCTCATCCCCCACAAGCTACAGATGGTATAAATGCTGCAGTCCTTGTGAAGACTGAAAAAGCAGTCAGACAGATGTGTTGTTCATAGCTCCCTAGTCAGGCATAACTAAACATTTACATTTATTACCAATTAGAGGGGAAACAGACTGTAGTTTTATGCACTGTATGTGGCTGGATATATTTCTTTCTGGGATCTCACTAAAAACTTCAAATGTATCATTGGATCTCACTTTCTTACCAGCTCGAACCTCATTGAAAATGCCATTTAAATAGAGGTCTATCAATGACAGCACAAATCTACATGTCATTCTTTCACCCACCCATGGAATGCCATAGAGGGGGGAAAAGCAATGTCATAGAAGGGCAACTGACCCAGTGTAATTGAATTGAACCCACTCTACTGAGAGTCTGTAGCATGTGCAGAATTGATGCAGTTATGGTAGTCTTTGTTAAAGGCGATGCATGTAAAATTGTTGATAGTACACAGTATACAACAATATGTGTGAGCCCATAGAATTCTGCTGTGTTTACAGCCCTTTTTCCATTGAAGATAAAATAGAATGAGTGAAAATAGTACTAGCAGTGACTTTGGAGTCATTTCCACAAAGCATCAGACTCAGTGCTGTGAAGAATTCACTGAGTTCCAGCTAATTTACAGTACATCTCCCATATAAAGTACTGATCCAACCTCATCAGAAAAATCAAAGGAAAGCACTGGCTGAAGTATAGGCAATGCAAATTCTGGTCTCACTCCTGTTAACTCAGCTTTTTGACCTGCAAAGTCAGATGAGTGCCCCAGGAACTTTCACTAAGAAAATAATGAGATTTAAATTAAAGATTTAAATAAGGATTTCATCACAAGTTATTTATAATAGAGACAGTTTCAAAACCAAATGCCAACAGGGCAGGGACTGGTAAATATATAATAGAAAACCAAATGTCATTTAAAAATTGTGGTTTTACCATAATGAGGTATCACTTCATACTCACTGTAATGCATGACTATCACAGAAAAAAAATGCTGGTGAAAATGTGGAAGAATTGGAACTCTCATGCATTGATACTGGTAGAGATGTAAAATGATCCCAAAGCTATAGAAAACAATTTAGTACTTCCTTAAAAAGTAAAACATAAAATTAACCATATGACTCTAATTCCTCTTTGGTATATTCCCAAAAGAACTGAAAACAGGGCGTCCCGGGAGACTCAGTCAGCTGAGCATCCAACTCTTGATTACAGCTCAAGTCATGATCTCAGGGTCCTGGGATTGAGCCCTACATCAGACTCTGTGCTTGGCAGGGAATCTGCTTGAGATTCTCTCTCTCCCTATGATCCTCCTCCTGCTCTGGCTCTCTCTCTCTCTCTCTCTTTCTCAAATAAATCTTAAAAAAAAACTGAAAACAGGTAGTCAAAGAAGTACATGTACACATATGTTCACAGTGGCACTATTCATAATAGCCTGAAGGTGGAAACAGTCCCAATGCCCATTATTGGATGAATAGCCAAACAAATTGTGGCAAATACATACAGTGGAGCCTTTCTCATCCATAAAGAATGAAGTACTGGCACATACTGCAACATGGATGAACCCTGAAAACATTATGCTAAGTGAAGGAAGACACAAAAGATCACATATTGTATGATTCCATACATATGAAATATCCAGAGGAGAGGAATTCATAAAGACAGAACGTAGATCATAGTTTTCAAGCATTGGGTTGGGGGGCGAGGGGCACGAGGGAAGAAAGGGTAAATACTATTTAATGAGTTTGAGGCTTTTTCTAGGAGTGACAGAAAGATTTTGGACCTAGATGGAATTGGTGGACACACAATATGAATGTCCTAAATGCCATTGAATTGTTCATTTTTAGATGAACAATTTTTTTAAAGATTTTATTTATTTACTCATAGAGATGCAGAGAGAGAGAGAGAGAGAGAGACAGGCAGAGGGAGAAGCAGGATCCATGCAGAGAGCCTGACGTGGGACTCGATCCAGGGTCTCCAGGATCACGCCCTGGGCTGCAGGCGGCGCTAAACCGCTGCGCCACCGGGTCTGCCCTAGATGAACAATTTTATGTTATGTGAATTTTACCTCAATAAGTTATTTTTTTAATTGTGATTTTTGTTTGTTTTGTTTTAAAGATTTTATTTATTTATTCTTAAGAGACATAGAGAAGAAGAGACATAGGCAGAGGGAGAAGCCGGCTCCATGCAGGGAGCCTGATGTGGGACTCAATCCCGGGACCCCAGGATCACGCCCTGGGCTGAAGGCTATACTAAACCCCTGAGCCCCCTGGGCTGCCCCAATTGTGATTTTTGAAAGATATTTACTGACATGGGAAAATTCACATTATGTACATATTTTTTGTTTTGTTTTCCTTCTTTTTAAAGATGTATTTATCCATGAGAGACAGAGATGGAGGGAGGCAGAGGGAGAAGCAGACTCCGCAAGGAGCAGTCAGCCTCATGCAGGACTCTACCCCAGGAACCTGGATCATGACCTGAGCCAAAGGCAGTCAGACGCTTTACCAACTGAGCCACCCAGGTACCCTACGTACATATTGTTCAAAACTGGACTTATAATCCCAATTTTGTAAGCTTAAAAATGTATGTGTCTATGTATGCATATGTATATATGTATATATATAAACTCACATATATATGTACCCGTATATATATTTATTCATATATACCATCTTCGCCCCACCAAAAAACTGAAAAGAAATTCAGAACTCTGATAATTAAATTATAGACTATTATTTCATTTTCAGAATATTTTGCATACTCCTTAAAATGAGCACATGCCAATTTTATAATGTGAGGGAAAAGAATATTATTGAATAAGAACTGGGTTACAAGTCTATCACTAAGGTTTTCTCCAGCTCCACGGTTCTAGCGGTCTAAATGTGTTACATTTACTTGATTGCCTGTTAGATGTTGGGCAGGACCAGATGAGCCTTTTGGGTAGGCATCTAGGAAATGGTGATTTAAGGCAGGCAGGCAAGAGCGGAGCATAGAGACATTCAATATACAAACAGTTGCATAGGCAATCTGCATGCACAATTTCAGTCCTCATCACGTTGTTCATAAGTGGTGCTGCTAGAAGGACATACTTATCTGTTATCCAGCTCCAGAGCCCATTGTCTCCGAAGGCTCCTTTAAGAGTTATGGTAACATTCATGGCTCTCATGTGGGCTCTTTCCGTAATATGTGCATCTGAAAATAAAATAAATGTTCCCATCCTGCACAGCTACCCTAGCTGAATTCCTACTAACAGAAACTGAGTTGCTTGACTTTTTCTTTTTATTATTATTATTATTTTTATAAATTTATTTTTTATTGGTGTCCCATTTGCCAACATATAGAAAAACACCCAGTGCTCATCCCGTCAAGTGCCCACCTCAGTGCCCGTCACCCAGTCACCCCCACCCCCCACAGACTGGATGAAAAAGCAGGACCCATCTATTTGCTGTGTACAAGAGACTCATTTTAGACATAAGGACACCTACAGCCTGAAAATAAAAGGTTGGAGAACCATTTACCATTCAAATCGTCCTCAAAAGAAAGCAGGGGTAGCCATCCTTATATCAGATAAACTAAAATTTATCCCAAAGTCTTTTTATTATTTTTTAAAGATAGCGTACATTATTGATGAATCCCAATGGGTGGTATCCTAAAATGATCATCTTTTGTTTGACTTGTCACTCATTGTGGGATCCTGAACTTCTTGCTAGTCTCAATTCAACATAACTCTTTTTCTTCCTATATCTCAGTGTCAGCGTAACTTCGCAAGAACACTGAGTTAAAAAGGAGAGTTGGAGGTAATGCTCACATAGTCTGAACATTTTACTTCATATTCACAGATTTTTTGTTTTTTATTTTTACCATTGTATCATCTTTAGTGATTTCCCCCCAAATCCTAATTATCTTTGTGGATTAAGAATTCTTACTCTTCATCTGACTAATGTGGGTCAGTAGGTATAAAAAAGGAGCTGGACCATTAAAATATTTGTGCTAAGATGATACTAGAAGATTTATTTCTGCTGGTGGAAAATTCCTTCTATGGGAGGAGCATGTACTTGGGCCTGTGAGAAGTATAAAATCTCCTTTAGTGTTTCCAACAGAGAAAAGATTCATAAAGAAAATGAAGTCAGGTGATCCTTCAGAAAGATTGAGTCAAAATGCATGAAGTAATTCATAACAGAAGATACAGAAGGTTGAGAATATGTTCACCAAATCCTGAAAGCATAGATGCTGAAGAATCATTGACTATTCTCATATCCACAAAAGAAGAGTTTCAGGAGAGTTTTGTCAACAGAACTTAGGGATGTACTAAGCTGAGTTTTGAGAGAATGGAAGGTGAATCATTTCGAGCTCCACTAAGAACTGGTTCTATAAAACTGTGGCAGAATGGAGTTGGATTCTTCTGCTACTAAGAAGGCTGAGACATTGCTCTAGATTCCACCTACAGAAAAACCTGGAAGTAGTGGAGGGGTGATTCAATACCTGCCATGTGTCACCTTCATGTGTGCCAACCTGCAATGGAGACTAAGATTCATTATTTACCATTATAGACCTTTATAGAGTTGTACCTCAAATAAGGTCCACAAAGGACAATGGTGTATGCCTTCTGAATGTCTGTGCATGCTGTCTTGAAAGTTGGGAGGGGGTGTTTGTGGATAAAGGAAAAGTCTGGGGAAGTCTACATCCCTATCTAAGTCCTGCTTTTTGTTGTTGTTACTGAATTGTAAACTGTGAGCCCTCAATTGATAACCTGACACACTGATTACTGGTTTTCTAGCTCTTTCTTTGAAAGGACACTAATCCAGCCCCAGGCAAAATGAATAGCACTGGGATTAACCAACAAAAGATCTCCTTTCCTCTACCTTGACCTAGATCTTAAGAGGAGGTCAGTATTTATCAAGAGGCTGCTATGGCATCCTAGCCAGCCAAGCAGAGCATTCACCAGGCTTGCCTGACCCCTCGTGGAGCTGTTGGTTCCATTTAACACACACACACTGGGCTCACTCCATGGATTCCTTGCCCCAAGACAACATTTCACAATTGTCTACATTAAATCATACTGTGTTCTCCACCCTCAAGTCACTCTGAAGAAAACGTTTTAAGGTCCCTCAGGATCCAACACATGGGACCTAATTAGTTGCTCTGTCCGCCAAGTTTAGTTGATCAAGAGGAAGATCTGATACTCCAGAGTTGATATGTTCCTCTAGCATCATCACCGTGTAGAGGTTTTGTGAGCTGCTGTGCTACAAAAATGGCATATCTTGTGCTTTAAGCAATATGAAAATCGGTCCCTGTTGTCACTTGTAGTGCCGCATGTGTATGCTTCTCCCGTTGCACTACTCAGGGAGCCTTCAACTTGATACCTGGAAACTCATTATTAAGGTGAAGAGACAGGAAGCAATGTCAGGTGTGACAGCTTTGAATGGACATCATCTCAATGTTAACAAAAACCTCTCGCTTCCCAGGATTTCTCTGTGTTAGTAACACCAGGATATATTCCTCCTGTGGTGCTATCTTTACATTTCAAAGAATTAGTTGAGGGCAAAGAATAAAGAAATACAAGATTTGCTTTCCCCCAAAGTGTCTTGATTTTAGAAAATGCATTGGGCTGCCCCTCACATAAAAACAGGATGCCACTGACTCTACATACAGCGTGTGTTTTGCTCTGTTTTTCTAACAGTCAGGTTGGATTTATGTAGAGCCAAATACACACACTCTCCTGATCTGCCTGTGGCCAGTGCTCTAAGATAGCTGGTTGGAATTAGAATCTGAGTTTGCTATCATCAGAAGAAACAGAAGCTGCTGTGTCCAGCATTATGCAGAACTAAGATCCACACTGGGACATCCAGATTCGCCCAGGAGAACCAGAAAGACTTGAATTCATTTAATGATCCTAAAAGCAAGGTCAAATGGCGAGAGGGCACTGGGAATGCTGAGACAAACCAACTCGATCTGTGGAGGTAAGATGAGCAAGAACAGAGGAACAAAAAGGGGGCAAAGAGCTGGGACTCTGGGAGACAGGACCTAAGAAGATCCCAATGGTTCTATCCCGCAGCATCTACTTGGCCTGGCTTAGTTTTTAATGGGCTGAGTACAATTTAGCTACTGATGACTTTTCTACCTCAGACATGTTCCTGAAAGCCAGAGTGGCTGGGGAGTTGATTGCAGCAGTCAGTGTGGGGTCCTGACTTTCAGATTTGTGACTCTCAGCCTGGGCTCTGATACAGGGTTGAAGGGAGAAGGGCCAGAGTCGAGGTGCTTCTCTGGGAGAAGGTAGCATATCAAAGCTCTTGGGATCTGGGGGGATCAGTTCTCTCTATTCCCCAGCTCTGGAGGACCTGCACCTCTGTCCTCTTCCCCATAGGGAGAATGCTCAGGAAGGCTGGTGTTGGGGGCAGCAGTGTCCTTCAGAAGCACCCTGAGGGGCCAAGGGAGAAATGGCTGGACGCATTTATCTCCACTGTGCAGCAGAAACCAAGCGTTCAAGACCCTCCCTCAGGAGGCCACTGAGCCACTTCCCACTAGTACCTGCCTTTCTTCTCTCCCTGGCTGCCCTCTCCATTCCTCCACCCCCCCACACACCCCCCACACACCCTCTTCTTTCTTTCTGTTGATTCCTAGACCCACTTCAGCTCTACATTTACCTTTGGATTTTAGTATTATCATAACCTTGCATCTTTTAACCTCTACATTTTAATCTCTCACCCTGATAGCTCTGAGCTTCTTTTTGTTTTCTCACCATTTTGCTCTGCCTTATGTTTTAACCCTTAATCATGTGAAATGTTTAGCCTAAATTTTAACTCTTTCCTTTGTCTATTGCTTTGCATTGTCTATAACTCAATTTAAAGTTTCTGGTCTTTTATTTTCTAGTCTGTATTTTATCTGTTTTCTAGATACCCTTTGCTCCCTCCCACTTTTTTTTGTTTTAATTTTCATCTTATGTTTTACCATGTACTATAATGACTCAACAATATACTAGTCCAGTGGTATGCACGATATTGAGAGCCCACATTCCTGAAGAGGAAACAAGAAGGCTTTGTTACTCCCATCTCTTGCCAGCTGCCTATATATACATATATATATATATATATATATATATATATATATATATATATATATATGTCTTTTCCATTTCTCTCAGTAGATTTCCTAGCTTAGCTGAAGATGACTTAGCAGAGAATCTTGCCTTCGGAGACTTATGGATAGAATCTCCTAAGAGCCAAAATCTTACTGTTCAGATAGCATGTTTTACTTGCTGAGTATTAGTTATTTACAGCTCACACTATCCAGGCATTTTCAGAAAAGTCATGCGTTTTAAAATCTATGTTCTCCAAAGTTTGTATCATTGGCGTGTGAGTAAATCATCCAAATGGTTTGCCCTGGGTGGTTGGGAATGGAGCTGAGTGTTGCCTTCCAGACTATGCTTCTGGTCTGACTTGGTAAAGAGCCAGGTAGCGCTGAGTGGGGAGAATAAGGGTGGGACTCTGGTACCTCACTGACTCCTCACTGGGCTATTTCCCTCTCTGTTCCATCTGGGGTTAGTCACAGAAGAGGTGCTTTATTTGAATGTGCTACCCACCACCACCTTGTTTCCTGTATCAGGAGAATAAGAAGTCTATAGCAGGGGTGATTCTGAACAGGATTTCTAAGTGGGGGCAGATACACCCCTGCTAGGTGCTTCTTTGAAACCAGCTGGCCCTGTAACCAGAACAGAGACCCACCAGAAAGGCTTCATCCATGGCTCCTCTCACTTTCTGATGTGGCTAGGTTTCCCAGCCCTCACCACTTCGAATCTCAGGAGGTCCACAGCATACAAAAGAATACCGGGGTGTGGGCCAGTCAGAATGGCTAAAATTAACTCAGGAAACAAAAGATACTAGTGAGGACATGGTGAAAGGGGGAATTCTCTTACACTGTTGGTAGGAAGGCAAACTGATGTGGCCACTCTGGAAAACAGTATGGAGTTTCCTCAAAAAGTTAAGAATAGAACTACCCTTTGACCCAGCAATTGTGCTACTATGCATCTACCCAAAGGATACAAACATAGTGTTTGGAAGGTACACATGCACCCCAATGATTATAGCAGTATTATCAACAATAGCCAAAATACAGAAAGAACCCAGATGTCCATCCACAGATGAATGGATAAAGAAGATGTGAGCTATATCTATATATAACTCAGCCATCAAAAAGAATGAAATCTTGCCATTTGGAACAACATGGATAGAACTAGAGGGTATTATGCTAAGCAAAATAAGCCAGTCAGAGAAAGACAAGTACCATATGATTTCATTCTTATGTGGAATTTAAGAAACAAAACAGATGAACATAGAAGGGAAGGAAAAATAAGGTAAGACAAAAACAGAAGGAGACAAACCATAAGAAACTCTTAACTATAAAGAAACAAACTGAGGATTGCTGAAGGGGAGGTGGGTGAGGGGATGGGGTTACTGGGTGATGGGTAATTAAGGAGGGCTCATGATGTAATGAGCACTGGGTGTTATATGCAACTGATGAATCACTAACTGTATTGAATTTAAATTAAAAAAAAAATCCTGGGGCACAGGGGAATCTCCTTTTTTTAAAAAAAAAAAGATTTATTTATTTATTCAGTCAGAGCGAGAGAGAGAGAGGCAGAGACACAGGCAGAGGGAGAAGCAGGCTCCACGCAGGAAGCCCAATGCGGGACTTGATCCCGGGTCTCCAGGATCACACCCTGGGCTGCAGGCAGCGCTAAACCTCTGCGACACCAGGGCCCCCGGGAATCTCCTTTTTTTACTCGGCTATCTGAGGGAGAAAGGATGATAGAATTTCCCCTTTTGTCAACTAAACCAAGTGGGCCAGGAGATATCCCACCTGAGGGCTAGTGCTTTTTCTCAGAATTGGATGGCTGCAGTACTTCAAAATAGGATTCTCTAAAAGAGCAACCAGTAGATACTGAGTAACTGCTATAAACAGGTCTTAGTATCAGGTACCAAGGAAGCAACGTGGTATGTAAGGTTTAGTCCATCTTCAGGGACCTCTTGATGTAGTTGGTGATACAAGAAATAGGCATGAAATCATTACATGGCAAACAAAACACTCACATCTGTAGGTGCTTCCCTCCTTCCACCTGCATCTTACCCAAGACCTATTGGTCCATATAGGCCAAACTTCAAGGTTACTTTCTTGAGGAAATCTTCCTTTTCTGAGTTAGGTAATTCTCTTAATGGCTTTCACCAAAGCCTTTTCTGACCTTTACTTTTTCACTTTGTGGTTTCCTTCATTTCCACCTGTTTTCATCATTAGACAATAAGCTCTTTAAGAGCAGAGCCTGAGTGTGACACTGTTTAATTAGCAGCATGGAGAGATGCTATTTATTTATTTATTTATTTATTTATTTATTTATTTATTTATTAATAAAGTTTTCTTCAGTGGTTTATTTATTAGAGAAACACACACACACAAACAGAGAGAGAGAGAGAGAGGCAGAGACATAGGCTCCATGCAGGGAGCCCAACGCGGAACTCGATCCCGGGTCTCCAGGATCATGCCCTGGGCCGAAGGTGGCGCTAAACCTCTGAGCCACCAGGGCTGCCCTCAACAAGTATTTTTAAATGAATGAATGAACAGTAAGAGGCAGCGTGGAAAGCATAAAGGAGACAGCATAATTTGAATTGAAAAGGAAATGGGGAAAGGGATTCCCTGAGTACTGTAGTACGATCATGTTGCCAGTGCAGTATGAGTGATCTCGCAATTTTTGTGACCCTAGGTACCTGCTTGCCGGCACAGTCACTTCTCATCTGGTGTCATCTTAAGTTTTAGAGTTCCTTGATCACAAGAAAGTTGATGTGGGTTGATTAATACCCTGTGGAAGAGGAGGCATTATGATTCTAACTGAGCTCTACTTCCACATCTGTGTGTGACAGTAACAACTGGGCTGAATGACCTCTTTTAGCCAGCCTCTGTCATAACGCTTCCTGAAAGCCACTGCATGTAGCAGTCTGTGGTGTGAGAGAAAGGACCTAATTACCACAACCTTCCAGCTTATGTTCTGATGGGAGAGCTTGGGCATACATAAAAAAAATATATATGTACAGAAATACCTCTGACCATAAGTGACACCCTCACAGAAACATTCACAAACAAGCACAGTGCAAAAAGGACACAGACAAGAAAACAACCAGTTGGCAGCTGGCTCAGGCCAAATAAATAAATCACATGGAAGTAGGGGAAAAAAATGCCTGCAGACGTAAGGACCTTGTAAGCCACATAACTATTTTGTGCATATTTCTTGTATTACTAGCTGTATCATAAGGGCCCCAAGGGCAGGGACCAAAACACACACCATGTCTCTTTCTTGGCACTTAATACTACAAGCTGTCTATAACAGACATTCAGTACCCATCCACTGCTGCTGAAGAGAATCCCATTTTGAAATGGACTACATGGAAGAAGATATGGTGAGAGTGTCTGGTGGGACCCCTCTTCCTAGGTGACCCTACGGAAGAAAAGGGCCTGGTTTGCTGAAGGAGAGCACAGATGGTGGTTGTGTGGGGGCAATGGCAGGTATATTGGGCAAAGCACAAAGGCTAGTGGGAGAATGTGTGTGGGATTGTTAGATAAGGAAAGTGGGTGATAGTGGGAAGCAAGAGACAGCTGCTGGTAGACAAGAAGGGAGAAGAAGGTTAGTATGACGAATGTGTGAGCACCCTGCTGGAGGTGCTGCATATATCAAATGTCAAGGAATAGATTCCATGGAATCCGTGCACGTAAGGTTTGGCTGGGGATTTGTAAACTTGTGTGTCAAACAGAGAAGGGAAGTTGGAAGAGTGGTTGTTTCATAGGGTTCAATATGATTCTTCTAGTTTAATAAATTTCGTATTGAAGATCTAGTGGGGGCTTGGTAGACAATGGTGATGGACATAGTTCCACCCCGGCCAAGGGGCTCAGTAAGGGTAAAAAGGGCTGCATTAAGAGATTCAGACTTCGGGCACCTGGGTGGCTCAGTTGGTTAAACATCTTTCTGCAGTTCAGGTCATGATCTTGAGGTCCTGGGATTGAGCTCTACCTCAGGCTCCCTGCTCAGCGGGAAGTCGGCTTCTCCCTCTTCCTCTGTGCTCTCTCTCTCTCTCACTCTCGCTCTCTGTCTCTTGCTCTCTGGCTCTCTGTCAAGTAATTAAGTAAAATCTTAAAAAAAAAAGAGGTTCAAACTTTATGAAGGGAGCTTTTAGGAAAAGAAGCAATCAGAGGCTTTTTAAAGTATCTGAGACAGGCAATCACCTGCTTACATGATGCTTGAGAAAGATGATTTAGCATGAGAGTCCAGATTGGAGGTTGGGGGTGGACTTGAGCAAGGAGACTGGCCAAATGCTGCCAGAGCTTCAGAAAAGAGAAGTAGCATCTGGCCTTGAGAGAGGGTAGAGATGAGAAGTGACTGCAGAAATATTTCCAGTTCTGCTCTGATGTGGTGACACTGAATGATGAAAATAGAGAAGGGAGAAAGACAACCACATATCTTCCATCTTTACAACACTGATCTGCTCAGGAGGCCTTTTAGGAGCTGCTTCATGGAAGGAGCACAGGCCAGGAGTCTGAAACATGCCTCTAGTCCTGTCTGTTGGACCTTGGGAGAAATTATTTTATGTCAAATTTGGCTTATTTATCTAAGATTAGGCCATTTCAGCCTTAAAAGGCCTATGATTTACAACAGTACTTTGGTGGTAAAAGTGTGTAATGGATGACATAAATTAATAATACACTAAATTACACTGTGGGTGGCAATAATGACTGAGATTTGTACACGGATTTACACTTTATGAAGCATTTTTTGCTTTTTCAACCTTCCCACGACCACTCAGGTAAATGTAATTATTTCATTCAGATTTTACAAGTGAGGAAACAGAGATCTGGAGCTTTGTCCTAAGGTCATAAGGGTGGTATGTGGTAAAGCCAAGACTTAAACCCCCCAAATCATAGCCTACGGTACCATGTGGGAGCCTGGAATTATTGCTTATTCATTCAACATCGGCTATGAATTCTTACTGCATGGAAGCCAGCATTCGATATTATTATTGTTGTTGTCATCTTGGAACATTTTTTATTCACTGAACCACCCATCTAGTCATTATTATATGTTTACTGATCACCTACTATGTGACAGGCACAGAACTAGGCACTAATGGTACAACAAAGAATAGAGCACAGTACCTACTCAGGAGGACTGAGTCTAGAGAAGGAGTTGGGCAGCTATGGTAAGTAAATAAATATTTGCAATATAGTGCTCTCAGTCCTTATTGCCAGAGCATATGTGGAGGGCATGTGATAGTGTATATGCAGGTCTGTTTCATGTGGACCTGGCACCGTCTCATTCTTCTCACAGACCAAATCTCTTAACAAATGGCTTAAGAGGCCTTCCCTTGGTCAAGGTTCCTCTGGCTTCAGGTCACCATAGTCTGCTCTTCTCAGAACACTGCCACACCTGCTACCACCATTTAGTCTGTGGTGCCTCATAGTTCATTTTCCGTTCATTTATGTCTTGTTCACTACATGTTTTCCTTTGTCCTTCTGGAGAAGGCTCTGTGGTATACACAGTGGTTTTTGCAGGTGAGTGCCATAGGTAACATCTGTTACTCAGTCACAGCACTAGGTCTGAACATGGTAGCCAATCAATAAACATTTGTTTGATTGATTAAGATTCCCAGTTTGAGAATCCATATGGCAGAAAGGTGCCAAAATGAATTCCCTAAAAGGGCAGTATGCCATTGAACCAAGAGAATGAAGTTCAGAGCAGCTGCACTGCTGTCCAGGAGCATTTTTATGTGATGACTGTAGTCGGCAAGCCCACCCTTGACCTCCACCAGTCTATGCATCAGGGGCTTAAACAACTGCATTCAGAGTGTGTAACCTCACTGTGACAGGGAGAAAGAGAGACTTTGGCCCTTTAAAGTCAATTTTGTGAAATAGATCTCGATCCAGCAGAGATGATGTTAAGAAGCAATTAAAAAAATTATTGTTGTTATTTTTACCTGCATCCTGTTTCTGGCTGTGCCACTATGGTGTGAAGGGGTCCTGGCACATATGCTGTTTTTGAGTGCCAGTTTTCCCATCTGTAAGATAATCCCTGTCCTTGATCCTCAGCTCACAGGGGTGTTTAGAAGCACAGGGAGGTGATGTTTATGCTGTGCTTGCAGTATCCTAGACAAAAGGAGTTGTATAAATAAAGGCAATCACTCCTGTTATAGTATATACAGCAGTTCAGGAATATGCTTAATGCCCTGTCCCCTTTCCTCCTCTCTCTTGCCCTGAAGTCTCCCCTCTGTTTGTACCTGGGAGCACAACCATTCTGATCTAGCTGTAGTCAGATTAATTGAACAGGAGCCTTTGAAAACCCATCTAGTTTACCCAGCTTGCTTATCTTTCAGGCCTTTAACAAGCTCTTCTCTATTTTGCGAAAGGAGAAAGAAAAAGACATCACTTGGAATGTCAACTGCTTGGTTTCTTTATCAGCTCAGCTTTTTTCCTGAAGGTCCCCCTGCCCCTCAAGTGATCTCATCCGAAATTCCCCCCACACTGTGATGGCTGGATGCAGGACTCTCTGGTTCAGTTGCCTTGGCAACAACTTCTGGTTGTTGCAGGTTCTGTTCAGTGTTGGGTCCTAATCATTGTTTTCCCCTCTGTATCACGGTCCAAGAGGGGCAATAAACTCTGAATTAGGTGAAACAGAGGAAACAGTCCAATGAGAGACAGGAGGGAAAGGGAAGAACAGGCAGAGAAAACCTCTAGAGGGGCCACTGTTGGGTCTTTGGAACTACCAGGTAGTTACAGATTTAACAAAAACTTAAAGTCAGGAAGCTGATAAAGGCAGGTAGATAGAGACTTTGACATGATGAGACTTCTCACATAATTCCAGTGAGAATCATAAGAACGGAGAACTTCATAAGTAGAGCTAAATATCTCTTCCAGGTAGACTAAAGGACCATGCCTGATATATTTTCTCACCCTCAGTGAACTTCGACTTTAGGAATCCACTGACATTAACTGAGGGCCTGCTCAGAACCAGGCTCTGTAATTTAACAGTATGATCCAGGAAAAAAACCTTCTGTAGTGTCCACCTGGGACACATGTCCTTAAAGCACAAACACAGTATTCAAGTGGTTTTACTTACTCTTAGCTTGTTATTTATTTCTGTTTTTATGATATCTCTTCATTTGGAAGACTTGGCATAGTTGTTTGAGAAAAAGCAAGTCTAAGACTTTTGAGTTTGAGAGAGAGGAACATTCTGACACATCTTAACTGCTGAGCTTCAGACGCTATATATGTAAGGGACTATTTATTTATGTTGGCACCAAGTACAACTCTTATATTTACCTTTAAGAGCAAGGTGTATTGAATAGCGATGGATTAGTTTGAATGACAACTATACATTTAAAAAAATTCACAGACTTCATCTTTGTATTCATTCACCAAATATTTATTGAATTCTGATTATTTGCCAGGCACTGTAATAGGCACTAGAAGTATAGTAGTACAGAAAACAATAGAACATCTCTGTCTTCAGAGATGCCATGTTCTATCTCAGTCCCATAATCAATATTGGTGTTCACATAAGTGCTTCTGCATTAGCAGAGAGATTAAATGGAGGATCTAGTGTTGCCACACCCAAAGTTTACCACAAAATTCATAATCTCAAGGTTGAAGGCCCCTCCAGGGAACTTTATCTCCCTCCAACTCCCCATTTACAGGAATCCCTGTTTCAAGTATCCCTTGGAAGTAGGCCCTACCTTCCAGCCACTCCCTCATATGTCCCTTCTTCTAGCAGCACCTCCACTACCAGAACTTTCCTAGATCTGTCTGCCACATCTCACCTGTCTCAATCAGTAGTGTTCTAGAAGGTAACCATGTTTCCATTCTCCTCCCTAATTCATTCTCCACACAGCTGACAAAGTGGTCTTTCAAAAACGGAATTCAAATCATGTCTTCTCAACTTAAAATCCTCCGGAGGCCCTCTTTGCACTTAGTTTAAAATATCTACTCTCCACCCTGTTCCAGCTAGCATCTCTGACCTCACTCTCCTGGTTTCCAGACAATAGCAGGTACCTCTACCTGAAACAGTGGTTTGACTGCTTACATCCTAGTACTGTCCCCAAGTCCCTACACACCACAAAACACACTAAAAACTAAGCTCCTTGGCAACCTTCACTTGGATTTGTTCACCTCTATTTACAAATGTGTCTCACATAGTAGGCATTTATAATTATTTATTTAATTTTTAAAAATCTAGCTTCCTTAACACCTTTCTAAGGGTGTCTGGGTGGCTCAGTCAGGTACGTGTCTGCCTTCGGCTCAGGTCATGATCCCAGGGTTTTGGGATCAGACCCCTGCATTGGGCTCCCTACTCAGTGAGAAGTCTACTTTTCCCTCTTCTTTTGCCCCTACCCTCTGCTCATTCTCTCTCTCTCTCTCTCTCTCTCTCTCTCTCTCTCTCTCTGCATCTCTCAAATAAATAAAATATTTTAAAAAAATTTTAAAAGGTGCGACACCTTTCTAAGTGACAAGGGAATATCTGTAGAAGTGTCTCAAGTGTATATATGATTTTAAAAGTTTATTTTTTCTTATATTGTACAAAATTTCTTAGGATCAAGAAACTTGATCCTATATTATAAAATGTTTATCGATCACTTTCCTGAAACTGGTTTAATGTCTGACCAATTAAACTTAATTGAAGCCTCTCCTCTGCCAAGCCAACTACACCTTCCACTGAATTTTGAGCAATGACTTGATGTACATATCAGTGGGAAGAGTTGAAACTAATTCTCTGTTCTTAATCACTCCTAATACATGCTGGTCTGTAATAAATATGATATCAAAATAATTATAATAAGATTATATGGAATCTAAGACATGGTAATTAATGAAGAAATATTTGAACTGTCAGTGGTGTCTTGAGCCCTAAAGGGAAAAATAATAACCTGACAATATAAGTGAAATATGAGATCAACCAATTAATTAGGGGAATAATTTAATATGGTGCTCTGAAAGTAGGCCAATTAAAATGTACTGTTATTATTTAACATTAAGGTGCTAGATCCTGAACACAGTTTGAAAGTAGACCTTATATTCTTACCCTCAGGGAACTTAAAGCTGATTTAATAGTTGTATATAAAAGGACAAAGAAGCAGGAGGGGCGGCGTTGATTTGATTTACTTACTGGAGCTCCTTCCTCTGGCATTAGGCTGGAGCAAGGGAGAGCTGTTACCACCACTACACTATTCAGAACTTGTCCCTTCTCTTCACTCCTTCTAGCCGTCATTGGAGGTTGAGAGGGACCAGTTTGAGGTCAATAGAGGACAGAAGAAATGGGTTTTAAAAAAAAGGCTTTCCAGAAAATAGTAAGTTTTCTATAATAGAGCTAGTTAGTGGAAAACAAGAACCCAGATATCATTAGTGCCTTTGATAATCCATTAGGAATAATTAATTGGCTACTAATGAAACAATAACAATAATAAATACAAAACTGGAACCATTCTGCCTTCTAACATACTTAAGGGAATGCATGTTATCTACCCTCAAATTTAATGATAATGCAAAAGATAAACTACAAGGTAGCCCACTAACTGCTCATTTAACTTTAATGGATGAGGATTTCTGAAATAAATAATAACTGTATTTATAATTTGCTAAAATTTCTTTAAACTTTCTAAAGTCTTCTTGTGAAATACTGAAGTTTCATGGTCTCGCCTTCAATATCTTGTTTACAGCATAGGATGATTAATATTTTGATGTCCTAACACTGTCCCTGAAAAGGGAATCCTCCATTTCTTCTCACTAGAAGGAAACACAGAAGGCCCTCCTCTCTCTCTCTCTCTCTCCTGGAATATCTGATTCTCATTGGGGTGCCCTTTGAACTGTTTTTGTAGCAATTCAGGTAGATTGTGTTGAAATATTCATCCTTCTCTCTTCTCCTTGGGCACCATTGACATTCATGTAGAAGATACTGGGGAGAACTGCCTGTGGCTGGATATCATCCATGGCTCTCTGTTTCAAATGAGACTTACCTTAAAGTTTAGGGCTGGCAAACATCATGCTTTCATTAACGCATTTGGCAACATAATACACCAAAATGGATGACAGTTTGCTAAAATGTGTTGCAGGTTGTCCAAGCACATTAAATTATTGTGCTTAAGCACAGAAGAGCTCTGAACTCATTGGCTAAGACTATTACCAATTCGCAAAGCAACATTCACCGACATCCAACATCTATCTATATTCCACCTATGTATCATGACTCTAGGTTAAGAAGTACAGGGATTAAAAAAAAAAAAGTACAGGGATTTGCCTAAACTAATAGCACTGTCCACAGCTTGACTTGATTTCTTGGTGCATATTTACATGAGAACAGAATGCTGATACTAATAAAAACTATGAGTAATTGTGCTCTTACTAAAGTTTACTAAAGCTAAGTGCTTTCCATGCATTATTTCATTATATCCTCACCACCTATGAAGTAGACATCATAATTCCCATTTTATAGAAATAAAGAAATTAAAGCCTAAAAATTAAATAACATGGTGATTGGCAGAAGAAAAAACTCAAATCCAAGTCTTTCCAGTATGCATTTATCTTCTTTAAGACTCTGTGCCCTAACACCCCTTTGTAAATAACATGCCAGGGTATGAAGACTATAATCATTGCTTGGGCATACATGATTATGATAACTTACACATCATTGCTCTCCCTAATGTACACATCAATATACTTAGTCCTTTTGTCTACTGAGTTAATCTCTCCTTATAATCCTAACATGCACTTTAGGCATACTGATTATAACAATTTTACAATGAATTACTGAAACCCAAGGGTGTCGAGCATCTCCATTGTGTCCATGGTCACATTTGTACTACATTCCCGGTCATCTAATTAACTGAGATTAGTTATTTAATATTTTACATTATTTTCCCCATCAGCTCACTCTGAAGCAGCAATTTGTACCTATACCTCTGCTCAGAAGGAAGAAATAGAAAAGAAAATGGAGTAGTTTTTTTTTTTCTTTTTTGGCAGTTGCAATGTATCACTTTCTTTGTCCTGAGGGCTAAAATAATGTTTGAAATTGCAGTAAATTGGGATCTCAAGGCCAAATCTATCTTCCTCTGTAGAGTTTTCTACTCTTCCTTGGAATTCCTTGGTTTTCCATTTATTTAGTATTGCAAATTTAAAGTCTGAACCCTCCAAGTAAACTGTTCAAAAGCTCCTTTCTACCTCAGTTCCCCAATCCAGCAACCACAGACCAGACACCCCCAGGGAAGTTTCGCTTGGTTTTCATCTGATGCTCTTGAATTTAATATTTCTTACCACTCAAACAGGAAAGTCTAGGGCACAAATGACATACAACATGGAGGACATTACCTGTTTGTTCCTTGGACTAGTGAGGTAACAATATATTCAGATAATGGATGAATTATCCATTTCCTACTTCTGTTCTCTGACACCATTGGTAGAGACAAATTATAGATAAATTATGAAAGAATAATCAGAAAGCTTTGATGACTGAGGAAATGTGGAAGACAAGGGAGAAGGAGGAATCCAAGGTGATAGAAACAAATTGCACCTTGATAACTTGGAGAATGATGATGCCATTAAGTGAAGTGGAAAGTCAGAAGGAGGAGTCACAAGGGATGAAGGGAGGAGGGAAAAGAAATGATGAATTCAGCTATAAAGTTGTTGAGCAAGGCGATGTTGGAAAATTAAGTACCATGTATCTGGCGGGCAGTTTGAACAGTAGAAGCAGAGTTTTGGGAAAAGGTTCAGGTAGGAGATAAAAATGTGAAGGTTGTGTGTATAAAAACGAGTGATGTCTCTGGGGTAGAGAAGAGGAATGAGGTTTCAACCTGAGAAATACCCTTAAACAAGCAGCCAACACAGAAAATCCAGTTAGGAAGTTAGAAAAAGAATGGACCATGCATGGGAGAATAAATAGGATGGTGCCGTGTGTCAGAAGCTAAGGAATGATAATGGGTTGTTTGCTGATAAGGCTGTGAGGACTCAGATTAAATATTTTGAAGCAGTTCATATGTATCAAATGTTATGCCTGTTTTTACCTGTAAAATGTTCCTTAAAACCAACATTTGAGGAGGAAATAGAATGTTTTATTTATTTATTTTTAAATAGAATGTTTTAAAAGGAATCAGCATTGGAACCTCTACAACCTCTCTAACCCCCTATACCCACTGGACCCTTTTACAAGAAAGACACCTACTCCAGCAAAACAGACACCTTATAACTGAATTGAACCATATAAAATGACCATTTATTTTGTCAAAGAAAAATTATCTTTTCATATTTTCCATCCAACTTGAGCATGGTTTCCCAAACCCACCCTGATAAGCTTGGCCACCTTTGAGCTTTAGGGAGTGGTTTTACCATCTGACCCAGATTTCTTTCCCTTGGCCCTCAGCCTAGTTCCTCTGGTCATTCTACCTGGGGTCTTTTGAGGGCAGGAGTGGGACATGAAGGCCTAGATCAAAAACCTATTCTAACCCTATCTTGTTCACTGTTTTGATATCTCTTCTGTACCCTTTTCTCTGAGCTAAGTGAGCATATTCCAGGATTGAAGACTATGGAAAGTGATGACTGACTCTGTCTTTCCCTGATCTGAACACAGGGGAAGAATTCTCAATTGATCTAACATTGGGCACACCCTTCCCACCACAGAGCAGGGAACCAGATTACCTGAAAGTGCAACTGGAGCAGAGGAAGGCTTAAAATGTGTTGTCATACTGATTGACATGCGACCCTCCTCCGTGGTCTGGTGAGTTTTATGGTTAGAGTAAAGCAAAACACAGAGAATTACTTCAGTTATATAAATCAAAGACTCAATCAAGAATTTCCTTTTGTACATAGAGTCCCAGCATTTGCATGCTTGGTCAGTTGTTCAAATGACCAAATTTTACTTGGTCTCATTAACATGTAATCCTTAAGATGCATATTCACTCAGCTAATGTAAAGCTTGGTCTCTGCATAGGGAATTCTTCCCAAATATGCAAGACTCTGAGTACTTTAAAAAGTTCTAAAAGTGGGCAGTCTGAATGGCCCAGGGGTTTAGCGCCGCCTTCAGCCCAGGGAGTGATCCTGGAGACCCAGGATCAGCAGAGTCCTGCGTTGGGCTCCCTGTGTGGAGCCTGCTTCTCCCTCTGCCTGTGTCTCTGCCTCTCTCTCTCACTCTCTGTGTGTGTGTGTGTGTGTGTGTGTCTCATGAATAAACAAAATCTTTAAACAAAAATAAGTTCTAAAAGCACAGTTAATATCTTATACAAAAAGCCTGTTGATCATGAATAGAAGTTCTACAAAATGGAAGTCAGAGAGAACCATTAAAGCGCAAACAGAGCAATTAGGGACTGCCAGCCTGACTCTCCCTGTCACTCCACAGGACTCCTGCCCCTTTGCCAACTCTATGGCAGTTAGAGGAAGCTGACATACGTTCTTGATTCTCTGGTGTAGTTTCAGGGAAAGGAGATATTCCAAACCACATTTCTATATCCAGAACAACACATAAGACATTAAGATAATGCTTGATTATTTAAAAAGTTAAGTCTACCCTGATATTTGCCCTTGAAATGATCATTGGGTTCTGACTTTATTATTGCCTCCTCACTTTGGTTTCTTGTAATATTCCCCCCTCCCCTCACTTCTCCCCCTTGGTTACTTTACATAAATGCAATTTCATGATGAAAATTTGAAAATAATGTGGCAGTGGTTGATTGCCAGGGAAGGCAGTTGCCTCTGCCTTTCTTTTCTCAGACACATTAATAGAACACCTGTGAGCGGTTTCATTTTAAATAACCAGAGAGAAAGATGCATATGTAGAGAGATTGATATAATGTCAGATATATAGTATAAAATTATCATACCATAGTTATATTAAAAACTGTATATAGTTTACATTTATATACATTTAATAGAGATGGTGCCTATTTTATTTAAAGATACAGTACTAGGAAAACACAGCAATATATTTTAGAAAATTGAATGTTAATTTTTAAAAAGCCCATAACTTCTGCACCAATGGGATACTTCAGAAAGTTAATTTTCTCCACAGACTGTGGTAATTTTAACAAGAATATCCTAATATGACTCAGATGCTCAGAAACAACTTCCATGTATTGAAAATTGGGTTTGAAATAGGATTTTAGGCTGTCATTTTCATCAATGAGATTATATTTTGTGCATGTAGTCCCATTTTTAATAATTTCTAAATCTGAAATTAATAAAAAAAAACTCCACTGAAAAAAATTTTTTTTTTCAGCAAAAAGGCACTGCTTACCTTTCTCTAATTGCTTCACTCCAGAAAACCCCCTTAGGGTTTCATCTAGGCATTGCATTTTTTCAGTCTTATTGCTATTATTTTGTTAATATATTTTATAAAGGCAACAAAAGTAAGTATATAGATTTGCCAAGGGCTAGAAGTTGCTTAGCAAGTTTTTCTGGCAAGTCATAGCTTGTTTCTAAAACCATCGTAATTATTCTTTGTGGGATATTGAGAGTTTGCTTTACCTGCATCTGTTTATTAACAATTTGAACTTTTTACAATTAGATACTTATTTAGGGGGGGGTGGATTGGGATCACTAGATCGCTAGGACAGTAGATGGATGTTCTCTGTTCCTGAATGTCAAGGTAGACATGCCTCCATGTCAGTCACTGCTACAAGTGAAACAAGGATGCATCGAAGGTAATGACCAGGCTCAAAGAAGAGAACATTTTTATAGGATTAGTTTCTCTGTCTTTACCATAACCTCTCACCTTTATTTCAGTGATGTATGTGAAATAAAGTGGCCAGCAAAGAAGACCTATAAAATATGTGTTGTTTCTTCCTTCCTCTCTACTTCAGAATTGCTCTGATGATCTTCTCTCAGGACGGTTTAAGTCTTCCCAGGTTCTGGGCATGCATACTATTAGATGCATCACCTAAAATCAAATTAAAGTTGCTTATATACTATGTATGTATTTCATGCACCCATATCCCACATTAAGCCACATTTATTCACAATTATAGAAGACTTGATTTGAATTATGGCTGCTATTTGATAGAACAACTTTTGTAGATATTTAAGCATACATTATTTCTGCCTTTCACCTTTGTTTTCAAATTTTGGAGGTGTTCTTTGTTTTGTTTTTATTTTTGGGTCTCCAACATTTTTGAAGTCATTGAGAAGCCTCTAGATCCTAGATACTGAGCCTAGAGTTCTTCCCTTCTGTCCTGTCTTAGAAGAAAAGTATCATTCCTACTAAGCAAAACTAGCCCCTTCTCTTACGCCTTCAATACTAGTTGTGGCACCCACACCAGGCATTTAAAGAATGTCTACTGTGGCCAAATGACTAGAAACACTGAGACTGAGACTGATAATGTAAACTGAGACTTCCTATAAGAAGTGCGAGAACAGGACTATCTTTTTTTTTTAAGATTTTATTTATTTATTCATGAGACACACACACACACACACAGAGAGAGAGAGAGAGAGAGAGAAAGAGAGGCAGAGACACAGGCAAGAGGGAGAAGCAGGCTCCATGCAGGGAGCCTGATGTGGGACTCGATCCTGGGTCTCCAGGATCACACCCCAGGCTTCAGGCAGCGCTAAACCGCTGTGCCTCCAGGACTATCTTTTCTTAGGAAATGGCTTAGGGTGACTTCACAGAGGAGGCAACATTTACACTGAGCCTCATGGATGAATTGGAATTGGCTAGATGGAGGTGGGTGGGCATTCCAGACAACCCATATTGGCAAAAAACACAGCTTTCCCTAAGATCTTAGTCTACAAAATATCTGCACCATCTTGATTTTCAAGCACACTAGAGATATGGGGACAATTTTATTTTCTTTCTACCTTTCAGACTATTCTTCTCTGGATACCATTTTACTCCAAACCCCATGAAATTAGATGCTGCCCTCAAGGGACTATTCTTGTCTCTTTTCTTTCTCTTTATGCTCTTCTTTAGTAATCTGAAACTTTCTCCAGACTATCAACCATTACCTCAGGTAGGACTCTCTGCTTCCCAATCTCCAGAACCAAAATTTGTTCCAAATAAAGAGATTTTGTTTTATTTTGTTTTTCATTTGCATTGTGGCTATCTCCATGCATCCCAAATTAGGCATATCATTTCTTCCAGAAAAGTCTGCCCTTTGTTCTGTGTTCCTCATTCAGATTACTATGAGATTTTCTTAGGCATTTAGATCTAAAATTCTGAGTCATCTTTGACCCCCTTCCTCCTTGGTCCACCACAATCCAATCAGTTAATTGTTCTTTGGCTAACTCCCCTTGGTCTTTTATTCCCTTCCCATCCTACTCCCTCCCCACTAGTTGATTATTGATTCTCCTCTCACCTAGATTATCACCTAGCCTCCTAAATGGTGTCTCTGAATCTATTCCCACTAGCACAGGCTACATACCTAAGTTACAAAATGCACATTTCTGATCACATCTCTCTTCTACTAAGGATGTTAAGGACATCCACTATATAACGAGATTTGAAATGCTCAGGTCATATTTAAGGTCTCTATTATATACCTTTCCAATGTTAAATAAAATATTCATTTTTATATATTCTTTGCTCCATCAAAACAGACCGTTTGCTGCTTCCCACAGGCACAAAGAAATTTTTGATCTCCATCTTTTGGTCTAGAAACCTTTGCATCCCCCAATTCGAACTCTGATTTTACCTTTAAGACTCAACCAGACAGCTACCTCTTTCATAGAGCTTCTCCTTATGCTATGCTGTCCTTCCTGTTATTTCCCCTCTCCTCCAAGCCTACATTATATTAGTAGGGAGTTCTCAGTGTTTTGAATTTACGCTTAATTTTTTAATTAACAAACTTCACTGTATTTTTCTGTTTATACTCCTACAACATTTTACTCATAACTATTAGGGCAATTATTGCACTCTGCATTGATTCTGGAGACAGTCTTCTATAAATATCTGGTGGATGAATGAGTATAGCCTTTATAGATTTTTTTCCTCTCTAACAAGTCTGCCTTCACATCTCTAAGTCAATTGAAAGAATATTATACAGGGAGCGAATTTATGTATACTTGCAATAAGTTATTTTAAAGGATAATTTGAAAGGGTGCTTATTTCTGGTATGGAATTTCAGTTTTTTATATATGATGATAAAAGAGAAATTAAACTGGTGATTGGATATTTTGTGATATCCTCTTACAGAATATTTGAGTTAAAAATTTCTATAATAGGGGCACCTGGGTGGCTCAGTCAATTAAGCGTCTGCCTTCGGCTCAGGTCATGATCTCAGGGTCCTGGGACTGAACCCCACATCAGGCTCTCTGCTCAGTAGGGAGTCTGCTTCTCCCTCTCCCTCTGCCTGCCCCTGCTGTCTTGCTCTCTCTCTCTCTCTCTCTCTCTCTCAAATAAATAAATAAAATTTTTTAAAAATAAAATAAAATTTTGTGTAATATAAAAGGGAACAAGTCAAGGGAAATTGGCAGCAATCATAATGATAATTAAATAACTTATTTACCGAAAACCAAATATGGGCTACATACTGGTCTATATATATATTATATACTTCCGTATATATATACATTATATACATAATTTCTATCCTTTACATTTTACATATTTTTAAATTGAAGCTCAGAGAAATAAACATTAATTATCTAAGAACTCAATATTACTATTTAAAATTCACAATTAGGTCTTATTCTTTGGATCATAATCTACTCCTCATAATATTTCTAGTTACTTAAACATCACACACTTCCAGGTACCTCGCCTTTTCTCTAGTAAACCCTATTCCATTTTTGGTCAACCTACAGTTTGCCTCTCCTGTGTTAGGGTGAAGTCAGTTTCTCCTGACTTGCATTTGTGTTGTGGTTGTTCCCAAAGACCTGAAAATATGAAGTTATCAATGTATGAACAGTCAGAGCTGTTCCTCGTGGTGGTTCACCGTATGATACACTTTAGCATTACCTGTGTCTGAAAGTAATGTGCATTTTCCCACAGATCTAGGCACCAGACACAACTTTTTCTTCAATATTGCCATAATATTGTCTAAAATATTAAATCTAAGAAAGTTGGCCATTTAAAAAAAAAAAAGTTGCACTGATCTGTTGCAACAGTGGAAACTCCCACCATTGGGTCCACTTGGAGTTATGGAAGTTCACTATTATGTTACAAGAGCTTATTGAAACAAGTCCCGCAGTGGTAGTGAGAGTAATGAGCATTGGCTTCAAATCTGGGCTCTATTGCTTTAGAGCTCTGTGTCTGCCTCAGTTTCCCTATTTCTGTAATGAGTGGGAAAGGGGACAGGAGGGGAGATAATGCCATGTTAAAGAGCGGTATGAGGATTGGGAAAATCTGTAAATCTGGTGGAGCTGAAGCATTCAACAGATGGTAGTCATTACTGTTATTGGTCTCGCAGGACATTCCAACTCCCTAGCAGAAGGAAGGATCCTGTATCAGTTTCCTGTGGCAGCTATAACAAATTACCATAAACTAGGTGGTTTAAAACAACACAACTTATTCTCTCACAGCTCTGGAGGCCAGAGTCCAAAAACAAGGTGTTGGCAGGGCCATACTACCTCCGGATGCCTTAGGGGAAATTCATTCTTGGCTCATCCAGCTTCTGGTAGCTACTGGCATTTTTTTTATTTATGGCCACATCACTCCAATCCCTGCCCCTTTGGTCACATTTTCTCCTCTTCTGTCTGTGTAATCTTCTTCTGCCTTCCCCTTGGTAGGATACTTGTCATTAGGTCTAGGGCCTACCTGGATAACCCAGAATGATCTCATCTCAGCTTCTTTAACTTAATTACATCTATAAAGATCCTTTTTCTGAGTAAGATGGCATTTGTAGCATTCACTAGTTCCAGGGATTAGGACATAAACATATCTGTAGGGCCACCATTCCATGCACTACAGGTCCTGAAGGAGTGGATAAGGTACTTGGCTTATTCTCTTTTGGCAGGTGAAATATGCATGGGGCACAGAATGCTTCCTGAGAAGGGTGCTACTGCTGACAGCCAGGTAGCAGCAGAAGAGGCTGAAACAGCTTCTCATAGGGGAGGAGAAGGCACCCAGGGAAGCAGCCTAGAACAATGGGAGCTGGAGGAGGCCCAGACATGGGGAAAGCTAGCTCCAGGTGGAGTCTTGTCCCCAACTTACAGTATAGCAGAGGGCAGGACACTTCTCTGTGTGCCTCCCATTGCCTCATATTTAAAATGAAAGAATATCAGACCAGATCAGAGATTTTAAATAGAATACATATAGGTTGAATACAGCCATGTCTTTTAAAACTCTGAATAGTTAAAAATAATTGACAGACATCATGTAAAAATTAGTATAGCTTCTTTTAAAAATCAGCCATGGCAGCGATATGGCATTCAGTCTTCTTTAGCCCCAGTGAGTTGTAGGAAGTGTGGCCCCACCATTAGCATGAGCCATCTGGCTTGCCACCTCTCCCACCACACTCTAGTGGCTTCTGACACTGACACTGAGTGCAAGTGACCCTTTATCATCTTCTCACACTGCAAATTTCCTGATGGTACAAAAATATTTGTCTTTATCCATGTTTCCATCAATGGTGAGATCCAGATGGTTTCTTCTATACCTGGCTGGATGCTCTCACTTATATGGCCTGCCTGGGCCCCCTACAATTTGCTTTTGTGATGGCTGAGTCAGAAGACTGAGATCACTGCTCATTTCTATGACACTAATGATCCAGAGGCCAGAAGGAAAGGCTAGGGGTGCCAGACAGTGACCTGACCTCTGACTGCAAGCAAGCCCTTCAGGCTCTTCCAGGCACCAATCCACCTTCTTCTGGGACCTGTTCACAGGGATACTTCACAACTCATAGAATGAGGTTCTTGCCCCGCCCCGCCCCCCTCAGTGCTCCTTATAACCAGATCCCTGCACCTGTGTTCTCAGTCCTCAGATTTCTCTTCCTCGTCTTTCTACACACTTCCATGACTCCTGCTGCAAGACTTTTAGCCTTCAGGTCCTGCCAATGAGCACCCTTGCTGTAGCTTTTTGGGAAACTACTACAGTGGCTTCTCCTTCATCTGGACTTTACTGTGCTCTCCTGAACAATTCATTGTTTAGTTCTGCAAAGCATTTTTAGAGTCTTGTTTGCAATGAGAGAGAACTAGGGAAACAAAGCAGCATATTGTCTTCAATCTGGTCCCTCTCATAAGGGGGCTAGTTAATTTTTAAAATTGTAATCCTCCAGTAATGGACCATCTGAAAAGACAGTCACACTCTCAGTTGGAGCCTCCTGTGACTTCAGAAGGACTCCTGTGCCCTGCTGTCACAGCTGAGCCTGCTTGGCCACCTTTCAGGGAAGCTGCCTTCTCCTCCACTCCCCCCCACCCCCCATTCCTCCCACTCCCGTCTCAAAGTTTTCCTGTTACCCTCCCTTTCTGGGGGTCCCTGACTGAAGTGGGAGAGTGATATCTCACCTGCCCCCATCCCTAACAAAGTTTTTTAAACTACCAGGGGCTAACAGCTTGCCTGGAAGGCTGGTTCCAATGACAGCGTCAGATGAATAAACTAAGCATGGAGAGGGGCATAGTCTCCCATAAGCAGAAGAAACCATTGCTTTGATTTTTATTTCTATTTATCTTTGGTATTTCCAAACTTCTTTAACAGGTATCAAGCTAAGAAAGTTTTAGACACTACAAAAACTACAGGTGAGCTTTCTCTCTTTTGGATCTTTAAGTTACATCTTGTTCAAGTCAGCAAACAGCTGGGGTGTCTCCTTCGTGCCTTGGCTGTGCTTGTGTTTAGTTTGGAGGCAACAAAATGTGGCACTAGGGTTGACTTTATAGAAAGGGTACACAAGATGGGCAGGGAGAAAAACGAAGCTTGGACAGCAGGACACAAGGAAAAATTTGGCAACACAGAGAGAAGGCAGATTGATGTTGAGGCAGGAAATGAAGATTGAGGCATGAAATAATGTTCCTGGTAGTTCGATCTGCAGGCGATAGCAGACCTAAAGCATTTGCACACTCTGCAGACAGGAACTGTTTCTTGAAGACTCATGTGGTTCCCTCAACAGTGTGTACTCATTTCAAATCATGTCCTCTCAACCTCACTCCAATTTTCTCTCTTCTCTGGGTTAATGGTGCCACTCTTCACCCAGCTGTTCAAGCTGCAAACTCAGCTTCCTCCTGACTCCCACACTCTTGTCACTCCCTTACCTTCCCCAGTCCCCAACTCAATCATTTCTAAGTGTTGAATCCACCCACTTCTCTCTTCCACTGTCCTGCCAGAACTATCCAGGACCTTCCTAACTCACCTCTGCCTCTAGTCTTTTCCCTTCTCAGCTCCCCTTCATTTTGCCGTAACTGCCAATTTGAGCCCATTGGTAATCTGCCTGACATCTTAAGAAACAAAACAAAATGAAAACAATAAGACCTCCAGGATCCTCCAGGACAAAATCCCCAATCCTGAGCTGTCACACAGTTCTGATATTCTGGACTTATCTCTTCTATCCTTTGATCTATAGTCACAGTTTGGGGCATGCTAGATTTTGAACCTTCCTGAGCATGCCACACTGTTTATTCATCAGCACCTTTATACTGTGCATGCCCTGTCCTGGAGCGCCCCTTCCTTTGTGCGTGCACATTCTAGTAGCATTTATGCCTGGCAAACTCAACTCATTCCTAAAGACCCACTCAAACATCCCCCTCTCTGTGATGCCTCCCATAAGCTGCTTGCTACTTAGCTCAATACAGGGCACCCCTGCACCAGCTTTCTTCTCACATCACTATACAGCAAGCTCCCACATCAGATGCATGAATTTCTGGTCCTCAATTACCTGTGCTCTAATCAGTTGCATACAACTCTGATTGTAACACCCACCTAAAGAAACTAAAGGAACCTAAAGGAACTAAAGAAAGAGTAGAAGTGTCATTTATTTTATTCTCTCTAGCCTTTAACAGTGGGTCTAGAGCATTATTAGACATTCATCAAATTTACTTGTACACTGAACAGATACTTCCAAATCATCTATTATGCATTAGGCATTATTAACAGTAGTGGAGATGTAGCAGCAAAAGACTGTGGACAAAACTCTGCCCTCATGGAGCGTACATTGTGGCTGGGGAGCCAGAAGGAGAATAAGATAAATGGTAAAAACATTTCACTAGGAGGTTCCAAGGAGAAAACTGAATCCCACTCAAAGGAAGAGTCTAAAAGAAATGTCTGTTGAATGATTGAGCCGTTCTTTCTCCTTAGTTGGGGATTTTATAAAATTCCAGGGTGAGGGAAAGGAGGGATACACTTGAGATGAATAAATATGAGAGAAAGCAAGAAATCTAGATGCCACATGTTAACTTTTAAAAAATAGGTTTTGACCATCCACTGGGTTAATCCCCTCTAAGGATTAAGAACAACCTATGGTCTATGAGCGATAGGGTCTGAACAGATGTTTATCTGTATAAAAGAAATGATTTTACAAACTGACTTCAATGTCACATTCTTGTAGCTTCTATCTGAATATTAACACCTAAGGTCTGTGCATTGCTTTCCATCTCTGGGACGACAGGCATTTTTTTGGCTCTGCTCCTTTCACACAAACCGATGGAACCCTCTTATCACAAGGCTGCTTATCGCCCTCCTTCCCTTCTCACCAATAATTGGTGGTAAAGACATAATGTCACTCCAGCAACCTGTCTGATGTCATGGTCCTTCCCAGCCCCATACTCTCTCACACACACATAACCTCACTCCCCCCCCCACACACATTCATACACACTCTCACAACCCACACTGTCACAACCATACACTCTAACACACACATTCACACACTCACACAAAATCTCTTACACTGACCCTCAAATGTGCCCTCACATACTCAAATCCACACACACTTTCACTTACACTCACACATAATCTCTTACCTCCTCACACACTTGCATACTCTCACACACCCTCACACATACTCTCACAAACCCATACATACACTTACATACACTTTTACACCCTTACATCCTCACACACTCTAACACATTTCCACACACTCACAATGATCACACACTGTCACACACTCACATCCACCCTCACATTCTTGCACACCTTCATGTACACTCTCACACACTGAAATTCCTGTAATAGAGCTTCAGATGCTTTGCAACTTGAAATTAGCCCTTGAAGAAGGTCCTCTGAAGGAGTCACTTTACGTAATCAGCCATTGATAACCTTTTCCTACTCTCAAGTATTCACCTTGTAGTAAGGACTAAACTCAGATCACAAGTCAATTTTCATGAAGCCATCTTCAGGCTCTTTCTGCTAGCTCTGCCCGGTGAGAACTCTAGCCTTCCTCATTCAGATGTCCATGGGAAACATTACCCCTTTCTCATCTATGGCTGTCTGACCTAATCCACTGACCTCTTCTCTCATGGTGGTTCCCCAGTTAGTGCCCTTCTTCTAAGGAGAATAAATTCATATCATATGGAATTTCCACAACCTGTGATTGGAGGGCAGCTCTCCATCATGACCTCATGAAGACTTCCAAGTGTGCCTTTGGTCTCTGACACAGGAATGGTTCTCTTCTCTTTGAGTGGTATACTTATTTCCAGGATCTCTCTTCGTGCCCCTCCAAGAGGGTAAGAACTTAGTTGGTCTGGTAAGAGGGGCCCCACCTGGTATTTTCCAGTGAAGCTTCACTTCATTGGAAACATTATTGTCCAGTCAAGGAAGAAATGAAATTACTCTGAAGCCAGAAATTGAATTAATTAAAAACAATCACTGCTATCATCCCCAAGAATGAGATAGGGTTGTTAGGTAAGACTGTAATTTTTTCTCTGCTGGATGAAAGAAAGAATGTCCTTTTTTTTTATTCCCATTTTTGAGCCTCAATAAATAGAAAAGTAGCAGCACATTTCAGGAGAGGATTGGAAAATGAAAAAGAATGATAATTCATTATTCAGTAATCAATTCCTCCTGCAAAAGCAGCAGAGTTTGCAGAGAACATAGGGCTGTGAGGAAAGGCAAACCCAGCCCCCACCTAACTTGTACCTCTGGGGCGAATGTTCTCCACAGAGATCTTATTAAGAACAGAAAGACAGGGAACCAGCATGGGGTACCACTGTTCACAGCCTCTGTACCTTTGTACAGCACATTAACATGCAGAGTCATTGTTTTATGGGCCAGCACTCCCTTCTCTTCAAACTCTACTCTCAGATTAAGAAACTACCATATAATTATCTGCCTTAAGGTTCCAGAATGGATCCCACTCCTCTGGGGCTTCTGAGTACAGAGAAAGATAAAACCTTTGCAAGACAATGTACCCGTGAGGTAGCCTCTGTTTTTCAGTTTGCTCCTGCTCTGTGCACTTATGCTAGCCAGAATGAAAGATGCTCCCTAAGATCCCCATTCTCAGATGTGCGCACATCTCCTCCTCCGTGTTCAAGCAAACACTAATGTAGGTGCTGCTGTAAAGGGATCTTGCAGATCTAATTAAGATCCCAAATCTGTCGACTCTCAGAGAAGGAGAGTGTCTTGGATAAGTCTGACCTAATCAGTGGAACCCTTAAAAGGGACTGTGCTCCTCCTAAAGAGCTTGGAGTGTGAGAGAGACTTAACACCAGGGAGACTGTTCATTGCTGGCTTTGAAGGTGGAGGCCCAGAGTGGTGAGGAATGTGGGTGATGCCTAGGAGCTGAGGTCAGCCACTGGGTGATAACCAACAAGAAAATAGAGACCTTAGTCCTACAACCACAACAAACTGAATTGTACTACAACTGTTACTTGAGCTTGAAAGAAGACCCTGAACTCCAGGTGAGAAAGTAGCCTGGTTGACACCTTGGCCTTAGCTTTGGGTGACTCTGAGCAGAGAAGCCAGCCACAGTGCACCGTGAGCTAATAAAACAGGTTTCTTTTAGGACACTGAGTTTGTGTTATGCAGTATGAGTAAACCAATACAGCTCTCAGGGACCCCTACAGCACTCTGCTGGCAGAGCTGAACCACTTACATGGTTCACTCTGTACGGCATTTGCAGGCATGCAGCTGTGCTCTGGCTCCCCTAGGCTGGAAGCCCCTCAAAGGCAGGGACTACACATGCCTCTCCTATAACAGGAAGTATTGTGCAGTAGTTATGAGCACACTGAAATCAAATAGACCCTATCGGAATAGCTGTCCTACCAGCTATCTGGGGCAAATTCACCTCCCCTGAACCTCAGTTTTGCCATTTCTAAGATGAGGCTAATGACATCTGTCTCTTAGGATTGTGAGAATTAAATGAAACAATCCCTATAAAACACTTAATGCCATGCTCCCATGATATAAATGATCAATAAATTTATGGCAACTGTTATTATTTGCTTTTAATCCATAAACATATTTGCAATAGCTGCTTTGTTCCCTGCTAGGTGTTATACTAGATTTGAGGGATACAATGACAACACCACTCTCTGGCCTTCAAGTATCTTACAATCAACCTAGTCCCCATAGTGTCTTGGGTAGAATTCTGTCCATACAAGGAATTCATATCTTGGAGGTGACTAGCATTAGGGAGTGGTCTGTGAGTGGATCTAGGGCATGCCTAGAGTCACTCAAGTGGCACCACAGAAGAATCCAGGTACTTTTTTTTATAATTCCAAGTGCATCCTGGAAAATCATGCTATCAGAACAGAGCCAGTATGTCAATTCTCAAAGTTTTTTGGTAATATAAATCTCCTGAAGGGCCTTATGACAATATAGATCCAGGGCCTCACTCAAGACAGAGGAGGTGTCTGGTCTCTATTCCATAGGCACCCCACACACAGATCCTATTTCAGTCATCTATTGCCATGTAACAAACTACTCTGAAACTTACAGGCTCAAAATAACAATCATTTTATTATATGTTTGTATTTTGTGAAACAGGAATTTAAGCAGGGCTTGACTGAAAAGTTCTTTTCTCTGCAGTGCTGAGGTCACTTAGTGATATTCAGTTAGGAGATGAGCCAGTCTGAAGATTCCACAATGGCTTTGCTTCACATGTCTGTTACCTTTCTAGAGATGCAACTCGAGGTTCCCAGAGAGATTGTCCAAAAAGACCAATTTCTCAGGATCTGGGACCCAACACTGGCTTAGTATACCACCCCCAGTATTCTACTGGACAAAGCAGTCACAAAGCCTACCCAGAATCGAGGGGTCAGGCCACAGACCCACTTGTCAATGGGAAGAATGTAAAAAAAAAGTGTGGCCACATTTAATCCACCCCATAGCCTAAGCAGAGTTGGGAAACACTGTTTTACAGAATATTAAATGGCAAAGGCCTCCAATACAGACAGTTCTGGGTGTTCTAGAACAGAAGTCAGCAAACTATTTCTGTAAAGGGCCAGATAGTAAATATTATGGTTGTGAGCCACATATGATCTGTCACATATTCTTCTTGTTTTGTTTATAATTACTTGAAAATGTAAAAATCAGTTTTAGCTTATAAGATATACAAAAACAGGCTGTAGGCCCTATATGGCCCATGGGCTACGATTGACACACTTATATTCTAGAATAACTTTCCATTGCACTGAGTCTGGCTGAACTTGAGTATAGTGACACCTTCTACCCATTGTGTCCCCTGAGTAGCAGTAATTTAGAAAATCTTAGATTGGGAATCACCTGCTCCAATCCACCCATTCTGAAGATGTGGAAACTTAGGTCCGGAATGGTTCAGAGACAAGGCACAACCATGGTTTATTAATAGTAGACCCCCAGAGTCCCCTTGGCCTCCTCTCCACTAATCCAGTGCTCTTCGCATTGCATCAGACTGTGTCTCAATTGCTGTTTTTCTAGTCAGCAGAAATAACAGAGATTTAGCGTAAGGGTTGGACATAGCAGCAATGAAATATGCTTGCACCCTAGGACCTTGGAGCATGTAGCCCCTGGCTGTAGTCCAGGTTACAAGTGGAGGCCAATCTTGGCGGCAATGCTGCTTGGCCTGTCTCTGGCTACTGACTGGAAAACCAGAGTGCAATCTGTCACTCCTGTCAGGATGGATCACTGGTGTGGTAAGGATGCAGAACACATAAGAAAGAGAATATGGAGAGGTTACACATGGATCTGCAAGAGGTTGGCTGGAGTACCCATGCTTCCCACTGGAGAAAAGCAATCAGGGCTTTATGAATAACTTCTCACCTCCTTAGTGCGAGATGCTATTTACGGGAGATTCTCACTTTGCCAAGTTCCTCAAGAACTCTCCGATTTACTAGTAGTTGCCTGCATGCACACCATACTTCCTCCTGTCTCTGTGTTTGCTGTCTCTTCTGTCTGAGAGGCTTGCAGCCCTATATGCTTTTTGGGAAAACCTCAATATTATCTCCTTTGAAAAGGCTCCCCTGACTCCTAGGACGATTAAGACACTAGTTCTGGGCTCTCACTCCTTTCTTGTTTCATGTAAATGATATAAATAATCTGACTCTAAGTCATCCAGTAAGCTTGACACAAATCATTTCTGGTATGCATCTGTTTTTTATAGGTATTACCTAATTGTGTTGTATTTTTTTCATGTCTGTTTCCTTATTCAGTTGGAAGTTCATTGATGGCAGGGATCATGCCTTTTGGCAGGGAGGAGGGGTCTCTCCAGCCCCTACTCTAAAGCCTAGCACAAAGTAGATCTTTAAATGAATGTTTGCTGAATAAAAGAATATGTGAATTTATGAAAGTGAGTCTATCCACAGTTAGTAGTAATATGTTCCTTCTGGGTTAGGGTGCTGGACAACTCTGCCTGCTTGGTAGTTCATGCCAATGTTTTCTTCATTACTGGCTCTGAAGAGTTAGAATCAATTGAAATAGTTACCATGAAGAGCTTCTTGAAGTATTCTCCTTTGGGTCTTAAATGTCAGAATCACTTCTATGAAGAGTTGCTTAGGCATAATTTTGTTCAGGTGGCCTTGCAAGGCCTCTCTTTCATGTTGTGGTGTGAGTATGTTCATCTTTCCCCCGCAACAGTCTAGACACTGGGCATCCAGGCTGATTATATGTTCTAGCTCTTTCTAAAGGAAAGCACACAAGGTCAACAGTTGACTTTTGCTAGCTTGGTTCATGAAACATTTGAGAACCTTTGCTTAACATATAACTCATACTTTAAAGGAATGTACTTAGAAACAGCTACTGAGGTCCTCTCAGATGTGTCTTGTCAGTGCCTGATGCTCTTCTGTGATCATGGTTTTTGATTCAGAGTAACTAGATACTGGCTGATCATTATCCCTTTACACATATCAATTTTATTTTTTATATTGATTCTTGCCTTTTGCCCACATAATACAAGCTTTTATTAAATCCGTCCTGACCTCTTTGCAATTGCAATGCAGAGTGGCAAGGCATTATTGTTTGCCCAACAGTTCTGGGAAACTCGACCAATTGTTTAATACTGATATGGATTCTAGGCCCCTGGAGGAATGAGTTCTCTGTGCAAAGGAAGAATGCTTTGCTTGTCTGCTTGCAGGGAAAAGGGATGTTGGGTGATTGGTACAGCCCTTTGCAGCTGCCCATCCCTGCAGTGATGCTGCTGTTGTTTTGCTGTGGTTAAAAATAACTAGTTGGAGGGACAATGTTGGCTTGCAGTGATAGCAGACTATGTAGAGAGATTTAAAATGCTGTGGACATATTCAGATATTCACTAACTCTCAGGAACCACCCCTCGTTGATTTTTTTTTTTTATAGGTGTGGCTCATGCAGCAGGGAGCATAGGTCATGGGGAAGAACAATGCCAGAGCAGGGGCTAAGACTTTACATTTTCACTTACAACATGTACTTCTCTGTAGTGCTGTGGTTTTGCTTATTTTAGATCTGATCTCTAATTCCCCCCACCCCACCACCCCCAACCCTCAGAACCTGGAGGTGGAAGTGGAGATGCTTAGAATATGACATTCATGTAGCAGTGCAGTTGTGTTTTGGCAAACCTCAGGGCCATAGAAACCCAAGAATGCCCACCGAGGGCCAAAAAAAAAAAAAAAATCATTCTCACAAAGGACTTTTGTAATAGAGACAAAGGCCAGTAATAGAAGTCTTTTGGATGTTCAGCTACAGCTGGATCTCACGTTCCAGTTGTGGACATATTACTTCCTGACTTTGAACCTCAGTGTCCCTCTCTGTAAATTGGGGGTAATATGACACTTTGGCCCCTTACATATCATCTAGCTCTGGTGAGTGCTTACAGCCTGCACAAGTCAGGGTTGGCCTGAGGCAAAATCATACCCCAGATAATGTTCATATGTGGCACCCTTGGAGTCCCACTTCTAGTTCCAATGCTGTGCTCATTGGGTGGAAGACTCACAGACAGAGATGCAGCCAACTTCCCAATGTCTCCCTTTTGCCTACAGCATGAAAATGCAGAGTGAATATCAAAGTGCACTCTGGGTCCCCCAGCAGGAAATCAGTACTGGGGGTGGGTGGGTAGTAGTATCTATCCTTTGTGACACTCTGGCCAGGGGCTGAAGTGACTGACAATGGCCCCTTCCCCTCCACGCATTCCCCAAAAGGTCGATTCTGGTTGTATTGTAGGGAAATGTGGAAATATCACCCGTGCTAAGGCACCAGTTACATTCCCTCCCAGCTTCTGAATGGGAACAAGGAGTTCTCGTCATCTGTAGATGAGCAGAAGCAGCTTCTTTGATGAGAGTGTCCACAAAGGCAAGTCCTCAGTGGCATTTTCCGGAGGAAATAAGAGAAATCTTCCCTCTGAAAACCACCACCACCATAAACAATATACAGATTCCCTGTTACAGAGAGTATCTGGCCTCTGTATGGGAGGTGGGGCAGGCGGGTGGTGGGAGGTGCAGAGAGGAGAGAGGGAGAGGTGGGCAGGGGCAGAGGAGAAGGCAGGGCAGGGAGGGACTCACAGAGTCAGGGAATATCTGCCGTAAAACACTCTAAAGCATGAGCTGTGAACTACTGCCTGGGAGCCAGATCCAGTCTGTTGCCTGTTTTTGTACAGTCCACAAGCTACGAATGGTTTCTGCATATTTTAAATGGCTGGGAAAAAAACCCAAAAGCAGAATAATATTTTGTGCCATGTGAAAATTATATGAATTTCAAATGTCAGTGTCCATAAATAAAGTTTTATTGGAACACAGCTATGCGGGTTGGTTATTGCCTGCCACTGCTTTCGCGCTTCAACGGCAGGGTTGAGCAGGTGCGACAGAGACCATATGGCCCCCAAAGCCAAAAAAAAATTTACTATCTGCTCTTTTACCGGCAGATTTACTATCTGCTGACCCCTGCGCTAGAGAGTGTCTTAAGCGCTGTCCTGTCAATTCGATTTAGTAGTCTAAATTTCCCCAACAAGAAGCGCTTAGCAATTATTTGTTATTGTGTCTTTTCTGGTCAATCGAGGGCCACCACCGCAGAGGTAGGTGGAGAACAGCATTCCCTGTTCTCTCTCCAGAACGGCTCTGCCCTTCAGCCGCCTGCACAGCACTTTGCGCGGCTCATGCTGCTCTTTTTGGAAGCCAGCCTGCCAGTGAAACTCAATGTACACGAGATTTTCATTTGAGCAATCACATGGGGACTACATCCAACTTTTTGAAATATCACAGAAAAAAAAGTTATATATGGAAATATGTGTGGAACGTGTTACAATGATTTCCATTTCTTACAAAGAATCTATAAGCACAGCACGGCCGTGTTTGAATAGTCAACTGTGTATATTAATCACAGCGTGACATGTGATGTTATTAAGCTTCATCCCAATAGCGAATGCTCCTTATCATATGGTATAGATTGTCTTTGGCTAATAAATCACACTTGCAGCATATATTTTGCATCGCTGCAGTGAACACTGCTGTATTTGACACAGTTGCTGTACCTCGTGGAGCACATATTAGGTATTCACGGATTCATGTTTTCCCCAAAGGCATTTTTTAATCCAGTTAATGTTTGCAGAATGGCTGTTGGACAAGAAACTAACATTACCCAGCCTAGAGTTGCCTTTATTCTCCCTACTTGCCACCAACTAGATCTTTCTTTAATTAGGTTCCTGTGTAAACTGGCCATTTTTTTAAATAGTTTTTTTTTTCCAGTTTGCTTTACTTCTAAGTGACAAGCTGAATCTTCATGTATTCCCTAAGGAACTTGTTACATAATCCAGAGTTAGGTTTTTTAACTCAGGGGAATCTAGTTCAGTTAGAAGGACAAGAATATATTGAAAGAGAGACAGAGCAATAACATATTATAAAACTGCCTCGTGTGGGAGCCCCTGTGAGTGCAGGGCTGGGGCGGGTGGGGGGCGATGTTGATATGGCCTCTGGGAGGTGGACAGAGATGAGCAGTTGGGAGGGCTGGATTGGGAGAAGGGGGGGAACAGCAGAAATGTTTTTTTCTGGAACACTGTGAGACAGGAAGATGGGAGCAGGTTTAAGTTCAGAGGGACAAAATGGCAAGTGAATGTGTTTGGAAAGAATGTGGATGGAAAGCAGAAAGAGGCTGTGGCTACAGCTGTGATCTGAGAGTGAGCATGTGGTCCAGCGTGTGAATATACATCTCTCCTGCACGTTGTACTCCAAGGGAGCCATTGCACAAGGGAGTGTGTGCAAGACTGTGGGTAGGGGTCAGAGAAAGAGCCTTTGAGAGAGAGCATTTCAGTGAAGCATTTCAGTGATGGAGTTGGGCTTGTGCGCATGTGTTGTGTGGGTGTTGGGAAGGAGAGAAAATAGGACAGGGCAATGGACAAAGCATTAATTGCTTCCCGCCTATTTCTGTAACCTGACCATAAACACAGTTTCCCCATCAGGCTTTTTAATGGACCGCTGAGGTGAACGTGTGGCTCTGTGCCCTGTCAGGAGTGATGGTATTGAGGCGGACAGCCCTGGGGCTCTGCTTCCCCCCTGCAGTTCATCATGTCTGAATTAAAAAAAGAATTGTTTGGACAAGCCTGTTAAGTGAATGTTTTTCTAGCATTAGTGGGAGAGCTTAAGGAGCTCCCATTGGATGGAAACAGCATCTAACCACCTCGGGCAGTGCTGGGAGAGAAATTTATATAACAACGTGCACATAGCATCTTTCCTATGGTTCCTTGGCTTCCTGTATGCAGGTTGGTCTAAGGCATCTGTCCAGATTCCTGCCCTGGTTGAACATACCCAGTATCCGCCTCTTAAATTGTCCAAAAACCATACCAACCAGCAGCTGAGATGTTTGCATGCTCAGCTTTGGTCCGTTTTAACAGGATTCTGAGCGAGCATGTGTTTACCTGTGTGTGTGTGTGTGTGTGTGTGTGTGTGTGTGCATGCACAAGGGTGTAGCACTGAAGAAAAAGGATCCCTGGTTATGGAAAACCTCCAAGCAGCCATTGCTATGGGAAAGAGTTTAAGCAAAATTCTCTGCAGGAGTTTTGTGCTTCTCTCTGTAGGAGCTACACCAAGCCACAGGAATCCCAGCTCCTGGGGTACTCTTAGTTATTCCATACCCCGGCTGTTTCCAGCAGAATGCACCAGGGGAAGCCAAAAAAAAAGTAAGAATTGTCCAAACTCATGTAATTTAGAAAGAAAAAGGTCTTAAATAGTTTGGGGTCTGTGTATCGGGAAGGGGAAGAAGAAGCTAATAGGGAAGGAGGTGAGTCAGCTGCTTCACTAAGGGGAAAGTGTGCTGGGGTTCTTTGGGCCTTGGAGCAGGCGCCCCTGATGCTGCCTGGCCTGGGACCTCTGCATACCTGAGCAGCAGAGAGGTCTGGAAAGAGAAGCTGCCACAGAGCCCGAGAGAAACCTACTCTGACAGTAGAGAAGGTGGGGCCGAAGAGGAGAGAAATCGTTGCTGTGGCTGAAAGCATTCCTGGGTTCTGCTTGCTCCATTAACTCTGCGGAGGGAGAGTCTCGGTCCCAGCCAGTGCAGGTGTGCACACTCAAGTCATCACTTGGAAAATTGGGCCCCGGAGGCAGGGGCTGCCAGCTGCTCAGTGATGGGCTTCAGTGCCTTCCAAGTCTGGGCTGTGCCTAGCATCCCTACCCCTGCTCCCCTTTCCCGGCAGTGTACTTGGCCCCCCGCCGCTGGCCCCCTCCCTCCAATCCTTTGCAGCTTCCCATGTAATTTGCTTGTAACAAGCCTCATAAAGTTTGATCGTGCTTGCTAGGACTGCAGACGGACGAGTGGAATGAGCTCATGTTTCTGGCAGTGGAGCACGAGGGTTAATGCGAGTCCCAGAGGGAACTGCCTGCCCGGGCTTTTTCAGGAATGGGAGGCAATTTAACAACCTTCAGACTTTCAAAGTGTCAGGAAAGTAAAACCTGACATGCTCTTGGTAGGTTATATATCCCTGCTCTCTGAATTCTTATGGTTAATCAGCAACCTTTTATAAGTCCAACCCCCTCTGTCCTCTGCCGCCATCTCCTGGGACCCTCACATCATCATAAAACAAAACCTTTCATGTTACTTACTGCCCTTGAACCATTGTGCCCATCCAGTGTCTATTTGGTCACTCTCCACCTCTCAACCTCCTCCACATGCCTCCCCACAGTTGTTGCTACACTCCTCTGCTATCTTTCCCAGGACTCCTTACCTCCTCCTCCTCCTCCTTTCCTCCTCCTCCTCCTCCTCCTCCTCCTCCTTCCCCCTTCCTTTCTTTTCCTTTCTCTCTCTCATCCTCTATACTTTTCTGAACCTCTGCCATATGGCTTATTGACTTGACATCTCACTGCTACTTGGACAAATGGACAGGTACCAGAGAGATTTCCCAAGGTAAACTAAAAGGCTTTGCTCTTGATTTTTCCAATCTACCCAAGGCACCTATGAACTGAACAGACCCGTTTAGAGCACCAGTATGCACAGCCACCATGTTAAACACCAGGGCTCTCTCCACTGTATACCTTGGAACCTGATACCACAGCCATTGTTTTACTGATATTATCACCCAACGATCCTTCACAAATAGGAATATTATTTAAAAAATGCATTTGCAAGCTTCTTAAATAACTCCCCATATAATATTCATTCAAATAAACACATGTCTTTTGAGTACCTTCTGTGTGTCAGTCATTATGTCAGTCATTGGGGATATCTGGTGTCTTTCATGGGACTGACAAAAATGGACAGCTCAGAATTTTTTTGTTTTGTTTTTGTTTTGGTTAGAGCTAATACCTTTTAGCAGAGCTTTTTGAACTTGGTTGTAAGTTGGAATCACTTGGGAAACTAAAATATACTGTTGTCTGAGTCCCATTCCCAGAGCTTCTGATTTCATTTAAATAAGGTAGGGCCTGGGCTCAAGATTTTTAAAAGTTCCCCAAGTGATTCTAATACACAGTAAAGAACCACTGTCTAGAGCACTTTGTAAACTGTACTGTGTTCTGTTGTCTTCATGCTTGTTTGTGGACAAATGAACCTTGTTTCCTCCATGAAGCTGTAAACAGCTTGAATGTGCAACTGAGTCTCCTATATTGTCTGTATGGCCATAGGCTTAGCACTATGCTGAATGCACCATAAAGAGACCTCAGCTGCTGGTTGGATTACTACAACTATTATAATACATTAGAGGGTAGAGTTTTGGTGGCAGAAAAGACCAGCAAAGAAGTTCCTAATCCTTCACCTACTGGCAGTGGGCTTGAGGCATTTTCTCCTAAAAACACCACATAACGAAATACCTCCTCTTTAAACTTCAAACAAGCTCCTTTACGTGTCCTCTCTCTCAATTCTCCCCACTTTTACCTCTTACAGGATTCTTTTCCCCAGCAGATTTCTCTCTGCATTTAAAATTTTCTATTTTCCAAACTGCAAACGGATGCCAAGTTGGCTTTCCAGAACCCTCTCCTCTTTCCAGAGCTGAACCCTAGAAGCCAGGCTTTACTACCAGCACCGGGAGGCTCCAGGCCTTCTGCCCTTCTACTTTTGCCCATGCTGCAGACAAAGGGCCTCCATGTCATGGAAGCACAGTTGTGAGCAGACCTCAAAGCCTTTAAAGGCAGGTGGCCAAGCCAGTTGCTCCCACACTGTGTGAGCACTCTCCAGAATGACCTTTCACAGTTCTTTCCTGGCAATATTGGCTCTTTCTAGCAAGCACCTCAAAACTCTTCCAGCCTGTACTCATTACCCAGTTCCAAAGCCACTTCCATATTTTTAAGTATTTATTATGGTACCCCATAATCAGTACTAATTTCTGTTTTAATCTGCTTGGGCAGCTATAACAGGATACCACAGCCTGAGTGGCTTAAACAATGGACATTTATTTCTTATAATTCTGAGGCTGGAAAGCCTGAGATCAAAGTGCTAACTGATTCTGTTTGCTGAGGACTCTCTGATAGATGGGCTGCCTTCTCTCTGTATCCTCTCATGGTAAAGAAAGATCTTGTGTCTCCTCCTCTTTTGTAAGGGTACAAATCCCATCATGAGGGCTCCATTGCTATGTCCTAATCTGACCCTAATATATCTTACCATCAATACTATCACACCGGGGGCCAGAGTTTCAACATAGAATGGGGGGGCACAAATATTCTGTATGGGGGGGTGGGATTAGAGTAGTTAGCTCAGATAAACTGAGAGGATCATCTGTTAGCAGTGTTCTTCACCCCAAATATCTCTTAGGTCTAGGAAAATGTAAAGTACGAGAGCTCCATCTCCCAAAAATGTGGAATATTGAGAGAGAGAGAGAGAGAGAGAGAGAGAGAGAGAGAGAGAACGGTGGGATTTTCACTTATAAGAAGCTGCTGGAAGGATTCATTCATTCATTCAATTAATCAGCCAGTCGGTTAACATTTACTGAGTTCTTTTGAACAAGTGCTAGTTCTGGGAACAGAGTTGAATATGCATATACTACTTTTTAAAGGAACTCCCAGTTTATTTTTAAGATTTTATTTATTTATGAGATTACACAGAGAGGAGAGAGAGAGAGGCAGAGACACAGGCAGAGGGAGAAGCAGGCTCCACTCAGGGAGCCCGACATGGGACTCGATTGCGGGTCTCCAGGATCACACGCTGGGCTGAAGGCAGGCACTAAACCACTGAGCCACCCGGGCTGCCCAGAACTCCCAGTTTAATGGGGAAAAAACATGCATATGAGCAAACACAGCTGTGAGTGAAGCGTGATGGCAGAGCACCCAGGAGAGGTTCTCATGCACTTCGAGGACTGGGAAGTGGGGTGATCAGGGAGGACTTCCAAGAGAAAGTGAGGTGGAAGTTTAGATGTAAAAGAAAAGGAAGATTGGCCAAGTGGGTGGGTACAGGGGGGGCCGAAGGTGTTACGTGAGCACCCAGAACCACATTGGATGAACCTGTGGCAGAGGGGTGGGGTGGGCAAGACGGAGAGGCCTCAGGTGTTACTCTGGGGAGTGTGAGCCCAGACTCTGAGAAATGACTGGCCAGCCTGCACCTCGAGGTGTCTTCTGTCACTCACTCAACATTCAGGATGCGGTGGTGGTTTCAGAACACCTGCCCAGGTACTCAGTTGATTCTCAATGCTCCCACCTTCTACAAACACACTGTCAGGTTGAAGTTGCAAGGACATCCCCCACCCCCATTGTGTAGAGCTTGTTTGCAATGAAAGAAAATAGTAGGCAATTTCTAGTTGTGGGTTATATTCTCTTTGAGAACTGCAACCAACATTTTTTTAAACAACAAGGTCTTCCCTCCAAAAAAAGAAAACCTGAAGTCACCTGCTCTCTATTGATAGTAGAGATTTTTATGGACAAAATGTTCCATAGCTTTATTTCTTAAAGTCCCACCCAAATCATGGGTCAGTTGTCCTCCCACATGACACTGCAGCTTCCTCAAGCCATGCCTTCCCCAAGTCCCTTCTGAGGAGGATGAGTGCCAAAAATATTCCAGACCCGAAGCCAGAAAAGACCCCATGAATATACCTTTGTTAGCTTTTTTAGCATCATTACAGGAGCCTCTGGAAATTCCATGTGTTCTGTTTGCTGAAGGGTCTTGAGTGCTCAATAAAGCTGAGTTTGCAGAAACCCCAGGGAATTTTGTGTCCCTTGCTACAGACCCAGATATAGGCACTGCTGTCTCATTTCTGGATATATAGTTTAATGAGAACTCTGATTAGCTTTCAGAGAAAGTAAAAAACTTATTTCTGTTCATCCTGGGTAATCTTTCTACTAACCTGGTTTTTGCCAAATACAATGGACCTGTCAGCGTCTGTCAGAAGACAGTCATTTCCCATTGTAGGAGAAGGAGGAAGAGAGGTAGGAAGAACCAGGCTCCTTTAAGGAAGCAGGGACTTACAGGTTTATCTTCATGATGGCCAAGGAGGCAGGTTAGAGCATCCCTATTTCACATATGAGGCTATAGAAACTCAGGTTATTTGAATAATTTGCCCAGGATCACAGAGGTGGGAAGAAGCAGAAGTGGCTTCAATAGGTCTGCACACAGGGCAGCCTCCTAATTAATATCTGTGGATTTGAGAGCCCATGTGCAAAATTAGCTGGGAGAAGAGAAGGCCTTCTCTGATTAATTTGGGAGAGTGATTAATGAGGAATGTAAATTTGATAAAAAGAATATGCCATCAGATTTGTAAAGTGCTTTTCTACCTTACAAAACCTTCTGCAGTATCTCTTCAGGATAGAAGGACCGAGTGAAATATGGAGTTTCAGGCAAGGAAGCTACGGCTCAACAGGGTCACTTGATGACTTAGCAGTGGATTCCAGGGTAGGGGTGGGGGAGTGCGGGCTCCTGGCACCTAAGTCAGAGGCCTTAACACTACATCTGTGCACCTCATTCATATGCTTCCAAATCAAAACAGATTTTCAGATGCCACCCCAAATCCACCGTATGACCATTTCTGGAAAGGGGTCATGGGATCCATATTTTAAACTCTCAGATGATTTTTCCTGATACTAGAAAGTTTGTGAACACTTGTACTAAAATTTTCAGTTACTAGACTTTGTGAGTCTGAAGACCTGGTCCCTCCCTTGCACTGAGGTAAAACTTCTAGTCTATTGATCTCTTTTAATCTAAAAAAACTGTTCTAGAAGGGAGACAAGAAAATACCCTACGTTCTCTCTCATTTTTAATAAGCCTCACTGTTAGCTAGTTCTTCCTTGGATCTAACTATAGCTTTTCTTTATTCAGTTTTTCCCCCTTTCTCATCATTAGGAATAGAGAACATTGGACGGCCATCCCTCGTGCAATGATGATCCCTATAATTGAAAGCAACTCATATGTCTTTCTTCAGAATCCTCTACCTCAGACTGAATGCTCTGTCCTTTTAGCATCAGAATTATGAAATATTTTTAGACTGAGGCAGTTCTGAGTTATGGACCCTAAGGAGAGCATCACAGAGAAGCTGCAAAGATAGGCTTTTTCCAATGTGACATATTTTGAGTAAATATTATTTAAGAATCCAACTGATTTCACTTAAGAATGAAAACATATGTTTTCAATTTCCTCTTGTTGCCCTACATTTTATCTATATTAAAAAAAACCTAACCTAAAGTCATAAAGCATATAAAAATTGGAACAAAAATTTTTTAAATCACTAATTGTAATGACACACTATTTATGCAAATCAATAAAAGTGATCGAATTTCTCTTATCCGTTGCTAGTTAAGATTTATAACTTTCCATTATCTTGGGAAATTGGTCAGATAAGCTCACATTTTTCCCACCTTTCTGTAGCTTTTTTTTTTCCTTATAAGAGGAAGTATCAGTAAAAGGCACAGGCGGTTGGGTGAGGGGGAACACTCTCTTCCCCTGATCCTTGCCCCTCCCTCCCAACAACAAAAAAATCTGAAATTAGGTTTTTCCAAATCACTGGGGGGTAATTCCAGTTTGGTCTTAAAAATACAATTCATGTGTATATTTTCTCATAACACAAAAGATCATAGAAATGCCCTAGGGGAAGAAAAAACTGTTTGGGAGTTATGACAAGGTCAACAGGAAAGAGCAGAGGTCTCCATACACAGTCAAGTCACTTTGACAAGATGCTCCTCTTCTAGCATGTGGCTAATGTTTGTGTCCACTTATTCTGTGACACTTCCGGTATCCTAGGGGGCTTGGGACTTTCTTGGCTAGATTGTATTTTAAAAAGTTTGCAGTAGGGCTAGATTCAATACCCAGTCAAATTCTGAATACTGAATCCAGTTTAAAAAAAAAAAAAGAATAGGTAGCTACTGCTTATTTTCTTTTTGTTCTACCTTTTTGTTTTGCTTCTTAGAAAAATGTAAACATTTAGAAATAGCCAACTAAAAGATAAAATTGTCTGTAAAGGGGGCTCCTGGGTGACTCAGTGGTTGAGTGTCTGTCTTTGGCTCAGGTTGTGATCCCGGGGTCCTAGGATCGAGTCATGCATCAGACTCCTTGCAGGGAGCCTGCTTCTTTCTCCCTCTGCCTGTGTCTCTGCCTCTCTCTCTGTGGGTGTCTCTCATGAATAAATAAATAAAATCTTTAAAGAAAAATCGTTTGGAAAGGTGTGGTCAGGGCACTCTTCCTGCATACCTCTACCAAACGACCTTCCCCTGGTAGAATTATTCAGCAAAAAGGCCTGGACAGCCCATGGAGGAGGAAGTACTGACATTAACACATGGGATTGGCATGCAGAGGAAGTGCCTGCTGGCAGGAAATATGTACAGACATGGTGCTTTATGACCCGTAGATGCCACTCTTCCCAATGCCAGCCAACTTTATCTGGAAAGACCACTCTGCCTGATGTCCTAAATGTCAGATACAAAAGAGCTTTTTTGTTCCTAAAGGATCATTTCCTTACTCAAGGCTTTTGGCTGCCAATGCATAAAATCTACAAAGAAAAACAACAAACCATGCCTGGGAAAGACATCACTGGCAACACCTTCCTGTGGCTCAGGGGATCGGGGCAGTAAAGGAAGACAAGACAGAGATACCTAGCCCCTTTCTATCACAGCCAAAAAACAAATGTGGTTTGCAGACGCCTTGGACAGCAATGGCCATTTGGCTCAGAACTGCCTACATCCATTTCCTAGTCAACCCCACATATACTCTGATGGAAATACTCAAATGCTCTCTTGCCTTATCCTGACCTGAGCACATATGTACTTAGAAAACTACACACACACATTCAGCTGAGCAGGTTGGACATTCCACCCCCTACCATAGGAAACTTCTTGAAGGGAAGATGTTCAAATGTCCCTTCGACCCAGTAAGCCCTCTTGGAGAACCATGGTTACAATTTGTCTACAGGAAGAGATGGATAATTACAAAATGGTTTCTTCAAAATAAGACGTCACTATTCCACTGGGGTCTAGAATGCCAAATCAGATCAGGACAACACAGAGAGAGTCTTTGACTCCTTTACATTGTGAACTGATGTGGTGTTGGTATTATTTTGTGGTATCTCCTGCCTGCAGAAATGCAACATCTTGAATCTACACATGCACATTTCCTCACAGAAATGTACAGAAGAGGCTTTCCTGGAGGTTGTCCTGATAAGTGTTTTCCATGGCTTCCTTGCTTCCCTTTTTTTGGTGCCCCTACTTTCCTGTCTTCCCCACCTTCTTTGTTGTTGCTCTCCAGGAGCTGACTCTCCCTCCTTATCCCTGACCTTCGTATGTTCCTAAGGAGATGCCTGTGGGGATCTGACTTTCCTCTTGTTTTTTCACCAGCCTAATTGGAATGGAGTTAGCGATGGCATTTATTCTTTAAAAACTTTTGTTGATGTTCACAATCTGAAGAAATGTCATTGGTGGTCACAGCAAATATGGAGTTAGGCTGATGGGAGCCCCCATGCATATGGTGGTCAGTGGTTCTCATCTCTACAATGACTTCTGGAGACTAAGGATTTTTTTTTTCCAGAAGATGGTCCCTGTGTGCAATTCCTCCTCTCAGTCCAATTCAGCAAATGTTTTGCAAGTGGTGAGACAACCATGTGCTTGTATATCACTGACCTGGGTACGGAGAAACTAAAGAAATATGCCTCATTTTTCCAGAGGTACCTACCTATTGCTGCAAATGAGACACACCTACACACAAAGTAGTCACAAACAGCAGACTAGTGCTCATTATAGGGCACTGCATTCTGCTGCAGAGCTAACAAATAACACTTGAGTTCAAAGAAGGCTGAACCATGGTGGATGGCTGTTCTGGAGGGTTGCGCAGGCAGAAAGGGAAGGCAACTCAAGGGACGGAAAATGTGCTCCGCGGTGGTAGCAATCAGAGCTAACCTACAGCTGGTGCTCCTAGCCATCTCTACGGACTAGGTGAAAGGCCACCTCTTTTGGATTTTGTTTTGCCCCTTGGTTAGGCTCCCAAGGTGAAGGTGTGGTAGGGTGCCATCTGCCCGTGTGAAGGCAATTCAAGCAGACAGTGCTGCTGATCTTAAAGCCTGCTTCTCTAGGTGTAGCATGAGTAAATATCTGTCAAAAATTGGGGAAGTGAAACATTTGCAAATGATCAAGTGTCAAGGGTCCAGTCCTGGGTAGGCCAGTTAGCTTTGCCTATTTCACTACATGGGTTTATGTTATTAACCCTGGGCCAACTGTTCCATGTTAGTCATAAGAAGCCTGGACAAGAACATAAATGGATTATGATAAATCTGCCACCACCATTAAAAAAAAAAATCCTGTTTATTACTGGCTGTGCCTACTGATGTTATGTTGGCAATTTCAAAGGTTTTTTTTTTCTTTGTCTGTTTGTTTTTGATTTTATAGAACGTATCATTAAAATATACTCATGGTAGCAGTATAGCACAGTGGCTGAGGGTAGGCACTAGAGTCATATTGTTGGGGTTAAAATCGTAGCTCTACTCTTTTCATTGCATGACTTTGGACAAGCTACTTAATATCACTGTGCCTCAGATTTTTTTTTAATGTGAAAAATGGGGATGATGATAATACTACTATTTCAATAGGATTTTTTTTTATGACCAAATGAGATAGCACATGTCAAAGGAATAGAAGAGTGCCCTGGACATGCAATAAATATCAAGTCATCATTATGACAATGGGCATTATTGGTCCAGAATGGATCTTCAAGAGCATCTAGTTAAATACTAAAGCTTTGCAAATAAGGACACTGAATTCTCAAGAGGTAAAGGGACTTGCGGAAGGTCATTAGTAGAATGGATACTAGTACCCTTGGCTCCCAACTCATAATAGAAAAATTTACATTTATGTATTACCTTAACGATTAACAAAGCACATTCACACACATTATCCCCCAAATTCTTTCCTGTTATACTGTGTTGCCTCTCCAAACCGAATTGCAGAAACATTTTTCAGGCACCCAAGTATAAGAGTTCCACAGGGAACGATTCTCAGTGAGTTCCAGAAAGAGGCGCTTGTGTAATGAGATGAGGGAAGGGCATAGGGAGGGCACGTCCCAAAAGTGCAGCAGACGAATGCGAGGCATTCAGTGCTGTGGCAAAGTTACATTCCATTATTAATTTGATGCTGTGTTAAATTAGCCATTTTTATGAACAGCAGAGAGAATTCCTTCAGGGGGAGCTGCACTATATTCCATGAGCCCAACTGTCCCAACAGGCTGTCAAGACCGTGCCTGTTTCTCCCCAAAGATTAGGAGCAGATGACTATAATGATACTAGGCTTGCTGCATTTCTTCTTTCTTGAAGAATTTAATCTGGCTTTTGGGAAATAATATCTGCTCATCTTTGGTCACGTGACGCCTACCTCCCTGTGTACATTTGTCCATGCCTGCATCGGCCTAAACTCCATCAATAACTAACAAACGGGTGTGTCACAGTGCTTCACTGGGGTGCCTTTGGGCTGGGTGTCCCTGTGTTATACAGGCATCAGATTCCTTTAATGATGCTTTCCTTTCCTGAAGCAAGATGGAGAGAAGTATGTTTTACTAGAATTTCTCTGACGGAGACCACTGTATGTTGCTTGATAGATCACATGGTTTGGTAGGTAGAGTTCTCAAATTTCATTTAAGATTATATGAAATAGCTATAGCCTAATTAGGACAGATTAGAAGCAGAATGACTTGAGACAATAGTGGAATAATCAAGACTGACTTAGAGTATAGGAATTCCGTGTGAGAACCATAATAGGAGTACAGCAGAGTTCTATCTATCTGATAAGAAGGCTTGAGTATTTTGCTCTGGAGTGTACAGTATAAACTCTCCTTTCTGTTTTTCTCAGGATTCTTCAATAAAATCCATAAACAAACCATGAACTGGATTTAAAAAAATAAAACAGGGGCACCTGAGTGGCTCAGTAGTTGAGCACCTGACTTTGGCTTAGGTCGTGATCCTGGAGTTCAGGATGGAGTCCCACATCAGGCTCCCCGAAAGGAGCCTGTTTCTCCCTCTACCTATGTCTCTGCCTCTTTCTCTGTGTCTTTCATGAATAAATAAGGTATTTAAAAAACAAAAACAGTGAAGGAGTCAGTAATGAGATATAATCTGGCAGAGGGCAAAAGGTAAGTTGGATTTTTAAAAAATGTGCTGAGGTCCCCAGTGATGACCTGAACAAGAGAGCAAGCCCTCTTTCTACCAATACCTAGCTAATACCTAGCTATGAACGGCCAATCTTCAATATCCTTAATTTTGGAAACACTTTTCTGCTTTTTATTTACTAGATGTGTGCTATGGACTGAATAGTGTCCTTCCAAAATGCATTGGTTGTAGTCCTAGCCCCCAGCGCTTCTGTCTGGGCAAATAGGGACTTGGAGAGGTAAAAAATTAAGCTATAAGCATGGGGCCCTAATTCAATAAGATTGGTGCCTTTATAAGAAAACTTAGAGACACCAAAGAGTTCTCTGTCTCTTGGAGGCCTACAGAGGAAGGACCATGTGAGGCACAGTGAGAAGACAGCTGCATACAAGCCAGAAAGAGAGGCCTCTTCCTGAAACCAACCCTACTGGAGGCTTCATCTTGCACTTCAGCCTCCAAAACTATGAGAAAATAAGTTTTTCTTATTTAAGCCACGCAGTCTGTGCATTTTGTTTTATGACAGCCCAAGCAGACTAATATGGTATGTTGTTCCACTAAAAGAACCCCGCTTCCTGCCTGTTGGACATGGCTTTTTATTAATTTTTCCTGCTTTTTCCTTTGCCTAGAATGCTGTACCAATCAGTGTCCCCTCCTGTCCTGGAAAGGCAATTCCTTACATAAGCATATTTAGCTGGTGGACAGGGCTGGTGTTCAGATGTGCAATGGTTCTACTGCTCCTGTGTTTGTATCAAAGAGTAACCAGAGAAGCAAAAGCAGTAGGAAAAGAGTGTGTGTGTGTGTGTGTGTGTGTGTGTGTGTGTGTGTGTGGTGTGATTTATTACAAGGAACAGGCTTATGCAGTTGTAGGAGCTGGCTCCATAATCCTACAGTCCATAGGGCAGACAGGAAGGAAAGAGAGAGCCAGTGCAGCCCCAGCTGCTGCTTCATGCCAGTGAGGTGAGTCAGCAGATCTACAACAATGAGGTGAGTATACAGAGCTCATACGTAGAAATAGTTTACAGTTCACCTTCTCCTCTATTGCTTAGAATCTTTTATATTCCAGGAGGGCTTAGTCTCCCTTTAAAGAGTTTCTACCTGATTTAAGTCAGGCCCATCCAGAATAACCTCTTTTGATTAACTCAAAATCAACTGATTTGGAATTTTAATTGCATCAAAAATACTTCACTGTAGCATCTAGACTAATGTTTAATTAAAAAAACTGCAAGAATGTGTGTGTGTGTGTGTGTGTGTGTGTATTACAAAATGGCTCCCTTCTCACTTTGAAGCTCTAATTCTCCTGAAAGAACCACCTGGGTAGCCCCCATAATCAAAACATACTAGAAAGGGAGTTTGGAGGAACATAGGTTAGCTTAGCCAGGCTGACATCCCAGACTCATCACAGTGTTCAGGACTCATGCATGTGCTTCTGTGTCACTCTCATATTCTTATCCTATAACACATCCAAGGCTGGTCTATCAAAAGAATCTTCCCTGAATCCCATGGAAAAGACTACCAGGCTTTAGAAAGACACTCTCAGGCAGCCCAGGTGGCTCAACGGTTTAGCGCTGTCTTCAGCCCAGGGCGTGATCTTGGAGACCCAGTATCGAGTTCCACGTCGGGCTCCCTACATGGAGCCTGCTTCTCCCTCTGCCTCTCTCTGTCTCTGTGTCTCTCATGAATAAATAAATAAAATCTTAAAAAAAAAAAGAAAGAAAGAAACACTCTCCTCTTCTGTTCTTCCTTTGCTTGTCTTCTTTGGTTTTAAATCCTGTCCAGTCTCACCGCGGCAGTCTTTGGCTCTGTTTGCTGGAATGTCCTAGGAAGGAAGGATTTATACTCTCATCCTAGTGGTTTGCGTTTTTGTAGTCCTTCCAATTATAAACTGGGGTTGAATAATGTCTTTACTACTTACAAGCTGTGTGAAGTTGGGCCAATCCCTTACTTCTCCAGGGCTTAAAAAATTATCATCTCTTAGTAGGTAAGTTCTGTAACTTGACCAAATAAAAGTAAAACACTATATGTTGCCTACACATGGTAGAAGTTTGATAAATGATAACACATCATAAGCATTATCCTCTCAATATTATTTTTTATTTTCTCAAAATCTTTGAAGACAATCATAGAATAAGTTCTTTACCCAAACCCAGAGCTGAGAATTTATATCAGCTGGTTTGCTGTTCACACAGCAGCAAATAGGCATCTCAAGTTTCTAGTTACTTTAAGACATTTACTCACTGGGGCTTCTAATTGACATCAGCCCTTCATCATTTTCTCAGAAAAATTGCCAACAGCATTAGCAGCAGCAATGATAAATATAATAATGATAATTCCACAAAACCTCAATGTGTGCTGAAGGATCCAATGACAATCTGAACAGCAGGAGAGAAAGTTTCTTCCTTCCAATTAATGGGAAGCCAAGTCTAATTTGCCACCTGCACCACACTTTTGAACCTGTCAGGGAAAAAGGAAACCAGTGAACCTTCATCTTGTCACTAGTCTTCTTAGGGACTGCTCTCTAAAGCAAATGAAAATAGTATTCATTTGAGTAAAAAATAGAAAGTCTATGTCAGCCCCCTATGTTCTCTTCTTGGCTAGAAGTAAAGTCCATCACTGTCAGTGAGGAGGTGGCTCTGAAAAGCCCACTGGACTTATGTGCTCATCTGATGTTGGAGGATGAATATTCCCCTTAAATGCTTTAGAAAAGTTGAAAGTGTTAAGTCATTAGTTCTCCTGTGACTTATGAGTCAAGGGACATTAGAATCATAGAAAAAGAGTTTCACTGTTTCAGAGTCCTAAATCTGAGAAAATGTCCCAAAGGTCAAGATAAATTCTAGGTAAGGAAGATAGAACTTCTGAAATGGGTTTTCTTTGGCTCTCCTGAATCATCGAGAGTAACAATACAAACATTTATAAACTCTCTGGTTAGTGTATTCCCTATTAAAACAAACAAACAAACAAGCACAAAACAAACCCACAAACCCTTTCCCAGTAGTACTTACTAACACTTCAAAACTGTTAAATTTCTTTTCATTTGGCACTTGGCTTACAAATAGGGATGCAGCCTCTAGATGAAAATGTGTAATATAAGACCATGTGGTTAAAAATATGGATTATACCTTATTCATTCAGTATTTCATTAATTTGGCATATATATGTTTAGTAGACATACTATGTGCCAGGAACGTTGCAAGGCAAAACTATTTACATCCTGGCAATTTTTCCTTAGAAGAAAATAAACATATATTTATTGCAACTTTTATATGGAAACTTTATACCATCAACTTGTAATTTATTGATGATGCACCTAATCAGAAAGAACAAGCTCTTATAGAATATTTCTCACAAATTATGGTAATCTAATTCTCGTCTTATCCTCATACCTTGATTAAAATTACCTTCTTCCTTTGTTATGAACTCCAAATCCCCTCGTGGTACTGCTCTTCTAAAACTACCACATTACTCCGGATCCTTTTTGCTACACCAGCCCCTCTGAAGGGCTCTCCTCAGCTGCCAGAGACCCAGGAACTTTTTTTTTCCTTTGCCTGCATTATTATGGATCTATTCGCGCTGTTTGGGGTTTAGAGCTAGGTGCTAGGCTCAGGAGCAGTGTGGTGCTCTCTTTACTTCTTCTACCCTGACTCACTGCTGTCTCATAGTGAAGATGGGATGATATAAATGGACCACAGACAAAGAGATTAACTGAGGCAATATCAGAGACATTCCCTTAACTCTGGAGATGATATTTCTTCTGAGGTCCTCTTTTTCATAGCATGCACTTAGAATCTCGTGAGGCTCTGAGAAGGCCTAGAGCATGGGGTTATACCAGTTTCAGGTTAGACACTAGGGGTACTTAGAATCTCACTCTTTGGAAGTTTCACAGAGCAGAGTGGGTGAGAAAGGTCAGACCGCTGAGTCCTGGTTGCGTCTCTTGCTGTTTATTACCAGCTACACAATTTCTTTTGAATTAAAGGGACAGGTTTTACCTGTCCTTGGCTCTATTGTTTCTGATGCCCCTGTGTCTTCTCTCTTATAGGCTAGGCTGACACAGAACAAGTGAGAAAACCCATGTAACAGAGCCTTAGACTGCTTCCCCCACGATTACAATAATTCTCTCTCACACACGCACACATATTTTTTTTTTCTTGAGAAGTCCTTCAAGTTTCTGTCTTTCTGATCAATACTTTATTCACAATCAGGGACTTAGGTTGCCTCTAGCAACAGCTTTGGCTTAAGCATATCATCAGACATACTTTCTCCTTTCAAGATTTGTTTTCCATAAGCATGTATTTCTCACCACTGAACATTTTCTAACAGCATGTATTTCTCACCACTGAACATTTATAACCAGGAGACAATGAGTCCTAATAAATGGGAACAAAGCATTTTTTTTCAGGTCAAGCTGTCATGACAGGGATATTTTATTGGACCTAGGCAATTATTATATGAGTCTCTCTTTCTCTGTATCTACCTACATATGTGCACATACCACATACATATATATGTACATATTATATGAATATGTACACATATAACACATAAGACAATATAAATATTGCTTTTACCTGTCTATAATATTTGACATAATAAAAATATGCTCTGCTCATATGATATTAGGATGGAGAAATTAAAAAATTAAGGTTAAAAAGGGGGAAAAAGATCAATGAATGTATTTATCTTGCTACATATTTTTCCAAGTGTAGAGCATGAATGCAGCCAGAAATTCAGGACTTTCTTGTGCTATCTGGGCATCACTAGATGTACTATGTGGGCCCATTTGTATATTAAATAGAATACTCTTTCTATACAAGCACCTGTTTAAGCCTCTGTGTTTCCCAGGTCCAGGGAAGCCCAGGGTAAGAAGGATAAGAATTTCCTGAAATCTGGAAAAGTCTACTGTGAAAGCAGTCTGCCCCCAGACCACTTTTCTTAGGAAGGAAAGATCAAAGAAAACACCCAAATTAAGTATATTCTAATATGGAACATTGCTTGCAATTGGATATATAATTTTCTATTTTCAAAGACCATTTACAGCTCTGCCTTAAATAGGTTTCATATATATATTCATGAGTATATTCATGTATATGTATATATATATATAGCTCTGATTCATAGGCAGAAGGCTTTTAAGACAATGAGTCATAATGGGTAAAACCTTTATAAACCTTCTATCTCACACTAGGTCTGGAAAAGTCTAAGAATGACTTTGAACTACCTAAGGACCTTACAGGTCAATTATAGTTGGGCCAAACTCAAATCTCATGAGAACTAAACCTCCCATGATTTGCTGTGTCCCTTGTCCTTGTCCTGGCAAGACAATCTAAGACTGATGGTCACAGAGATTTCTGGCTCCAGAGGGAGCCCTTTGACCTTATTAGTACCTTCCAACTCCAGAGTTTCATTCAGTCCTTCAGGATATAACATAAAATGTTCCCAGAGCTATGGTTAAAAATTCCAGGGAAGCCATCTAGACTGTGGATGAAGACTATTTCTGTTAAAATAGAAGTGTAATATCTTCATGATTTTTTAAAATCTTTGAAGATATACAGATATTAATTTTTAAATGCAAGTGCTATGAATCCATGAAGGAGAAAGCCCAGGGGGGAGAGTATCCTCAGATTGAAGAAAGAGTTGAGAAACAGCAGTATTGATTCCCTTTGTCAAAGAGACAGAGTAGACACAAGAACAAAGGAGTGAAATGGGGAAAAATAAAAAGACATAGATTTGAATGGAATGGCATGCATGGCAAATAATAAATTGTGGCTGGATTGTGTAGAGGCAGAGTACAATCTCCATGAGGACTCATGTGGCAGGTAGCTAAGTCAGAGAATGTCCCTAGCAAGAACCAAGGACACATGCTAGGCTGGGAAGCCCCAGTGCTATCAACATATCATCGACCAGAGGCTGGCTGGTGTACTGATGAAACACAGGAAATGGGATCCCCAAAGGAGTATTACTTGTTGAACTATTTACCAATATTAGTGACAGAGCTATTCCATGGTTTAACACTTCAACATGTAGAAAACATGAACTTCTTTTGTAGAAACCACTAACTTCACTAATTGATCCAACAAATAGTTAAGGACTGGTTATATGCAAGCCATTATGGTGGGTACTAGAGACACAATTTAGAACAAAATAAAACTCTTGTCCCATCAAGGTTTTCATCAGATAGAGAAAATATAATACAATAAATCCATAAATATGTAAGAATATATGTTGTAATTAGTGCCATAAGTGCAAGAAGTAAGGAGCCATGACTGAGAGAAGCTAGCTGAGATAATTCCCACTGTAGTTAAAGGGATCTGGGAAGACCTCATTGAGAGAATTGAAAGGTAAGCAATCATTCAGGAAAAGAATTGTAAAAAGGGAGTTCCAGCCAGTAAAAGCAGAGGAGACAGCAGGCCCAGAGGCTGAAACAGTTTGGTATGTTCTAGGAACCAGCAGCGGACCGTCTGGTGGGAGATGGGCAATACTGCTGTGGTATGAGGAGGTAGTGGGCAGTCAGAGATCAAAATGGCAGCTTTATTGCTGAAAAGAGCTAGATCAGAGGGTGGGTCCTAGATCTATGGTTAGGGATCCCATGAATGCACCTCACAATTAAACCTCCCTGCCCAGGCCTAGCCAGAAGATACCAGCCTAGTTTGCCCCATGGAGAAACTGAGAATAGGAGTCTTCCCAGTGAGCAGGCTACCACCCTGGAAAGAGAGAAAGGAGGGACTCAATTCTTTCTCCCAAACCCATCAATAAGAAGCTGTTCATTTCCACAGGAAAGCACAGGCCAGGAGGCTTAATCAAATGACAGTCCCTCCTTTTGAAAGGTTGAAGCCAGAGAAAGAGGTTCCTCTGTAACAGCCATTTTAGGTTTGCACCTACCTGTGTGTTTCGACTGGGGAAGGCAGAAGGCAAGGAAGATGATATCCACAGTGGACTGGAAAGGACTGTGTCTTTTGATGGGAGAAATGCCCCCACATATATGTATACAATGGAATATCACTCAGCCATTAGAAACGACAAATACCCACCATTTGCTTTGATGTGGATGGAACTGGAGGGTATTATGCTGAGTGAAATAAATCAATCGGAGAAGGACAAACATTATATGGTCTCATTCATTTGGGGAATATAAAAAATAGTGAAAGGGAATAAAGGGGAAAGGAGAAAAAATGAGTGGGAAAAATCAGAAAGGGAGACAGAACATGAGAGACTCCTAACTCTGGGAAACGAACTAGGGGTGGTAGAAAGGGAGGTGGACGGGGGCGGGGGGGTGACTGGGTGATGGGCACTGAGGGGGGCACTTGATGGGATGAGCACTGGGTGTTATTCTATATGTTGTCAAATTGAACAACAATAAAAAATAAATATATATTTAAAAAATGCCCCCACAATCTTTACTATTTTTTTCCCTTGGATGGTGCCAACCAACAGCACCCACCAGAGACTGTGGCAGAGACAGGTAAAGGAGAATTCTGTTTTGGTTTTGATCACAGTTATGGCTAAGCCAGATCTAACAAGGAAATGCTTAAATCCCACAGGATTTAAGCTAAGTTCAGGTCTTAGCTGATCCTTGGTTCTTTTAACTCAGGCTCTCGTGGTCGTACGAATGCAGGTATGTGCCTGGACCATGTGCATCCCCCGTCCCTTCCATTAGTATGTATACGTCATTGGCTGCTTTCATATCTGTCCACAATGCCTGGCTGCCATTACAGAAGCTCAATTTTTGCTGTTTGACTTACTGATTAGTAAGGAACAGAGCTATTCAACGTTGCTTCAGGCCAATAAGGAAAGTTACCTCTTTCCTATTTCATCCAAAATCTCTATCTCCTTTCCCTAAACATCACTGTCGCTGGAAAACAACCTGCACAGAAGAGGAAAAATCCTAGTTAGAGTGAAAAGAGCCCTGCATCCTTTGGGAAAGCAGACTGGGCCCCGTCTGATTCACACACAGTGAAATCCTGCTTATCCCAGTGTTTCCTGTTGTGTCCCCTAGGATCCATTAGTTGTGGATTTCTTGGCATTTATGCCTGGTAGAAACGAGATCACCCAGGCCCGACCAGCTCCAGCTCAGGGAGCGTTGAATTTCAGCACTAGCAGGCTGAGTGCCCTTCTCAGTAACTGGTTAGGAACAGCTCTCACATGAAGGAGCTGTAGGAGTGCACGCAGAAATGACCCTCTGGTGTCCGCTGCATATTGCCTTCAGTAAGGCAGTTATATCTCTTTTTTAAATAATTATTTTTGACAAGATGTACATAGTTCAAAAAGCTCAAATGGTTCTAAGTAGTTTACAACAGAACCCTCTGTCCCCACCCCAGATGCTGACTCCAAAGAGGTGGGCACTTTCAATAATTTCATCCTTCTTCGGAAGTTACCTCAATAAGTTTAAATAACAAGCTTATACTGCTAGATTTTCAATTTTAGTCATAATCTATCGATTTCCCTACTATAAAAAATTAAAATTTGGCTCTCTGATGCATGCATATTCATGCACACATGTACACACACACACACACACACACACACACACACCTTCCCATTCCCTCCTTCTCCTGCTATAGTTATAGCATGATTTTTCACTGGATCAATATGCATTGTTTACATTTCTGTGAAGTTATCACTAAGATGTTTGCATTGCTGAGTCATATGGAGCATTGTGATTTTTTTTTATCTTGTACAATTTTGCCCCTGAAATGAATAACTTGCCTAAATTTTCTTTACACTCAGTTATACATACAACTATCTTTAATTTGTTCCCAAATCAGATCTCCTCTAAAGGGCTTCAGACACATGGAGTCAGACACCTAATCTATAGGTGTCACTCCTTTTCTTGGAAACACCCCTCCTGGAGCCTTCATCCCCTCCTGCCAATTGACAGTTGCTACTTGGGTCTACTTCCAGCTGCCCTCCTGTCTTCTTTAGCATCCAGGACACTCAAGGGTTATACCCTTCTATGTTGAGGCCCCTGATTCCCTAGATTCCATTCTGCCCTCTTTCTTGATTTACTCTCCACTCTACCAGTAGCTTTCCAAAAGGGTGCATACATTGGAGATATATTTTAGTTAACTTTTGTATCTTAAAAAAATCTTTATTCTCCCTAATAGATTGAGCATAGAAAGGCTTTCCCTCCAAACATTGAAGTTACCTACCCATTGTCTTCTCATTTTCCATATGACTATTGAAGAAGTCTGATTGTTTTTATCCCAACTTTTTAATGGTTTATCTATTTTTTTTCCTCTATGAAAACACTTAGGATTTTATAATTCTCCCAGCATCCTAAAATGTTGTAATGCTGTGCCTGTATATCCTTTTTCATTTTAGCAGGTGCTTTCATTCTAGAAACTTGAGGCTTTCAGTTTGGGGAAATTTTCTTGAATTACTTCTCTAGTCATTTCCTCCCCCTCACATTCTCTTTTCTTTTTCTCAATCTTTTATTAAATTACTTTATTTTATTATTATTATTTTTTTTGGTGGACCTGCTGGACCGATCCTACAGACTTTTGTGCAGGGAAGTATGGGGGATGGGGTTGTTTGTTTTACATATTCTTTCCTATTCTCTCTCTTTCTCTCTGTGTGTTTTGCTTTCTGGAAAATTTCCTCAACTTTATTTTTCAGTAGTGGACGTTTCATTTCTGCAATTGTAGTTTTAGTTCCAGGCAACCCAGAATGTTCCTTTTAGTGGCCTCTTGCTCAATTTAGTATAGCATAGCCTGCATGGCAGTTGAGCATATAAACAGAGGAGATGGATGGTGTACAGATTGCAACTCAGCAGTTCAACCAGCTTTGTGATGTTGGACCATAGACTTCAAACCTCTGCAGCTCAGTTTCCTCAACTGGAAACTGAGGATAATAACAACACAGGCTTCTTGTAGAGTTATTTTGTGAGGACTCAGTAAGTTACTAACAAAGCAATTGGAGCAGTGCTTAGCACATAGCAGGTCAACTCTTACTATTCTGTCTGTGATATGTTTTCTTATCTTTCTGAAGCTATTAGTTTCAGAGGGTTTTCTTGAAAATCTTTTTTTTTTTTTTTTTTTTTTTTTTTTTGCTTCCTGCTTTGTCTCTGCATTTTTTTTGTTTGCTTCTGTTTGCTTTGGTCTCTTTCTTTCAGGAGGCTTTCCTCAAACATTTCATGATATCTTAATACTGAGGAATTTAAATGCTAATTAGATACTCTGTGTGTTTGCATCTGGCTTATACACTGGTGGGCTTCACTGTAGGGAATCTGCTGGACATTTCATTGTACAGCCTCCAAGGAGTGTAGGTCTTGGACTGCTGTAGTCTTTTGCCTGGGGGTCTAAATCTGACAGCCTGAGTTCTTGGAACTGAGCCAGATAAGCGGTCCAGTCCTCCAGCACACTATGCCAACCTTCCCTTCAGCCCACTGCTTTCTGCACATGCAGCTGCCTCTACTGGGTCTCATGTCCCTGAGCCTGAAACCCTTCTTCAGAATCTCCACATCTGGCCTTCCACTGGGGTTAGGGCCAACAGCCGCCTAGTTTTGCAGAATAATACAGGGGATCTGGGAATCTATCTGCTTCTCACATAGACATTTAACAAATAATTTGTCAGCCATGCCTGCACTCCCACTTCCAGAGGTTATCATTGCTCACAATTCCTGGGCTTGGCTGGGTTTCCAGGATACAGACCTGCTTGCTTTTCTCAATGCAGGCCTTAGGGGCCACCTTCTCTAGCATGCTGAGTTTACTACCACTTGTTCAGCTCATCTCTAGCACTAAAATTTTGTGGCCATGTTCCCCATTGGCTTTTTTCTTAACCCCGATGACTATATGCAGTCTTAAAAATAGCTTTTCATTGTCCCAATTGTGGAATTTCAGGAGGATGCAGATTATATTTATCTGCCACTGTTTACAATTATACTTCTTAATGCATTTCTTGTGATTCTGGGTTATGCTCGATGAACCACAAATAATGAGGGCCACAATCCAGATAATTAATAAATAGCTTTTCTTAGTCTGTGAAGATGCTGCCATAAGTCACCAGTAAGGAATTTGAGCTTTGGATCTTGAGAGGGAGTTTCCCTGATTTGCCAACAGGCTCTCTTAGTGATCAACAAATCATATTGGTGGACCAGGCAGCAAGGCTCAGGTGAGCAGTGTGTTTTTCCCATGTCTACCATTCATCGGCCATACAACTTTGGCCAATTAAATCTCTGATTTCAGTCCCTTCCCTTGTGAAGAAAATGTATCTCTATTTCTAAGTTTTCTGTCAGGCTTAGATATTATACACTGAAAAGTTCTGTACAAATAATGAGAAACATTAAATTTTAGCTGCTCCCACTTCTCAGCTCCCAAACATTTCAGTCTGTGCCCATTTATTTTGCAGGATAAACTACCCTAGGGTTAAACTGATATTTTCTGAGTTTTCTCCCATTTTAGACTGAGTGACTTGTAGGCAGGTATATTGGCCATGATTTGCTCGGCTTGGTGCCATCAAGTCATAACACCAGGCATGGAACAAAATAGGTGTTCACTAAAATGGTGGCTGGATAAAGAGGAAGAAGAGCTATCTGGCACTGGAAATGAGCCCATGATCTTGACCTCTTTAGTTGTTACTTCTAACCAACTACATATACCATTAAGAAAACTTACTTCCATAATTGAGAAGACCCATTCTTCTTAGGCTCTGAGCAGCTATAGGCTGGTTGACACTACTGGCCTTTAATACCTGGGGGCAGACCTGAAAAAATGATACCCTTGCTATGCCTGACTCCATGTCCTATTATCCATCCCTTGAGCCATATGTTTAACAACTTATATTTAATAAATACAGCAGCAGAATCTGATTATAGTGAGCCCAGTGATAGTTAAACTCAATTGCCAGGGAAATAGAGTTAGAATCCTGAATTGTTTTATGTATTGCAATGGGCGATTGGAATGCCTGTTCCATATGGCGCTGACTCTGTCTGTAGATTGCACAGCCCATTCCCTGTCAGATGGTCCCATTTTGGGTCAGTGATGATGGCAGCGAACAATGTGTAGAGACAGGTGATCCCCAAGGGGGTCCATTAGATTTCAATTGTTTCCCGTTGATCGCTATCCCATGGCAGACCAATGGATTTTGGCACAGTTGGGCTTGCATCCTTACATTTTTAATGGGCACATTGGTATTTATGATGCTAGCTCTGTCCAGGGCTTCAGAAAGACAGAGACAATGGTGGGAAGAGAGCAAATGGCTCATATAAAGGTTAGCAGAGATTGTTTTCCTGCTTCCAGAGGTAGGGATGGGTTCTTTTATCTGTACCAATTCACCTGTTCCTAGCTGTCACAGTTCTGAGGAGTATGCACAAAGCTGCTGAGTGCTCAGCCAGAGAGGAGGGTGTTGCCTGCTGCTCAGCCTTCAGAATGACATTTCCCTTCTCTGACCACCCTGCCAACCCCCAGAATGCATTCTCCTTCCTTCTGGAGGCTGCCTGGGGAGGGTTTGCTATTCTTTCCCCTGACAGGAAGAAGTGGCCCCCTCTTCCACCTATGAAGGGGAATTATACATACCTCCGTAAAGATGTTCCCCTCTGGCTCACCTGTTTAGCTTATTAATAAAGCAATTCTGCAGCTTCCAGAACAGCAGGGGTTGGGGAGCAGGGGGGGTAACCTGGTATGAACCTGGGGTCACTTTTTGAAACAAGAATTCCATTCAGATCCCAAGAAGAGACACCCACACCTCTTTCTACACCTCTCGATAGGGCTTTTGTGAACGCTTTTAGTCTATTACAGAAGGCTGGCTTTGGCACATTATGAATATCAATAGAGTTCCCATCACCATTCTCCCTACATAAAGGAGCGTTCATATAGTATTCACCGGCATGGTAGAGACAATAAGTCTGCTTCCCTCCTCAGCGCCTTCCTTTCCTTGTCAAGAGGAAATCAGCTCAGTGAGAAGCATGCAGCCTAGCTTTAAGTAATTGCTCTGAAGCCTGGTCTCTTGAGCCAGCAGCCACTTTTTTTCTGTCACATGTCCTTTGTGGGTTCTGTCTTCTCTAAACATTCTTTCCATCTTGCAGCTATCTTTCTTGCTTATTCTCTGTGGTTTTTTTTCCTATGAATTTATAGCAAAGCTAACTCATACAGGGGTTCTTGAAATGTCATGGTGACCCCCTTGCTCAGATACCAGGACACCAAGTCTTTTGCCTTCTACAGAAAGGTTGAATACCTTCCAGCTGGAGTTTATAAATGTCTTGAAGTCATAGAACCTTCTTATTTAAAAATAAAATTAAGCCTCCTTGCTTGAGCGGTAAAGTCTTAATGGCCTACATAAGGCAAATGGCAATAAAGCAAAACAAGTGCTGCTTTATAGCCAACCATTCATGTGAAAGAGGTGTGTAAAATAATGATAATAGTCATAACAACAAGTAGATATTAGGGAAGGAAGGCTGGAAATGGGGGCTGTAATAAAATTTATCTTCCCCATTATTGTGATTCTTTATGTCACTTCTACAAAACAAGAGTCTCAGGCATTTCCTTCCTGGGTCGAGGATACCTGCACTGACCTTGTGCCTCCTTTTCTGACTTGGTCCTTGAATATACAGAGCCACATGGTGAGGATGAGACTCTCATCAGAAGAAGTGAGAGGAAGAATTGAGTCTCCTTGCCCTCTCTAGTGTGTATGCAATGCCACTGTAGTCAGATGCCATAACTCTGCTGAGGCCTGTAGGCCTTGTCCAAGTCTTTGTAGAAAGGCCATCTCAGACAGAAACCTTGTTCAGAGGAGCCTTGCTCTCTAGAGAAAAGTCTAGAGGCATTTCAGTATGCTTTAGTGTGTTGGGGTTTATAGATGGTTTTGGCCATATGGCAGTGGTTAGGAAGTAGGCAAGACCATATCCCTGAAATGGACCCCAATGGACCCACCCCCAAAGTCCTTTGGCAGCAAGATCATCCAGTTTTACATTCACATCCCATTGGCTTTCCTCTTTTGTTATCCCTAGCCTTTAGGAAAGTCTTATTTAAGTATTCCCCTGGTCTTAGCTATACTACAGAGTTGGCAGGACAGGATCCTGGCTCATCTTCGGCCAGAACATTAACTAGGAGCAGCTCTGTCCCCAGATGAGCAGTGGTAGCCCTAGTAATTAACAAAAGATTTCCCTCAGGCAGCATTTTCCAAAGTGGGTTGCATCTAATATGAGTTCTGTTTGGATATTAATAAAACTTATGGGCAAAAAGATGCCATGGTCAACCAAGTTTGGGGAATGTTGGGTTAAACATCTTAAAGGAGTTGATTCTTAGCAAAACTCCTCAAGGCCTTCTTACTGATTTCCTGTGGCTGCTATTACTGTAGCAAATTACTGTAAACTCGGTGGCTTGCCTCCTCGCACAGTTTGGGAGCCCAGAATCTAAGTCAGTATCACTGGGATGAACAAGCTCTAGGAGAGAACCGGTTCCTTGCCTCTTTCAGCTTCTGGTGGCTGTCCACATTTCTTTACTTGTGTCCATCACTCCAAACCTCAAAGACAGCATCTTCAAATCTCTCCCTGCTCCAACTTCATATCATCTCCTCCTGTGTGCGTGTGTGTGTGTGTGTGTGTGTGTATGAAACCTCCCCCTGCTTCCCTCTTATAAGGACACATGTGATTGCATTTAGAGGCCACCTAGTTAATCCAGGATAAACTCCTCTTGAGATCTTCAAGTTAATCACATCTTTTGCCATAATAGGTAATATTCACAGGCTGCAAGGATAAGAGAGTGAATATATAAAAAAAAAGAGAGAGAGTGAATATATCTTTTTGTGGGGTCACCATTTAACCCACTGTAGCCTTTAATACATTATGATCATTGTGCCTCCCTAGGATAAGTAAGAGTTGTGGAGTGTTTCTCAAACCTCAGTGACAAAGCGACCCTAATTTCAGGAAACTTTTGTAGGATTAGTGTTCTGAGGAACATACTTTGGGAGATTTCATCAAGGGAAAATGAATCGTAGGAGAAAAAAACAAAGTCAAACAGTGCAGCTGCCCTTCTCCCTGTAGTTTTGGGTTTTATTTTACTAAGGAAGATGGCACTTTCCTCGCCTCAGGAGATAATATTATTACACAGATAAAGAATGAAAAAATATCAGCAATTTCATGGGGACATTTAAGCCACACTCCACAGATGATGTATCTCAAGGGAATAGTTAAAATAGAATGGTATTCAGAATTTCAAAACCTAGTTGTATTCCTGGCTCTCTTACATACAAGCTAAACGATGCTGAGGAAGTAATTAAACTTTCCTAAGCCTTCATTTTCTCATTTATAAAATAAGGATAATAACCACACTTACGTTGTTGTATCATGTGAATGCCATGTGTAAAAGCACTTTAGTAGATAAAAAAAAAACTTAACACAATCTAAGGAATTACTTTTATTCTGTGAAAGTCAAATTTAGAAAAAAGAGAAAATGGTGGGAGTAGATTTCTACTGGTCTTCTCCAGAGCTCAAGTTGTTTTTGCTCAGTGAGAGAGCATAGCCACAGGACTGTTCTGTTCACTGTTCTATTTCCAATAGTTGGCATTCAGTTCATACTCAGTAAATGTGTGATGAATGAATTCTCCTTGTCTAGATCACCTCTCCCTCGTGTCTGTTCCCCAGAATCATGAGATTCCAGGGCTGGAAGGGCCCTTAAGATATCGTCTACAATAGTAGTTCTCAAATGCGGATCTAAGGACTAGCAAAGGCTGGCTACATGAGAATCAGATAGGAGCTCATTAAATGCAGTTGCCACACACCACCATGGAGACTGATTCAGTAGATCTGAAGTGGCACCTGGGAATCTGTATTTTTAGCAAGTTCCAAGGATATGTGATGCAGCTGATATAATTGGGGTACATTGATCTAGCCTTTCCCACTGTCTTTGTACAAAACCACCCCTAAAGCATTACATGAAATGAACTATTTCTTTTTAAAGACTTCCATGGAAGTTTTTCAACTTCCTTCGCTAGAGATGCTCTTTGTACTAAGTAGTCATGTGACACAACTCAGTACATCTTGGTACATTAATTCTCTCATTCATTCATCGATCTATTCAAACAAATATTTATTGTGCCCCTACTATGTGCTGTGCTAATTCATAATTTATTCCACTGCACTGCACTTCTTCTCAAGAAATCCCTTGTCACTGCAAATCCCATGATGTAAAGCCTCTCATTTCACCTTTTTGGCCTTGAATAAGTAGAGATATAGAAAGATTCACCTTTCTGCTTTACTATTTGCTTTTCTCTTTTCCAGGGATTATCTCTATAGTATGAAGGAAGCTTTTCTGCCCTTAACTGATGAGTCCTTGGATGCCCCAGAATCATGGATCATATAGTTGGGAGGAGCCTTAAGAGACCTAACTAGTCCTCAGAAATGTAAGTTGCATTATCCTTATTTCCCCATTTACAAATAAACTACATAAAAAGCAGGAACATTAAGTGTCTTACCCAGCATCAGAATCAGGAAATGTAGGGCTTAGATCTACTATCTCTCCCCTTTTATTTCTTAAAATAATGTTTATTCAGACTCTTTTATTCTAAAATAATGTATGTGAGAGCAATAGTCTCCCATTTAAAAAATACTACCTTTCAAATATTCATCTGGCTGGTTTGAGAAATGGGCCTTTTCTTCTTCTGCCGGGCTCATAATTACTTATTGACATCTTCTGATATTCACTAGTGTACGCTTATAAATAAATATCACATGCCCCCAAACTGAGCCAGCCAACATCTATTAAATGGCGAATGAGTGAAATGTTGTTAGCTGCACTTTATTTTCCTAGGCTGCAGTGGGGCCTTGAGGTTTCTTTCCCAGTTTCTCTAGCCCTGGAGAGCAAAAGTGTCCCACCCCATCAAGCCCTGCTTCTCCTGTCTCTACTGTGTCTCTGTTCCAGGGATGCTCTATTCATTCGTCACCAGCAGTCTCTAATGTTCATATGGGGCAGGTCTCCAGGCAGTCCCCAAAGCTGTCCTAAGATCTACTGGAGTAAGAGTGCAACAGCTGGGGGACCCTCAATCCCCTTTCTTCCTATACTTGCCTCAAACTTCACAGGGTCCAGGATGCTGCTGCCCTCCTGTGGCAAGTCACATCCTGTGGGGGGTGGGGAAGATATAAGGCCAGGGGGACCCATTTTTCTGACCTGTGTGGCAAAGGATCAGGCTAATCACAGAATTTATATTTCTCATCTTAAAGTCCTACCACATCTTATTGAGTTCTTCTTTTTAAGGTTTTGAGGTAGAGGAGCTGCCTTCCTTTGTTCACATCTATCCAGAAGTCAATGGAAGGGTTGTGGAGGCACCAGAGAAGACCTTAGGGACAACAGCTGGGCACTGAAGTCCTGGGGTGGATCATGGAAAGAGAATTGTGATGGTCTTCATAGGGTTATGGGAAGCCTGAGATTAGCTGGATTTTCTGAGCCAAACAAAATTAGATGCTTGGTGATCTCAAGAAAAGAGCAAGATGCTCCATCTTTTTTGTTTGTTGGTTTGTCTATGTGCCTAGCATGCAGAGGAGACTCTTGATTTGCTGAAGCTGGTGGTCTCTTTTTTCCCTTTTCCTTTCTTTCTTTTAAATACTTTTATATACAATTAAGATGATAAATTTTCACCCCATTTACGGGGAATATGATCATTTGGAATAGCCCCTTATGCTGTTAGCAGTGAAATATAAAGTTCAGAGGATCTAAATAAATTAACTGTTTGAAAGTCAACAGTACTAATTCTGAAATTTATGAAATTCCTGCCTTTTTCTCTCCTTCCACTCTCTCACTTTATGTAGTTGGTCCAGATCACTTGAAAAGTAATAAAATTCTTTTGTGTACAATTATGCAATGTCTTCCTTTTCTCCCTCACCCCAACCTACTGCCATGCCCTACCACCTCCTTTATCCCAGGAGAGCCTCAATTGGCTCTATTTGCAGAACTGTGAATTTGGGAACAGCCTGGTAGCAGACCTGACTGTTGGCACTTGTCCCCCGAGTGTTCAAAGGGATATTTGCATGTTTCCTGAGGAGGTGAGTAGGAAGCCCCAGTGTCAGCTGCCATGGCCACCCTTCTGGAATAACTGGAGTGGAAGGACATGCCTCATTGTGTCTCAGCTTCGGATTTATTTTGATGCTGGGAAATGGGGGGAGGGGGAGTGGAAGGCAAAGTGTAGGGCAAAAGGAAGACAGATGAATGGTTAATGGAGGCTGAAATGGCAGATTGAGAGAGAACACAAACACAATGGGCAGACCGATGGATTGATAGATTGGACCCAGAGATGTAAATAGGATAGTTTATCTAAGCTGCTTAGAGTCTCTCCTTCCTATCTATCCATCTATTTATCTATCTGCCATAAGCAGGAACTGATAAGGAGACAGACAGATTCCTGAGTAGGATGGATTAGCAGCAGGCACAGAAGCCTCCTGGCATTCCAGACTTCAGAAAGAAGGGCTTTGGGACCTGGGGACAGATTACAGGTGCTTCCCTGGAGGGCTTCCTGCCCCTTCTATGCCCTGGATGAAAACATGATCAGCACCAAGGCAGAGAAGGTTGCTCAGGCCTCAGAGTAGCCACTCACCTGCCTTCCTGTTTCAGACCCCTCCTCTGACAATTTGCAGGTGTTTTGTTCTCAGACCCCAGAAAGTGGACAGCTGCCAATCGGAGAAGGAAGCTGAGGGAGCAGGGCTTGGTACTAGCATACATTTTTATCCCAAAGCCTTGCTTTAAATTCCAGTCAGGCTTCCAGTCTTGCAACAACAGGGGAAAGGAAGAGGAGAAAAAAATGTGAAGGAAAGCTAACCGTGCTCCTGCTGTTCTGGAAAGCTGTCAGCTGTCAGGTCTGTTTAACTGACAGTCTGGTCTCCAGAGTTCTGGGAGCCCAGCCCCAGGAGAGGTGAGGGCTGGCCTGGGGTGGGGTGGTGGGGTTGTTGCAGGCTGCCACACTACCTAACCCCAGCCTGCCTAGGCCTGGCAGGGGCGCAGCCCTGGGCTAATCAGCAAGCCTGGGGGAGGGGCACAGGGAGTGAGAATATCATGTTCTCTGTTTTACCAACCTTCCTGGGGAAGAAGGGGGATGGGATAAAAGGGCAGCTGTGTTGTAGAGAAGTCAGGCTATCTCAGGACCCCTGATAAGCGAGATTCCTTGGGGCCTGGGGTGGGGGCCAAGGTGGGGAAATTTAAGAGAATTCCAGAACTCACTTCAGGCCCACTGGTACAGGGGAAGCTACCTTTGCCCCTGTCAGATAGGGATGGAGTAGCAGCTGAGGACTAGCTGGCTCTTCCCTCTTCTCTACATGAGCTGGCTTCCAGGGCCCTCTTCCTTTTTCCTCCTTCCTTTCTTTCTGCTGAGCCTATATCCCTAGGTATGAAATTCCTGTGAATCTCAAGATCACCCTTGCAGGGCAAACTCTTGTGCAAGTCAAAAGGGATTGCTGGGCTCCATTCTAATCCCCACTACTTACTCTGCAAACAATGATTCCTATCCCCACTACCTACCTAGCTACATGACCTTGATTCCACTCCCTACTGCTTTCTCACTGTGACCTTGACCCTAGTTTCCACTCCCTACTTAGATGTGATTTGGAGCAAATAAGCCTTATCTCTAAAAAGGAGATCATCTTTAATCCACTGATCAAACAAAAAATGTGCATATGGAGACATTTCATAAACTATAGGAATCTTTCTATAAGACATTATTCTTTCCTTATTTATCTTTGTTTCCTTGACAGGCCCTAAAACAAAGACTTACAGAGAGTAGGCACTCAATAATAGTCAAACGAAGACTAAACAAATGGGTGAAGGGATGGAGTAGAGGACTGTTTGTCTAAATTTGATCACAGAACATCTGGGCCCCATTGCAAATCTACAGAATCAGAAACTCTGGGATGGGCCTCAGGAATCTTTGACTTCCACTGGCTGGCAGGTAGTCAGCATTTCAAAACTGGGATGTTTCTGTTTGAAGTAGGGAAGCAGAGGGCATAAAACAAGTTTTTGCGATGATTTTTTTTATTTATTTATGATAGTCACACAGAGAGAGAGAGAGAGGCAGAGACACAGGCAGAGGGAGAAGCAGGCTCCATGCACTGGGAGCCCGATGTGGGATTCGATCCCGGGTCTCCAGGACTCCCCAGGTCTCCCCTGTGCCAAAGGCAGGCGCCAAACCGCTGCGCCACCCAGGGATCCCCTTTTGTGATGATTTTTAAGGCCATAGACTATGTTGTTGAATTACCCAACACATAGCACAGTGCCTGATAAACAGCAATACTTCAGGACAAAGTTTTATTTCTTGAGTGTCACAAACAACATTTTAGTAGAAAACAGGCTGCTGGAGTTTCGCCAATGAATAAAGCATAATCCTTATCCTCAAAAAAAATCACATGCAAGATAATTTTAAGACATTGCTGAAGTGCAGCCACAGACTATCACAGGGACATGAGATGAAGAGGCACCTGGGACACCAAATTTAAGGAGGTGCTACTCTCAGGTTTGTCGAAGCATCTGCTTAAATTTTGTGTTATAGGGACTCTGCTTATCTTATCCTAGTCCTGGCTTTTGGGTGAGGGGCATGGGTAGAGAAGGTTTCTGGAAGTAGTTAACAAATCTGAAAAGATCAACAGGAAGGAACTTTCCAGGAGACTCTTAGGGAGAAAGGCATTCCAGGTAGAGGGAAGAGCAAAAGCAGAAATGAGCAAAGCAGAGGTCCTAGAAACATTGTGGTATAAGTGAAGAAATTAAATGTGGAGACTCAGGAGACCTGGGCAGATGAGGGACATAAGATAGAAGAACTTGCCAGCCGTATTAAGGACCTTGAGATTTGTCCTATTGGCTATGGGAAGCAGGAGGTGTCATGGTCAGTTTGTGCTTCTAACAGAACATTCTGGTCAGTCTCTAGACACTGCGCGGAGTCATAGATATTGTAAGCTACAAAGGCAAGCCACATGTGTAGCTTTAAATTTCCTAGTAGCCACATTAAGAAAAGAAAAGGAAAAGAAAAACTTATTTGGATAATATGTTTTATTTGACTTATAGCCAAATATAAGCATTATGATCATTTCAACATGTAATCAATATTAAACAATATTAATAAGATATTTTATATTCTTTATTATTGTACTAAGTCTTCAAAATCTGGTGTATAATTTGCACTTCTAGAACACCCCGATTTGCTCTGGCCACATTTTAAGTGCTCAGTAGCCACGTGTGGCTGATGGCTATAATATTGAACAACACATGTCTAGAGAAAGGAATCTAGATGCTAAAAACAGAGGCTGGTTTTTACAAGGTCAGGGGAAGATGACACATTTCTTTTCTTTTTTTAAGATGATACATTTCTAATGCAGGGTGTTGGCAATTAGAACAGAGAAAAAGAAGGTAATAGACTGTCAGGTGACTGAGCTCCTCCTAACATCTTTGTTTGTGAAATGGAGATACAGTATTTACCTTCCTAGATGATGTAAAGATTCTCTGAGATCACGTATGTAAAGCACCAGTTCAGGCTAAGCAGAGAATGTATGTTCAGCAGGCATCCTCCCCACTACCCAAGCTGTCCACCATCTCCAGGAACAAGAATTGACATCCCACTTGCATAAGGTGGTATTCAAAGCCCTGGAATGGTATAGTACCAGGTATACACTGCAGACACCAAAAGAAATCACTGCTCAATCTCCCCAGTGCACCTTCCCAGGTGTCTCTCCATCCCCCAACTGAAGGGAAATTAGTAGCTGACTGTCACAGAAAGGCTGGAAGAAAGGGTATAGTAAAGCCAGTCCAGGAGAGGCAAAAAAAGCAGAATTGCTGACATTCTGGGCAGCAGCCACTCTGACTATCAGCAGCCAGCAGTTGGCAGCAGCTCCAGATGATTGAGAACTGAACAGCTTAATTGGAGGAGTGCGAACATTGTGGAGTGCCAGGCTGGCATAGTTAAGTGCAAAAATGTTTCCCCAGAGCCCACATTTCTTGCCTTAGGTTGATGTGCCCATGCTGTCTTGGGGAATGCCCATAGCCAAACCCCTGTGCACAGATCAACAGCTTCTTCCTTAGAAGAAAAAGAAAATTCATTTCTGAATAGATGCAGGATACAGCCCTCTAGACAGAGTAGCTCATGCTGTGGAGAGAAGCTGGGGATAAGGTAGAGAAAAGATAGGTCATTCTCTACCTAATGAGAACTCCATGCAGAGTGTCCAAAGAGTAACAGATGCCACATAGCTTAGCTGCAATAAGACCCTTCTGATCATAGGGAATTTCTGACTCGTATTTCCACCAAGGTGACATTCAAATATTTATTTATTTTCAAAATGATTGTTTTGGTTAGCTGAAGTCACTGGGTGGGTGCTGAGAATCTAAAAACAACAACAACAACAACAACAACAAAACAAGCAATTAGTGCCTGGAGCTGATGAAAAGCACAACTCAGGTTCCCTTGGGTTCTCTCTGACTCACATGAATTTGCTATCCCTGTATTAGAGTAAGCAACTACTGTAACAAACAACCCCCAAATTCCACTGGAATAACAACAAGTGGTTATTTGTGTAACAGTCTGATTTGGAGGAACAGCTCCCCTGGACAGCTTTCTTCCAAGCAGACATCCAAAGACCCTCATACTTTACACGTTAAGCCTCCAATCTTCACTCCTCAAAGCCTCCCCTGTCCTCTCACAGGAGAGGAAAGAAGGAGGAGAATTGCATGTGGGAGCATCCATAGGTCAGGTCTGGGCGAGGGTACATGATCTCTGTCTACTTCTTCTGTCCAGAGATCAGTCACATGGCTGCACTTAACTTCAAGAGGCCAGCAAATACAGATTATGGGTCAAGGAGAAACAGGGAAAAGGCTTGTTGAACATCTAGTCAGTCCCTGCCACAATCTCTCTCTCTCTCTCTCTCAACTAAGATAGACTGGGGCTCTGACTTGACCCTGGAGGCTTGGGAGTCAGGAAACTGCAGGCAAGGGGCAACATTAATTAGAGGGTGATGCCCTGGAGTTTCAAGGTGATTATTAATCAGGACAACAGGACAATGTCATGGTCAAGAAGTTATAATGCCAAACTAAATTTTTCTCTCTTGTATTCCAAACTTATTTTGTCAGTTTGCAAACCAAAGGAAGGAAAGATTCTGCAGCCAGAATACCAATAGACCAGAGGGCTAGGCGAGGCTGCCCATTGCTAAATGGCACCAGGTTATCATCCATGGCCCCCCACTTGCCAGCCAAACTTAGTGGATCATGTGCCAAGGTACTGTAGTGTAGAGTGTTTTCTTTTTGCTTTAAAAAGCAACTCTGAATCCAGAATAAGCAACATTGTCTGCAAAGGTGTGGAAATTCCAGTCTGGTAAGACACTGTGAAAGACAGGCAGTGGTCCTAGAGGGTGATAATAGAGATGGTTATTGTGAAGGATGTTGTGGTTTGCAACAGCATCCCCTCTTTGGGACTGATACACAAATGCTCTGGCTTCTTGGAATATCTACTGCTGACTGCTCACAGTTCACAATGGCGCCTGTCAGTAGGAACAGCTGTGCCCAAGGTTAGGCCTTCCCCTTTGCACAACACCCAGGTAGCCCATGAGCAGTGACCACCTGCTTGGAGATTTAAAAGCCTAACCCTCTTGCGTCAATCTGGGACAACTCTGTGAAGGTCTGTTCAGGCTCCAGAACTCCCCATAGAATTTGCTTAGCTCTCAGTTACAATCTCATTACAAGTCAGCTTCTCCTTCTGCCCAAATTTGCCTTCTTCACTGCCTTACAAATGCCAACCTCAAGAACTATCTCCAGTAAACTTTCTGCATGCTGATTCTCACCTACAGTTAGTTAATACAAAAAGGGTTTTAGGAAGCTGACTTTCAAAATGAGGCTTTGGGGATCCCTGGGTGGCGCAGCGGTTTGGCGCCTGCCTTTGGCTCAGGGCGCGATCCTGGAGACCCAGGATCGAATCCCATATCGGGCTCCCGGTGCATGGAGCCTGCTTCTCCCTCTGCCTGTGTCTCTGTCTCTCTCTCTCTCTGTGTGTGTGAATATCATAAATAAATAAATAAATTTAAAAAACAAAAAACAAAAAAAAAAAACAAACAAAATGAGGCTTTGGAGAAAGGTCAGTCATTGGCTCTCTGGAAGTGCAGACCTTAACACTGGTCATAGGTGGAATAGAAATAGCCCCTGAGATATTGTATCAGTGCAGTTGTTGAAAGCAGGGAAACTTTCATGCAACTGTTAAAACTTTCATCAGCAGTAGACTGATATGGGATATCTATAAGAAGGGATACATGGCCTAGTGCAGTGTTTCTTATGATTGAGAGGGATAAGGGAGATGATAATTATAAGGACCACAGAATTGGGTGACTGTTGCTGAGCACCATTGATTTTTGAAAGATAAATAATGACAGGCTCAGATGATTAATCACCATTTCAATGCAAAATATTAAAGCTAGAGGGCCTTTCTAGCGGCACTTGGGAAATCCTAATCTCCTGCAGCCAGAGTACCAGGAGAATAAAAAACAAGGCTCAGGACTTAAACATTAAAGTAGTAGAGCTTCAGATAAGATTGAATTCTCAGACTCAGTTAGTCTCTTATAACAAGTTCAGGTCCCTAATGGGGAAGGCATAGGGTGCTGAGACTTGGGATAGGGCAATTGAAGTAGATGCGGCTAAATACCTTGACCTGCTGGGCCCTCAGAAGTCCCTTTCGCCCCTCTGCCTTGTTAGATCATCACCCTCCCCTTCCTTGAAGATGATGCAGAGAGCTCAAATAAAGAATTCACTTTACCAAACAATGCTTGCCTGCTTCGGATTTATCCCCTACCTCTGCCCCAGGTAAGCAATCCAGTAAGGAAGATCAAATTCCAGTACAACCAGACTAGAGATGCACTGAACCTTTTATGGAAGGAGAGAGAGTATACACCAAAGTTTCTGCAAGGCATGGCTAACATATCTCTGTAGTAGCTGGTAGCATATGCATGAGGCTGAATCCTGGAGGACTTGATCAAGAGGAGCAGAACATAAGATTGGATAATCAAGAGTTTATCAATATGGGAATAGTCTCCTTTTTATACGATTTAGTGCCTTTGCAAGGGTCCTGGAAATAATTGTTCCTAGAAGGGCTGTTAGGATCCGGAAAATGCAAAGGCCCACACTATGTGAAGTAGAAATGCAAGAACTGCCATTGGTGGATGGTGAAGTAAGAGATAAAACAGCTCAAAGAAGTGGGCACACTAGAGAACGTATACAATATCAGCCCAGAATCCCACCAGTATGTATATGTTTCATGGGAAGACCTAAAGGACATGCCAAGTGTCACACTAATAAGGAATACCTGGTGAACATGGGATCAGCCCGGTGATGCTATTCTCTATAGGCTAACCAAGGCTGACGATAGGACAGGCTAATACAGAACTGGGTTTTCTAATAGCCTTATTAGATCCTCAAACAATAAAGGTCCAGGTGGTGGCACTCAACCCTCAGAAAACAGGGTAATTGCAATTATTGTAATGAAGCAAGTTGGCCATAGGTATCACAGTATGTGGCAAAATTCAAGTGGTATTTGGATTTGACTAGAGGGAGAATACAACCTTCAAAGAACTATGGCAATATTAATAGAACTTGTTTCCAGAGGCATGTTAGATGAGCAAAGGGGATATTTCTTAGTTTACACAGGCAAAAGGTATCAAGGATGGATGATAAGAAGCCTGAGGGAATCCTCTCAAATTAAAATTCATGTTACCTTGCTAAGTTTCCAAACTTGAGTCAGTCCTTAGACCCAGAACACTGGGAGCAGAAAGAGATGCCGGATTCCTATGAAAAAAATCCTGCAACTCCATAGCAATTGTATTCAGTTGAAAATTTTCTAGTCCTTTTCCCAATGAACTATAGCCATTCACTCAAGTGACAGTCCATTTTGGAAAAGGGAATACCCAAACTCTTCATTGATTGTTGGACACGGAGTCAGAATTGACATTGATATCTGACGTGTGTCTCAATATGCTATAGTAATCCTCCTCTTTAGAGAGCACGACAGTTTCGGAGAGAAGTAATCCTCCTCTTAAAGTTGAATCTTGAAGATCAGTTTGGGCGAGTATTGCCAGTGGGGCAGTATCAAGTTTGGCAGAAACCCTTAGAGTTGGTATTGGTTCCTTAACCTGTACAGTAGGAAATTTAGTAGGGAAAGCCAAATGAAAACCTCTGCAACAATGGCTCCACCCCAAGCCAAAATAGCAAATAACAAGATAACATTGCAACTTGGTAAGAATAGTAGACATTAGTGTTGCATTCAAAAATATAATGAATACAAAGTGATGGTCTATAACAAATCCCCATTTAATTCTCCAGCATAGTCCCTATAAAAATGGAATGAATCATGACTGATTGATTCACAACTATAAATTTAATCAAACAGTGTCCCCAGTTGTAGCTGCAGCGCCAGATGTGATTTTACTAAGGTAGATGAATATAGCCTCCAACAGATATTAAATGGTCACTGATCTAGTGAGCGCATTCTTTCCATCGCTATAAGAAAAGAGGATCCAAAACAGTTCATATTCATGTGAGATGGACAAGAGTATATAATTATGGTCTTTTCTTAGGTTTGCTAATGATTTGGCCCTTTGTCATAATATGGCTAGAAAGGAGATGGAGTGTCTGACATCCCACAGAACATCATATTGGTCCCTTATATTGACAAGGCCATCCTAATTAGACCAGATAAATAAGTGGTGGCTAGTATGTTGGAAGCCTTGGCAAAATACATGTGTTTCAAAGGATGGATATTAAAGCTTCAGGACCCTCACACATTAGTGAACTTTTTAGGGATCTCAAGTTCTAGAGAATGCTGGAATATCCCTTCCAAATAAAACAACAAAGAATTGTATTTTACACCTCCTACTACTAAGAAAGTAGCATAAATTTTAATAGCCTCTTTAAGTTCCAGAGGCAGCATGTTCTGTACCTGGGAATACTGCTCCCACCCATTTGCTGGGTGACATTAAAAGCTATGAACTTTGAGTAATATCCAGAGCAGGAAAAGAGCTCAGCAGAGGGACCAGGTTAGGTTGTGAGAAAGTGGTCTGACACTTGAGCCATATGACCCAGGAGACCTTGTGGTACTAGAGGCATCTATGATGAGAGAAAATAGTGTGCAGAGTTAATGGAAAGTCTCAATAGACGAATCACAGTGTAGACTTCTAGGGTTCTAGAGAAAGTCCCTGCCATCTAAAACAGAGGACAATAACCATAAAAAAAATGAAATTACCTATGTGCTACTTGCCCCTGGTAAATACAGAGCTTCTGACCATAAGATAAAAGGGACCTCTCCACCATGAACTGGTTAAGTCATAGCTCACAAGTCACAAGGTGGGGCCAGTTCTGTGGCAATGCATTCTTAGGTGGATATGGCACATCCAAGGTTGGGAAGAAGAGCTGGAGAGCATAAGTAAGCTAATTAAGCAGGTACCCCATGCTATCAATCAGTTTACACTAGGGTATCTCCCATAGCTCACAACAAAAGGAAGGGCCTTTATGATGAGATAGCAGAGAAGCAGAAAGCCAAAGCTTTATTTATAGGTAGCTGTGGTGCAAAGTGATGAAGGGAAATCCTCCCAGCAGAGTTTTGATGTTAAGTGCAATTAGTCATCAAATTTGTGGAGAGGGAGAACTGACCTGAGGTAAAAATATAGATGAAGTTGGGTAATGGTGAATGACACGGTTGGTTGGTTGGCTGGTCAGTTATTTGGTTGGTCAAGGGCCTAAAAGAAGAAATATTAGAAGATCAGAGATGAGTAGGTCTGTGAAAAAGGCAAGTGGGTGGATCCATGGAAGTAGACAGGAAGCATGAAGGTTTTTGAACTACATGTTAATAACCAGCAGAGAACATCTACCATAAGAGAGGGACTAAACAACTAGACAGAATGACTTGATCACCTGCTAAAAACCAATCTCTGTCATTGGCAATCCTAGTGATGGCACAATGGATGCATGGCCTAAGGAGCTACGGGTGTGAGTATGGAGGCTGCTCATGGTTGCCATCCATTAAAGCTGATTCAATTACTGCTACTGTTGAATGGAGGCAGTTAAGAACTTTGGGAATGGGCTAAGAACTTTGAACAAACACCATGGATTATTGATTATTCTTACCTTTTCGTCATGTTAGCTTTTGAATGCCTTTGTGTGCCCACAGATAGTGCTGAGAATGATATATTTTTCTGTAGGCCAATCTGTCTCTGCAATAAATTTCCCAGATGTTTCCAGTAAGAGCATAAAGAAGTTCTCCTGCTCCCACAGGAGGCAGCAAGAACAAGAATGCATTGGCTGAAGAAGAGTCATTATGAATAAAGGGTATAGTAAAACTACATTTGGAGATGATATGCTCTTGTATATAGAAAATTCTAAGGAACCCCCCCACACACACACATACACAACTATTAGAACTAATAAGCAAGTTCAACAAGATGGCAGGATACAAGATCAATGTATGAAAATCAGTTGTAGCTCTGTACACAATGAACAATCCAAAAATAAAATTGAGAAAACAATTCCATTTACACTGGCATCAAAAGGAATAAAATACTTAGGAATAAATTTAACAAAAGAAGTGTAAGACTTTTAAGACCCGAACCCATAAAATATCATCGAAAGAAATTAAAGACTTAAATAGAAAGATGTTTCATATTTAAATATTTAAATTAATTAATAATTAAATATTTAAATAAAAACACTTAATATTGTTAAGATGATGATACTCCCCAAATGGATCCACGTAATTAACACAATTCCTATCAAATCCCAGCTGCCTTTTTTTTTTAATAGGAAATGACTAACTGAACCTCAAAACTCATATGGAAATGAAAGAGACTGAGAATAGTCGTAACATCTTGACAAAGAAAAAGTTGGAGGATACACATTTCTTAATTTCAAAATTTACTACAAAACTACAATTATAAATACATTGTGGTACTCACATAAAGTTAGATATATAGATCAATTGAACGGCATTAACAGTTCAGATCATACCATACATTTATGGCCAATCAATTTTTGACACACGTGTCAATACAATTCCATGGGGGGAAGGAAAGTCTTTCAACAAATGATGCCAGGACAACTGGATATTCAAATGCAAAAGAATGAAGTTGGATCCCTCTGTCATACCACATACACAAATTAACTCAAAATGGATCAGAGGCCTAAGTGTAAGAGCTAAAACTTCAGATTCTTGGAAGAAAACATAGACATAAATGTATGTCACCTTAGATTAGGAGTTTTAGATAGGACATCTAAAGAATAAGCAACAAAAGAAACAATAGATAAATTGGACTTCATCAAAATTTTATACCTTTGTACTTCAAAGAACACTATCAAGAAAGTGCAAAGAAAATCCACATAATGGGAGAAAATACTGGTATTTGTAAACTATATGATGCTCATGTGTCATACATATTGTATGATTTCATTTGTACAAAAATTTTCAGAATAGGCAAGTCCACAGAGATAGAAAATAGATGAGCAGTTGCCAAGAGCTGGGGGTTGGGGAGGAATGGAGAGTGAATGCTACTAGGTACAGGATTCTTCCTTGGGTGATGTAAATGATCCGGAATTAGAGAATGGTGATCAGTGCACAATTTTTTAAATAAAAAATACCGAATTGTGCCCTTTGAGGGGTAAACCTTATCATATATGAATTGTGTCTCAATAGAGCTATTTTTAAAAGAAGAAAAAAATTAAGAACATTGGACCATGAGGCTGGATGGGGAACATGAACATTAGGCTGACTCATCATTGTGTCTATGAATATGTGCCTAGACACGTGCTGCTCCTGCTTCTTAGAACATTTTCCCCACCTTCATTTCTGCTAATCCACATCTTGTATTTCTAACATAACTGGAACATAAACTCTGCCTTCCCCGTGTCAGTATCTAAAAACCTTATGGCAGTACTACACCCTGGTTCCCCATCAAAGGATTCAGCCAGGAATTAACTGCCGCCCGTACTTGCTAAAAGTGCACTTATGATGTGCTATTTGAAAAAGACAGGCTAATGGGTATGTTAACTAGCCATTCTCTTAGATACTCCCAAGCTCTATCACTGTAATGACTTATATCATTAGAAACAAGGTACCTGGGCCATGTGACCAAGCCAGGCACAGGCATACAGGTGATGAGTGATGTTATAATATTATATTCTCTGCTTTTATAGAGGGTCTATATAAGAAATACCCATTTGAATGGCTTATCTATGTCTGCCACAGAACTGTAATCGAAGACTTTCCGTTATATTACCCAATGACCCTTAGGTAAGGGCACAGATGATAAATTTCTCTTAGTTTCCAAGAAAGAGTTTGCTTCTGCAGGTGAGTAACCTGGATGTTTCTTTTTCCTTTCCTTTGCTTTCCTTTCTTCCCCTTCTTTTCCTTTTCCTTAGACACAGAAACTGTCTAATGCAATAAAAGCAACCCACACTTGGGGCATCTGGATGGCTCAGTGGTTGAGCATCTGCTTTTGGCTCAAGTCATGATCCTGGGGTCCTGGGATCAAGTCCTCCATCAGGCTCTCCACAGGGAGGCTGCTTCTCCCTCTGCCTCTCTCTCCGTGTCTCTCATGAATAAATAAATAAAATCTTTAAGAAAAAAAAACCCACACATGTACTACGAGCCTGCTCCTGTCCTTTATATGCTTTCTCTCTCTGGACCATCACAACATCCTGTTATTGCCCTTTACGGATGTGCAAACTGATGCTACAAGAGATTAAATGACATAGCCCATCCCTCCCCACTGGCAAGGGGCAGAGATGGGATTTGAACGGAGGCAGCCTGACTCCAGGAAGCACGCTAAAGTCCAGCTTCTAGCTGTATGGCCTCTCCGCAGGGTTTATTTCCTAAGTCATCTGAAAAAAAAATGCTTGAATTAAGAGGGTGTACATACTAAATACATGTTTGCTTTATTCCCCACATCTCCTAGCTGAAAATGCTCAATAAATAACATTGATTGATTTATTTTCTCCAAGTGCTGAGATCCTTGGAAGAGTGACCCCACATAAATTCTGGTGGCTGTTTTTATTAATGATGCAAGGGTAGTAATCACACAGGCTGGAGGAGAGGAGGACAGAACGAAAATGGAAATAATTCATTTTCTTTCTTAGGTGAAATGCCTAGAAGTTGCATGGCACCTTAGCAGTCTAAAGTCTGGGCCTCTGGGTGCGGGCACACTGCTGGTAGGGATTTAATCATCTTATCTGATGTATGTTTCCACGGAGTGACAGGTACTCCCTGTCCCACTTCGGAACAGATTTACTCTGTCTGATAGGCTTGGGGGAAAGACCTTTACTCAACCAGCATGATTCAGCTGGTCTGTGGCGCTGCTTATCTGTAAACACATTCATAAGCAAGCTAGCTCTCAGCTTGAAGAATTTTGATTTAGTTAAGTTTCCTTTCTTTCCTCTTGCCTCTCTTTTCTTCCCTGCCTCGTATCTGTAGGCTCCTATGTGGTGGAGAAACTACAGAGCACCACGATGTTTGTAAGTGAGGACCTCACCTCCTAGCCAGACACTACTGACCTTTTGATTTCTTAGCCCCTCTGATTTCTGGTAGACTCCCATTTTAGAGTCCCAAGTGCTGCAGAGAAATGACAGACATACTCTGTGGGAACTGGCTCCTCCAAGTGTGGTCTCTGGACCAGCTGTCGTAGCATCACCTGGGAGCTAGTGAGATGTGCAGAATCTGGGGCCTCTCTTGGGCCTGCTGAATCTGAATCTTCAGGTAAATCATACGCACATTAATGTTGGCGAAGCACTGGTTTCAGAATACTGACCGCTCAAGGAGTGTAGGCCGCCACTGTACCACATGGACCTCCCACAGCTGCCCCCTGAGTGTGCCTTGGAGGCAAGAATCAGGTGCTGATGTGGTTGCTCAGGAGTCACAAGTGGAGCACCAACCAGATGTAGTGTGGACCTTCGGGGGCTCTGTTGCTGCTGTCGGTTGTTTCTGCTCTCTGAGAAGGGGCACGCACGTTGTATGTTAGGTCTTTCCCTCCATTGACTGTAAAACATCTGGAGACCTGGGACATTGCTTGCATAGTTATTAGAAGTTTCACAGCAGATTAGTGCCTCCCAGGGAGTCATTGTCTCCCTTTCTGTATACTATCAATGCTTTGCACATCTCTACTAGAGAATGCACCACCCTGACTTGTTTCTGCTTCTCCATCTCCCCACATCCTGTGGTACAATTCTTCGTGGCCCAGAAATGATTATTCTGCACATACCCTAGTGCCTAGCACTTACCAGTAAGAGGGAGGAAAGGGAAAGAGAAGTAAAGGAGAGGAAGGAGACGTGGGAGGAAAGGAGGAGGGAAGAAGGAAAGTGGGAAGGAAGAAAGGAAAGAGCTTGGAAGAAATGGGATTGAGTTTTAGGGAATTGAAGGTATATATGTATTCTGGAAGTTGGGAAAGATTGGGCAAAATAGTGCAGAGAGTGAGTGTTCAGAAAGAGAAGGGAAAGAAAAATCTTAGGGAAATCTTAGGGGATGAAGCATCTAAGTGACAAGTAAGGGGATAAATCAAGAATTAAGATGAGTGTGGAGCCAACATGCAAATTCAGGGCTGCGTGATCAATGGCCCACGCCATCTCCTATGCCACACTGCCTTTAGCGGCATAAACAGACAGCAGTAGAAGGACCCCTAATATCTGCATAAGAAATCTAATTCCTTTATCCCCTGCGGGGGGTGCAAAATAGGGCCCAGAGAAGTGGATTGACTTGCTCAGTTACAGAGCTGGCTGGTGGCAGGTGGCAGACGCAGAATAAGGAACTAATAAAAGGGAGTGTATCTATAGCTGGCTGGTCATATAACTTGAATTTTTCAACCTATCCTTCCAGGCCAGGAGCCAGTGTGTCTCCATGGCTCCTTTGGTCCATATTCTCACTCCACTGCTGGGCGGAGCAAGCACTCTTCATGCACAGCAGAGTGCCGGCTCATTACTATTCTCTGCCGGGGCTCTAGACCTAGGTTATGTGTGTGCCACAGGGACTGCACGGTCCTGCATCTTCTGCGTGTTGTTAGTAACCAGACATCTCTAGCTTTCACAGCAAAGATGGTTTGCAGAAGTTATCAGATTTGTAATGGCATTCAAATTTTAATTGGCAGTAGAGAAAACAGCAAGAAATTGGAGGCACGATGTTGTAATTAAAAATCATTGAGCTGATAGAGTTATCAGGAACCCAGCAAGTTGATCCCTGTATCTCCAGCCTAGATGGAAACATGTCTACTCCGTGCTTAAAGCTTCTCGGGGGAGAGACCTTAGTTTTTTCCTTTCAGTTAACAACAGCCGATTACTTTTGCTAGAACCACTCCCAAGAAAGGATGTGAGGATACTCCTGCCTCTCAGAAGCCCTCTTCTTCCCAGAGACGGGTCATCCCTTCCCTGCCCTCTCACTCCCAAGTCCTGTCATCTCCCAGGACCCAGATGTCATTTTCTGGCAGAGAGAGGTAGGGAAGGAAGACTGCTCTTCCTCCACTGCTGATAGATAGAACCTCAGGCAAGTTCTCTAACCTCTTCTCCCTCATGTCAGAAACAGGTAGACTGTCTGGCCTCTAAAAACCTGCCAACTCCAAAAATCTAATACTCTATTTTGCCAGCGGGTTAACTTCTAAGACTTATTTCTTCCTAAGGGCATTTTAATTTTCATACAAAATATAATGGCAAAAAAAAAGGATCTCTCTTCTATGCAAGAGAACAGATTTACACAATGAAGTCACAGGCTTCGAAGGTGATTTTTTGGGGGGCAGGACATTATGGAGGCAATATATTCCATCTACTCAAAAGGCAGCTCTGCCCATCCTGATGACTATTTTCATATTTGTGAAAAGAAGCCAAGAATTGGATCTGAACTATTTGTGATACCCTGTACTTGAAGAGATGTTCATTTATTTTTTTGGCTGTGGATGCATGAATATGCTTGCAGAGCATAGCATTATATTATTAGCAGGGGGCATTAAATGTGTTATTTAGTATTAGAGGTATTAGTCTTGAGCATTAGGGCAGATTAGCATTTGATGTATTCGTTCTTCGGGGTTACAATTAAGGCTTGGATTCCTGATTGTTATATCCAATAACTGAATTGTGATTTGGCTCTTAATTCTACATTGAGTTCACCAACATTGACAGCTCAGTCCTAATTAATTAATGACAATTCTTTATTTTCAGCTTTGTATAAGAATAGGTTGTTCACATATTCTGATTATTATAGACTTCCAAGGTGACAATTTTGACTAGGGATAGCCTTTTCATATTGTGACATTTCATAGCCTAGTTTTCTGAGAAACTCTATACTGAATTCATGGTTTCAAGCCTTTAGAAACCTCTTAAGGAATCTTGCCTATCCTTTACCCCCACCACATCTCTCACTTGCTTTCTAGAAGCAAAGTGCTCCCATCTCTCACTTGCTTTCTAGAAGCAAAATCTTTGGTCTGTTGCTTTGACCCAAGCTCTGGTACACCGGAAACCTGTTTATCACTGTCTCAGAACAGAAGAGTCAAGCTTCCATCACAGGTAACAGATTGGTAGGTCAAATATGAACATTCCTTCTGCTGTGTTAATTAATAATGTCTTTTAGGCCTTCTATCATATAGTACTTGCATCTGGGCTCACAAGGGCACTCCTAAATATTTACTAATGTGTGATAGTGTTTTTAAATAGAGTTGATACACCCAGCTTAATGGTTTAAACCTTTGAGCAGGCAAGAAGTAGAAATCCTTATAACTGAGTGCATATATTTCTAAAACCTTAATACATCACACCTTCATCTTCCCAGGGCCTTCCTAAGACATGGAGTCTAAGATAACGAGACACAACCCCCTACTTAAGATAAGAAGCGCAACTCTATAGGTACACTTTGCCCCAGTTTGGTGTGATTCAGAGATTGACAACTGAGGTCTCCCACTACCCCACGGTGACACCAGCCCAGGGAAGACGGGAGCCCTCGGGCACTGGCTCACTCCTTGCCGGGGCAACTACCTTCACGCCAGTGAAGGTGCGCTCTGCTGACCTTGCACACAACACATTCTCAATTGCTTTCCACCTCATTCTGAATATTGCTGCGCATGCTGGGCCTTTAATTCACGGGTGACAGCCTTTGCCCACCCAATCCTACAGCATGTAGACCTGCACAGCCAGTGCTAAAATCAACCTCTAATATCTGTCTTGCACCTCTCAAACCCCACCATTGAAAAGTGTCAATCCCTTCCTACCACAACCCCCTTTCCCAACAAAAGCACACTCCTCTGACACATCGGTACCCCACTGACCAGGACGACATCTGCTGGCTCCATCTTCCACAGATGGCTTGGTATAAATTCCCCAAAGCAAGCAGTGGCCGAGTAGAAATAGCCAATACCTGTGTCCACCCCTCGATTCTCCCATCGCTCTGGATTTCTACCCTAGAAGGCTCCAGGGAAATTGTGAAGAAAGAAATGCTGGAGGCTGCTGATCTACCAAGGATTTCAGGTCCTTGTGGGTTGAAATGTGCCATGCTTAAATATAATGCTGAATTCTTCTCTATGCAACAATAAACATGGAAGGCTCTTGGGCACATAGACATGACCATCCTTTCGGTCTCCCAGTTCATTTTGTACCAGCTGAGATACAGCCCAGGTAGGGGATGGAGTACTGAGTATGTATGTGGTGACTTTTGCCTGAAGAAAATGCAGGTCATCATGCCTCCTCATCATACTTGGACCCTGTGGAGAATAGACAGGGAAGTGACTCTCCAAGAGATATGCTCTGAAATGCTTCTCTGACCACCTGGGGGAGGCACTGTGGTGAGAATGATGCCTTATTCTGTGTGGTGTATGTCCAACCTGCTCTTTAGGCTGGGAAGGTGGTAATCACAAGGGATGGAGAAAAGCCAATGCCATGTCTGCATCCTTCCCAGTTTCCTCAAATGGAGATCGTGGACCATAAGATGCAGAGAGCATGGGAGACTCTCCTGATGTCCGTGGCAGTGTTGGCAAAGAGGAGTACCCATTAGCAGACACTTGCCCAGCACGCAGCCTGGGGGCCCCCTTGTGAGCAGGGACTTTGATGCTACTCTCCTGATAGTGGGAAATCCTGGCTGAAGGGCCTGCATTAGTTTTTCGTGCCTGGGAAAAGAGGTGCAGGGGCGGGGTGGGGGGACTGGTAGCCAGATAACCCCCACATAAACACACACGCTCACACACACAACCAGCCAAGCCTGACATGCATTCACTTGTGAAAGCATACACGAATCACCCAGCCTCCCCCACAGCAATAGCCACCATCCATGAATGCCCACGTTATCACACACAGAGCAATTAAAAAAAAAAAAATCCAGGCAGCCCAAGGAGCTATACTCTTTTTTTTCTCTTTTCTCTCTCATTTCTCCCCTAAAAAAGACCTTTTAAGAAAATATATTAAATCAGGTAAACTTTTACTCATATGTTCATGTGGCTGGAGCAGATTGACAAAGAAAACAATCACAAAATAAATATTTTTGTTTTGTTTTTGTTTCGTTTTTAAAAAAGAACATTTCCCTATACATTGTCTCTTTCTAACTTGACAGAGCTGCTTTCTTGGGCAGAATGGGTGCTGTTGGAAGAGGAGCTCCGGCTGGACCACGAGGGTACACGGAGCAAAGTGGGGAGGCTGAGGAAGCAGGGGGGCCAGAGGGAGGGAGGAGTGGGGAGCAGAGCAAGCCTGCCTGCCTGCCCTTACGGTTCTCTGTTGGTATCACCTTGAGGTTCTCAGGGGAGCCGGCTTGAGAGGCAGTCAGTGTCTGGAGGGTGCAGACGAAGCAGCGTACAAAAAGTAAGAACCAACGTGGGGAATCACGAAACAACGCCATTTTAAGAAATCTGGTTAAAAAGAATACAAAAGTGACTCCACGGAGAGGGAGGAGGAGCTACTCCCACTCCTACCGCTGTGCCCCCTCTTGCCTTCTTGAATGATAAGAATCACTTTTAAGGATTTGTTTTTTCATGGTTTGGCTGGTTCTTTTTCTTAATCTCTCCCTTGGCTCCTCTCTTTCAACTGCATTCATTTGAAAGCACCGACTTTACAGATTTGAGGCTGCTCAGGGGTAGCCTCCCTGTGTGAGTGAGAGTGTGTGTGTTTGCACGCGTGTGTGTGTGTGTGCTCGCACATGCACATCGTGAGCATGTGCACGTGTGCAGTAGCGCTTCCTTTCTCTCCTGCCTGCTTCAGTCCAAGCCCTGAGGTCCTGTCTGCTGGGTGCTGAAAGTCTCAAGGGAGAACCCTGTTGGCACTAAGGTGAGGGCTTGGATGATCTTTGCACCCTGGATTTCATGGATCACCCTGGATCACCTCCCTGCCCAGCACTGGAAGGGGGCCCCCATTAGCTACAGAGTTTGCCTGTCTCATACTCCACAGGGTTTGGCAGCTTGGAATTGAAAGCCCTCAGGGAGGACTGGATCCTGCCCACCTCGTTGTTGGCCAGTTTGAGCCGATGCCGGAGCAGGCAGGAGAAAAGGTCAAGCCGGACCTTGCCAGGTGGAGAAAGCTGGTTTACCCGGTCCCTAAGCTCTATGAGCTGCAAGAGGGCAGAGTCCTGGGAACCTTGAGTGTATGGGTAGTCTAACTGGAGAATTAAGTCCCGGATAGCATCCGGGTCAAAAGGTAGGCTGTAGCCAAAGACCTGCAAGGTGTTGATTTTCATGTATCCTAAGTTCTTGGAGGGATCGGTCATCTCCAGGGGCTCATAGTAGATTGTCTCATTGGAGCTGTCATCCAGGGACTTGATTCGGCTCCGGAGGTAAACGTGGACAGTCTCAAAGAAGGTCTTCCACCTGTTTCCCAAGGTGATCGTCCAGTTTCGGCACTGGGCGGCTGCATCCACGTTAGTCCTCTCCCAGTCGGGGAAGCTGCCCTCATTCACAGGCATGAACCAGCTCTCAGAGTGGCTGCCCCCAAAAGGGTTGACATAGATGGCCATGACAGGCTCCAGGGTGCTGTTCTTGGTGAGGCAGATCTGCAGGGACAGGGCCAGCATCACGTGCACTAGCCCAGGCTTGTATTTGTTGCTCTTCAGGGTGAGCAGCATGCGCTTCCTCCAGGAAGGGTCGAACCAGCTGCCCAGACGCATGTCGTTGCTGATAAAGATGGAGTGCACCTCAATGCGGCTGTCCCGCTTCTGCAGCAGGTACTTCAGCTCCAGGTCCTGCAGGTCTGTCTCTAGCCCCAGAAAGTTCTCCAGGGACTCAGCCACCTCTGGCCGGCACAAGCCCTGGGCTAGCACATAGCCTGGGTTACAGCCCCCACAGCGCGTGCTGTTGTCCGGAGCACAGTGGGCGCACGCTGGCCCCTCCCCCAAGGCACACGGGATGGGGCCCTGGCAGGAGGACTGGTCATAGGGGCAGGTGCAGCTGTGGCTCTGCTCCAGGAAGGTGCCAGGGAACGTGCTCTCTCCACAGTAGAGCAGGGACTGGACTCGATTCCACCAGTAGGACAAAGACCTTTGGGAAGGAGGTAAAAATGAATAAGGAGTCCTAGGAACACATCGCGATCAACCCCTACCCCAAAGGTAGGAGGGGGTTGACTAATAGGTGGGAAAGGTAATGAGAAAGATAAAGCCCCAGGTTCTCTGAATGATGGAAACCCTACCGCACCACTTCTGGAATGACTAAGGCCCAGAGCTCAATGTCTGATGGATCAACACCAGCAATACTTGACATCACGCTTGTACTGGAAGCAGCCAGGCTCATCCCTCCCTGGTACCACCTCCCTCGCTTACTCAACAGCCTACAGAAGATCTCCCATGTGCCTGTATGGAAACCTCCTCTGTGGCTTTCAGCCTTCCAGAGAAGACTGTCCAGCAACTGGCTCTCCCAGCTTGCTGGCATCCCATCCGTTTCTGTCCTACTTGACCATCCCTGTCCTTTCTATTCCCTCTGCTTCTGTCTCTCTTCCACCCAGAGCAGGAATCTTCTATAGCTGGCTTCCTCTTCAGGCTTCTATTTCAGCTCCTCTGATAGCTCCTCCAAGAGGTCTTCCATGACACCCTTTTCAAAAGAACTGCTCCTCCGCTCTCTAGCACACTGCTCTGTTTTATGTCATCCACAGCAAGGATCAGGATGGAAACTGATTGTTTATCGTCTCCTTGTTCACAGATGGCCTCTCTGCAGATGCCACGAAAGCAAGGACACTGCGTAATCCACCAACATATTCTCAGATACCGGGATTGTTCCTGGTGCCTGGTAAGCACTTAAGAGTGATTAGTTGAAAACACAAAAAAGGAACCCCTTCCGGAAGCCTTGGCTGGCCTGAGTTCTCCACTCAGGCTTCCCTTTTACCAGCGCCTCAGTCAGAGCCACAGCTCTGGGTTGCAGGGTACCTTCCCTACCCCGCAAGGCCCCGTCTCAGCGCACCATTCCCATCTCTCCCACACAATCTGGCCCAGACTTCCTTCTCCAAGGTGGCTTTTCTCTCCAGCTCTTGCTTTTACTAAACTACACCTCTGATTTATGTTCTACCAACATGAATTTAAGTGGCTGCCACATAGTTAAAATTTTATAGTTTTTCTGTTTCTGTATATTTATTATATCTTCTCAATGAACAAATACCGCCCCCCGATACACTGCTTAAAATTAGGATATGCTGCGTGCACTTATTAAGTAAATGGGCGCATGAGGGGGTGGATGAGGGAGTGTCTCTGACTGGACAGCCCCGCTCTGCTCCCAAGGCAGCAGGGCCTGGCTTCCCCTCCTTCTGTGGCCGAGAGCAGTCACTCATTTGAAGAAACCTGATGTGTGTATTCTCACCATATGCAATTGGAGTGTGAGCTCCAACTCCACCCCTTTCTTCCCTAAAAAACGTCTTAAAACCGAGATGAGTGAGAATTGGAGTATGATTAGAATAACATTTGAATCTACTACAATTTATAGAGAAGTAAAATTAGCCTCTCTCTGTTTTCTCTCTCGCTTCACGCACTAGTCAGAATCGAGAATGACACACGGGGAGGTGACAGCAGGGGGATCTCAAAGGCCTCACGTGGGTCACCACTGCCAGATCTCCCAGTTGGACAGAGAGCCTTCTACCTCCGCCCCCCGGCCCCTGCAGCCCCGGGGATGGGGCCGCCCTGGGCCCTGGCGGCTGGGGCGCTCACCTCTCCTTGGGCAGGCGGAAGCGAGGCTGCCGGTGGCAGCGCTTGCAGAGGTTGAAGAGCCGGCGGACAATGCGATGTGTCTTCTTGACCAGCAGCTTCAGGCTGACTCCCAGCTGTTGGTAGCGGTGCTGAAGGCTGGTGTCCACGGCCCAGAACTGGGAGATGGCCGTGGAGTTCAGGAACCTGTCGTCAGGCAGCCTCTTCAGCAGGGCCTGGAATTCCTCTGCGGGCAAGAACACGGAGCTGAACTTGGGGAGCGGGGGGCAGGGGTGTCATGCAGACCCTGGGGGTCGGGGAGCAGGAGGGCACCGCCCCCCCAGACCCAGCCAGCCCTTGCAAGCACCCCCCCGCCATGTAACAAAGGAGGCTTCATAGCCACTCTCCCAGCCCCTTTTTATATATTTCTTTTTCAACAGCTTTATATGGAAAATAATTAACATACCATAAAATAGAGCTTTAGGATTCTTTTCTCTCTTTCTTGTCCCTAACATGCTTCTGAATTTCAAAAGATTTCTGTCACTGCCCAAGCAAGCCAGAGGGACTGCTTTTGCCAATGACCTTGGGACACACCACTTTCTCCCTTGGTAACCCCTTATACATCATTCATGACACCGTCCATCACAGGCTGTCTTCTTTGTCACACCACAAACACACTGTGGGAGATGTAGGGCAGTCCCAAAGGGGAGAGTGGACAGCTGGCAAATGTGGACACAGGGAGACTGAGTGCCCAGCTCAGAAAACTTCTTAGAAACCTTCCAGTCCCCAAGCCCAGCCTCTCCCGTCCACATCCTTCTCTCTGACTCTGGAACGCTTTCAAGCTTCAGCTCTTGGCAGATAGCCCTTCTTTCTTCTAGCTAATCCAGAAGGAAGATGCTCTCTGGTTCTGGGGGCCTACTGCAAACCTGAGTTCTCAGAGCTTCGTGGGCACAACACGTTTGCTGAACTCATGCTCAGATGTGCTTTTACTTGGGACCTGCAGCCACTGTCTCCTGGTGGGGGTCCAGATAGCCCCCATTTACTCAGTAGCAGTAACTAATTCATGGAGGTGGAGCCCAACATCCTGTCCCACAATAAGCATCAGTGAACATGTGCCAGCATCACTATTCCAGCGTAGCTGGGATTGTGAGGACTGGAATATTCTCCTTAGCAGTTAACTGCCATGTCTGGGACTTGAAATCGCAATGCCTGGGGCCTCAGCTCATTCTGGTTTCTCAAGCACTTAGTTATTCGTACCCTCTTCCCCAATGGTTGGAGAATCATACCTAGTGATGACGTTAACAACTAGCTTCTATGTTCTTCTTTTCTGGTTTTTTTAGAGACAGAAAGAAGCAGAAAGAGAATCTTAAGCAGGCTGCATGCCCAGTGCAGAGCCCAACGCAGGGTTTGATCTCATGACTCTGAGACCATGACCTGAGCCCTGAAATCCAGAGTCAGACACTTAACCAATGGAGCCACCCAGGCACTCCTCATAGTTCTTTTGCTAAAACGTTTAAGCTCACAAAAGAGCACAGGGAATAAGAGGATGAACCCCCCTGTGCCCACCACCAAGATTTAGCCGTTTTGTTGTATCGACTTCAGACTTTTGTTCTGTTTTGTTTTTGAGAAATAAGACAATGAAAATATGTAATCGAAGGCTCTGAACTTCCCCTCCAACTCCACCTCAATGTAACCACTCTCTTAGATGTTTTATCATTACCATATATTTCTTAATGTTTTCTACAAATATATTTACCTGTAAAAAATATTAAGTATTGGCTAGTATTTTTTTTAAGATTTTATTTATTTATTCATGGAGACACAGGGAGAGAGAGGCAGAGACATAGACAGAAGGAGAGGCAGGCTCCTCGCTGGGAGCCCGATGAGGGACTTGATTCCGGGACCCCAGGATCACACGCTGAGCCAAAGGCAGACGCTCAACCGCTGAGCCACCCAGGCATCCCATGTTTTTAAGCATTATATAAATAGTACTAAATACATATTATATTTAATACATATTACTATAGTATTATGTTTATATAGTAGTATATATAATACATAACCTTTTTCATTTTTCCTTGTTTTACCAACATTGTGTTTCTGAACTACATCCACATAACTATCATTTAGTGTTGAAATGTATGAATGTACCAGGCAGAGTTATTTACATGTTAGTTTTATCTACATTATCCCATATGAGCCTTCCATCCACCTATCAATATCACTTTCCCTCTTTTACAGAAGAGAAAGTGGGGATATGGCGAAGCTGTATGACTCACATAATCTCATAAAACTGGTTACTAACAGAGTGCCTTAGTCTTTGGAGGCTGCTTTCAGAAGATGCCACAGACTGGGTGGTTGAGAAACAACAAAAATTTATTTCTCATAGTTCAAGAAAGTGGGAGTCCAAGATCAGGATGCCAGCTCGGTCAGGTCCTGGAGAAGGCCCTCTTCTGGGTCACATATGGCTAACTTTTCACTGTGTCTTCACATGGCAGAAGGGAAGAGGGATCTTTCTGGTGCCTCCTTTGTAAGAGCACTAATGCCACATCACCTCCCAAAGGCCCCACTTCTCTGGACATCATATTTCCAACATATGAATTTGGGGGGACGCAAACATTCAAACCATCACCAAAAACAAGGCCTCGAAACCAAGTCCTGAATCTAGATCTCAAGGTAACACAGATACTAGTTGTCCCTGTGATAAGCCATACTCAGCATGTGCTGGGTGCCTCCCAGAAGCATTCTATGTACATCACCATTCAACAGACATTCCTTCTGCACCGTACATGCAGACACCGTACAGGCAAGGCCTACGCCCTCAAATCTAGTCACCTGAACTTAGGAAGTCCTCAAAATACATCTCCTTGGTAGGAGTTATGTCCATTTGCATAGACAACAAAAGATAATCCCTTGAGACTTGAGGTGGTGATATAACCTCCTAGGCTCCCAGAGACAGCAAGTGGGTGAGCCAGGATCCAAGCTGAGTTCCCCACATGCTGGGCCTGTACCTCACATCCATTTTCCACTGACAGGGAGGAAATGTGGGCCAGCCGACTGCTCACCTGACTCCTCAAACTGCCGGTTGTGGGTCACCCAAGAGTCCTGGATCTGCAGTAGGCTGTCCTCCATGGCCTGGATGTCAGCATCGGGACAGTTGCATTCCGGGAAGGTGGGGCTGCATTTGCACCAACAGTCATTGCCCTTGCAGACGAGCTCGCCTTCAGAGCTGCACGTGATGTAGCTGAGGGCCGCGGCCACAAAGCGCTCACGCAGGTACTCGGGCAGCAGCACCTGCAGGCCTAGGGAAAGGACGTGTCCGGGAATTGTGGGGCAGGACCAGAAGGGACTCGGTTTCCCACACTCGAGGCTTCAGGATCCCCAGTTGGTGTTCTGCTGACTCGTGCATCATTCTGGGCCCAAGAATGGTCAGTCACCCCGGGGCCTGACCCTACGGAGCTGGTGGGGTAGAAGGGCTATCACTGCCCCTGTGACAGGTGGGAGAGGATCTGAAAATGCAGATGAGGACCATCAAAGCCCAAGGCTTAGTCGAACCCCTCACATCAGCCAAATTGAGAGCATGCATACCATATGAATGGCCTTATTGGCTATGTATCAGCATTTCTAGGATGGGAATGGGACGATGTTTCGAATAAAAGAAGAGCTTACAGCCCTCTTGGGGAGGAATCAAGGCTTGATGGGCTTTTTTGCTCTGCTTCCGATAGCCATCCTGTTTCTGGCTTCACTGAGGTGAGTAGCAGCCATCCTAAGATGTTATGCTGACCCTCCTGGGCCTCCCACCCCAGCCCTGATGACAAAGGAGGCTGCTCTGGTTAGGAAGTAGGGAAAGGTTTTGCTGGTAATGTAGTGGCCAGACACCATACCCAGTACTTTCCATATATGATCACAAGTAACATGGGCAGAGTGAGGCCAGATGTTTCTTCCTATAGGTGAGGAAATCTGAGCTCTGTGGCCACAGTGACCTGCCCAAGTCACAGGGCTGGTAAAGGTGGCTTGGTGTCAGACCCTACCCTTGCACCATCAGGTCATACTGCATAACTGGGACTGGCTGCCCCTGTCTCAATATGCTTTAACTCTTAAGATTTGAAAGTTAGATGGTGGTAGGCATCCTAAGTTCGGTCAAGCCTGAGTAGATATGAATGGCTCTCAGCTCTCTTTTCTAATTAGCTGCCTCTGATCTTGGATAGAATCCACTAAATTGCTCCAAGCTTCAGTTTTCCTACCCATCTGTGGTGGATATTAGTTTACCAGTAACAGAATATATTCCTATTCAGCTTCAAGCCACACAGGGTGGCTGTTGGAAGCATATCAAGAGATGAATGAAGGACGGGCTCTTCTTTGGATGCTGCTGGGCCAGGCTCGAGGTCAGACCTGCAAGAGGCCACCCCAGTGGGGGCATTGTGAGAGATTTTGCCCGGAGGATGAGGAACAGGAGAAACTTCTGGATGAGGTGAGCTCCCCTCTTCTCAAATATCTGCCAGCTCTTTATTGTCACACCCTTGACCTCGTCCTTGGCAGGAAATCACAGAGCCCAAAGTAGGTATCCTAGTCTCAGCAGACCTCAAAACAGAACTTAGAAATGCAGCAGCAATGGATGTCCGTTGTTCCTGTTTGAGATCCGGCTCCTATTCTGAACTGCTCCTAAATCTTTCCTCCTTGATGTTGCACCCACACTGGCACTTGAGCAGCCTACCCTGCACACCTTGTCCATGCACTTGCTTCCAACACACACCCTCCCAAGTCCTTTCTCTCCACCTCCCAACTACCTCCCTTCTCCTCACCATAACATTTCCCATTGCTATAAAATAAGTGCCCCGAGCAATGTCTGCATGAGTGATGGGCTATAAAATTAAATGGCATAAACTATTCCAAATGAACCACCAGACATTCTGAACTTCACTCATCACTAATTTCTAGACACAAACCCAGCCCATCTAGGGACACCAGAGAAGAGGGATGCTAATTGCATTAGGTGGCTCTTTTTTTTTTTTTTTTTTTGCATTAGGTGGCTCTAAATAAAGGAGTCTTTTACTCCTTTTTGTTATATATTCCTTGATTCCGAAAGCACCGATGGGTTGCATCTGGCTCAGGTTACCTGGAATTTGTAATCGTAGATCCTGGGTGAGGGCTATTGATTTTATAATACCAAGATAATAATATCTTAAACAGAGTCCAGTTCAGTTAGGCCTTAAGAAAAATGAACTTTTCCCATTGCCAAACAGCTCTGTCTGAATCGGTTTGCATGGCCCTGTCCCAGGATGCTTGGGGAACAGGCAGCGGGAGCTGAGCACCTCCCCCTACCTCCCAGACTCCAGACCTAGTGTCATCCCCAGTCTTTTTGCTGGCCTGTTTGCAAGCCTGTCTTGTCCAGCTCTGTCTCCAGTGGAGGCTCCCATGCCTCTCAAACTGTTTTCCTGGCTCCAATCTCCCATGGGAGAGACTATAGATTACTCACAGAAAGTAGAGACCACTCAGGGTAGCCAATGATCCCACAGTTTGGAAAGCTCTTAGTTGAGCTAGAGATGGTGGCCCCATAACCACTCTGCAAAGGCTAGCTGTTCCCTAAGGTGTCCTTAGGACAAGACAACAAAGGAGATCATCAGACTGGGCCAAGGTATGGATGTGGTCTTGCTGTAGACAGTCTTGGGGAGGACTAGAATGTGGGAGGGTGTGGGCATCATGTGGTATGAACAATGGTCTCGGGTGCAGGTAAACCATATCAGAAGTTTTCTCAAAAGAATGGGGGGAAAAAAACAAAAAAAAAAAAAACCCCAACCAAACAAAAAGAATGAGGGAAAGTGATGCCATACAGGTCCCAGAACTCCTAGTGGTTCTGGTCTCAGGAAGGGTTTGGCCAAATGAAGCACATGGGACTCCTTCCTGCTCCTCGGGGACCCAGAGCTAACACCCACCCCATCACAGGATAGCTTACCGAGCAGCTGCACTTTGTTCTCCGGACTCTGCACCAGGACCGAGCTCACAGAGTCCAGATTGTCGTAGTTGCTGCAGCCCAAGGGGCCAGTCCTGGTCTCCGTGACCTAGAGAAGCAGGGTGTCATGTGGATTGAGACACCAAGTGGAAACCATCCCTCCACACATCCCTCCCCAGCCACCTGACCTCAGGCCCCGCAGCCTATCCTTAAGTGGCCCAAGAGTGGCAGGTGTCTTCCTGGCCCAGGAGCATAAAGCCACTCTCCTTCCTTGTTCTAACACAGTGAGTGTCAGGGGCGGAAGGGCTGGCGGTGGCAGTTGTACCCAGTGGGGGGGCTTTCCGAGGGAGCCAAAGGGAATTTGCCTCCGGGAAGAGAAAATTCAACGTGGGCAGAGGAAGCTGGACCTCTGAGCTCGAGTCCCCCCTTCTCCTGCCCCAGAGGGAGACAGGAGGCCAGATGTGGATGCTGTCAGCCGGCTGGTGCACCCAGCTGCATCCACTTGACGTGGTGCTCACAGGCTTTAGGGATCCCGAAGATGAAAAGCACTAGAGAAATATGAGTTATGAGTATTATTATTAGTATTAAACATTTAAGTCCCACCTCGGCACTGAGACGTCCTCAGAGAAAATCAGCCATGGGCTTCCTGCATATTTTAATAAGTATATTAAATATACATAAACTCTTACAGCCATGTAATATTCCAAAACACCACAGAATCATTTTGAAATATTATAAAGTTGGCCTATCCGTTTTACCCTGATGTTTTTAAAGTAGAAGATGAAGAATGGGAGTCCTTAAATGCACTGAAATAATTCCCTAATAAGAATGATGGGGACCCGCGGCCCTTTCTTCTCAGGATCTCCGAAAGCTCTGCCAACAATCAATCAACCAATCAACGAGTATTTATTGAGCAGCCACGTTCAATTCCATACAATTCGTCAAACATTCACAGAGCGCCTCTCCTGGATTTCTTCAAGGAGTCAACCCTGATACCTCTGGCCTCTCCTGGCTCCAGTCACCTCCGCTCTGCAGCAGGCACAGATGCTGCACTTGCTCATCCTTTCCCATGAGTACATGGTTAGAGTCTGGGTCCTCCACACACTAAAGGCTCCACAGGAGTAAGCTCATCATTGTTTTATTCACCATGTTGTCAACAACAATTAACACAGTGCCTGGCACACGGTAGATGCTCAATAACTTAGAGCATGTTCTAAATTATTAGAATATGTTCTAATATGTTCCAGGCTTTGCAGGGTAGAGAGGTGAGCAGAGAGATGCCCAAGTTATGTGCTGTGTCCTCCGGGAAATCACACCCCGCGGGTGAGGCAGGTGTACATTCAACTGACAGACATGCATCCGAGTGGAGAAGCCATGTGTCAATGAGCACAGAAGAAAACACAGCTCCAGACAAAGGGAGCACAGAGGAAACAGCAGCAGAGGAGACTCAACTGAGCTGGTCCTTAAAAATAAGTAGAAGTCCGTTGAATCACTGTATTGTACACTGTATGCCAACTCTACTGGAATTAAAATAAAACTGAAATAAGTAATAACAAAGGAAAGTAGAAGGGGAAAGGAAAGTACTCTGAGAACAGGGAGAAGGGGCAGCGTGAGCTACAACACACAGGCTGGGCTGCATGCAGTGAAAAAGTCTAGCACCCTGCAAGTGACCAGGGTGAAGTCACCAAGTAAAGAGCCAAGTATAAATGACAATTCTAAAGGGAATCTAAAAATAATAAATAAATAAATAAATAAATAAATAAATAAATAAATAAATAAATAAATAGAATCTAGTATTTTTAGTCTTAAAAATTACTCATGGAACAGAGTAATTAAATGAAGGATGGTTTGATACTGACTAGAAATACAGTAGGGAGATGGGAGAGATCCTGGGGACTTAAAGTAGTCTGAGAAGGCTTCATGGAGGAGGTGAACCACGAAGGATAAATAGGAATGGAGGGAAAGGAGGAGGGAACTAGGAGAGAGATAATTACAGACAAAGACAGACGGGCAAATAGTGAAAGGGAATATAAGGGAAGGGAGAAGAAATGTGTGGGAAATATCAGAAAGGGAGACAGAACATAAAGACTCCTAACTCTGGGAAACGAACTAGGGGTGGTGGAAGGGGAGGAGGGCAGGGGGTGGGGGTGAATGGGTGACGGGCACTGAGGGGGGCACTTGACGGGATGAGCACTGGGTGTTATTCTGTATGTTGGCAAATTGAACACCAATAAAAAATAAATTTATTTAAAAAAAAAATAAAAAGACAGAGGGGCAGCCCCAGTGCAAGAAAAGCAGCAGAACCCAGCCCTCATCAAGAACAGGACCAAGACCATTGACAGAGGCAGTGATGACTTTTCTGCAGTTGCGAGTTCATCCTCCAATATCATCCCATTTAACTTCACAAAAACTCTGAGACAGTCTCACTACCATCACTCTCCAAAGAAGGAAACCAAGGTTCACAGAGTTATGAGGCCCAAGGCCACAGAGCTGTGAGTAGCTAAAACAGGATTTTAATGTGGGGATCCTCAGGCCCATCAGTGTTCCTCCTGTCTCCTGTGAGGATGCGTCAAAGGACCACAGAAAATAGTGAATTAACCCCCTTTGGATGACATCACTTCTCAAAACAGGTATAAAGAGAGCAGTTCATCCCAAATAGTTTAGTGATCTGCCCTCTGTTCAGAATGTGAACACAGGGCAAAGCAAATTATATAGACTTGAGACCACAGTCTCCTAATATTACAGATGAGGAAACCGTGGCCAGATGAGTTAAATGATTTACTCAAAGTCACACATCTAGTTAACCTGCACGGCTAGGATTCATTCAATGCATTCATACATTCTTTCACTCACTCATTTATTCAATGTAACAAATATGCAAGGAGCATCCAGAACTCAGTGTAAGGCAAGTCACTGCCATAAGGAGTTTACAGACAAGTGGAAACATGTTTCTCTAATCCCAGCATTCGGGCTGTTACACTTGGGCCTGCGTCCCTCCACAGGTGGGCGCCCGGTGCCAGGTAATGGCTCTGTATTGATGGGTGACTGGCTGTCAAACCTCAGGGGGAAGGCAAAACCAGGCTTCTTTCAAGGTGAGTTCATCTCTATGGTGTAAGAATCCCTGTGTAAGGAGCCCTGGCTGAGGACTGACCCAGCTCTTCTGGAGTGGGATGGACTGAAGGGCAGTGGGGAATGGTGGGGTAGATGGTGGGTGGGTGTGGTATTTAGGACACTTGCATTTCCCCACCTCCAGGTAAGCTGGCCACCACACGGTCACTGAGCTCTGCACTGGCTCTTCCATCCACCCACCCCTAAGTTGGTTGCTCACCAGCCTCAAGTCCAGGCAGGGTGGGAGCTACATGCCTTCTGTAGGAGTAGGATGACCAGCCAAGGAGAACAGCGAGCAGCCGCTCCCCTCGCCTCTCTCCCCCCACAATCCCCACCTACATAGATCCATCTGCTTCCCCACCACTGCCACCATCTCACGCAGCATGCCGGTCTAGTTCTGACGCTGATTTCTGACCTTCACTTTGCTATTCCCAAAGGTCAGCTCCACAAGAGGACAATCAGGTAAATCATTGAAAAGATCTGGGTAGCTTCCCTTTGTTCATCTTAGCTCAAGGACAGGAATGAGGAAGAGACAAAGGCTATGATTCCCACGCTCATTTCCTTCGAGGGAAGGAGCCAAGCCAGATCTCCGAGAGGGAAGAAGGCCCACTCAGATCATGCTAGATCCTAAAGTCATTGCTCTTTCCACTGCTGTTCTACCTTGAGCCACCTCTGATCTTCTTAGAGACCTAAGGAGATGGGAAGGAGAAAGGGAGCTGGGGAGGGTCCTCTTACAGCTATTCCCTGGGCACTGACTTGATAAGCAGGACACCTAAAGACCCCTTTCCCCAAGTGTTCGGAGTTCCAGAGACTCTGGACAGTCAGTCCAGAGAACTGTGCTTTCTCTGTAGCAGAGGCAGCCAGCTGTGGCAGGTTACAAACAAGGCCCACAGAAGTAATGGAAAGTGCAGTTCACTCAGGTACACGCGTTCAAAGAGCATCTCAGATAAGCTTTCAGAAAGGGAAAATAATTGTGTGCTAATTGGTCTGTTGACAGAGACTGTCCTGCCTTCAGAAAGCCCTGATGGATCTCAGGTTCATTAGCACATCCAATTTTCCATAAATACCAGATTGTGCAAACCCTCTTTCCCGCCAGCCCCCTCTCCTCGCCTTGCCCTTTCTTCCCCACTGCTCTTGTCCTACCGAGGGAGGCACCTGTAAAGCTAAGAGTGTCTAAAATGGGCTTCTAACTGTGAACTATAGGGCTGGGCAGGGCAAGCACAGCTGATGGTGTTTGTGCCTAAAAGAGCTGCAAATTGAATCCCAGGCTGTGGCGCCCAGGAATTCAGACAAACCTTTCTAAGGATGCTTTGTGAGAACGCATCCTTCTTGCTATCCTGGGACCCAGCCGAAGTTCTGTGTGGGCTCTTTTCAGTAAGCTCTGGAACATATCAAACCGATCCTTCCCCAACCTTTGGGTAAGCTGCAGTGGAGAAGCAGGCTCCTCTGCTTAACAGCTCTGATCCCTTCCAGGGGTCGCACACAGCACGTACAGTGCACGGCATTCAGCCCTTTACAGTGTGCAAAGTGTTTGCATGAACTGTGTCATTGGGTGTCACCCCAACCTTATGGCAGAGAAAGGGGTGATATTCACAATATCAGCAGGTAAGACCGGAGTGCGCAGACTAATCAGAAAAAGTACAGCGGCGGTACCAAAGTAGCATTCTGGAGGCCTCCTGAGGTCCATTCACCCATAGGGGAGATCTGGGGGCTTTAGGTGAGAGAAGAAGGTGGTTAGGATGGCACCCAGCGGCTGGGCGAAGACTGTTTACCCAGCTGTCATGGAATTGGCTTGATATTCTAATAACTGGTACAGCCTTATCAGCTGAGTGTAATCCCTGGGTACAGGTGAGTCAGGTAATTGGTAATGCCATGTCCTGGAGTACGCTGACTTCTCAAGGTCATAGAAATGGTGAGCCCCAAGGCTGAAACTCAATCCTAATTCTCACTTGGACAAGCATTTCCCACTAAGCCAGGGAGCCTGCTTTCACCTACCAAGCATTTTATTGAGGGTTTCACCACATGCCAGCTGCTGTGAAGGGACCTGGAACTGTGTGCATGCTACAGAGTCCCTGCTGCTCTAAGCCCTCCTGCCACACTTGTGGCTTTGGGGAAGTGACAGTGGGGGTGTCAGCAGTTGCAATATAAGGTGACAAATCCTGTAACAGAGGTGTGCACTAATCAGGGTAAACCTTGCAACAGAGTGGATGTTCTATCAAGTGAGCAGACTGGTGGGATAGGCTGCCAAGAACCTTCCTTTGCTTCTTTGTTCAGCAGTGCATGCTGAGATCACAGGGTTCTCTAGACCTCACTACGCTATATGGGGAGGAGAACCTAGAGGAATGGAAGGTGGAGAAAACACTAGATGATCCTTGTTTTCTTACTGCTTCTCCTAACTGCCTCCCATGGGGAGAGCACATTGCAGTCCTCAACAGAGAAAACACCAGGCTGATCAACCCAGCAGAGGATAAATTATGATCTCACACTCCATGTGTAATTGGAGGAATTCCAAAAAGAGCCTTCCAAGGATGGTGGCCTCACTTTTGCAGAGATGGACAGGGACTCTAGTTCTGGAAAATGCATCATCCACAGACCCTATACTAGATGTGGCTTTGGGTGCCTTCCGATCTCTCTACCACCTGCAGGCTCTGCCAAAGAGATGAGTCCAGTCAGCCACATTGGAGACTATGTATTAGACTCTTTGTGTTGGACTAATGTGGACCTTGAACCAGATTTTTCCTCCGGGGACTTTAGAACTGTGATACTGAGAGAAGAAATGTAAGGGGTGGTGGTGGACATCCTTAAAATTCAGAATAAACAATTATCAAGCAATTATTATGTGCCAGGCCCTGAGTGAGACTCCAGCAATGAACAAGCATGGTCCCTGCCAGGATGGGATTGCTTGAGAGAGAAAACAGAAGGGGAGTGTTCATTGTGGACCAGAGACAGCTCCAGAGCAAGGCAGAGTTAAATGTAAGCTGAAGTCATGGGTATACAGAAAGTCTAGAAAAAACAACAACAAAGAACTTGGACAAGAGAAGCCAGAAGATGAAACAGATGAAAAAAAAAAACACATGGCATACGTTTCACTAAGAAACAGAGATGTAGCCTCGGCATCCCACTGTCCTACAAGACCTGGAATGCATTTCGTGTCTTGTCCTTGGAGATCTGTGATATTCTTCACCACAGTCCTCTAAATAAGTCACCTTTATGCTCAAATGACCTTGAGTGGCTTTGTCTCTTTTCAGCTAAACATGCTTCTGTGCCCTTGTACACACACTGAGAAGAACATAACCTATGTGGGAAACATGGTCAGAAACACAGTCGCTCATTCAATCAGTCAACAAATCTTCATTCATTACCCATAATGTGGCGAGCTCTGTACACTCAGTGGGAACCAAAGATGACTAAGCCCCTCTCCCAAGGACCTCGTGGTCTCAGAGGTCATCATGTTAGCTAAAGACTAGAATTCAAATCATGAGTCCTATAAAAGAGGTTTGTGCTTGAGACACTGCAGAGGTGCATTTTAACCCCCTCGGGAGTCAGGAACAACTTCACAGAGAAGTAACCCTGTCGACTCACACAAAGAAGTGTGAGGAAGAGCCACGTAGGTAAACAGGCAAAACACACAGCAGGTGCCCAGGAAGTATATTTGAATAAAGACAACTGGTCAGACAGGACTGGGTGATGTGATAGAAATGGTGAAGAAAGGGCTGAGGTGGGAAACAGGGCATTGAGAAGAGACAAAAGAACAGGACAGACCTTCGATGGCCTTGGTTTTGTTAAGAAGCATTACTCTTTTTCAAGCTCCAATTGTGCTGTGGCTCACGTATTCCATATATTTTCTTATTTGAGCCTCCTAGAAATTCATCGAGGTAAAAAATATTCCTTTTCAATAGTTTTGAGGATGAGAAAAGTAAGGTTCAGAGTAGTTTGGTAACTTGCTCATAGCCTGCCAGGAGCAGTGTGGCACAGCAAAGACTCAGGTGTGGTCCTATGTCCTTTCCTTTGCGTCCCATCCCCACCATGGCTGGAGTGCAGTGGTTTAAGCAGGGTGCATGATGATTTGCACATATGCAGGTGGCAGAGAGGGTGAGTCTGGGAGAAGAGCTGAGAATGGAAGCTAGTTCAAAAGACAATGTGAGAAAATCGGGTAAGAGTTGACCCGTTCCTGAATTAAGGGGATGGCATGCGCCTGAGGAGGCAGCAAAGGGCAAATTGAAAATCTATCCATGGGCCATGGAGTCTAAGGCAAACAGGCAAATGAGGCCATGATAGAAAGTGAAAAGTTGGCCACATCAAAGGATAGGAAGGAACATACATGGGACCTTTGAATTATTGATCCAAGTCTACCTTTCATTTCTAGACAAGATCAATTCTTCTCCGTCTTGGACTCAGCCCACTCACTACCCAACTAAAGGGGGAATGGGATGTCCCCAGAGGTTCTATCTTCTTGGTAAAACCCACTCTGTGACATAAAGACTCCTAACTCTGGGAAACGAACTAGGGGTGGTGGAAGGGGAGGAGGGCGGGGGTGGGGTGGGGTGAATGGGTGACGGGCAGTGAGGGGGGCACTTGACGGGATGAGCACTGGGTGTTATTCTGTATGTTGGCAAATTGAACACCAATAAAAAATAAATTTATTATTAAAAAACCCCACTCTGTGCCACTGACAGTTTCTTTTATCATTTTAAGCTGCCTAAGAGACCAGCCTCCCAAATGTACCCTACATCCCTGTTAAACCTCAGCCCTTATCCTATCTCAGATTCTCACTCTAGACACTGTACATCCCCTGATCCAACCTCTTCTCTTCAGGTAACTTCCAAAGTGCTCTCTCAGTCCCATGATCAGTCTTCAGCAAGAACCTCTATAATCTCAATCTCTTCTCGAGAGTCCACTTCATCTTTTTGTATTAACCACAGCCCAGCAGATGCTGAAGACAGGGGATCCTGAGCAACATTCCCTAGGGGTGACCCACTGCTTTCCCACACCTCTCACCACTGGGCAAAGGAGTGATAAAACTCACAGCTATGCTGACCAGTCCCATGTTATAATTATGACCATGGGTATCAAATGGGCCTGCAGGGCTGCCCAACAATCCACAACATCGATCTTGTAGTTGAAACACCTAACTCCCAGTCTTCTGGAACCATCTCCTACATTCTTTCAACAATTCCTTCTCCTCCCTTTTAGCCAAGGACTCCAATTCTTGGCAAATAAGGAATTGGATCAATCACAAGAGGACAACCACATCCTCCCACCACATCTGCATCCTACTGCATGGTGTCCTGTGCACTTGAATGCCTCCTGCTACAAAGGATGGGATGTTTATGCCTCTATGTAAGACTCACTCCTCCATGGAACATCAGCCTCTCCTGCCCACCTAACTGCCCTTGCAATTGCCTCCTGTTGCTCCTGCATCATTCTCTCCCTCTCTTCTGAATCATTTCAATCAACTTGCCAAGATTCGAGTATCTTCTATCTTGAAAACAAAAACTCCACCACTCTTGACCTTCCACCAGCTATCACCCATTTTTTTGTTTGCTTTTACAGCAAAAACTTTAGAGAACTGTCTCTACTCCTCTGATTCCTCACTTTGCTTTCTCTCTTGAACCTTCTATACTCGTCATGTCACAGAAACCACTCTTATCCAGATTGCTAGTTACCTCCATGTTACCAGATTGAAGGTCCATTCTCTGACTGCTCCACAGCATACAACATAGTTGTCTGCTCCTTCTTTGGTGAAACACTTGCTTCATAAGGTCTTGTGATTTGACTTTGGTTCTTTTCATACCTTTCTTCCTGGTCTCAGCCTCCTCTATTGGATCCTCCTCTTCTTCTCCACTTCTGAATATTGATATGCTGCACAACTCAACCCTACATCTGCTTTACCACTACTCAAATGATCTCATCTCACTCTTTCCCACGGTATTAAATACCAACTACACATGTGTATATATTTGTATGCCAAATGATATCTCCAATCATGACCTTTCTCTTGAAATCTTAGTGTTTATATCCAACTGCCTGTTAGATATCTCCTCTTGGATGTCTAATAGGAACGTCAAATTCAATGTGTCTAAAACCAAGCTCTTGATTTGCTTCTTTCAGATTGGCACTTCCCCCAGCATTGTCCCTCTCAGTAAATGGAATCACTCACTGTTCATCTGGCTCCTCATGCCAAAAATCTTGCAGTTAATCTTGATTCCTTTCTTCTAATTTATTAGCTAATCCTATAGGTTCTACCATCAAAATATATCCTGCATCTGCCAACTTCTCACTGCCTCTGTACAGCCAGCTTTGTCTGAGCAAGCCACCATTATTTCCTTCCTTGACCGCTGCAATAGTTGCTGCATCGGTCTCCATGACCCCTCTTTCTCCTCTCTTCCCTAATCAATAATGCCCTCATGATCTTAACATCCTTTATTGATCTCTGTCTCAGGCAATATACCACCAGGGGGGAGATAAAATTTTCTCTGTAGGCTCATCTCCCACTTCACCCCTCTTTTGACTGCATTCCAGCTACATGACACAATGTTTCTGGATCCTAACATGTATTACCCCACACACACACTTCAGGGCAACTGTATCTGCTCTCACTCAATATACTCATATGGCTCCTTCCTTCCCTTCATTCAGATCTCTCCTTAAATGGTATTTCTTCAAAAAGGTCTTCCCCAAAGTTCTATGTCCCATCATTCTCTTTCCTTTACCCTGGCTCCATTTCTTCATATCATCAATCCCACCTGACATTATATATTTAATTAATTATGTCTCCATTACAAGAATTTAAACTTCATGAGGGCAGAGACTTTGTATGTTTTGTTCATTCTGGGGTTCTCAGTACCCCGAGCAGTGCCTGACACATAATAGGTGTTTGATAAATATCTACTGAATGAGTAAATAAATGAACAAAACTTCCTTCAAACTTTGGGTGTGATAAAAGCAGCATACAGTACAAGACTGACCACCACTCACCACCCTAACACCACCCTATTTAGAATAAAATAATCCAGCATTCTCAAGTATTGTCACTGGTCTTCCCTTCCCCAAAAACAACTTGAACTTTCCTAGAAATCTCCTAGATGTAGGTAGAGAAGATGGGATGGAGGTTATAATGATTAATGTTATAGTAACTATTGATCATTTTCCAACATGCATGAGAACATATCACTCCTCTGATTAGAACTCTCTGGTTGTTTTTCATTGTATTTTGACATTAAAATTCCATATCATGGCCATGTGACCTGGTTCCAGTCTACATCTGAACCCCTGTTCACCTTACCACAGTCACAGCAGTCTTCTCTGTGTTCTAAGGCACCAATCTGGTTCCTGCCCCAGAGCCTTAGCACTTACCTGTTCTCACGTCTGAATACTCTTCCTTCAGGTCATTCAGATGTCAGCCTCAAAGTCTAAATCCAAAGTGCCCTCCCTGGACCAATCTGGCTAATATTAGCTGCTCCCTTCTCTCACCCCAGGAAATCTGTACCTTCTGACTCTGTCCTTTCTTTATATCTTTATCTAAAAGGACTTTGCTTTTACTTGTTTGATATCCTCACCTCTCACCGGAATGTAACCTCTGCAGAATAAGGACTTTGTCTACCCTTCACAATAGGCTGTTGGCTAGTGACTGCCCCAGAGTAGAAGCTACACGATTATTTGTTATGCAGTGAAGACCTGGGCCCCTCGTAGAGTTGATTGTGCTTTCCCACGTCCAGCAGTCAGGCCTGGCTGCCTCAGAGCCAGTTCCAACTCCAGCCTCCCTTTGGCTTCCCTCTGCCTGTCTCCCCCCCTCTCCCAGTGCTTCTCGGCTGTTACCTTGATGGCGCCCGTGGCTATCTGGATATGGTGCAGCCGCCTCAGTGTGCTCTCTCTGTCGATGAAGTAGGAGGCTGCCAGCTGGTGCAGGGTCTCCAGGGACACAGCAGAGCTGTTTCCACTGCCCCCGACCACAGGCACACTTCCTGCTGTCTCTGTCTTGCGGCTCAGTTTTCGCTTGTCCACAAAAATGGTCAGAGACTCCTCTCCTATCACGAACAACACAGGTTCATTGGTGAGGCCTTTCGCTCCTTAGTCCCCTACCAATTAGAACACGAAACCCTTGGCTAGAATAGTCGGGAGTTCAGAAGGAGTGCGTTGGCCTTGCAGACGACCTCTTACCCATCACTGTCTTTAGAATGGTCTCCTCAGACAGTACACGAGGTAAGAGGCATCACCGCTCCAGAGGCCCTCCTCCCTTTCCCTTCATTCTTTAACTATTCCATAGCTCATTCCCTCCCCTCCAGCTTATCCATTTAACATCCTTTACTGATCTCCCTCTCAGGCAATCTACCTCCATGGGGGAGATAAAATTTTCTCTCTCAAGTTGTTTATAAGAAGTCACCATGGATATTTCTGCTCCCTCAGAAAGGGCAAAAGCCTTGAAGTTCAACCTGCCTCCTCCCCATCAAACACTCAACACCTACCACATGCTGACAGCTGGCCTGAACCCTTGGAGAGATCCTTTTGGTCCATCAGTGAGCTAAATGTTATAATAAATCCTGCTTTCTGGGATGCCCGGGTTGCTCAGTGCTTGAGCGTCCACCTTCGGCCCAGGGCGTGATCCTGGAGTCCCGGGAGTCCCATGTCGTCGGGCTCCCTGCATGGAGCCTGCTTCTCCCTCTGCCTGTGTCTCTGCCTCTCTCTCTCTCTCTGTGTGTCTCTCATGAATAAATAAATAAAATCTTTAAAAAAAAAAATCCTGCTTTCTTCTTCCCAGGGCAGAGAGAACTCTGCCTCTTCAGAGCTTTTGATTTGGCCACAGGTTGCACTATCCCCACTCCCAAGCCAGCCCAGAAGCATTGGAATTTGTTTGGCCAGTTACCAATCTTCAGGGAGGCAAGTAGGGATCAGGGACTCAATGGACATTTACTTCTTTGCCTCTGGGTCTGATAACTAGAGCCACAGCAAACATTAGATGTGGAGAAGCGGCTGGGTTAGAAGGCTCTGTTAAAAGAAAACTGGGAGCGCCCCCTGCTGGCAAGTAGTTAGTAGGAGCCTGTCAGCCCCCAACCTCCTTACCCCACACCCCCTCCTCAGGAGGATGCTTATAAGCAAATAGCAATGTTCTGGGGGTGAATCTGGTTATCAAGAGATCATACCGTTCTCAAAGGCACCGGAAAGAAAACGTTTCTCAGGCAATAACAGGCCAGGAAGAACCAAAACCCAGGAAGGCTCAAGCTATACTCAATGGGTCTTAAATCTATTTTCTATTATCTGGCAGCCAGTTAGTGTAGGATCATGATGTTGCTTACCTCCAAGGGTGGCAGAAAGTAAGAAATGAGTGCCGTACTTTTTGATCAGGTTTTCGGTAACCTGTTGTAGGTTGGGTCTCCTTCCGAGGAGGCGAATGTTCCGGATAAATTCTGGGGCAAGAGGCAATGGCAAACTGAAGAAGTCCTTCCTTTCCAGAGCCAAGTTGTTTACTTTCCAACGGGCAAACTCCCTGGAGGAGAGATCAAGGGATAAAGAAAAACTCAATGTATTTAAGAAGAAGAAACATAAATTCTGAAGTAGGTAATGCTCTTTCTCCACTTGCACCATGCTCACTTCCCCTCAACACACACCTCTCCACATAGAGGCCCCCAGTGACAGAAAAAGGTCCTCTGTCCTCCCACCCAGCCTCCCCTTCCCAGGCTGTGAGAAAGACTTCCATCAGAACTTTTTCCACTCAGCTTTCTCACTGGAGAGTAGCTAATCAGCTTATTCATATAAAGTTAGTCATGTAGTATAGTGTAGTATGGGGAGAAATATGCAAACAATGAAAATATGGGAACAGTGGTTTGCAGAGATATGATCTAGTTACAGTTGCTACTCAGTGGATGAGTCACATCACATATCGTGACTTCAGTTACCCATTTGTAAAGTCAAGAGTTTGATCTACAGCAACATTTCTCAAACCTTTTGGTCTCAGGACCCCTTCAAATTTTAAAAAATTATTGAGTCCCCCATATTGATGTGGCTTATGGCTATTGAGGATTACCACTTTAAAAATTAAAACTGAAAAAACTGAAATTTGTTATTTTATTTAAAGATAACAGCAGTATATTACATATAACATCAATAACAGATTTTTATTACAATAACCATATGTCCTAAAACAAAACCAATGTAGCAAGAAGAGTGGTATCACTTTGCATTTTTACAAGTCTCTTCAATATTTGACTAGTAGAAGAGAGCTATACTGTCATACTTGTTTCTGCATTCAATCTGTTGTGATAATTGTGGATATTTGTTGTTCACTCAACAAATGTCATTCCTTAAAGGTAACTTACAGCATGGAATTTAAAACTAAATCAATGCATCTTTATAACTCTGCTACATTAAAATCCAGTGTTCTATACTGTACTTTGAATGCATCCTCTTACGCTTCATGATTTTGAAACATCATGCACTGGTCATCTAAAAAATATGAGATCACTAAATTATTCAGATCTTCCACATTGTGATACTTTTTATTATATAATATCAAAACACCATATTTGTTAATATCACAAATCTCATGAGTAAAGTTGTTAAATATTAGAGCTGCTACCAAGCTCATGATGACAAATATGAGTTTTCCAAAATTCTAATTTTCATTTGAAAGCTTAAATTTTATCATTGGCAACAAATACTGTTAGTCATTTTCCTTGAAGAGGTAGGTTTATTTCATTTCCTTTTTTTTAAGAAAATGTTTGCCAGATACTAAAGTATAAATAACAATAGTTTGTCTGTTGGTTGTTCTTTCAAGAAAAATTCAGTTCCAATGAAAAAGCAGCTACTTCAGTTCACAGTTCAATCACAAAAGCATTTTTCCCTGAGACAATCATTCTTCAATAGCCTCAGATGTGCTTTAGGTGTATTTTCCAATTCATCATACGAAATATTAAAAAGACATGTACTCAAGGGTCAGGATCCAATAAAATTAATAAAGTTGACTACTTCAAGGACATTCTTATAAGAATCTAGCATGTGCGTGTGTGTGTGTGTGTTTAGGTGCACGTATGTAATGATAAGGAATACATGACTACTGGTGTCATTTGGTGAGACTGCCTTAATTCAAATTAAGATGATTTATTTTCACACCATTAGTGTAGATGTCAACATGGATATCCCAAAAAGGCCTAAGAGGATCCACCTTTTGAGAAGCCCTATTCCACAAGATGGCAAGAATTCCTTTCTAGTCCCATCTAGACTTTTAATCTTCATGCTTCGTTCTTCACCGAAATGTCTGCATTTTAAAGGGGACACATTTCCAAGAGGAATCTGTCCTGGGATGAAATTTAAAAGACCATGTCCATTAGTAAGAAAAGATTCTTCCGTGGTCTTTCACATTATACTCACAAGTGCCAGCTCTGCTGCCTTAGGAAACAACAAAAGGCAAAGTCTTATCTACCTTCTCACCCATCCCAACTGTGTTCTTCACGACAGTACTAAAGCTCGCTCTAACTTTCTCCCCAAATCCATGGACTACAAATTATAGGGCGGTAGAAAAAGAAAAGAATTCCAAAATAAGTGAATAAAAGTCCATGCCCAATTTAAGGCTATAGAATTCTCCCATCTAACTCCAGGGACTAAGAGAGGAGGGGCATGTGCCAAATATTACCAGGGAAACAAAAGAAAAGAGATGACTAATAATTCAAGGTTCCAACAAAGTCTTTTAAAATTCCCATTGTGTGGCTTTATTTATCTAAGCAGGCAAGTTCATAATAATACATTATCATTTATTTCCTTTGTACAGGAAATGTTAAACTTTAATTAAAGTAGAAGGTATTTGTCAAAGTGTTTTCTATCCCAAATCCCACTGCAGCATGAAGAACAATTGCTTGATCCCATGTCTAATTGGCCAAATGACCAATCAAAAGACATAATGTGACTTAATAGACTTTTTTTAAAGACTCAACTATATGCTGCCTATAAGAGATTCACTTCAGCATTAAGGACACCTATACTGAAAATGAAGGGATGGAAAAAAGAAACTTAGGGTAGTTACTGATTTGTATCAGTTAAGGTAGACTTTAAGCCAGACTATAACAAGAGACAAAGAAGGGCATTCTATAAGGACAAAGGGATCAATTCATCAAGAAGATACAACATTTGTAAATATCTATGCACCCAACATAGGAGCACCTAAACATATCAAGCAAATATTAACAGATCTGAAAGGAGAAATAGACCATGCTTCAACAATAGAGGGAGACTTCAATACCTCACTTTCAACAAGGAAGAGACCATCCGAATAGAAAATCAACAAGGGAATATTGGCCTTACACTACATATTAGACCACATGGACATAACAGATATTTGCAGAACATTTCATTCAACAGCAGCTAAAAACACATTCTTCTCAAGCACACATGGAACATTCTTCAGGGTAGATCACAGGTCATAAACAAATTTTAATAATTTAAGAAGACTGAAATCATATCATGCATCTTTTTCAACCACAACTGTATGAAACAGAAATTACAAGAAGTGGAAAATTCACAAATAAGTAGAGATTAAACAACATGCTCCTGTAAAACCAATAGGTCAAAGGAGAAATCAAAAAGAATCTTGAGACAAATGGAAATGGAAACACAAATACCAAAACTTAAGGGATGCAGCAAAAGTGGTTCTAAGTGAGATGTTTACAGTGATAAATGCCTACACTAAGAAAAAGTAAAGATCTTAAATAACGACCTAATTCACACCTCAAGAAAAGGAATAACAAATTAAGCCCAAAATTAGTCGAAGGAAGAAAATAACAATGATCAAAGTGGAAATGAATGGCATAGAGACTAAAGAAACAATAGAAGAGATCAGTGAAAATAAAAGCTGGTTTTTGGAAAAGATTTTTAAAAATACACAAATCATTAGGTAGACTAACCAAGAAAAAAGAAGGAAAGAAAATAAATAAATAAAACTGGTAATGAAAGAAGAGACATTACAACTGATACCACCGACATAGAAAGGAACACAAGAGACTACAATGAATAATTATATACCAATAAATTGGACAAACTATGAGAAATGGTTAAATTCCTAGAAACATATAACCTACCAAGACTGAATCATGAATAAATAGAAAATCTAAACAGACCAACTACTAGAAAGAAGATTGAATCAGTAATTAAAAAAAAAAAAAACAAAACCTCCTAATAAACAGAAATCCAGAATCAGATGGTTTCACTGGTGAATCCTATCAGACATTAAAGGAGAATTTTTACCAATGATTCCCAAATATTTCCAAAAATCAGGAGAGGAGGAAAACTTCCAAACTTATTTTATGAGGCCAGTGTTACCCTGATACCAAAACCAGACAAGGACACTATAAGAAAAGAAAATTATAGGCCAGTATCCCTGATAAACATACATGCAAAAATCCCCAACAAAATATTGGCAAACTGAATTCAGCAGTACATGAAAAGAATTATATACTATAATCAGTCAGATTTATTCCAGGAATGAAAGGATGGTTCAACATTTGCAAATCAATCAATGTGATACACCACACTAATAAAACTGAATATACAAATGATATGATCATCTCAATAGATGTAGGAAAAGCATTTGACAAAATTCAGCATTGATTTATGATTTTAAAAAAACCCTCAATAAAAAATGTATAGAGGGTATACCTCAACATAATACATACCATATATGACAAGACTGGAGCTAACATTATACTCAATGGTGAAAAGCTGCAAGCTTTTTCTCTAAGGTTGGAACAAGACAAGGTTGCCCACTCCTGCCAATATTCAACATAGTACAAGCAGTCCTAGCCAGAGCAATTACTCAAGAAAAAGAATTAAAAGCATCCAACTCAGAAAGAAAGAAGTAAAATTGTCAATTTGCAAATGACATGGTTTTATATATAGAAAACCCTAAAGACTCCACCAAAAAAAACAACCAACCATGTTAGAATAAAAAAAAAAATCTAGCAATGTTGCAAGATACAAAATCAGTACATAAAAATCAGTTGCATTTCTATAAACTAATAACAAAAAACCAGAAAGAGAAATTAAGAAAATAATCCCATTTAAAATACATCAAAAAGAATAAAATATCTAGGAATAAATTTAACCATGAATATAAAAGGTCTCTACACTGAAAACTGATACATTGATGAAAGAAATCGAAGAAGACACAAATAAATGGAAAGATAGTCTATGCTCATGGAGTGGAAGAAGCAATATTGTAATATCCATACTATTCAAAGCAATCTACAGATCCATTGTAATCTCTATAAAACTTCCCATGGCATTTTCCATAAAATAGAGAAAACAGGGGCAGCCCCAGTGGCGCAGTGGTTTAGCGCCACCTGCAGCCTGGGGTGTGATCCTGGAGACCCAGGATTGAGTCCCACATCGGGCTCCCTGCATGGAGCCTGCTTCTCCCTCTGCCTGTGTCTCTGCCTCTCTCTTCGCTCTCTCTGAATGAATGAATAAATAAATCTTTAAAAAAAAAAAGAAAAAGAAAAAACAATCACAAAATTTGTATGGACCCACAAAAGACTCCAAACAGCCAGAGCAATCTT